>NC_063232.1:4992500-5670000 GCF_020740725.1 Corvus hawaiiensis
GGCTGTAGCTCTTGTCGCAGAGAGGATCGCTGGGCTGGGGAGGGGGCTGCGGGTGCCGGGATGAGGAGGAGGAGGAGGAGGAGGAGGTGATGGAGGAAATGCGTTGTGGGCTGTGCTGGGGCAGCGGGCCTGCGCTGTGGGTGGGGGGGCACGGCTGCAGGCTGGCTTCCAGGGCAAGGGGCTCTGAACCGACTGCTGTGGCTGGAAAGGGGCCCTGACCTCCAGGCATCCCTGCAAGGAGCCGGGTCAGACCCCCAGCCCGCCAAAGCAGCCGGTGCTGGGGTCTCGCTAATAAGAGAAGCTGTCCTGGCTGGATGCGTGGCTAGCTGGTTTCCCCACAGTGCAGGCTGAGGTGTGGAAAAGCCTCAGTTTGTCTCAAAGGGCCACCTGCCTGGTGACACAGGGGTGGCCCCTCACCTCGAGGCTCCCCAGGGCTGCCCCTTGGACAACCAGGTGTGTTCCCAAATTTGCTCGCTCCCCAGGAACTGGGACACAGTGAATGCATCTCCAGCATCTGGGGCAGCCTGGAGATGCCAGTGAGCTGCAGTGTCCCCCAGCTGGGTGGTCTGGCAGGTGGCAGAAAGTGCTCCTTGATGAGCCATTTGTGGTATAAACTGCATTTATAGAACCCTCACACACCTTCCGGAGCAGGAACAGAGAAGACCTGGTGGGTCTCTGAAGCCACCTCTGGGGATGTGGGGCTGTGTCCCCTGTCCCAGCCCCTGCCTGATGGCAGTGGGGAGATCGGGGTGCTGGCTGGAGTCCCCCTGCCCTGGCATTTATTCTCTCCCTGCCTTACAAATGAGGTGCCTGCCCTGTGCTGGGGCAGTGGGCTCCGGGCAGTGGCTGTTTGCTGCATTTTCATACCTGTTGCTCTGGAAGTGGAACAGAGTCCTTGAGCAGAGCCCTGTGTCACACAGACCGAGCCCCCGAGGGGCTCTTCCAAGGGCACCTGTGCCTCCCCCATCCCTCCAGGTCACTTGGCAAGCTGGTACCTGCAAAAACCAGTTCTGCACCCAAGTGCCTGGCATTCAGCAGGCAGCTTTGCTTGGGTGCTAGTAGGGAGATTCCTTAAACCATGGGGTTTTTTGGTGCTTTCTGAGCAATCTGTGCTGTGTGTGTGGACTCACTGGATGTTGTTCCCTGCAGGTTTGAGGCTCTGAAGGAGGCCACCCCCCAGGCAGCCATGGCCCCCACACTGGCCACGGCGCACCGGCGGCGCTGGTGGATGGCGTTCACAGCCATCATCGAGAACCTGCTCTTCTCCGCCGTCCTGCTGGGCTGGGGGTCCCTGCTCATCATGCTGAAGGCAGAAGGGTTTTATTCCTACCTGTGCTATGGGCTAGGTAAGGATGCTCTGGGCTCGTGTGTGGTTCTCTGTTCTAGGGTGGTGTGGAGCTGGTTGGAGGAGGGCTGAGCTCCACGTTGGTCCCAGGACAGAAGGAAGGGATGTGTGCTCCTTTCCAAAACCAGTGGCATCCTTGTGATGGTGCAGTGTGCCTGTAGGTGCTGTTGCTTCATAGAGTGATTGGAAAAAGGAGCTTTAATGATGAGGTAGAGCTTTTCTGGATGGCCTTTTCCACTTGGCCATGGGTTCTTCCTCTGCAGGGGAAGGCTGGATGGATTCTGGAGGATGATGAATTGGGGGGGGGCTTCTCCTGAGTTTATGAGAGGAACTTTGTCCTTGGTGGTAAGAAAACAAGGAGCATGGGTGGCAATAATATCAGGGCAGTCCAGTGCTGCTGTTGAGGAGAATTTGTGGAAGTAAATGCTTCTGATTGTTCCTCTCCTTCTTCAAGCACCCAGGATGTGCTCAAACCAGGCTGTATTTCTGTGAGGGCTTGGGATTTACCCTCTGCCCCAGCCAGAAGTGGCTGTCCCTGTTGCAGACACAGTCTGCAAGGGGAGAGACAATTTTGTGGTGTGGGAAGGGTAATCCTGGGAAAACAGCCTGGATGTGGACATCTGTCCCCAGCCTGGGCATGGAGAGAATTAAGCATCCCACAGCGTGTTTGGGTGGTCAGTGGGGTTAAGAACCCGAGGGTAAAGGTGTGGTGTGGATTTGGAAAGCTGCTGTGGTGACTGAGGGTTTGTGTGTGCTCAGAGAAAGGAAGGGCAAAGTGAAGAGAGGCAGTCTGGGCTCTGTCCAGAGATGTGTGATGGAGACTGGGACTGGATCAGCCCATCTGGGGCTGATGGAGGAAGCAGTTTGTGAAAAGAGCTGGAAATCAGTGCATGTACCCTCAGTGAGTAAGGGCTGAGAAGAGTGGGGGAAAACAAGCGTGGGGGAACAAAGTGCAGGCAAAGGTGCCTGTGAATAGTTGTGATAATACTTTGGGTTTTGCTCATTCATCAGCTGCTTGTTATCTCTCCTGCTTTGTGTACCAGAGCCTGGGTTGGTGCACCTGGCAAACATGCACGTGTTTCAGTCTTTTATCAGCTGTAGCTTGGCTGCTTGATCTCCATCCTGTGCTCTGCTCTCAGGGCAGTGCTCCCAAGCGTGTCCGTGTCACTCGGGTCTCCAGGAGCATTCCAGTGCCTGGAGACCTTGCAGGACTTCTATTCAAGGCTGCTGTGTTCTCTCCACATCATGGAGACTTCGTCACAGGCCTGTGTAAGAGTTCACATTAAACTATCAGGTGGAGACTTTCTGCCACCCAGATAAAGCACACGGGAGCTGATAAGCAAATGCTGACTGTCTCAGTGAGCAGGCATTTCCCTGTCTGCTTCCTGAGATGTGCTCTGCTGACAAGAGCTCCACTTAGGGCCCACCTCCTGCTCTTTGCCTTGATTCCTTTCAGTTTGTCCCAAATCAAAGGTCCATCTGGGTTTCTCACTCCTGTTTGCTAATCTGTGGCTTTTCTGGCTCTCCCCGTGGGAGTGCCCATGCCCACAGATCACAGGGAAGATGCAGATGTTTGGACTGCTGTGAAATTGCTGCCCTGGGGGCAACTGCTCCCTCCCAGTGGCCAACCTGTGCCCTGAGGCAAGAAAGCTTAATCCCTGAGAAGAAACTTGTGTAGTCAAATGTTCTTATTGTCCTTAAATATCTGGCCATCACTGCTGAACTCGGTGATGGCTTGTGATGAGCTTTGGGACATTCATCCGTGCTGACTCACTTTCCTTTTTCTGCCTTTGTCCTCACTGGAAGAGTTTTGTGGGGAAGACTCCTGGCTCCAAGTGTGTGGAGACTCTCAATGACTAGCCCCAAGCTGAGTTTTCCCTTTGCTGGGATTAGGGTTTGCCTTTTTCAGTGTAATCTATTGAATCCTGCAGCCAAGTGGGTGCTTGGCTGGAAAGTTGGTGCAAACAAATCATGACTAGTAGCCTTTGGGCACTTGTTGTTCCTAATGCTGCTGTGGGCATGTAAGTATTGCAAAAAAAAATAGACTTTTCCTAATGAGCCAAAGGTTCTTGGCAGGGCTTTTGGTTTGTCAGCAAAAGCTCTTGCACTTTGTGATGCTTTCCAATGAAAGGCAGAACTAGACCTTGTCCCTTCTGCAGGCTCTTCTCTGAAGGTACCAGCAGCTGCCCAGAAAGTGCTGCAGTTCATGAAGGACTCCTTGTCTCCCTGTTGAATCCCTGGCTTTCCGTGCTTGCCCTTGGCTCCTTGCGTTGGATTTTACTCAGCCACTGTACAAACGTGGGGTCCAAGGGACTCAGTGGCATGAGGGTGGAGATGGACACCTGGGGAAGAAAAAAGTCTGAAATAACAAAATATTTTTAGAGCAGTTGTGCAACAGGGCTGGAGTGGGGGGGTTGTACCCGTTGGGCCACCTCCTGAGAGGTATGTTTGAAATTCGCTGACAAGGAGCCTGGTAGTAGCACTTTGTTCCCATTTTAATTTTACTACACTACTACTTGGCCTTTAACCAACTGAAGCAGCATCTTTTATTCGGTGTGAGTGCTGACTCCACAGTCTTTATCACAGTTCTGGGCCTTATCAGCTCGTGGGGAATTTGATCAGTCCAGGGCCTTGCCTTGCTATGATGTTTCTGGGATTGGGAAGCTGAACGCTTGGGTCTGAAACGTTTAAAAAAAAAAAGTCCTGAACTTGATAATCTGCTCACAAAGAGCAGAGATAAGGGGCACGGAGGGCTTTCTTCTGAGACAGGACTGCAGAATACCAAAGGGATGATAAGCTAATTCACTTACAGCAAGTTAAGGAGCCCTGACGTGGTCATAGGGGGAAGGTGCTACCTTGCAGCTCTTTTCCCTTATTTATCTGAGGTGGGGAACTTGCAGTCTGAAGGTCCCTTACAATCTGAGGAGATAATGACAGCAACGGTTTGTGAAAAGGCTACACACGTGAGCCTGTAAACAGAAAAAGATTAGTACAGGAAACACACTGTGCTGATCAGCAGCTGTTGTGGGAAGGTGCTGGCCCTGGGTGAGAACTGCAGCAAAATGAAACCACAGCTGGGATGAGAAGGGGAGTTTAACTGAGACTGTGCCTTGGTCACATATGAAGCTTTCAGGCACCCAGAGAGGGGGTCCTGGAAGTGCAAGTGGAGGGGCAGGGAAACCCGAACAAATTGCTTTTGCAGTGGTACAAATCAAGAACATCCCCTCCCAGTTCCCAGAAGTATGACACCATCCTGAAAAGAGAAAACATGTTCTTATGTGGGCAGACTGCAGAATCAGTTGTTTGCACATGTCGTTCAGTATGCTATTTTTTTAACACCAGTACTCCCAGTTCTTTGCCCTTGATTTGTCTTTTTTTTCCCCTCTCCTTATTTTTTCTTTTTTATTTCTATAAAAGAAATGAGGAGGAAGGTGAGGGGTGTGCAGGCTGTGTTCTACAGAGCTACTGTCAGGGTGGCTGGGGGTGTCTTGCCTGTTTGACTCAGTCTGATCCATGAAACAAGATGAAAGGAAAGCTCCTCTCTGCCATCTGAGATGGCAGTCACTCCTGGAAAAGCCAGACTCGTTCCTCTGCTGATGTGGTGTGTGTGTGTGCCTGGGATTTGAAGAGGTCAGTGAAGAGCAGTTAATGATTGACCCTTGCATGGAACCTGCAGCACTTAATTTGGGAGAAAGGATGGCTTTAAATGTTCCAGCCTGAACAAATCCCAGCGATGATCTTGACATAAATGATCACCCAGGCAGCCTTCTCCTCACCTAAGCTGTCATTCTTTAAATAGTAACTTGAACTACTAATTGGGCAGTAGAAATCCTGCTGCTTGTGCGGGGAGTGCTGTAAAAATAGGCAGCAATGTTCTTGTAATTGCTGGTAAAGACTTGTAGCTTCTCCTGGCTCATCAGTGAGGCAGCAGTGAGTGAGCACAGCCTCTGTGCTGCTGCCTCGCCCGGGTGTCACACCTGGAGTGCTGTATGCAGGTGGACTTGGCAAGAGAATTTGGGGAGGGCATCACTGTAGGCATAGAGCCAGCCCTTCCCCACAGCAGTTTTCCAGATGGAGCCAGGCATGTAGGATATTTTTCCCAGGAGTGTGGCGTGTGCACTGATCTGGAACAGGATCTGAGCTGTGATTGAGGGGAAGCTGCTGTTTGCTGTAACCAGGTGCATTAGGTAGGTGAGTAGTTAGGCAGGTTCTCTGCCCATTAAACCCCTCCTAGCTGCCTGTCCTGTGCTGCCATTCACTCTCCTGTGCTGGCACCCAAATCCATGCTCCTGGATGAGCTGGCTCTTGGTTGGACTTTGTGCCTGCTGCACACACCTGCAGCTGCTCCAAAATGTTCTATTTATGGAGGTGGCTCAAAGGATCGGGAATGTCAGGGTGCCAAGGGCTGCTGGAATCATTTCCATTATGCCTCAATGGATCTTGTTGCTCAGGAGCTGCTTCTATTTTCACAATTTGTATTTCCACATAGCACTGTTGCCTGGCCCCTCCTTGGAGCTGGGGCTGAGCAGCTGTAAACAAGGTCGTTGTGCAGGCAGGGAGTGAAGTTTGGTGTCCCATTCCCAGCCTTTCTGGCTGCAGCAAATGTTCAGAGAGGGGCAAATTTCTTTGCTGTTTCCACAGCTTTCTGAGCTGTGTCCTCATCACCTCCTGGTGTTGGTGCCCACCGTGTACACTGGTTATGGGAGGGCCAGCAGGTGTGTGCTGTGCAAACTCTTTGGGGACGTGCAGCAGCTGAACAAATCAAAACATGAACAGGAATTCATATTCTCCAGCTTTAAAGGCTGAATATTTCTGTTTTGAGATCTCTTTGTGGGGAGGGTTACTGAGGCTTTAACACGTGCAGCCACAAGTTATAAGGTCACTGCATTGTTCGTGTCCCTCCACCCTCCTTCCACTCCCGCAGCTGAGCTGTCTCTGGAGAGTGCTGACACAGGGAAACTGCTACTACTTTGTCAATTCCCCCCCCCTTCCTTGTTTTCCCGAGTTTCACCTCTCACCCACATCTGTTTCCTATGAATTTATCTTTGTGGAGAGCCCAAAAGCCTTGATGCTGTGGGTGAAAACTGCAGAGAGCCTCCCAGAGTCTGTCCAGGACTGATTTCTAAGGATGTGCCTTGGGCTGCAGTGCTGCCTTCCTTGCAGAGGAGATGCTGCTGGTGGCACATGTGACATTTTGGGGATATTTGTTGCTTTGGCTATCCATGGCTAACAGGGCGAGAGAAGGGGCAGATTAAGTTATCGATCAGGAGCACATGGCAGTGGAAAGGAACATGGGCAGTTTGAAACCATCTTAGCAAAGATGCTGGTGGGAGCAATGGAAATGGGGAGAAATGCCCCTGCCTCCCTTGGAGTGCTGGGAGGGGCCCCAGGAAGGTTTGCAAGCAGCTCCAAAGCCTCAGATATCAGTGCCTGAGTTCCTGCTGATACCTAATGGCAGGAAGGTGGAGTGAGGTTTGTTTGCAGTGGACACAAAGCTGGCAGGGTGGTTTAGAGCAGCTGGGAGAGCCCGGGTGAAACCAGTTAGAGTTGGAGGGGCTGAGGCTTGGGTAGAAAGGGAGGGAGGTGCAAGATGGGGCTGTGTTAACTCCAGAGATGTAGGGGAGTGTGAGAGCAGCCAAGGGGATCTCCTCCACCAGCCACACCAAGCAGTGAATGTGAAGTCACTAGTACATGGGGGATTCCTGCTAATTAACTAAACCAGCCAGGGCTCGCTGGGAATCTCCAGCTTCACTTCATGCTGGTGGTTATGTCAGTGACTTCTCTCTCTGTTCCTCCTTTAATATTGAACTTTGTCAGATCAATTATTAAATATGAAGGAGAGTGTTTTATATCACTGGCTTGCAGCAGCAGCAAGGAGCAAGTGCTTTGTCATACCAGCAAAGGTTCCAGGGAAGTGTTGGGAGAAGGAGAGGTGGAGTGCACTGGAGCTGTGAGTTAATGGGAGTCTGAATGCACACGTACTCACTCGAGGAGTTGTAAGCAACCTTGGGATAGGCATGTAACAGGAGAAGAGTTGACATGAGGCAGTAAAAGGGAACTTCTTTCCTTTTTTTTTTTTTTTTTTGAACTGTCCTGTTTCTGTCTCGGTTACACAACGTGGGCTCTGTTCAGCGTGGGAGTTTGCATGCAGAGTTCCTCATGTAAGGGCAAGAACAGAAAGCTGGGGATATAATTGATCTGTATGACCTAAACCCGTTTTGAAAGAATAGAAAATGCTAATTACGGGGCAGGAGTTAAAGATGTATCAATCCTTTAAAAAAACAGAGAAGGCAGGTGAGCTGCCAAGGCCCCCTGGGAACAGGGTAGTTAAATCCAGGAAGGATTTTTCAGAGCCAGGGCAGTCAAAGCAGGGTGGCTACTGCAAAGCCATTCTTCATCCTGATGCCTGCAGTGAGGGTAGGAAGCTTTTCATTTGAGCAGGCTGTTGCTCAGTGCCAGGCCTTGTCAGCCTGGTGTCTGGAACCAAAATAACTGATTTGGCTGTAGCTGTCGTTAGCTTTGTTAGGGAAAGGATCTCTGAGAACATGACAGCTGTAGATTAGGAGGACCTTATTTTTGTATCAGTCCCTTTAGGTTCAGCTGGGTTTAGTCTCCTGTAATTGCCAGGCCATTGCTGCGTAGTTGTTTCAATAAATTAATGAATCTCCATCCTTAGGTTTTTACCCTGCTGCTGCATGGGATGCCTGTCCCCTGGGTGCCTTCCTTGCTCAAAGCAGAGCTCATCAGGTTTCCCTCATCCTTCTGCTGCTCTCCTTCTCCATTTCTCACTGATTAGAATAAAAACTGGACTGTGGAGGGCATATGCCCAGCAGGGCTTTTCCCTTTCCTCCTCCCTGCAGCATTTCAAGCCTCATCCTAACTGTCCTCTCTCACCCTGTGTAGAGACCACCACCAACAGCTCTGAGGACGAGAACAGCACAGCTTCAGAGCACAAATGGCCTTCCTGCAATGCCCAGGATGAAATGCTGAACTTGGCCTTCACCATCGGCTCCTTCCTGCTCAGTGCCATCACGCTGCCCTTGGGAATTGTCATGGACAAGTACGGCCCTCGCAAGCTGCGGCTGCTGGGCAGGTGGGTGTGCCAGGGCTCCAGGGGTGGGCTGAGGGCTCAATTCCCACCCTGTCTGGGTGCTGTGCCTGTTGTGGGGTCCCTGCAGCCTTGGGAAGCGTCTGAGGGATGGGGCTGGGAGTTGTGCACAGGACAGCAGAGCAGCTCTGGGGTGATTTCAGCCAGCACAGTGAATTGCTCCATAAGGGAAGGGCCTGGAACTCCATGTCCACACTTCAGCTCTCCAGTGCTGCTCTGTGATCCCTGTCCAGATGGAGCCTGGAGGAAGAGCGGAGTCATTTGTGAGTCAGGGAGGGTAGCTTTCTCCTTGGGCTGGGAGCTATGTCCTGAGAGGCACAAACCCAAGATGTTACATCATTGTTCGTAGGCTGGGGAGTTAACTCAGGGATAAACATGTCCTGTTGCCTTTCCCAGGGCCCTTCTCTTCCATGTGGTGTGTGTTGCTTTCTGCCTCAAACAGAAGATTGTCAACTGCTTCTGTCATGGCACATAGGGATTAGTGACCTTTGCAATCAGTGGACCTCAGCACTGTTTTAATTATCACAATTTTAATGCAGTGAACTTGATCAGAAACCAAACTGGCCTGTGGGCAGAGTTGGAAAAACAGGGCAAGTCTCTGAGTCAGTCCCTACCAGAGAGGAATTGAGTGCTGGGGCTCAGGACAAGGGCTGCTGCTGCTGCTGCCTTTGGTCACCCCGAGGTGAGGGCCAGAAAAACTGTGCTGGAAAACCAGTGGGAATTTGGGTCCAGACAGAGCTGCGTCAGTGCTGGGAGGAAAGGTTCCTGCCTCAGCCCTTGTGCAAGGCTTGCCTGTAATACTTGTTTGCCAGTAATATTTGGGTATTTCCCTGGATTTTTCTTTCTGAATTGCCAGCTTCCCTCCCTCTTACAGAAATTGCCCTGCAAAGCACTGAGGAGGTGGAAGCAGCTGTAATTGACTGTGGGTGAGGCTGTTTGTGAGAAACTCATGGCTCTGGTTCCCTTTCAGTGCCTGCTTTGCTGTGTCCTGCGTGATGATCGCATACGGTGCCAGTAACCCAGACTGTAAGTCGGCACCTTTCTGCTGAGCTGGGAGCATTTCAGGGCTGTGGTTTGGGGTTTTTGGGCAAGCAGAGTTCAAACTGTCACCCTCCAGTGCTGTACTGGGGTCTTGCTGGGGACACAAGCCAAGCAATCTGCCAGCCTGAGGGAGCTAAGTGGCTCTGGGAAGGGCTGGTGTTTCACAACACCAACTGGAGAGTGTAGCAAGGGCCAAACATCTGAGATACCCAGGTCTCGTAGTTTTTGTGTTTGGGCAGGGCCAGGTCCTGTAAAGGAGCAATTCCAAAGGAGTTCATGGCTTTTTCAGGGTTGAGAAATAGGTAACGGCACACAATGGGTAACTGGCTTTTTTGCCAGAGATAGATGGAGCTTGCTCCTCAAGAGCAGATAGTGAGACGGCACTTTGGATTCAGTTTGTTCAAGTAAATCTTCCTTTTGAGAGCCATCAGACAAGCTGCATCAGCGAGTCTGTTCATTAGAGAAAAGGAACCCTTCCATCCTGTCCTGAGCTCTGCCTTGGAGGAGAGCCCTGTCCGTCCCAGTCTGTGTGGCTGGGGGGAAGATGGGTGCTGGGTCAGGAACAGCGAGACATGTCCTGAGGGTGTTGATCCGCTGAGGTTTTTGCGTGTCAGGACCAAAGCCCTCAGGGCTCTGTCTCCTTTCCCTCTGCACCCAGTGGAAGCTAAGGGGAGGTTTTTTTATTGTTGCAGCTCTGTCTGTGCTGATATTCATTGCCCTGGCTCTGAATGGCTTTGGTGGGATGTGCATGACCTTCACATCGCTCACGGTAAGTGAGGAGTTACTACCTGACTGCTTTATCCCTCCCTGTGGCTGTGAGCTGGGCTGGCAGGAAAGAACAAAGTGGATCTTCTGCTTGTGGTTTGAATAGCATGTGCTTGTGTTTGGTACAAAGGGTCAGTCACCCTTAGGAGTGAGTCCTTGGTTGTTATTCTAAAGCTTGTTTGCCCCAATCCTTTTTTTTTTTTTTTTTTTCCCCACCTGCCCTTTGTATCTCAGGTGAAGGTGGGGGGAGGGGGAAAAAGGAAGTGTTTTTGTCTAGGACTCATCATGTGCCTGTACATCCAGTGCTCAGCTGCTTGGCACAGGCTGGATGTGTGTTTGCACTGGACTTAGCATTGACATAATGCAGGAAGAATCAGCAGGGCACAAACCCTTGCAGCTGGGTATGACCAGCTTTCTGCAAGCACAGTTTGCATCTCGCCCCGGGAAAATGGTTCTTCTTGATCACAAAAACTTTTGCTTTTCAGAAGGCTGAGAATCCCTTACAGGCATCCTTAGAAATGCTGTGTTGTTGGATGTGCACAGGCCACTTGGATATGTTCAGGATTATATGGAAAGCTTTGGTCAACAACTGTCAGCTGGATCTCTATGTTTTGGGGGTTCTTTCTGCCTGGAGGCAGAAGCAGTATCATTCTCCAAATAACTGCTTTATTTTCTGCCTCATTACCCTGATTGTTGTCAGTGTGGCTCAAACAGGGCTGGGTGGAAAGTCGCCCAGAAAACAAGCCTGGGAAGCACCGATTTTTTTTTTGAAATTTTTTTTTTCCCCCAGAGCTGTAGTTGAGCACTTTCAGATTTGGACTGCACTACCTTGAACTTGCTGTTGAAGCAAAACTTCCTGTTAAAGTTACCTCTAATTTAACAGGGCTTAGACGCTGACTGGACAAGGCTTAGACACTGGCTGAGCTCCCGAGACCTAAATTTGGCAAAGGCTAGCTTTACAGAGCACTCTGTGTACTGTGCTTTTGCTGCTGCTTTCATATATTCAAAGCTTTCAAAACTCTGTGCAGATGTTGCTCTCTCCTTCATATGTGGTGTTCTTCACTGGAAGCCTTGGCTGTGACCCCGAGGAACTGTGGAGCAAATGTCATCCTGCCACACTTCAAATAAAAGCAAGGAGAGGAGCACATCACTAGTGCTGTGGGAGAGGAGAGGATTCCCATCCTGCTGCTGCCAGCATTGGTTATTGTCTCTCTGGGTGGTTGTCAAGGGGTCACAGTTTATTTTAGAGCCACTGGTGATGATAGGAGTGAGGGCAGGATAGGGCAGGAATAGATTGGGTGTGCTGTAGTGTGGCTTTCAGCAGCAGAAGTAAGCAAAGCCACTTATTAGTGCCCTCATTAGTGAGCCAGCTCTGCAGTGCCAAGGAAGAGCAGCAGCAGGAAAAAGGTCAGATCTTCCAAGAAGAGATCCAAGCCTTGAGGAGGTCTGGAGCAAGCAGTGATGCTCTGAGGTCACACAGATGCCTCAGGTGGAGTCCATCCCCTCCAGGTGTACTCTGCAAAGAACTGGGGTGGCTTCAGGCCTGACTTCTCAAATCCAGAGGCAGGTGTAGCTGCCTGTGCAGCTGCACAGAGGCATCTCAGTACCTGAGGTGTGTGAATGTGATTAAAAATAGCCTAAAGTGGGAGGGAAGCACTTCTTCACCTGCTCCGAAGTGTAGCTGTGCCGCTGACTATTGGAACCAGCTGTATTTTGGTGGTTGGCAGCTTACAGCTTTATCATTCTGCGTGCAAGCTGCACTTGGTGTGTCAAGAGCCATCTTCTGCTCTCACAGGGTGATACCTCGTGGATTCCTTCCAGCTGTGGCCCCTGGAGGCAGGCGAGGGAGGAATGTAGGGACAAGCCTGTGGCTTGTAGCCTGTGGGTGACTAACATGCTGTGGTCTGCCTTGTGCCCAGGAGGAGATGGGCTGAACGCTGAAAGGGGACACTCAAAAGACCTTTGTAAGGATGTTCATTACCGAGGCACTGAGCCCTGCTTGGCTCCGGGTGCTGGGGAGCTCGGGCTGGCTGGCACAGGCGCTGGCCGCCGGGCACACACCGGCGTGCACCAGTCACAGCGTGGTGACTCCCTTCTGCCAGCTGCAGGTGACCCGAGGCGCTCCAGGAAATGGGTCAGACCCACTGGTGCAGTGGTCCTCAGCCACCCCAGGCAGGGTTTGGTTGCTGCTTTGTGGCAGGGTGTCCCTGAAATCCAGCTTGTGGGGCTTCAGGTGTTGACACCTCCTGGGATGTGGTGTGATCTTGTGGCAGGGACCCTCAGACAGGGATAAAGGGGATCTCTGAGGATTAGAGCCTCTTGAGTTTAAAGCCTTTTTCAGTAACAAGTCCCCAGGGTATCATGAGAGCACATGGCAAGCTGTGGAGCCAAAACAAGCTGCTGTTCCGGGGTGCCTCGTCTGTGGCTTGGGGAGGAGGGGGCAGCCAGCAAATGGTTCCCAGTTCTGGGAACAAGGTCAGGCTGTGCCTGTTGTTAAAATGCAGAGGGGAGATTTCTGCCTTGTGGCTTGGTCTTGGCCAATATAAGTGAAGATTGGAAATGGAAACAGATCTGTGTTGGTGGCTCTGACAGCAACACAGGAATCTGGCGCTGGTTCTGCTCCGAAGCTGTTTCATGCAAAGAAATAAACATGTGTGATAAATTACCACAAAGAGCCTTTTATAGATTGTTCTCTGTCCTGTTTTCCTTTCAAAGAATTACAGCTGCTTTGCTCTGATTTTCTGCTACAAACAGCCCCCTTTAATCAGAGGGGGGGGGACAGCTCTGTGTAGGGAATCTTCTTTCTTGGAAATATTAGGAAAACTTAGGTCTCTGTGAGCTTTTGTTTGTTGGAGAATGGGAACAGGAGTTTCCATATGCAGAGGGGGCAGTTCGAGGCTTTCTTTGAGAGCATATTTTTAGCGTCTGTGTAACTTCCAAATACACCCCCAATAGGGAAAACAAAGTTTAATTGAACAAAAATACCATTTTTCAGTAGTCTAGTTCTCAATGCCTTGATTTTTTTCCACTGTATTTTCAAATAGTCCTTGCAAGAGGAGGGAAACAGGGTTTGGTAGCAATGGGTATTTTCTGTATATGGAATGTCTCCAAGGAAAAGCTCGAAAACAATATAAATTATTTTAAACTCGCTGTAGGGCAGATGAGGAAAAAAATCTGCAAGAGGAAATGATTTATCAGTTTAAGATTACAGCCCTGCAATAAAGGACTCCAGTAATAAACAGTTATGTGTGGCAACATTCACTGAGTGTCTTTGTGACAGGGCATAAAGTTAATAGTACATTGAGTATTAGCAACCTTTAAACAAGAAGCTTTAGAGTTCCTGTCGTCATAGGTCTTGCAGAATTGGAGCTGTCATACCAGAATGGGCAGAAGTTAGTGGAGGAGTCACTTCTGGCCTGCGGGGATGAGATCAGAATGAGGATTAGATCCTTTTTGGTGGCAGAAAAACAGAGCTCAGTTGCTCCATGGCTTGTGTTTTTTGTTGTTTTTTTTTTTTTTCTCTCTCCTCTCCGTGGTTCATTTTTTCCAATGCTTGCTACTATAAAGACAGCATGAAAAATGACTTGGTAAATATTGCATGTTATTTTTGTAGCTGGTCTTTAGATGAGACCTGCACAGGCACTGTCAATGCTGGCACAGTCTGAGAGGTTTTCTGTCTTGAAGGGACTTTTCCCCCTTCATCTCCCCTCTGCCCCTCCAGGTAGTCCCACATTTCTCTTCCTTCCAAGTTCTCAATGTTTGCAGTTTCTTCTTTGATTGGGCTGGATAAGACATTAAATCTCTTCTGTCCAATTTTTTAATCTAGCTGCTTGCTTGGTGCCAAATTGGATTTTAGGAAGTCTTTAGCCTTTCTAGGACTTCAGTCCCAGTCAAGGCAGAAGCAGCCTTGGGTTCTCCTGGTCATGGCTGCCTGTTCTGTGTCTCCAGTAGCCCTCAGAGCAGGAGGATCCACCTGGAAGTTGCTTCCCTGCTGTATGAAAAGGGCTTTTTGTGGACTCTGGATCTCTTGGGAAAACCAGCCCGAGCCAAGAAGCAGCTGTGTTTGTGCAGCTCTTGCCCTGCCCTGAGCTCCCCAGCAGGAGCAGCAGTTTTGTTGTAATTTCTGGACATTATTTTACGTTTGGGGTGTTTGGGATGAAGGAAATGCCCAACCTGGTGACAGTGACTAGCCTTTTTTGCAACCCTCAGCTATTCCACTCCGCAGATGCTGCTTTCTGGGAGTGTGTAAATTTAGGCCACTGCTTCCAAGAGGAGATTTTTCAGCGCCTGGTAACAGACCTTTGGATCCTTTTGCCATTTCCTGTCTGCAGCTCCTGAGAGCAGCCTGCTGGCAGCTCTCCCGCATGCGGGGATCGGCGATGGGTGTGGGGATGCTCCGCAGAGCAGCGCAGCCTCGTCTGCCTCCTCCTCCTCTGGGGTTCACGGGCAGCATCGGGCTCAGCACATCATTCCTGCTGCTCCCCAGCCCGGGGTTATCTGAGGACCTGGAGCCTGCACTGCATAGGAAGCTCTGCAGTGAGGCACAGGGATGATAAACAGCCAGATGGGTCCCGGAGTGCTCCTGCACAGGAATACTTGCCTTGTAAACACGCCGTGACACAAGCCAGATTTGCTTGCCTTATATGCTACTCTTGGGAAAGATGGATTTGTTTTTCAGCCCTGCAAGGGGAGTGTGATGGCAGCATTTGCTTGCTCAGGCTGATATTCTCTGAATCGTTTTGTTCAGCAGCCTCTTTGCACAGATGAAGGGCTGGTTGTGCTTTCAGTCCTAGAAGGCATCTGCAGTGTCCTGCTTTGAGGCCCTCTGAGGCTGACGTGGCAGTGATGCTCAAGTGAATTTGGGGAGTAAGTGACCCAAAAAAAAGGATATGGGAGGGAAATCTGCCAGCCTGCAGCAGAATCTCTGCCCATTGACCAGCTTCAGGAGGTATCAACTGAGCTCTCCATAGCCTGACAGCTTCAAAGCTTCTCCCTGTAATTTCCAGTTTCCAGGCCAGCATTAGTGAGTGATGGGAACTTGTTCACTTCTGGTTGTTTAGGAAAACAGGGAGTTCCTCCCTTCCCAGGAGAGCAGGAAGGTCTCCCAGTTATTTCTGCCTGTCCCACTGTGCCTTTGGATCTTGAGTGGAAGCAGGGGCTGCTGAGCCATCCTGGGAGTGATTTTGCTGTTCAGGTGGCAGAAGTGGCTGCCATGAACTGCTGCTGGCTGTCCTTGCTGAGAGCTTTGCTTTCCCAACAGATCCTTGCAGAACCAGCCTGGTCTGCTCTCAGCAGAGCCAACACACCTGATGGGAGCCCAGGCAGTGAAGTGGGGTGGGTGGCAGCGATAGTAATGCCAGGTGTTGATTGCAGCAGGGCTCAGTAGCTGTGCTGAGCAACAAATCCTGGGATATCTGGTGTTTGTGATTCCCTCCCTGCACCTAGCTCTGGGATAGTGTGCTGAGGCATCTGAGCCATCCCAGTGATGCAGAAATGATCAGCAGAGAAAGTCTGCTGCCACAGAAGGAGCCATGGAGATGGCTAGAAATGGAAATGCAAACAGCAGCACTGTTTGTGCTTGCCTCTGTTCCTTCTTGTTATAACAGGAACTTTCTGGTCTGCTGCAAAAGATTTGGGTGCTGACCCAAGGTGCATAAACAAAGCTGGCAGTTCAAGGTGTTGCAGGGTGTGTTAAAGACTGCAGCTTGTGTCTAACGACCCTTGACTAAAAAGAGGGTGATAAATAGAGAATTTGGGCACGTGTTTGTGGGAGAGGAAAAGTGGTGGCTACAGGTTTGGGGTAAGGAACTCATAAAAACAAATGCTCCTGTACTAAAGGTGACCAATGCAAAATATGCTGTCAGTCTGGAAAGAAGCAGCGTCAGTAAGCACATAAATCTTGGGTTGTAGGCATTCCCTGTCTCTGGAGACACCAGTGCAACGTGCAGAGTAATATCTTGAAGAGCTAAGTCATGCCTGAGTAAAACTGGCTGCTTCACATTCCGGTATCCAGGAGAATTAATCCTAAATGCCAATATCTTCTCGAGAAAGCCTCATTCCCTTGGCAGCAACCTGCTTCAACTGATTTTTCTCTCTCCCCAGCTGCCCAACATGTTTGGTGACCTTCGTTCCACCTTCATTGCTCTGATGATTGGCTCCTATGCTTCCTCTGCTGTGACTTTTCCAGGAATCAAGGTGAGGCCCTGGGATCAAGGCTCGTGACTGGTGGTGTTGTGCTGGCATCTTGCCCCATTTAGCAATAATGTGGCAAGAAAGAAGGACTGTTGGCTGAAGCGCTTTTTTAGAGATGTGCATTTGCAAGATTCGGTTCCTGTCTGTATTAAAGACTTCCCAAGTGACTGCCTCAAGAATGTAGCAGATAGAAAATTTTAGAAATGCCAAGTAGAAGTGAAAAACTAAAGATTTTTTTTTAGAAAAGGTTGCTTTGTTAATCTCTAAGGAGTGTATATATAGATATTTTTTTATTTTTTAATACACATATATATGGATTATCTGTGTGATTGTCACCACAACCACAGTAGGGCTTTGAACATAATTTATTGCTGGCAAATAGGACTGAAGGGACAAGAGATGGTCACCTGGGCTGCCTGGCTGGATCACCCAGTTCTGATCCAGGGATGTTTCACTGCAGTCTCAGGTGTGCAGGGAAGTTCCTGCTGGTTTTCCAAGAAAGTCCTTGTCACAAGATTGGTTTTTGTTACCACTTGAGTTTAACCCATTTTAAGTGTATCCTGATGTTCTTTCCCAGTTCCTCTTGGACCTAATTCCAAGAATATTGGAGTGTCTTTCTGCTCCTGTAGCCAAAACAATATTTCTTTGTGATTTCCAGGTTATATATGACTTTGGGGTCTCCTTCATCCTTATTCTGCTTGTCTGGGCAAGCTGTGCAGGACTCGTTTTCCTCAACTGCTTCTTCAACTGGCCCCTGGAGCCTTTCCCAGGACCAGAAGACATGGACTACTCGTAAGTCTCCTCCAAGGCTAATCCCATTCCTAGGAAGAGCTGGCAAAAAGAATTTGGAGGAGTAGACAGGGAACCCCTTGCATGTTGTTTATTGCTGCCACCGCTTAGGTTGAGGATTTCTGCCTGCCACTAGCATGTGAATACCTATGGAAAGTGGGACTTTCCAAACTGAGGGAGTTAGCAAGGAAAACTGATCTATTCCTGGTCATAAGGATTTTTATATTGATTTGTGCCAGGTTGGCCCAGGGAAGGCATCTCAGTGAGCTCTGGATTGAAACCATTTGATGGAAACCAATTCCTTACATCCACAAACAGCCTTCCTGACTCCTCAGCAGTGTTACTGCCTCTGATTCCTCACCCTGTGTTGCAGCTCTCATGCTCTTTGCAACCCAACAGGGTGAAAATAAAGTTCAGCTGGCTGGGATTTGACCACAAAATCACCGGGAAGCAGTTCTACAAGCAAGTGACGACTGTGGGGCGCCGTCTCAGTGTGGGGAGCTCCATGAAGGGCCCCAAGGAGCCGGCAGCTTTGCAGGAGAACAACAAGCTCTGTCTGTCTACAGTGGACCTGGAAGTGAAGTGCCAGCCTGACAGTGCAGGTGTGGTTCTGTGGGTGCCCCAGGGGTGCTTGTGCTGGCACAGGCCTGTTGGCCTCCCTGCTCTGCTCCAGAGCTGTTTGTGAGGGAGCAATACGTGCTCCAGGTGTTGCCAGGGCCTCGTGCCATCCACCAGGACTGGAATACAAGTTGAGTTATAGAAGGAATCCTGTCCTTGGATCCTTGCCTGAATACAAGCAGTGTAGCCAGAGGTGGGGACAGCACATGGGAGCTGGTGTGGCTTGCAGGGGGACTGGAGAGGTGGTCACTGCTGGCTCTTAGGTTGACTGTTGCCATCATGGCAAAGCCTTCTTTACTCAGGGGCATCACAGAATGGTTTGACTTGGAAGGGACCTTAAAGATCATTTCATTCCACCCCCTTCCACCAGAACAGGTTGCTCAAAGCCCCATCCAACCTGGCCTTGATGGTGAAAGCCAATGGTTTGAGGCTTCTTTTTGTCCTAATCCACCAAATTGGGCAAATCTTCCTTCCTGCTTCCTTGCCCCAGTTACTGGTAGCCAAACTCCAAGCATCTGCAGCTGTTGATCATGGGAGTTTGTAAGGCACCAGGTGAACCCCTTGGAGATGCCACTGGCACTTCTAGGCAGGAGAGGACCTACTAGGCCAGAGGTGGAATTGTAAATGTTTACTAAGGTGTACTACCTTCTTCAGAAACTCTGTTATTCCTTCTGCAGCTACTCCCTCCTTCATGAGGAGTGTCTTCAGTCCCATCCTGTTGCTCAGCCTTATCACCATGTGTGTCACTCAGCTGAGGCTCATCTTCTACATGGGAGCCATGAACACCATCCTGGAGTTTCTGTCTGGAGACGAAAGTCAAGGTAGGGGAACCTCTGAAGACCTTCACCTGCTTCCCTGGGGTTGGGAGCTGACCCTGACTTGGTTAGTGAAGGCTGAGCACCTGATTACTCATCAGGTTAGGTCAATCCGTGGTGTCCAAGTGCACTGACAGCTGGTGGGAGGGTCCAGGGAAGAGCTGGAGCCAGCCCAGCACAGAGGAGCTGCGAGGCAGGCGCTTGAATGTCAAACTAATTTTAGCCCGGTGTGTACCATGCTACCCCATGCTATTTCCTCACACAGGTTGTTGCAAGCACCTCTCAGGGTGGACTGTGATAATTCTTATTTTAACTGGAAAACGTATTTCATCGGGTATTTGCTTAACTTATCCTAAGCAAGCAGAGAACGCAGAGCATCTGACTCTCATGAGTAATGGTTGGACTCGGTGCCTCAGCCCAGCACCCGGGGGTGGGAGAAGTGAAGTCAGAGCTGGTTTTTTGTGCAGCTTGGTGGGTGCTGGGGAAGCTCAAGGGTGCTCCCTGCGCTGGACTCTCTGCATTTATAGTTCTGGTGAAGTTCATGGAGCAAACAGGAAAGAGTAGATTAGTTTACTGTTGAAAATACCCAGGATTGCAAAACCGGACTTAGCCTTTTCTTGTTTTGTTTTTGTCCTTTGTAGTAAGATCCAGTTTGAACTTGTTAAATCTGGATTGCATGAAGCTGATAAATCAAGAGGCACTCCTCTGAAAACAGGAGTGAGCTCTGGGGGAGGGAAGGAGACGCAGGAAACTCCAAGTGCCCTGGCATTCCCTGAATTGCTTTGTTTCTTGAGCCTCTGACAGCCTGCAGCATTCAGCTCTTTATCTCCTGGCTCAGGAGCCAGCTTAGACATTAAACAGCAAAACAGCACAAACTTCACATTGCCTACCTTTCCCAACACTGCTTCCTTTTCTGCTTACCTTGTAACTCTGACACTGCTTTTTAAAAAATTAATATTATATATTTTTACCCTGGCTTGCTATACTCATGTAATTTTCATTTCTTTCCTTCTCCTCTGCTCCTTGGAATTTCAGAATTAATATTAACTCTATATTAACTACTATTAACTATATAAGCTGCCAATTCTACTTTTAAGCTCCTTGCTTAAAACAGAGATTGTGTCCCTTGAGTATATTGCAAGTTTTCTGTGCCGCCTTTAAGATTTCTTCCTTTTTTTTCCCTTCCTCCCCCTGAATGTAGCCTGGGCTCATTGCAGTGCAGTCTCTGTCTTAGTGTTTCCATGGCATCAGCAAAACAGTGGTATTGTCTGGTCTCGGCAGTGTCAGGCTGTGCTGCAAGAGCAGTTCCAAGGCACGTGCAGCTCTCTAGAAATGTAATCTGTGTGTGCATCAGGAGAGGATGGGATGCTGCTCCCCTGCATTCCTTGTTCTTCCTGCATTTATTCACTTGGGTGGGATTTGCTCAGAGAGCTCCCTCCACCTCCAGCTGCCCTCGGGAGCACTGAGCGAGGGAAGAGGAGAGTTGAGTCAAACCCTGCAAGTGTTGTGGTAAAAGGAAAGTTAAATATTCCTGGGAGCAGAACAGGAGAGAAGGGTGTGGGGAAAATCACGCAGATAAGTAGTGAGGTCTTTAATTGCAGTCTCCTTGAAAGTTCTTTCTGTGCACATTATGGTGACTTAGACCTGTCATGAAACCAAAAGGTGGAGAGAGCAGTCAGCCTGTGGCTGCCTATCTGCTGAAACCCCCCAAAAGATGAGGAAGAAGCTTAAGGGCTCATTCTGTAAATGAGTGTGTAATGGTGTTGTAGGAAAGCAGGGGAAAATAGATCTGTAATGCCTAGAACCTGAAATTTGTCTGCATCTCTCATAAATTGTCACCTTGCTTTCAAATGTGGTGATACTGGGAGAGCTTGGGGAGAATCTGGGCTGGAAAACTCAGCTGTGTGAGGTGCTTGCTCGGGGTAGTTTTGAGGGAAAAGCATCTAGGACAGTGAATGTAAAGGCTCGTGCCCGTGCGTGCTTCCTTTGCTAGGTATTCTTGCTTTTTCTTCTCAGGAAAGAATGTTTTTTAAGATGATGGATAAGCTGAGGGGGCCCTGTTTTGTAGCAGCAGCTACTGTCTTCTCTCTTCTTTTCTTGCTGACCCCATAAATTTCATTCCCTCATTCAAGCTGACCTCTGCCCTTGCTGTTTAGAGCCCAAGATTAAGTGTTCAGGGTAACATAAAGAGGCAAAACATGACAGCGTGGCTTGCTTCTTACCCTGTATTAAATAACCAGACAAGAGTAAATCAGCTGCTGCAGTGTTTATGGAGAGAGGGTGATGCCACCTGTTTCTCTTGACTGCAGCAGTTGCTATAATGAGAGGCGATGTGGATCACTTCAGGGCATGCCTTTGTGGGAGGAATGGGGGCACAAATGTGAGTTTGGAGGTTGGAGCTGGAAGTTCCTCTCAGCTCCTTTGCCAGCAGCTGGAGCCAGGAAAAGATCATCAGGTGCCATGCTTGGGCACAGCAGGGCAGCCCTGCTGGAGTTTGCTACAACTGTAATGGAGAGGAAGGCTTGTTGGAAACGTTCTCTCCATTACCAAGTGGATTTTGGTGGAAATCCTGGCTGTACCGCTTTGGCTAGACTTAAAAATGCATCGGGAGGGACAAATTAAAATTGGAGCTGCTTTGCTTACAGGGCTGTAACTTGTGCTCTGTGCTGAGATGGGCAGTTTCAGAACTACATCCTTATTTCAGAGCTGTGGCACACCATGACTCACCAGACCTTCTGCGTGGTGCCTCAATTCTCACATGGGCTGCCGAGAGGAAGTGGAAAAAAGCCTTGCAGGGTTGGGGAACTGCTCAGTAACAGGAGGGGACAATTTCTTCTGAGTCTGCTGGCATCAGCTTTCCCTTAGCAAGCCATGGAGACGCTTCTCTCATCATTAACACGAAATTTTCATCACTTTGAGCTTTTTAACGATTGCTCACAAATGCTGTGGTTTTTTGATGTTAATCTCCCTTCCCCCTGCTTCCAAACTTGCCCATTCAGCACAAACTGGGTTAGTCTTCACCTTCCCAGCCTGATTGTCCTCACTGGAGCATCCCAGCTGGAGAAGCAGTAGCTGCAGCTCCCAGCAAGGCAGGAGAGGAGATGACTAAAGCAGGCCTGGCTGTGCTGCACATGAAGCTTATAAAAACTTGTCCTGCCCAGAATAAACCTCACTGGCACTAAGCAGGTGCTGTGTCCCCATTTTTTGGAGCCCTGCCTGCTGCTGCCCAGAGAATTCCAGTGCAAGATCAGAATGGCTGAAGGAAGTGTGCCCACTATGTCCACTCTGATGGCTGGAAGGCTGAAGGATGGAGTGGGGCTTTGATGTCCCAGCTCCTACATCCATCAGTATATTTGCTCTGGACTTTTAATGAGGTGATCATTAGGGAAGAACAGCGGTTTTTGTTGTCTTTTTTCCTGTCGCTTGAACTGACAACTCTTTTTAATTCTTTTTTTTTTTTTCCTGCAGTGGCTCTCTACACTTCCATTTTTGGGGTCCTGCAGCTGCTGTGCCTGCTGACAGCGCCTGTGATCGGGTGCATCATGGACTGGAGAATGAAAGAGTGTGATGATGGCTCAGAAGAGAATGAGGAGAGCAACGCTGAGCAGTGCGTAGTGTGTGCCACACGGGACATGCAGCCACCTAGCAGGCCCCCTCTGCTCTGCCTTATGTGTTGTGGGATCAAAGACTGGAAAGAATATTGGCTCTTCAGTATAGAAAAGAAAGCCTGAAGGAAGACTTGATAATTGCAGAGGAAAGGAGCAGACTATCTTCCATGTTCACTAAGATCAGTCAAGAAGAGCAAATTTAAGTGGTAGCAGGAGAGGCTCAGACTTCCCTCCTAGCCCAAGAGTAAGAGTAACAGCACTGAAATAATTACCCAGATGTTCCTCACCTTCCACTGATGGAGATCCCAGCACATCCACAGGCAGACCTATATCCAAACTGGTGTAGACAGAGTTGATGTGATGTGTGGACAATCTTGCTGTGAATTCCAGCAGCTGCTGGAAGCGTGTTTGTAACACAGGTTTTCCTGTCCTTTCAGAGGTGACAAGAAAAAGAAAAAGCGTGACCGTCAGATCCAGAAAATCACCAACGCCACCAATGCCTTTGTATTCACGAACTTACTGCTGGTTGGATTTGGAATCACCTGTCTTATTCCTAATCTACCATTGCAGGTGAGTAGGTGAAATGGGTGGGGGTGCTGGCAGAATGACAGGACAGTGCCAGGAGAACCTGCTGGTGGTGGCAGGAGGGCTGGGACTGGCACTGCTGGGAAACTTCCATCCTGCTTTGGAAGCCTCACTTTTAGAACTGAAACAAATAACACTGTGCAGTTTCAATTCCTTGGGAGAACATGACCAAGCAGCTATAGTTCAAATGCCAGTTGATACAGAATTTATTTGCACTTCGAAGTTTCTGCAGCTGGGCTGTGTGACAACAAGTTCTTGCCCACCAAAATCCTCTCAGCAGTGCCTGTGTGTTTAAAACTGGGCTTGATTTAAGCTGCTGAAGGTTGAAAAAACTTGCTGCAAGAAGCATAACATGGTGATGTGTACAGCAGGTTATTCCTGCGTCAAATGCTATGCCCAGTGATATCTGTGGGATTATAAACCTGTTAAAATATTTATTCTGTGCCACCACCTGTTTTTGGCAGAGGAGTTTAGTGATTTTATGCTCTACTTAAACACGCCTTGATGATGTAGGCAAACAGCTGCAGTTTGCTCGTACTTGCGTGTTGTCCGCAATAACTTGTGGAAAATTAACTAAATTGGTGGCTGTGGAAAAGCACGGTGATCCTGGCCTCAGGTTGCTGGGGACACGTCCTTGCAGCAGTGCCACTTACCAATGACAGAGCTCTTGTGTGTGTGCAAAGTAAGGAAAAGCAGTGCCTGGAGACAAGTACAAATTTCTTCCCTTGTGCTTTCCCAATCCTACCTAGAAAGAACAGCTTTTAGGAATGGTGGTGTGTTGGGGTCTGGCACCGCCCTGGGTGGGTGTCTAGGATGTGACATTTTTCTGCTTCTCTTTTCAGATTCTGTCCTTCATTTTGCACACAATTGTGAGAGGATTCATCCACTCAGCTGTGGGAGGCCTCTATGCAGCTGTGTAAGTGTCTGGTTACCTATAAAATGTGGCTGGCCAGATAAACTGGTTTGGGATTGGTAGGCTCTCCTGGGGAGATGGAGATCAGGAATGAGGTCTTCATGGTCAGAGGGGGAAAATGATGCAACTTGTTTCCTCAGTCACCTCTAGACATGACAATAGCTGGACTGAAATCCCAGCTGGTGCTTTCCTTGTTTAGCAACAGAGACAAGCACAGCTATGTGTGGGCCTCATGTGAGACTAAACTATTGACACTAAGGTTATATAGTAAAAACTCAAGGCTTTTTTTGTCTTGTAATGAGCAGATATGTGCATGTGCCCAGGTAAAACATTAATGTGACTGAAAACATTGCTGCTGCTCTCCTCTGAAGTTGACATTGGTAAAACATTGCTCAAGATACCATTAGTGATGCCTCCTCCCTTTCCCAGGACAGATCATCCATCCTGTTTCCAACTTGGCAAATTATCAATAGCTGAATCAAAATACTCTCTTCCTCATTAAGCAATGTTTTTGGCTTTGAAAACACATCTGTCCCTCTGTCCTGAGAGGTTGGACAGAGGAACAGAGAGGGGCAATTCTCTTTCAGGGAATCAGAGATTTGTTGAGGTGGGAAGGGACCTCTCGAAACCAAGGTCAGCTAGAGCAGGTTGTCCAGGAGTGCAACTGATTGTGTTTTGAGTATCTCCATGGATGGAGACTCCACAGACTCCTTCTGTCAAAGGTTTAGATCGTAGTGTCTGGGGAATCCAGACTAGAAAACACATCTAAGACTCTGCTTCAGAAATGCATAAACTTTTGGCTCTCTGGCAGCCAGAAGCAAAATATTTTTGTCTTGGGCAAGGTAAATAAATGTATGTTGCAGTGTATATCCCCTTACTTGTAAACTAATCCTGTTTGACCACTGCAACTCTCTGGAACTTCCTGGAGTTTAGGTATTTTTTTGCTTTGAATGCAACTGCTTTGAATATTTGAAGGTTTTGATTTGCTTCTTTCTCTCCAAGTTCAGTTTAACCTGACCCTTTTAAAACACTGCTCAGTCATGGAAAGAGAAAGATGTTAGATGATTCCTGAAATTTATTTTTCCATTAATATTATCTGATACCCAGCACTTGCCAGTCAACAGTGTTGTTTAGTTTGACATAGGATCAAACTTGTCCTCTAAAAAGGAAAACACTAACCTGTTGTGCAGGTTTCACTGACTTCCCAAGGGAGCAAATTGTTATGACCAGATGAAAATGATTGCTCAGCCACAAGTCATCTGGATAAAGAGGCCCTGCTTTTAACTTGTAAATATCAACACTGTGCTCCCTGTGCAATAGGAACAGGAGTTGTATAAACACTTCCACCTGCCCACAGTAGAGCTGCAAAACAAAACAAGCGCTGGATCTGATATTACTAAAGTTTGAGAGCTCAGGATGAGACTATTCTGGAGAAGAAGGCTCCAGCCGTGGCACCAGTGCCACTCTGCTCTCAAGAGCTCCGTGCACACCACAGGGTATAGGTAAATACCCTATAAAAAGGGGCAGTCACACAGTGCTAGAGGGAGTTCTGCACATTATGCATGTCTTGGGACTGTGCTCTCACGTTGGTCTCTGTAACTGGACTGGGAATGTAATCTGACCTGGGTGATGTGAACAGTCAAGGTGACACATAATAATGCTGTTGCTTTCTTTGTTGACAGATACCCCTCGACTCAGTTTGGCAGCTTGACAGGGCTGCAGTCGTTGATCAGTGCCCTCTTTGCCCTTCTGCAGCAGCCTCTCTTCATGGCACTGACAGGACCTTTGAAAGGAGACCCCCTCTGGGCAAGTTCTTCTCAGTTTTAATGTGGAAGCTTCGTGGTTAAGATGATTTTTGGCTTGTTTCTTGGGGGGAAAAAAAGGACTCCTCTGCATGAACCAAGGTTAAAAACAGCTGTAATTTTACATGTCCCTGTTTGCTGTTACCTTGGTGCTGTCCTGGAAACCTTTCCCTTTGTGAGTAATGACTCCCTGGGCAGGAAAGCCAGTAACCCTTATGGTGTATGCAAAGGGAGGAAGGAAATGGTTTCCACTAACAGTTTGTGGTGAGTCAGAATCTGACAGGTTAAAATGGGTGAGTGTGAGCAGACCTCAAAATTCAGGACAAATGCTCTGGCACTTGAGACCTATGAGCTCCAATTACCAGTAAATTTTGGATTGCTGATGCTAATGTCCAAAAAGCCAAATGGTTGTTGAGGGCAGGGCTAATGTGGTGTCTTGCTGAGAGTCCGAGCAGCTCAGTAAAATCATGACATGGGTGGTCTTGGGGAGAATTCTGGTCTCTAGGCTACACTGCCCACGCCTGTTGCTCTTCAATCAGCAAACTTGGTGTGAAAGACCTGCAGCTCAAACAGCCCTGCCTGTTCTGTGAAACAAGACTCCTGCAGCCATAATCCAGAGTGAAAAACTCTTGCAGCTTTTAGCTTGTACACACGAGGTGCTCTGGGCATGGGAGCATAAATACAAAAACGGTGGAAGATGTTGCCAGCACATGGAGCAGGGCGTCTCCTGGTTTGCCCACAGCTGGGTGACGTGGGCTGGGCTCTGACACCGCTGCATGCGTGACTGGGTTGTTGTCTCCTCCTAACCAGCCTAATTGTGGTTTGCTTTTCTCCTGCAGCTCAATGTTGGCTTGCTTGGCATGAGCCTCCTGGGTTTCTGCCTCCCAATCTACCTGGTCTGCTACAGGCGCAGGCTAGAGAGAGAAAAAAAGCAGAAGATGGAAGATGCCAAACTTTTCTTCAAAATCAATGGCACTCCCACTGAGGAAGCCTTTGTTTAAACTGGTGCTTCATGTACAACCTCCCCTGTACAGGTTCCTACCACATCCGTGGGTTCTACCTGTGGTGTAAGCCAGGACTTTTCTCCCCTGGCTCTGCCGGTCTTTGCTCATCACTGGAGCGAGGGCTGGACATCATGACTGATATGCCTCAGATATATGGCAGGAGGAGACTTCCCACTCCTTACTCCAAAACACAGGACACTTTTCCTTTTTATAAAGGCCATACAGATATTGTGTCTTAAATTATCCCCTGATCACACTCTCCAGCAGCAGAGAGTTTGCATAGGAAACTGGGGAGAGAAGGAATAGAGGGATGGGGGAAGAGGGAAGACAGACCATAATTTGAGTTTGCAAATGTAATACACTGAAGTCTGTTTTCTCCCCCTCTTCCCCCAGCCTTGGCTGACACAGTCTCGGATGCAAGCTGCACTCTCCTCCCTCCCCAAGGCTTCATAATGGTCTTTCTGCTTGATGTGTAGCTGGACCCAGTGGTTTTACTGTGTCTCCAGACATATCCCTGTTTCTGAGGCAGGGAAGAGGTTTTTATTCCCATGTGTATGAGCACAGCTTCAGTGTGTATTGCTAAATGTTGGCTGCTAGCACTGACAGCTCCCAAACCTTTTATTACTGCAAATGACACAGACTGTGAGCAATGGATCTGCCTTCCACACTGAAATGATGAAGAGCCTATAGTGGACTGCTGGTCCTAGACCAAGCCTTCGGAGGCCTGGAATTCCTCTTCTTCCCAGTTCACAAAACCATCTGTATATGTTTTAAACTATCTGCAGTCCTGGAGCCTCTGAGATAAGAACTGGATCTTCTTTACCAATGAAGTGCTTTGAGACTTGTTGCCTTTTGCCTCTTCCCTCCGACATGACCCTGGGAGGGGAGCAGCAATGTGTATTCAGTGAAGTGGAGAAGCTTCTTGAAGCTGAGTTCTGGGGGTTCAGACACCTTGGTGTTCATGTGCTGTGAGCTGACCTGCTGGTGAAAAGAACCAAGAGTGCAGAACACTCCTTTGTGTCTGGTAACTGGATCCTGTGGACATATGGCAGGGTGATGTGGTGATGTCATTTTTAGCCATAAGCTTATTTACCTTGCTATGATAATGGTCACCTAACTGCTGAACACCAGGTTACTGTGACTGACTAAAATGCTGCCAGTTTGGCTGTTCTAGGAGCCTTCTACAATGTTGATGCTCTGTCTGGACAGAGCACATGGTGACTGATTGTATGGTGAAGCTGACTGTCAGAGCAATACATGTGGGTAAAGGTGCTCCAGGTCTGTTCACACCAGGGAGTGGAATACAAAGGGAATTTTTAACCTGCTTATTTTTATAGAGGTTTTCCTTGTCTAAAGCAGACTTTTCTGCCCTTAACCTTCTTGTTGAAGTCGGTAGCTCAGGCTCTGTAGCCCTGTGTTAAGCACTGAACCGAGTGGAGCTGCTGGAAGCAGGACTGTGCAGGGGTGAGGATGAGCATCCCCGGTGGGTGTGTGGCACCGACTGCACTGGGCTGAGCTGGTGGCTGCGGGAAGGTTGGGGCAGAAATAAAACAATTATGAAGACCCAGTGGTGGTGTTTTACTACACAGCCTGACAGGGGCTCAGACATTCACCTTGGCTATATCTGGTTGGAAAAGTACAAGCGTTGCTCACTGGCGATTAGAAACAACACCGTGCTGAGACCTTCCTGTGAGAAATTACCTGAAAGCTGGTTGTTAACTCCTTCGTTGGGGGTTTGAAGGAGACAGAACCTCAGCCCGGGCAGGGTTTCACCTTTCCTGAAAAGCGCCAGAGCCTCGGCAGCAGGGCCGTGAGCCCCGCGGGTCCCTGGCTGGTGGCGGTGCCAGCGCAGGCGGCCGGGGCCGCTCCGCGGGCCGGCAGCGCCATCTCGAGTCGCTGCTCCCGCAGGCGGGGCGATGCTGCTGCGAGCCGCGGTACCTTTTAGTCTAAAGTTACTCCTTTCGGAAGGACTCGCCACTTGAGGATTTTACACTTTTTTTTTTTTATTTTTTTTTTTTTTTTTTTTAATGTGTTGCCTTTATTAAATGTGTTTGTTTCAAGACAGCTTTACTGCCTGCTGTCAACACTGTACTCTTCTGGAACTTTTTGTCTTTTGGTGATGATTTAGTGACCTTTCCATCTTTTCTTTGAGCAATAATTCAGATGGCAGAGTTTTGATTCATTTTCCTGGTTCCCTGTCTTGTCTCAAGTACGTGTTCAGAGACCCACCAGCAGTGCTACAGCCTGCCTAGATTGCCAGAGGGCTTTCTGCAGATTTCTGCATTTTGTATTACGATACTTCTAAATGGTTTTGAGAAGAGTCCTGTTCTTGCTCAGAGATATTTGTGACATGACAATGACAGCTATCAGGTGAGTGAGCCTCCATCCATAGTCTCAGTGTCCTAAAGCATAGTTGGAGGGTTGTTTCATGTGCTTTACTTCCGGCATTACTTCCACCTCAGTTTCAGAGTTGAATGTGATTGCTTCCACTCTTAAGTCACTTAAATGCCTGTTACAAATGTCTCAGCAAAATAGTGGAAAAGAGAGTGGCATATTTTAATGAAGTCTTAGTGGAGATGCTGCTGCCTTTTAATTTAGCTGCACATACTTCAAAGGACACACTTTTGTTTCTGCCATCTACCTCCCTGCTTCAGTTCCCAGTTCCTGCCCTTTATTAGGGCTATCTTCAAATCCAGTTTCATCTGATAAACTGGTGGATGTGTGTGCTTCTGTTCAGAAGCTGCTGGTCAGGTGTGAGGAGTAGAGTTCATGCCCTGGTGGGTACACAGGGAAGTTTTAGCTATTCAGGGTTGAACAGATAAATGAGATCATGTTCTCAGGCCATGAAAAGTCAAACTGTGGGATTCTTTGCAGAAGAATTTAGTGGGGAACAAAAGTATCAACTTTTTTTTAAAAGAGGCTGGTTAAACAATGCATCCACTAACTCAGGGAGATTTTAAGTTGCTGTAAATGAGAAAGTTATGCCAAGGAAAGATACTCGTCTGCATGTTCTGTCTTGTAAGAATTGGTCAAAGCTGGAGAAAACACGCTGGGCTAAAGTGAAACACTGGTCTGATCTAATGGGGTGAAATTTATTCTGACACTTGTGAACCAAACTAATTTCAAGAGCACTCTAAGATTTATCTATCCAAAACCTGCATCTGCATTCACGATGTGCAAACACTACTGATTGTGGCATAACTGCTTTAGAGCTGCACCTCCTGCAGCAGTGGGGTCCTTGGAGGGCAATATTCTGCCTTCAGCTTCTTCTGAACATTGTCTTGCACAGTGCAGAAACACAGCTGGGGTGGTGCCATCACATGTGGTTGATCAGGGGCAGTTTGCCTCATCCTTTGATGCTTAGGGAAGTGGAATTGTGGGTTATATACATTCGGAGTGGAAAACAGCGTTGCTGCTTCCCAGCCGAGTGATGCAGGACCAAGACAATTCCTGGTGCGCTCCCTGTGTGCATGAGCCACCTTGTGGGAAAAATAAATGGGCTACCAAAGACTGGAGAGTCACAGCAGTTTGCATCAATAATGCATTTATCTGTATAACTCAAATACAGGTCAATGTGTTTAACTGCTTTCATAATTCCTTAACGATTTGTAGGACTTGGGGATTTTTATGCCCTTCCTTACCCTCATCCATATGGGAAGTGCAAGGAGGGTGGCCATGGGAAAGACCTCCATGGAAGCAACCCCAGCTGAATGTAATGAAGCAGAAACCTGATCTGTGAGTACCTCAGAGTCAAAGGTTGCTGTGTAAAGTGATTTCACCTTCTGGAGACGCTGCTCCCAGGCTCTACAGCCTCTCACATGCATTTAATATGCATTTGTATTTAAAAAAAAAAAAAAAAGAAATTCACAGCGTGGGGAAGGGAGGGTGACAGCTTTTTGCTTTCACTAATCTGCCAGAACCTAAGCCCCGTTGACACAGCCTTTGTAACGCTAATGCAATGACACTATATCAGAAGTAGCAGAGAAAATCTGTGCTGTTCTGCTTAATAGGACACTTAAACTATGGCAGTCACTGAGTAAAGCTATATATGGATCCTTGAGATGAAACTGGACACAGATGTCTGGAAAAAAAAAAGGGGCAAATCTTGCTGAGACACCAACTGCAATGCTGCTACAGCAACTGAAGTGTTCAACTCCCACAGCAAAGCCCATCCTCTTCATGCTCTGTCTACAAAGGAAAATTGCAGGATAATGAGATTTTAACTAAGCCCGTAAATCACTAAAATGTTTTCAAGTAGAATATTTCCCTCTTGACAGGCTGATGAATTTGGAAAATATGCTACAAAATTTAAAGCAGATACTGTAGGGTAAAAGGAATGAAATCTTTACACATACTTGCTACTCTTTTTTTCCCCCTTTGAGTTTTTTTCTGCATCTGCAGAGCTTTTTGGTATTCCCTACACCCCAGTTTAGAAGTGCAAAGTGCTCATAATGGCAAATAGTATTACAGTAGGATTCCTGATGGGAACAGACTGGTTTGGGGTTTTTTTAATTAAAAAAAAAAAAAAGGTCACTTCTGAATTATAAGTCACAATGTTATCTTCTCTGGAATAGCTGAAACAATGGTGTGTTATGTAGCTGCAGTCTTACATGTTAATTATAAAGCCCACAGGTCCTTGTTTTCCTCCATGTGCTGCCAGCCTGTCTGCGCAATCTGTTTTTTCCAGGTGTCCTGTGCTCCATGTTGTCATCCTGCTGCTGTTTGTCACTTCCTTGTGCCTGACCCTTTGTCACCTGCTTTTTATTCTGGAGACAACCCCCCCTTTTAGAAAACCCCCTCTTTAACCTGCCAGCATTACCTCTCCCACCTTTTCCTGTCCACAGAATTTTTTGTAGCGTTTGCCGAAGTCGAATTGTAAACTCCTTGGGGCAGGCCTGTGTCATCTTCTCTGTGTTTGTAAGGTGATGTGCAGTACTATTTCAAAATAAAGTGATAATAAGTTAATCATTAGTTTTCCTTCTGAGGGTGAACATAATGAAAGCATTGGTTGCTTCCTAATGAGATTATGGAGCTATGAATGCTTTACAGGGTGGCATCTGCCAAAGGGAAGGACCCAGGTTGAATATTTCCTTGACTGTCTCTTCTCTAGGTTAAGAGGTAATAAATAATGCAAATTAAACTTTTCTTCCCCAATTGAGTTTAATCTCTGAGAAAAAAACTGAAACCCTGTAGATGGCAGGTTGAGAACGAAATCAAGCTCAGCTATACAGCGTGAACTGCTATCAAAAAAATAGTGAAAAATAAACAATGTGGCCTTAGATGGGAGCACAGGTGTTACCAGCAAAGCTGCACATCTTGGTTATCCATGCCTTAGCTTGGTGAGGCTAAATCTGTGGTGGTTTACTTTTCCAATCCAATAATGACAATCATTGAAAATGCCATAAATCATGACCTAGTGACAGGGTGAAGCCCATGACCTGAAGCCACTCACCCTGTCTGACTGTAGCACTGACTTATCCCCTGGCTATTTGTATTAATACTCTGGTCATTTATCATTCCCCCTCCCCACCCTCCAAAAAGACGGGGGCCACAATGTTGACAAAAATACTGGAACACCTTCCCCGTTTGGGACAGGCTGAGAAATTTGGGGCTGTTCAGCCTGGAGAAAAGAAGGTTGTGTGGAAACCTCACAGCATCTACCAGTATCTGAAGGAGCTACAGGGCAGGCAGAAAGAGACTCTTCGTCAGGCACTATAATCATAGGACAAGGAGTAGTGGGTTCGGACTGAAAGAGGGTAAATTTAGTTAGCTGTTGGGAAGAAATTCTTCTCTGTGAGGGTGGTGAGGCCCTGGCACAGGGTGCCCAGAGAAGCTGTGGCTGCCCCATCCCTGGAAGTGTCCCAGGCCAGGTTGGATGGGGCTTGGAGCGACCTGGGATAGTGGAAGGTGTCCCTGCCCATGGCAGGGGGGTGGAACAAGACCGTCTTTGAGGTCTCTCCCGAGCCAAACCGTTCTGTGATTTAAGGAGATTTAAGTTGCTGGTGGCAACAGGGAGACCTCTGGCAGCACTGCAGGGAGGGAGACGTATTGGGAACCCCAGTCTTGAGCTGAAACAAGTAACACCATGCAGTTTACACCTCTTGAGAGAACCTAAAGAAGCAGCTATAGATGAAAATGAGTTGATCCCAAAAAACCTGAGGGCCCGCCAGGAGACCCTGCCAGCAGCACTGCTGGGAAGACTGCGGTACTGCTCTGGGAAGCCCGGCCTTAAAGCTGAAACAGCACCGCGCGGTTTACACCTCTTGAGAGAACCTAAAAAAAAAAAACCAAAAAGCCACCAGCCCAAAAAACAGGCGTTTTCGTTTAAAACGTCAGCGCCGACCGCGGAAAAATCGTGAGGGCGGCGCGCGCTGGCTGAGGGAGCCGCGGGGCGGGAAAAGGCGGGCGGGCCCCGCCCCGCGCGCGGAGGTGACGCAGCCGTTGCCGCAGAGACGAACCGCCCCGGCCCCCCCGCCGGCCCGGCCCCCCCGTCCCGGTGCGGCGCGGCTCGGCTCGGTTCGGTCCATCCCGCGGAGCGGCCCCGGGACGCGCCTCCTGTCACCTTCAACGGCGCTGGCCCGGGCGGGAGGCGCGCGGCGGCGCCGCCATGGTGCTCATCAAGGAATAGTGAGTGCGGGGAGCTCCCCCAACCACGGCCTCCTTGAGCCCCTCCGGTCACCTCCGTCCGCGCCCGGGGCCTGGCGCGGTGACGGCCGCGGATGGGCGGCCCGGCCTTGTCCCGCACTGCGGCCGCGGAGAGGGAGGGAGGGAGCGGGGAGCGCCGTGAGGGCCGCGGCGGCGGTGGGGGCGGCAGTGAAGGTCACGGCGGGGCGGGGGCCGCGGCTGTCGGCGGGCAGCGGGTCCGTGTGGCCCCTCTGCGGCTCCGCGGGGCCTGGCCGGTGCCCCAAAGGCCTCCGCGGGTGGCTGGCCCCGCACCGGCTGTGCGGGGTGGGTGTTGGCGGTGCCCGGGTGCCGAGGGCCGAGCCGGTCCCGGGGGTTTCTGTGGGAGGTCTGAGGGAGGCAGGGGCGTCTTGCCTCCTGCTCCTTGTAACGGAGCAAAGTGTCAAGTCTGGGTTTGATCCCCCTTCCGCCTTTGGCCGTGTAATCTGCAAGGAGGGACTCCCAAGAATGTCAGAGACAAGGTAGCTCCAAAATATTTTTGTGTGGGGAAGCCTCACCTTGGAGTTCTTCGCTGACCCTGAGGCTGCTGCGGTAGTCCTGCCCTGCGATGGGGATGAAAGGGTGGAAAACTGGCTGGACATGAGGGTGTGTAACTATTAGTCACGTTGCTTGTCACAGTCCTTGGTTCAGCAGCTTTGTGCTCGCTAACGTGGATATACTCTTGGACCGGTGCACTTTGGCTGGGTGTCTTCAAAGCTGTGCATGCTCTGCACAGTTATTTCCTGAGTTCTTAAGGTTAACTCAAGTGCATTCCCAAGTTAAGTGCATTCCATCATTTTAAACTTCTTTTGGCTGATGGAAGAGGCTTGCTGTTTGTTTTTTCTTTCTCCCCTTATAAAAGATACCTGTGATCCCAGTGATAAAGTGGGTTTTCAGGTCTTCTCTTAGACACATTTACCTACATGACTGTGTCCTCCTTACAGGAATTATTTTGCAAGATTATGGACCATGGTGTGGATTTAAATATTAAAACTGTGTTGAGGGTTGTACTTATCCTTGTAGTTGTCTCTATACTTGATTAACGTTTTTTCCCCTCAATCCTTAAAACCCTGCTATTTTTATCCAGACAATAGGAGTGTAGAATTCAAGAGCAGCAGCAGCGGAGCTGCTCTTTGTAACACAGAGACACCATTACCTTCTGTGGTGTTAAACTGGATAGCAGGCAGAAACCTGGGCTAAGTCCTTAGTTCCAGGTGCATGAAAAGATAACTAACTCCTTCTACAACATCTGTTTTGTTGATATTTTCCTGTGAATTTATTACTTTCCCTCTTATAGCACCTTGGCTGGGTTATCATGTATCTTTTTCACGCTTCTGCTCACAATTCCCTTGCCCTGTACCACAGTAAAGCTCATTATCAGTGAGCTGTGCTGTAAAGGTGAGAACATATGTACTTCGAATTTTCAGATTTCTGACGGTATGAGCAGTTCATTTTCATGACTTTCACTTCCAAAAGTCGTTTTACTCAACATTATTTACCTCATCATATCAGCATGTCTACTGGTCTTTCACACAGCCTGTTTCAGAAGCAATCTGTGAAGTGTAAATGTTAAGAGTAAAGGTTAAAAGACCAGAATTACTACATTGGTTTCCTTTTACAGGTTTCCATTTGTATTTTCAGAAGGCTCTCTAAACCTTTTTAGTGTTGCCATTACACTGTTTCTTTTCTTCTCTTTGTTTTGTCCTTAGTAAGACATATGTGGCTCTAAGGACAGTCAGGGTTGCTACTGGACTTTCCAAATGAACATTTATTTTTGACTTTCTGAGATTCCCAGCCACCTCTAACAGTTGCACGTTCTGAGTTGTGTCACTCTGTTGGCTCAGATTTAAGTATTGCTGATGTTGTATGATGAAATTGCCCATTTTACATCCTATTTGAGATGGTTTTTGCTGAAATCTCATGTTCCAGGAAGCAGTTGTTTAAGGCATATTGAAACCACTTGTTTTGGTGTGAGCTGGCTATTTGCTTTGCTATTACTGTTTTGCTGTTATTTATGTTAGTTCTGGTTGCATGCAGGTAATTGCTGCCTTCCTACTGTAGGTGCTAAAAATCTAAATGATCTGTAACTTCTTGTCATCTGAGCAGATTATTCTTCCATCTCTGTGACCCGTTGTCACACCCTCCCTAGTAAATCAGGTGGGTTTTATTATGTGCTCCGTAAGTATTTTAGGAGCTGGTACAGAAATAGAGCAATATAACCAAAACCTGATGTCACATTTTATTATCAGACGAGTCTGTATCATCATTTCTCTACAGCTGCTTGTCCTGATGGTTATGCAGTGATGACTTTAACATTTTCATTTGATGTCCTGTCAGACTTTCAGACTTATCTTGCCTTTCTATCCATCCGTGCTACAGATAAGCTGCCTGGATTTCGTTCATTTGTTTGCATTTTTTTGGTGTCAGGGTTTTTAAATGCTGGCTGGAGTCTTGCTTGTTGTCCTTATGTTGATTTAAACTGCCTTGGAAGACCTTGAGGAGAATCAGAGTGTGGAGACTCACTTCCCTTTCCTGTAAAGTGACGATAATGCCACTGACTCTCTCTGCAGCTGTACTTCCCTTTGCTGTCATTTGAGGCAGATTTTAATCTAACAGGGATCTTAAATGTTCCTCACCATTTTCAGGCCAACCTCATCATATAGTTTCTCATAAGTTGAGCAAGTTCTGTCCTAAAGTTAGGAATCTTTGTTCACATTGCTGCTTCTGTGAAGCTTTTCCTCAAGATCCTCTTGAGTTGTCTTCCTCCTTCCTCCTTTTTCACTTGACTACCTATAAAGTTTTTTCACCCCCGCCTTCTTGGTTTGCTGGGCTGAACCAACTGTAAACCACTGATCTTCTTTGTGTTTCTGTTTCTCCATTGATGAACATTGAACTCTAAGATAATGATTCAGATTTAGTGTCTTCCAGTTTCCTGAGTGGAATTCCATTCACTTACATCAATGTTTTACACCAGGTTTTCTAAAGAATAATGTTTTCACTCCATTCCAAATAAATTGTTTCTTCCCTGTTTCTTGGTCTTTCACCTTTATTTATCATCCAGTCCCTCCTTTCATTCTTACTGCACTTTTATCCAGGTAACTAACCCAACATCATGTTTGATGGCAAAGTCTACCTGTGAAAATCTATTTCCTTTTTTTTTTATCCTCCGTTACACCATACTGGTGTTGGTCCTCTTCCCTCTTGCCTTTCAGCAGGTATTTCCAGGAAACAATATGTAAAAGTCAGTAAAACAATTGTAGTTCAGTGTATCCTGCCAGTAAGTGGCACATGAATTTCCATTAACTGATCAAATCCCATTTAAAAATTGCTTTTACTTCCTATGTTTGGCAAGGAATGCCATGTCTTCAGTAGACATGATGTAAAGAAGCACACGTGATTTGGTCTAAAATTTGTTGCCTAATGATTGTTTTGTTGTAAAACAGTCACTGTTCCTTCTCCATTCACTTTTTTACACCATTCATGATCTCTAAAACTCTTCCATACCTGAACCTTTTAGCTGGTTTTTCTCCAAGCTGAAAGGCCAAGTCTTAACTGCTTTCCTCTCACACAAAAGCTTTTTCCCATCTCCAATCATCTTTTTTAACTTCCTTCACTTTTTCTGTATCCTCTTTGAGATAAATTGACCAGGACTATGTGCAATATTCAAGATGTTGGTACATGGGAGATTATAGTGATATAATTGTCTTGTTGTGTGTGTGTGTCTGTATGTGCTGTTCCAGTTTCTAATATTGGGTTTACTTCTGAACTGCCACTGAGCTGATGTTTCCTGCTTCTTTTCTATAAAGACACAAGATATTGGCAATAACTAACTTGGGGCTCATTAACCCCATGTGTTTGGTGAAAATGAGTCCCTGTAGTGCATTATTCTTTTTTTTTTTAATTGACACTGAACTTCATTTGCAGTTCTCAGTTGTTCTTTCTGCAGTGCTTTACTTGTGACAGCAACACTTCATGCTGATTGCAATCTTGCATAATCTGTAATCTTTTGCCCCTATTGCAGTTTGTTCTTTTGGTAAAGTGTAAAAAAAAAATTCTATTTTCACCACTATTGCTTTTTAAAAATCTGTTTATTAATACAGAGGACTTTTTTTCCTGATTGTGTCCTAGTTTCCTTGAGACTAATTCCCAAAGAATTGGGAATTCTTCCGCCCACGGTAGCTATATCCATTTCCTGTCTGTGTCTTGCTTTGGTTCCTTGTTCAACATCATCCTTGCTGAAAGCAGAAGTCAAACGCAGATCCAGTTTTGGAGAAGGTCTTAACAAGCATGTAGTTCTGTCCACTTTAAACTGATTCTTTTCCCAAAAAATCTGTGTGACTTCAGGCAGTTTTTGCTGTGTTGTCCAGTCAGTTGATTCTCAGAAGCATTCAGGAAACCACAATAAATAAAATTGACTCGTATAAAGCAGTGGCAGCATCTTCCTCTGCAGTGAGCTCTGAGAAAGCTTTTCCTCTGCTGTTTCCTGCTGGTTTGGGACATGTGAGCGAATCGTGCAGTGCCTTGTGGCTATTGCAGATCTCTGCAGAATTGCTGAGGCCCACAGAAACCCCCACAGCAACTTGATGAGGAATAAGATGGGATTGCTGACAGGATGGAGTGAGAGGGAACACCATTGGGTTGATGCTGTGTAGGTTTGTAGGCCAGTGAAGTATCACCAGTGAGCATCTATTGAATTCCAGAGTTTTAGGAGAGGGTTGCAGTTATGCTCTATCATGTATTGGTTCTTTTTGAGGTTATTATATAAATAGTCTTTGGCCTAAGGAGTACTGGGTGGATGCTGGAATACTGGGGGCAGAGGAGAGCTGTGCAGGCATTGCTGTGAAGAATGTGGGAATTTTGCAGCTGCAGGGATATTTGCTAATTTCTGTCTCTGTGTTCCCTTCCAGCCGCGTTATCCTGCCCGTGTCTGTGGAGGAGGTAAGTTCTTTGCTTCTTGCTTCCTTGCTTTAGGACTGTAAATAAACCTGTGATCAAAGCAGGTTCTGTGAACAAAAACTGGAAAATGCAGGGTGTCTTCAGGAACCCCTGGGAGCTGTTACTCATTCACCGCCATTTTGACCAGATAATTGTATTAAGTCTGAGGGTACCAATCATCTCTCTTATAAAATACTTTCAGATATGCTGATTATAAATCTTGACTTGTCAGGCTGTTTTCAAGCACAGTTTCCTTTTGATTAGTACTATTGTTCTTTTCTATTTTTTTAACATGAAGGGGAAGCTTTAATAGAAATTTAAGTCACCCTTTAAACTGTGTTTTGCTGGAACTCTTTTGTTTTAAATTCTTAGGTGAAGATCAAGAATTTCTTGTGACTTAGGAGGCTGGTATAGGAAAAGGACTCTTTAAGACCTGTCCTGTTTAGCTCTTACATACAGAAACATTTCTTTTTGTTTAGATAAAGCTTGAATTGAGAGAAGAAGTGTAGTTTCTATTGGACAGGGTGATTTTCATCACCTAACCAACCATGGAATAGCTGTGCAGACTCTGTGACTGTTTCCCTCCTGTTTCCTGCGAGTTGCAGCTTGCCTTTCTTTCCTCCCTCCTGCACTGAACACCACTCCTGCAAAGAATCTGACCACAGAAATGTTTTGAGTTTTTTAATCTTTATCCTACCAAGGTAGAAATTGAAATAACTGAGTCTATAGCACTTCCATAGCAGATTCCTTCTTCTGGATGTGTTTTTTTTCCTTGTGATCCTTGGCTGTAAGCCTTGGGTTTATGAACTGTGATCAAGGCCTTGTTTTAACTCTTAGGGAGAGCTGTGATAACAGCACTCTTGTTCATTTTTCTTTCCTCTGAATATAGCAGCTACTGTGGCGTAGACAGTGGTGGGTTGGCTCATGGCAGCACTTTTTTAAGCACATCCCTTTTATAACTCTCACTCTTTTGACAGAACACAGTTTAGAACTTCATGTAGTGCATTCCTGCAGCCATGAGACTGGCTAGTAAAACAAAAGCAGTGTCTAAGCTGAGTTTCTTGTTCCTGTGGCTCTGTCTGCTGTGACAGATATCAGATGCTGACAGAAAGCCTAGACCTCTGATCAGAGAGTGGTTTTGGATCTGTGTTCTGTGTTAGCACAAGAACAAAGCTGTTAATGCCAGAAGTTCTGTCTGTTCCTGTAGCTTTTATGCTTTCTGCATGAATCTGTTTAAAGCAGTTCTAACAGAAGTCAGACTGAAGTGTTAAGAGTAGGGAAGTTTGGATCTTTTATTGTGCCTGAGTGCCACTTACAAGAGCAAGTGCTTGACAAAGGAAGGAATAACATGATAAGCTTTATCAAGTAAGCAAAGGATGCAGACTTGCAGGTTAGAGAAAGCTGTGGGTAAATGGCAAGTTACTCAAGCTCAATGGACAGAAAGGACCTTCCTGAATAACAGGAACCCTGCCTTGTAGTGATATGGCTCCTTGGTATCAATCTGTGTAAACAGAAAGTCAAAGCATCAGTATACAGATTGTTTCTGTGAGGGGGTTAGACTGGATGGATCCCAACACGGGGTTTTCCTGAGTTCTCTGATACTGGGATTAGCCTTCATCCAGTTAAAGCGAGTCCCTCGCTGTGCTCTCGTCACTCCCTGGCTGTTCAGAGCCTTGTGTGTAAACTGCCTGTGTGGAAAACTGAGGCCTTGGGCTGTAGATAAATCTGTCAGTCTCTAGCAACCTCCTTGCCTGAGGGTGCCCTGGGATTATATGTTTTAGGATGTCTATTGCTCTACTCTAGGTCCAGTGCTTGGCTTGTGGAGAGACCCCCAACCTGACCACATCGAATTTCTCCCCAAACTTGCACATTGTCACCATGTCCCATGAGTGATGTCGGTTTCCAAGGTCTGGTGTTTTTCCTGTGATAGGTCAGATTTCAGGAGCCAGTTCCCTGAGCAGAAAGGGTTCTAAAGTTCACTTAGCTTTGCCTATGTACCTGGGTGTGGTTAAAAAGAAAGGTTCTTTCCAGTACTGACTCAGAGGATGACTACTGCTTTGTTTATTGCTTCATCCCCCTTCCTGTGTGGAAAGATGCTGACACATCTTTGCATCGCTTGGTCACTGCACTGCTGTGTGTTCTACAAACCAGCTGTTAAACCTTCATTGCTTTCAAGGATTTCCTTGTGTACAAAACTCTTAAATAGGGCTCTGGAGACTTGTTACTGCTCTTGACTGTGTAGCTGCTCATGAAGCATCTCTGGCTAACAGGAGGAATTCTGATTTCACTTTTATGTAGTTGATTTTTGCTCAAAAGGCTTAAGAGTTCACACCTTTTGCATGCAAATTGCTGGCAAAAGTCTGATGCCAATGTGTAAGATAGGGAATGAAATTAATTGTAAATTTGAGACGTTGTGAAAGGGTTGAGGGAGTCTTCTGTGAGATTCTGTGATATGCCAGGGATTCTACATTCAGTCTCCACCCTTAGCAAATGGATCTTAACCCCAACAGTATGGAATTCAAGAGAAAACTAGTGATCAGGAAGGCATTAGGGAGCTGTGACTTAATCAACACAGAGATCAGTGCTGCTTAGTTAGCCAAGATGGGAATTAAACGGTGCAAGAGAAGCCCCGGTGATGACTAAAACTCGAAAGCTGGGATGTGGGAGTTAGACTGTAGCAGTCTGTCTTCTTCATGGAAATCCTGCCAAAATGTGGTCCTGCTCAAGTGCAGGCTGCAAGCTGCACTGCTGTGTTGGTTTATCCATTGTCCCACTGCAGGGAGCAAAGGGAATCTCCTTGTTGTGTGTTGGGTGCCAGGCTTTGCTCCCGTTCTCTGACCAGCGTTGCCTCGCACGGTGCCAGCTTGGGGATCGTGGACTCGTGTGGGTGTCTCTGCCAGCTGCCACTGAAATGCTGGTATGGATTAGAGCTTTGTGTACACATTCTGTGCTGCCTCTTTGTTCCTTTCACATAGGAAGGAGCTTGCCAAACACAGAGGAATCTTATTAATTGCGTTCAAAGCGGCTTTCAGGAAAACAACTGCTCTTGAAGATGGTTATGTTGAGATCAGGCCTGCTGGAGGAAATTTGGTGCAATGAAGATATTCTCTCAGCTGTGTAAGAGGTCTTTGACAGAGAGCAAGAGGGATAACTTCTTGCAGAAGAGAAGAAGGGTTTTTTGAGCTCTCAGGTCTGTCTGGAGTCCAGATTCATAGAGCCAGAATCTGTTTCTCTGTTTACCTTTGCAGGGAGATGATGTGGTGTTTGCTCATTGGGACAGTTTTATTTGGGCCTCTTTCTCTCTTATCAATGCGATTAAAGGCTCAGAAATAACAGGGAAGTTTAAATGGTGAAGATGTTAAACCAAAGGGTTTATCTTCTTAGTGTCTGAACTTTGACCCACTTATTTGAAAGGGAGAAGGAATGAATAAGAGGCTGTTACTAAGAGGAATTAGTTTGTGCTCCTGGAGATCTGTCCTGGGACTTGCTGCAAAGCAGTCAAAGCCATTCAGTCCTCCCCTCTAATCCTGTAGTTACCAAACTCATAATAAACTCTGTTCTATGAGTATTTGTGTGACTCTTACTCTGCTAAAGCAACTTTGCTTCTAAGGTTTCACAACTCTCATGTTTTGCTCTTCTGGAGGGAGGTGAGTGTTCTGCTTTGTGTGGATCATATGTAGGGAGTCATAAGGAAAGCAGTGTGGTGTGTGAAATGTCAGAAGTCAGAGACTTCTACTGCAGCCCAAAATCCAAACTGAAACTCAACCTGCTGTGACAGTGCAGGAACTGTCCAGCCAAGTGAGGGCTGCTCATGTAACCTGCGCCAGGACCTTCTGGAGAGAACCAGCAGAGCTGCTGCTCTTAGCTGGAAAATGGTCTGATTTTTGTTCTTCCCCACATTAACTGAGGCCAGGACATCTAGCCTTGTTACTCTGGCTTGCCATCTACTCTTCCAGTAGGAATAAATATTTCCTTAGCCTTTGTTGGCACCAGATGGTACAAAGTACCAGAGAGCTTTGGGTACTGTTGTTATTTTGGATGCTCTGACAACAAAATTTAACGACTGTAGAAATCTTCCTTCATTGCAGAAGATGTTCCAGCCCAGTGAAGTATTTCTGGGTTCTCAGCTCTGAGCTGTATTCTACTTTTCCAGGCTGGGTTTCAGAAGTGCTGTTCCTGTTTCTGATGCAGAGCCTTATGCTGTGGAAAAGGAAGATGGCCTGAACAGTGTTGCATTGCTTTGTAGTTATGTTAGGGAATTTTTTTGGGTTTTGGTGGTTGTTTTTAAATTTTTTTTAATCATTGCACTTTTGGTGCCAAACACTTTGTGGATTACCCTTTCAGATTGCCTCCCTGTACTGTTGCCTTTGGCAACAGTTGCTGTTTTGCTCACTTAAGAGTTCTGAAGACTTAACTCTGTTAAGTTAGAACTCTTCCTTTTAACTTAGTGGTTTAACTTTGTCATCCTCAAACTTTGCTCATCTAACTTTGCCTCAGAGAGACCTGTGTGAATTTTCTTCATTTGATCATGTTTCTTTTGAGCTCTGCATCCCCTTTTTCGGCTCCAAGAGGCAAGAGTGTATTAGTCTTTACATCTTCTGCAGAAGAGAATGTGCTCTTTTGTTCATTTTCTTGATTTTTCCTCTGCTCTGCCCTGGGAAACATTTGTGAATGCCTCTTACAAAAGAAATTGTATAGTATCAAGTACTTTAAGTGATTTCTGGGAAATAATGCTGCCAAGTGCGTGTCTGTAAGAGACTGGGAAATTATCTTAGGGTAAGAATTTTACTGTATGTTGAAATTCTGTGCTCTCCCTGCTAGTAGTTTAAGCTTCTGGCTAAGAGGAAGTGTGATATAGAGGAAAAACAACACAACCCACACCAAAGGTAATAGGAAAAATAATAGGGGGAGCAGTGATAACATAGATCAACTGGTCATCTGGGACACTGGCTCAGTTATTTCATTAGATAAAGTTTTCAGAATAAAAATACCTTTTTTACGTAAGGCTTCATACTCAGTTGTTTGAACTGCACGTGGGGGATGCTCATCTTTGACCCTCAGGGGCTCCTAAGCTGTGCACATTTAGCAAGTTTGTTTCTTGGAGCACTTAAATCAGGTGGTGCAAGTAACCTTTGTCTTCTGTCTCTCTCCTGAAGTTTGTCACTCCCTTCCCTCTTACCCTGCATTTTGTAAAAAAGCTTGATGTGAATTTCTTTGGGGCTCTTCTGGATGCAGTACTGTGTGCTTATTGATTCAGGACTGGCAGTGCCTTATTCTCCACTTTTTGGGGACACCTGTGTGCCGAAAAGAGTGAAACCCAATGGATTTTGCTACAGTGTGCCCAAGGTCATCTGTGTTTTCTTTCTTTCTGATGCTCCTTTCATCTTTTCTGCTTTCTCCTGATTTTGTGTTGGTTTGGATCTTGAGATTGAAGGGTTAAAGGTAACTATCTTATTGGCAGTGCTTTCCTCCTAACTACCACTCAAGCTTTCTATCTCAAATGAAATTAAATGAGCTGCTTATCTGCCCATACAAGTGGATGTTCTTTTCTTTGCCCTCTCCCCGGGTAATAAATTTGTCCTTGGCTTCTTCTGGCAAAGTTATTACTTCTGCTAAATTATAGCTATGGTAATAATGTGTCTTTAACTTCTCCAGTATCAAGTGGGGCAGCTGTATTCCGTGGCAGAAGCCAGTAAAAATGAAACTGGTGGAGGTGAAGGAGTGGAAGTCCTGGTGAATGAACCCTACGAAAGAGATGGAGAGCGTGGGCAGTACACACACAAGATCTACCACTTACAGAGGTATGGGAACCCTTTCATTCCCAGAGTTGGGCAAGAGGAACCAGAGGAAGATGTAATAGGGTTGAAGCAACTGTAAATCACAGATTATGTAAAGGCTGAAAGATGCAGAGGTAAGGCAGGAGTATAACAGCACCTGGCAGTGAGAATCACTGGGACATCCACCCACCCCTGTAAACGTGGCTGTTGTCCTAAAAAAAATGTGGCTTTGAGCTTTTCAAAGCAAATCTGATCCTGCCACCCAGTATTTTCATACTTGAATTTGGCTAAAGAACAAAATACCTCCTAGATTTCAACCTCCTAATTTTTTTTTTCATTTTTTTATCTTTCATTGTGCAAAGAAGGTTTATATTAACACGTCTGATTTGGCATCTCTGGAAACACTGTAATGGGGTTGGGGAGAGCCCTACCAATTCCAGAAGTGTGCAAATCTCTAGTGTTTGCATTCCAGGTGATGTCCTGCCTGTCTCAGTCTGGGCCACAGTTCTCATTCCATGTAGTGCTTATCGATGCCTTTCTTCTTATTTCCAAATTCTGCAGCAAAGTGCCAGCATTTGTGAGAATGCTGGCCCCTGAAGGAGCTCTGAATATACATGAAAAAGCGTGGAATGCCTATCCCTACTGCAGAACTGGTGAGTGCCTGAGGAAGGACTCTGGATTCTGCCTTTTTGGTTTCTGGGGGCAGGGGGAAAAGGTAGGAGGAGATAAGGAAAGACACAACCAGTGGAGAAGCTGTTTCAGCTCTTCAATCTTGGATTTCTGTTCTCTAAGCCTTTTTTGTGGTGAGGAAAAGCAAAATACAGGAGTTAAAAGAACTGCCCCTGTTTGATGTGCTGCTAATGAGTGACAGAGGAAAACAACAGACCGAGAAATAGATGTTGGTCCTCCTAAAGGAACAGCTGTGTAACACTAATGAAATAAATACACGAGGGGTGATTTTATGTGCTCAAGTGCAGCATAGCCCGGGTGGGAAAAAGTGGAAGATGGAAGAGGGGAACAGGGTAGATCTCAGCTGCCTCTTGCTTAGTGCATTTGAAGGGAACAAGTGTTAAGTGTTGGGTATCTGCTCACTTGCAGGATCTGAGGTCAGTGAGGGTTGAACAGAGAATGCTGCAGTTGAAGTGAATCCATCTGTAAAGGCAGGGGTGAGGCTCTGGAAGCTGTGTGAAGTGGTGAAATAATGTCAAACTCATTTTCTACAGGAGTGGTTAGTATTTACTTACTGAAGTTACCAACCACAGTGTTTAGCCACTACAGCTTCTCTGGTCTTCACTGCTATAAACTGAAAATTTGACTTTGCCTCCAAACTCAAGTAGTGCTTTTGGCATCATTTTATGCTGTTTGTATCTCTGAAGGACACATTTTCTGCTAGTTGGTAGTGGTACAGTTGCTATGGGAACTAGACAATTAAAAATTCCAACTGTTCTTGAAACTCAATATATAAAAAAACCCCTTTTTTTTTGACAATTTACTTAAGTGAATTTTAAATGAAGCATTTTAAAGGGAAGGGAAAGCTTTGCAGTGGGAGAGGATAGTGTTACTTCAGTCTGTGAAATTACATGCAGCAGTCTAGTGGAATGGGTATTTCGAATACAAAATTCAGATACTGCCATCAACTTTAGAATAAATTTGTAATGTCTCACATAAGATGTGGAAACAAAGTTGTTTGCAACCTTTCTAATTTTTATGCAGTTTTCTTGCTGCATGTTACTTAAATTAGTTAGTAAATGTCTAGTTTATTTCCATGTTAAGCCCACTGAACTGATTTAAATGCCTGGCTGTATCCTCCTCCTCTTTTCCTTCTCCACCAATTTCTGAAACAAAGGTATGGAGATACTTGTTTTGTTATTCTTAAGCTGCTTATCCTTCAGTTACACACTGCTAAAATTCTACTTAAGTGGAAAACATGGGATACTAAAATCAAGTACAAGACTTTTCAAACGGTCAAAGAAATTTCAGGTTTTGATATGCTAGAAATGATAACAAAGCCAAAAAAACCCCTGAACTGTAATAAACAGCAACATAATATGAGATAAAAAGTGCTTTGTTGTGGGGGTTGGAGCAGAAGGCACTTTTGATGCGGAGGCTGATAAATCTGTTTAGAGAATCTGCCAGCCTGACATGAAGCAAGAAAAGCTTGGAAAAGTTGCTGAAACCTTCCCTTGCTAGGATTGGGCAGGAGGGGAGAACCCATGGATGTGAGAATCCATGGATGTGAGAACCCATGGACGTGAGAACCCATGGATGTGAGAGCCATGGACGTGAGAGCCACGGACGTGAGAGCCACGGACGTGAGAGCCACGGACGTGAGAACCCATGGACGTGAGAGCCACGGACGTGAGCACCCACGGACATGAGAGCCACAGACGTGAGAACCCATGGACGTGAGAACCCATGGACGTGAGAACCCATGGACGTGAGACCCACGGACGTGAGAGCCACGGACGTGAGAGCCACGGACGTGAGAACCCACGGACATGAGAGCCACAGACGTGAGAACCCATGGACGTGAGACCCATGGACGTGAGAGCCACGGACGTGAGAGCCACGGACGTGAGAACCCACGGACGTGAGAACCCACGGACGTGAGAGCCACAGACGTGAGAACCCATGGACGTGAGACCCATGGACGTGAGACCCATGGACGTGAGAGCCACAGACGTGAGAGCCACAGACGTGAGAGCCACAGACGTGAGAGCCACAGACGTGAGAACCCATGGACGTGAGAACCCATGGACGTGAGACCCATGGACGTGAGAGCCACAGATGTGAGAGCCACAGACGTGAGAGCCCATGGACGTGAGAACCCATGGACGTGAGACCCATGGACGTGAGAGCCACGGACGTGAGAACCCACGGACGTGAGAACCCACGGACATGAGAGCCACAGACGTGAGAACCCATGGACGTGAGACCCATGGACGTGAGACCCATGGACGTGAGACCCATGGACGTGAGAGCCACAGACGTGAGAGCCACAGACGTGAGAACCCATGGACGTGAGACCCATGGACGTGAGACCCATGGACGTGAGAGCCACAGACGTGAGAGCCACAGACGTGAGAGCCACAGACGTGAGAACCCATGGACGTGAGAACCCATGGACGTGAGACCCATGGACGTGAGAGCCACGGACGTGAGAGCCACGGACGTGAGAACCCATGGACGTGAGAACCCACGGACATGAGAGCCACAGACGTGAGAACCCACGGACATGAGAGCCACAGACGTGAGAACCCATGGACGTGAGAACCCATGGACGTGAGAGCCACGGACGTGAGAGCCACGGACGTGAGACCCATGGACGTGAGACCCACGGACGTGAGAGCCACAGACGTGAGAGCCACAGACGTGAGAACCCATGGACGTGAGACCCCATGGACGTGAGACCCCATGGACGTGAGACCCACGGACGTGAGAGCCGCGGACGTGAGAGCCACGGACGTGAGAACCCATGGACGTGAGAACCGCGGACGTGAGAGCTGCGGACGTGAGAACCCACGGACGTGAGAACCCACGGACGTGAGAACCCACGGACGTGAGAACCCATGGATGTGAGACCCATGGATGTGAGACCCATGGATGTGCTGTGGGGCTGCCTTGGGCGTTACCCTTTTCCTTTGGATGCACTCGGGTGTTTTGGTCAGATGTGAGGAGCCTTGGATGCCCTGGTGTGAATCTTTGGGCAGCAGAACATGCTGTGCTGGCTTAGAGCAGCCAGGCTTTCAGCCCTCTCACTAGAATCTGAAATTTAAGAGCCAGGGACCCAGCAGGAACTAAACCTGCATGTAGGAGTTGCTGGGGCTTCTGCCTGTGCCCTCCTGTCTGAGGTGGTGTTGCTGTGCTCTCCCTGGGGCACTGCTTGCTTGCACATCAGCTGTTGCACAGAGCCTTCTAAACTGGAATAAAGCAGTGCTTTCACTTGATTGTGCCTCGTGGTATGTTTTTTTTAATTATATGAGATCATCCTTCTTAGATTTCCCTATATCTCTTCTGAAAAGCTCAATTAATATGCATATTATGGGCCATTATCAAAGCGGTACTGCAGATTGAGGGAATTTAAATGCCTAGCTTATAACTTTCTGCAATTCTGCACACTTGTTTGTGCTGTAATATGTTGGTTTTATGTACTTTGAATGGAAGCCTTGCCTAGCTCCTTTGAGGGTATAAACCATAAGTGAGGTGGTGGTTGTTGTATGGTTTCACAACTTCTGCAGTAAAAATGAAGTGAGGATTGCCTAATGGTTTTACCTGTGGGCTGGTGCCAAGGGGAGCAGTGTTCTTCTCTGCAGTCTGACTTAAATATTAATGTTGCTTAAATGTTTTTAGAAAAGCAATTTGATGTGTGTTCCCAACTCTGAGTGTAACCATGGCCTGTGGCCAAATGTCAAGAAACTGAGAAGTTGTAACTGCAGTTGAAACGTGTAGGAGTTGCTGCTGTAGTGCCTCTAGAAGCAGGTCTTAATTTGTAGCCAGCTGAGCATTGAAGTTTGAGTGGACATTTCTGAAGAGATTAATTTGTTTACTTTACAAATGAGGAGTCTTCCCTGCAGGGAAGAAGTTATGGAGGCAAAGGAACCTGTTTGGAGGCAGCTGCATAGTCACAGCACATAGTCATGGCAAAGTGGGAAGGCCCTGGTTTATAATTATTGCTGGTTTATTCAGTATTTTGTTGGGACTAGCAGGAAAAAAACCCCACTTCCTTCTTGCAGAAATAATGAAATGTTCCTTGAGATGAAGTTCAGCCTTTGAAAAGTTAGCCTTAGCTCTGCCTTCTTGTTCTCTCCTTCCAGCCCAACATGTCAGTCTAAATAATTGGCTTTCTGTAAAATTGCTGTAAAAAGCAATTTTCACATGCTATGGGGTTCAGAACAGTCCATGCCCAGCAGTGGGTAATTAAGGCAGCTGGATGTGCATGATAGGTGATTTGGGATGGTAACTGTCTCCAGAACGTTGGGTTGGAAACTCAAAAATTGTTACAGTACCTTTAAAACCAAATTGCTCCTTAATCAAGCCCTCATGTTAAACTTCAGAACAGACCAGAGAAGTTCAACTCCAGCTTCAGACTTCCTTCTGCTTGAGTAGAATTGCTCAGGTAGAGCAGATGCTGACTGTTACAGGATCTTTAATTGCTTTTCTGTGTTGAATAATTGAGCCTCACTGTCCGGGGAGTTCAGTTACCACGAGCAGCAGAGATGCAGAGGGTCTGGTTACTCCAGGCAGGTCTGCACCGGCCTGAAATCCAGCATGGGTTTCCTTTGGAACTACAGAGAGGCTTCTTATCTGCAAGCTGAGAAAGGATTGGTAAAATGCTGTCAGCTGAACATACTTATTCCATCTTCTCATCCAGCTGGCTGCAGGCCAGGGAGTACAAGTGGCAGTACATAATTAATTGCTGCTCCTCTGGGTTTCTCCTAGTCTGAGAATTTCCAGAGGAGAAGGGGGTGAAGTTAGCTGGGTTTTATCAGCTTCCATGTCTTTTCCCTCAGAGGTACCAGCAGTGCCCTGGGAAGCTGAAGCTGTCCCTGTTTGGCTGAGAGTGGGAGGAGGGCAATGGTTGCTGTACAGTCTTTTTTCACTAAAGTACTGTGTCTCTTTCTTTTCATGTGTTGATTTCTTGGACCAGTAATTACAGTAAGTATTGCTTTTACTGATGATCTATGGAATAATGTCTGAAATGAAGTGTTCTGGTGTTCAGCTCTTTAACGTGAGCTAAAGGCACTTCAGCCTTTATCATTTTAAGATCACATGGATTAACCCCCATTACCAACTCTGGTGTATCCACAGACCCTTTGTGACCATGGACAGAGACCTGTCTGTGCTGCAGCAATGGGAAAGAACCATTGCCTGGGTAAACGGAATAAAAACCAGTTAGCTCATGCCGTGCTGTCTCTTTGAGGAGTCTCTTTTCTGTATTTGATGTTTCCTTTCTACATGCTGACTGTTTCACTGGCTTGTGCTTTTGTTTCTGCTCCCCTGAGGGAGGATAGGGTTACCTTTGGGAGTCCTTTGCTACTCACAGTAATAGTGAGAAATGGAAAGTGTTCTGCTTACTTGGCAGAACTGTGCTTCTTGTCCCTTCCCAGTGTCAAAAGCTCTCAGCACATCAGTTTGATACTGTTATTAATTTGAAGAGTTGCATCAAAATATGTACTCAGTGCTAGATTAGTAATCTCTTTGGAAAGACAGTTCCTGCCTAGCTAACTTATGTTACCCCTTCTAAACTCTAAATAGAGTGGCAGATATTGTCCTTTAAAGAAAAAGCTGTTTATAAACTCCAAATGCTTCACTAAAACAATAGAACTTATGGGGTTTTTTTTGGTGAGCAGCTTGTGGTTTATTTAATCTTAAGTAATTAATGATCAATCAATTTTGCTGAAAGCAATGATCTGATTGCAAATAATACTGAAATTCCCTAAGTCAGACCCCAGTAAAATGGAGGGTTCATTCTTTGAATGATTCAGTTCTTTGAGTTGACTCTCCTAATGCTTATCTGTGTAATAAGAAGACAAATTCTATATCATAAGAATAACAAGAAGCTTTATTTTGATGACAGAATGAGTATATGAAGGATGACTTCCTGATCAAAATTGAAACCTGGCATAAATCAGATCTTGGAACACAAGAGAATGTAAGTACTTGTGTCGTGTGTTTTACTCATCTCTTTAATGTCACAGTGCTGCTTTCTGTGCTGGATTAGAGAAGTGCTGTGTGGAACTGTCTATTCACTGTGGTCCTGCATTTCAGATATTTGTCTCACTACCAAGGCAGAGACTCCCTTCTTGTTGGCTTCTCACATAAACTGAATAAAATTGACCCCCAAGCACTTGTTCTGTGTGAGCACCTTTGCTTCTTTAGAAACTCTCCCATTGTGTGCTTACCAAGGGGAGCACTGCATTTCCATCTGGCTTTATGTTTTCTTAGAATGGGAGTGTTCTGTCACTGAACCAGCTCCTTGAGTCTTGTTGTTTCCCTGCAGGTCCATAAACTGGAGCCAGAGGTATGGAAGAGTGTAGAAGCCATTTATATAGACATTGCTGATCGGAGCCAAGTACTCCCCAAGGTATGGTAGGTGGGTAACAGCTCCCTCGGGGGGGAGGCCTTGTGCTAAAAGAGGGGATCATGGATAAACTGTGTTTTCAGGGATGGTCACAGGTAGCAGGACAAGTGAGAGGATGGAAAGAGGAGGAAAGGCGTTCCTTAAAACTACTCATGCAAGCCAGAGGAAAAGCTCTTTTAAAAACTGTGTCAACACTGCCTGGAAAATGTGTTGCCTGGGCATGTAACTGTATTTCTACAGCACTGCAGCTGGCTAAAGTGCTTGAATAGCAGGAAATGGCACTCCCCTTTCCATACAGGATCTCTCTTAAACTTCCCCCTTTTTGATACCGACCCCTGGCTTCACAAGTGTACCTGGAAATGGTGTAGCTAACACTTGGTTTTAAGAATCACTACAGTTACTGTGGGAAAGAAAGGAGTGTTTCTGTACTGTACTGGGAAGAAAAATCAGCTGCACAAAAATGGAATGTTGCTTGAGTTTCCTGACTTTCAAACAGTGTTTGATACCATTCTCATGGTGATACTGTGAGTCTGACTGTACTTTCCTTCTAGTGAGCAGCATGTGAACATCACAGTGATACAGTGCTGTGAAAAATTCTAGAGAGCACAGCTCCAGAGCATAGCTGCTTTCTGTAACAGCAGTGTTTAGCTCCCAAAGAACAAGGGGTTACAGGAAACATATCCTACAGACCTTCTGATAGCCTTACAGAGGTTGTATCAGTTTGTTACCACTTATTCATAGGTCTAGGACACAGCACAGGGGGGAGAAATATTTCCTTGAAGTGTCTGACCTAATGTTGAGGTCTGAAAACAGTAGCTCTTGAGAAGGCAGAGGTTATTCTTTGCCCAGGAAAATAAATCCTTCATGTGAGAGATCAGCTGGATAACAGTAGAATAATTTATGTTTAATCTTTGTGTCTGTCCAATAGGATTACAAGGCAGAAGAAGATCCAGCAAGATTTAAATCTGTCAAGACTGGACGTGGACCTCTGGGTCCCAACTGGAAGGTTTGTATTGATGGGTTCAGGAGCTGTAGCAACTTGCATGACTGAAGTACAGATACTGGGGTTTGGAGCCAAAGGTACATCTGGAAAACACTGGAATCTTCCTTCTGCAGAAGGAAATGCAGAACTCAGCACTGAAACTGTTGTGGTTTTAAAATAAGTGAGAGAGCTTGGTACAAAGAGTTTGAGTTCCAGGAACTCTCCAGAGCTGTCTGGTGCTCAGCCCAAGGGTTCACCCAAGAGGATTTAAGTATGAAATAGCTCAGTAATGACCAGCAGTGTTTAACCTTTCACTGAAATCCTTGGAATCTGAAGACATTACAAGTGCAGATCTAATACCAGTCTTTAAAAGGGACCCTGAGTGGGATTTGGGGAGCTACTGGTGTGGAGGTCTGATTTCTAGCAGGCACACGTGGCAGAAGCTGAAGTTGATATGATTCACTTGGGAAAAATGGTTATGGCTCCTGTAATAGGAAATAGGAAACCTAATGGAGTTTTCTTTAAGGCTTTATAATCATGACTCAGATGATATAATCTAATTCCAAAATGTTTTAGATAGGGACTTTATCAAGAGACTTTTAAGGAAGCGAAGTAGTCGTCGTATAACAGTGAGGATACTGAAAGACATAATTTTAATGGAAGAAAAAGGAGACAACAGAGGAGAGGAAGGAGTAGTCTGTTCTCAAAATGGAGGGAAAGCCACCTGTGAAGGAAACGAGGGTCTATTTTCATCATGCTCTTCTATACCCTGGAAAAAGGGTGAGCAAAGGTGTGACAAAACTTGTCCATAAAAAATAAGCAAGATATAAGGATGCAAGAGGATTGTGGGGAATTGTGGAAAGACTTCATAGCTAGGACTGAAGGAGCTGCTTTCCTGGAGACGTTCAGCCAAGGGCTTAATGTGAATATCTTTGTGTCTTTGCAGAAGGACCTGGGGAAGCAGTCAGATTGTCCATACATGTGTGCTTACAAGCTGGTAACAGTCAAGTTCAAGTGGTGGGGTCTGCAAAATAAAGTGGAGAACTTTATACAGAAGGTATGTTCTGTGATGAGGAGAGATGTGGAAATGGGACACGTTTCATCACCCACCTGCTGTAGCAGTCAATGCCTCTGCCTGAAATTCTGCAGTCAGTTAAAGTTGGGTTCAATTTGCTGCTAATCCAAGGGCAGGGCTGGCTGGTTGTTGTGTGAACTGGCTATGGAACGTTGTCACTCTAATGTGTCAAGGTAAATTGGCTGGTTTGTGTTGTTTAATAGATCAGAATGGCAGTCACTTCGTAGTTGATTTGTGAGTGATGGGGTGATGCATTTATACTGGAATTACATTGCTTAAAGGCAAAACATTTTTTTGTGGGGAGATAGCTCCAGCTATTCGATCCTGATCAGCTGAGGATCTTTCTAGCAAGTCCTGGAGCTCTAGTCATGCTTTCCTCTCCCAGTCTGCTGCATGAAAAACTTGTGTTAAAAAATAAGCAGATGGTGGGAAACTTTATTGACTTTAAACAGAAATGGTATCTTGAAAAGAGCTTTTTTGTGGCAGAGTCTATAACCCATGAGCTGCAGGAGAATGCTACACCTGGGAATGTTTGTGTGTGGTTTCTCAGACAGTGCTGTGTTCATAAAACTCCTGTGCCTTCAGATCACAGAGACTTCTCAGTGGTTAATATTGATAAACCACAGAGCCACTTCTGCAAAAGCAGTTCTCTGGTGTTACAATCTAAAGACAGCTCCAAGGGGGAATGACCACGGTGCTGCAGGATTTCAAATACCTCTAACAAAAGTCCTGAATAAAGCAGTGTCTTCAATCCCTTTCTTTTTATGAGTATCTACAGGTTTGCATCAAAGTATTCAAGCTGCTTTTGATGAGAGCAGGTATCAGATATGAAACCATAATTGATAAAACTGAAGTGTTCTTCCTTAATGAGGTCTTTCCAAGAGACTTTGTATAACCCTGTCTAATAGAATGATTTTGCCTAGCTTATCTCTTATAAAATGGAAATAAATTGCTCCAAACCTGAAGTAGCTTGTGCACATTAGTCACCTCTGCTGAAAGGTTTTCAGCTGTGAAAAACAAGTTTAGGCATTTTTTTAGGTCATTGCAAAAGGAACAAAAAACACTTCCTAACTTCCAGTTTTTAGCAAGTTAAGAATTTTAAAAATACCTGTTTTTCCTTTTTTCTGCACCTCTAGGCCAACTTTCATGCTCTAAGTAAACCCAACTTGGAGCACTTTATTCAGTCAGAACAGTACTGTCAAATCAAAGGAAACTCACTAATTCTTTCAGTGCAGTGTGCAGACTGCTGTCTAGGTTTGAGGAAAAAAAAAGACATTTCTCTGGGGATTCAGGGCTCTAGATTAGATATTCTGATAAAAGAATAAAAATGAGCTATCTCCAGTTTCCAATTGTGGCAGCTAGATGGAAAGGTGGGCGAAGGAGCTGATTCTTCAGTGTACACATCTCTGAAAATTCTTACAATCCTGTGAGCTCCATGGTAATTGCCCTGTGACTAAGCTGGTTTGTGTTTTATTCCTCCTTTTGCAGCAAGAAAAGCGTCTCTTCACAAACTTCCACCGGCAGCTCTTTTGCTGGCTTGATAAGTGGGTTGATCTGACTATGGAGGACATCCGTAGGATGGAGGAGGAGACCAAGAGACAGCTGGATGAGGTCAGTGGGAAAGCAGGGCAGGTGTGGGTTGTGTGAGAAACTGCTTCTCTCCAGCACAGCAGAGAGGAGAGGCTGCTGCATTGTCAGGGCATGGTGTGAATTGTGCTCCTGCTATTTAGGTCATGCTGTGTGTGCTTTGAATGATTGGCCATGAGTCCATCGTGCTGGCATCTCCTAATCATTATGGAATTCTCCTTCTGTTTGTTATTGAGCCAGTAAATGTATTGAACCACAGGTAATGAGGGGCTGAGTGGCAATGATTCATTTACTGCCTCAGTATCTTCTATTTGCTTTTACTCAAAGCTGAATGGTCGATTTTGTTCTCATTAATTGCTGGAAACCTGTTGAGTAAAAGGTTTTTTAGCTCTAAGTACCGTAAGCAGGTAGTAGGGGTATGTAACAGGATTCTTACTCTGAGAAACACAAGTTTGGTAGTAATGAGAACCTTGTTCCATGGTTTGTGTCCTGCCCTGCACCCTCCTCTCCCTTCGTGCCTCAGGATATTTCATTCTAGTTTCATGTTCACTCTTGCCCTTTGGGTAAGGGTTCTAAATCTGTTGCCAACCCACGGCTTAACCAGAAATGGTGCCTGCATGTGCATTTCGCAATCGCTGATTTGAGATGCTGAGATATAATCAATGTCTTACATACTGGAGGTGTTTCATACTGATAAATTTTGAGATAAGGCATGTGAGAATCAGTACTTGAACACTGTTTCCGTTTTCAGATGAGAGAAAAAGATCCAGTGAAAGGAATGTCGGCTGCAGATGACTAATATGACTCCTTCCTTGTGCACTGTAGGTATCAAGTGATTTGACAAAACTCTGTATTACTCTATTTGGTTTAAAACCCCCAACATTTGTGTGAGAAATGATCCTGTTCATAGCTTGACAGGCAAATCTGTGGTATTGATTGTTTTTATAGTTTCACTGACAGGTTGATGAGCGAGGTTTACTGCCTCGTTTCAGAACTATTCTAAAGAAATGTCTGAGTGAAAAGTGTAAGAAAAATGTGTTAGAATATTCTGTAGATTTTAGTGCTATTCTTATTTCTGTAATGCATGTGTTACTTTCCATGACTTGCAGAGAAACTTTTGTCAGTCTCAAAAAAAGTAAGTTAGACATGCAAATGCTTGGAATACAGTTGGAAATTGAACATTCCAAGCATATTTACAAGGAATTTATTTTTTCCATTGCTTGTTAACAATATTTACTAGTGGGCCAAGGCTTGGAGTAACACTTGGGCATTGTGGGAGAGCAACCATGACAATTTTAAAGCTTTTGATTTGTTTTCTTTCTATTCTGTTAAATTATGTCATCAGTTTGGGGGCTGATTTTGCCAAATTTTTCTTAGACACTGGGCAAAAATGGGGTGTAGTGTTAGAGAAGTAAGAAGGCAAAGAGAAAGAAGAGATCGTCCATTTATGTTGGGAAGAACAGGTTATTAGGGCAGTAAAATGCCGTCCTAGTTATCCTTGGAAGGAATGGGGTGGGGCAGAACCACATCCTCATGGAGTACTGACTGTTTGCCTCTGTTTGCCCTCTGTTATCTGCAGGTTTCTTGGTGGTAAGTGGAGAGCACGAGGTGAGGGAGTGTCTGAAGGGCTGTCTTTTGGTAGATATTATTTTAATTTTTGAATGCAGCTTCAACCTCTTGATTTTCTTCTTCCCCCTTTCCTCTGGCTCAGTGCTGCAGTGTAACAATGCATTGTCTGCCTGGCGACATCGTGACTCACATTTGCTCTCTCAAGGTTGTCTGACACTTGCCTTGGCACGATGCTTTTCCAAAGTCATCCTGAAACGTTTCCCTGTTGTCTCTTTGTTTCAGTTTGCAAGACAGTCGTCAGGAAGGCCCAGGGAATCCACACCCTTGACTGACGGACCATCTCTGGATCAAGCCTTTCTCTGTCCAACCGGCAGGCGATTTTAAACCTCCCATAGCTAATTCTAGATGCCCCTTAATATTGTGAGCAAATAGACAGTCTGGTACTAAGCACTCCAATGTTAACACGTGTATCCCGAGGAGTTTCCTCCTCGGAGCCGTGTGACTTAGAGATCGCTGTATTTACGACTCCTCCCTCCTCTTTTTTTCATTGTGTTCAAACCAATTTCCATGTGGCCCTGTTTGATTTCCAAGTGACATTTTTAGCTCAAATAGTCTTGTGATGTGGTGATTTAGAACTTTTGTTTTGTTTTGTTTTGTTTTTCCAAGTGGGATAAACTGCCACCTTTTTTTCTGCCCAGCCCTTCACCGTTTTTTGAATGTCTGTTTGGAGAGGGAAATTATCCATATTTAAAAGTGCAAAACTCTTCCACAAAATGGGATGCTCTCACCCTTGCTCCCAGAGGGAGCTATTTAATGGCAGGTAGTCTGAGTACAAAATGAGGACCAGCCAGAGAGTTCTTGGTTTGTGGTGAGTTGTGATTTGTGGCTTCTGCAGGGCATTATTTTGTTCTGGCTTAACACACATGAATTAAAGACTGCCCAGAAGCTGCAACCAGGCCCTCTGCTGGGGCCTTCAGCACTTACCTGTTGAGTTTCAATTTTAGAGGTCTCTCTGGCCCACGTAGCTCTGTTGTCCTCCAGCTGTGTGTGTCAGTCTTACAAAATCTTTCTTGACATATGTTGCAACTTCCTGGTTCTTTATTTATTAAGACTTCCCATAACTTAGAAAGCTGAAATGGTTTTGACTCATAATAACAATGTGATTTTCCCTGGACAAATTGGGATGTTGCAAAGGCTGGTGTACAAGCGAGGTCTTGGCATCTGGTTACATCCAGGTGCCTGGGGCGGTGGTTCTGCTCAGCAATAATATCCTTCCCATTGCAAGAATGACTAAAATATCTCCTTTTGTGCTGTAAAAAAAGCAACTTGTAAAGACCTGCAGTTTTCTAGGATATCTGTTGGTTATTATAAATCACAGAGGATATTGTTAATATAAAGAGGTCTTGTTATTTAATGAACTCAAATACTTACTGTACTTATCCTTATGTTGATATCAGCTTTAGACAATCAACTAAGCAGAACAGAATCAAGGAAATGCTGCTTTCTTCAATATGTATGAGAAAAATTCCTACTTCTTTGCTTATCCCTAAGGCCCAATGTTTGATTCTTTTTTTCCCCCCTAGTAGTAATAACTTTATTTTCCACTTCTGTATTTGGCAGCACTAACATGAAATCCTATATGCCAAACAGTCGTGGGTGTATCACCACTTTTGAGGAGTCTTTTTAGCATTCTGTAATACACTGACTCCTCCAGCCCTTCCCACTCCTGCAAGCAGGAGAGATCCTGAGATGATCCCATGCCATGCTGAACAAGGCTGTGCTGGGATCAGAGCTGTTTTCAGTGTGAGGGAAGATGGGAATGCTCTGGAGGGAGAGAAAGGCATTTGGTTTCTGGGGAGGGGGCAGTTTATCCCTTTATTTTTAGTCTGTTATTTTGCCTTACTCATGTCTAAGTGCAATAAGCTCTGAATTGTACCAGTAACTCTGGCAGGCTCTTCTCAGTGACCTCAGATGGTTCTGTGGGGTTGGGGTGGGGTTTGAGGGGTTTTAGCAATCTCACCGGGCAGAAGTAAAACAAGTTTATTGTAAAATAGGTAAAGAAACTAAATTTTAATCTTTGAGGCTATTTGGGAACAGGAAGTTTCATGACATGTTGTATAGCTGTTCCAGAAGTATTCTAGGAGTGTAGGCCCCAGTTAGAGTTCTTTCAGTTTGAAGTATTTTTAACAGAGAATTTATGCACTGACTTTCCATTTATGTTTGTTGGTTACGTTTTGAGGGATTCTTATATTTGAGGGCAACCTGAGAATACACATAGCACACTTGTTCTTTCAGTTTGTGTTATCCAAGAGGCTTTCCATCTGATGACACTAATCGCCGTGGAAGCAGATTGTAACATTCCACCATTGCAATCCTTTTTTGATCCTCTGATTTCAGAGTAAGAGCTTTTACACAAAGCTTTCCTGATTAGTGGAAAAACTTGGGCGGGGGGGGTGAGAACTGCAGGAACTTCAGCCTGAATACTCCCCCCACCTGCTCCCTGCCCTTTGTTTTCTGTCCTTCCAATTTGATCCTGAGTGAAAGCATCCCTCAGCCTTTGGATAGACAAATCCTGTAAAGACCCTTCAGTCTCGATGCTTGGTTCCTGCTAGTGAGCATAGCAAAGATCACGCAGCGTTCCCGTGCCGTATCTTCCATCAGCTTTGGCAAGAACCCCTGGACCTGCCGGCTCCCGGTGGGATCAGGAGGGGCTGGATGTGCTGGGATCGTCACTCCCATCCACACCAGGTGGGTTTGGGGGTCTGGGGGCAGCCCCCTTGCCCCAGCCTGGGTCAGGCTGGTTTGCTGACAGGGCTGCTTGCCCCCCGCATCCCGCACCCCTCTGGGTTCATCCCGCTGGGCCTCCCGCCACATCCCGACGGGTTCTTCGTGCTCTTTCCTTTGGCAACACACACTTTGTAGAATGGGTTAGATTATCTCGTCGTTTCTTTAAATGTGAGTTTGTGCCTTTTTTGTCTCCTAAATCTTCCAATACAGGCATATTGGAAATGAAATCTAATAAAATACTAGACAGAGCCTCCCGCTTCCGTCTCCTTTGTTTTGGGATTTGGATTTGAGGTCTCGGTGCCAATCCCGGGGGTGCTGTGGGTCCTCCCGCCCGCGTGGGGGCGCCCTGGCGCGGCGCGTGCCCGCCCCCGTCACGCGCGCCAATGGGCGCGGAGCGCTGAGGGCGGCGCGGAGGCCGCGGCCGGGCCGGGTCCTGTGAGGGGAGCTCGGGGGGCTCCGCCGGCCCCTTCCCGGTCCTTTGGGCAGCGCTTCCCTGCGGGAATCCCGGGCATGGAGACCGCGGGCATTCCCACGAAGGAGTTGAGGTGAGTGGTGCGCGCGGAGGGCCGCGAGGCGCGGGTCTGAGGGCAGCTCCGAAAAGTGGCCCCAAGCGGTTACGTAAATCGCCGAGAATTAGCGAAACTTGTGTTTGTGCGTATTAACGAGGAGTTACACAAATTGGCAGCGTTGCGTAGTCATATGAAATAGAGGAGAAAAGCTGATTTTTCTGGTTTGGAAGGTCGGTACTGGAGTGGTTCAGGGAGGCTTATGGGGCTTTTCTGGGTCCTTGGCACTTCCCGGAGCTCTGTTAATGTGTAATGAGGGCACGAGCATCTGCACTTTTGTAATATACAGGGTGTCTGAACTTGTCACTTTCTGTTAGGAAGAAGCAGCTTGAGTAAATATTGAGCTTCTGCTTTTACGGTGTTTTTACAATGCGTCTTCGTTCTGTGGCAAGAAGTGCTGGTGTCCTGTCCGGGCTCTATTCCCTACAGAAACCTGCTTAGATGGGATTTGGGTAACGGCCTGCGACAGGAAAACTTAAAAAACCAAACCAACAAGCTGACAATAGTTCAAATATCTCAAAAATCCTTCGAAGGCTGTGTTATGAGCACTGTGACGCTGAGAAATTCTCTGCTATAGAATCATTTGAGGATTAGCATCGCTGATGCTAAATAATGACTTCAGTAGGTTGCTTGTATTTAGGAGAATTTCTGTCAGTAATGACTGATGGCTTCAACATTATTTCAGTTTTGTTTAATCAGGTAATTGTCTTACGAAATTAGTAACTGGACAGCGTTCCAAAGTGATACATCTCTGGTGGCAGAATTAGATCTGCAGCCTACCTACATTTTTTTTTTCCCCCTGGAAATTTGTTTTGGAGTAGCTTTTGGGTGACTTCAGCGTAGTCTTACAAAGATATACTATTAGTGAGGGAAGTTATGGATCATTTTAAAGTGTTATGCAAGGTCATTTTCCAGCTTTTCCACGTACATTGTGTGTCACCTTGAGCAGGCAGTTGATTGTGGGATAAAAATACAGCCTTAACAATGGGTGTATTGGTGGGATTCACTGGTTATCAGTGTTTATAAGGTCATTGTAGAATCCTAAGATGGATGGAAAATTAATAATTATTATTTTTTAAGCCTGTCTGTCATGTAACAAGACTGACAGTAAAGTGAATCTCTTTTAGAAGCTCTGGTACTGAAATGACCATTTTGTAAAGAAGCAACAGATGAGTCCTATGATGTGAATGTTGAGAGGAACAGTGGCTTTGCTTGGTTCTGATCAGAACTTTGTATTTTTGGGAGCTGGAGATTACATTTGTCCTTGCCTACAGACAGGCACATGATCGATTCAAATCAACAATAAATTCTTTTAAACCTTGAGCTTGTAGAATTAACCACATTAAATCTATTATGAAAAACACAATTCACTGTGTGTGGTAGGACGTGATTGCAGCTTTTGTAACAACCCAGTGAGTGTGGTGGGAACGCCACAGGTTTTTTTCAGCATTGCTGCCCCTACATTTGTCCTTTTGTGTTGGAAGCAATGCTGAATTCCACAGGATCTGGAAGACCCTTATCAATCTCTTGATTTTCATGGGCTAGTCCTTCAGGGCATAGCTTTAACTTCGAGCAGATGGCATCCCTCAGCAGCGAGGATGCATGTCAGCATTCCGAGGGGCTCTCCCTGAACGATTTGGAGAGCCTGCCCAACTTGCGCAGCCGCTCTGCCAGCATCAGCAGCACCGGCTCCAGCGGCCGCGTGCAGCTCCGGCACAGGGTGGCCCAGCTGATGGCGTGTGTGGAGGACATCAGCTCGGATGATGAGATCCACGAAGAAGTGTCTCGCACTCTAGATGAAGCTTTCCTCCGCTGGGGGAAAAAGCTGAAGGATAAGTGGCAAGAATTCAGGTTTTGTTCCCTCCAGTTGGTTGTTTTTGTGGTGGTGTTGGGGCTGACAAATAGATTTCTGATTGATGAAAAATGACAGAAATTCTGTGGGGAAATCAGAGCGTTCTTAGGGGAGAGTGCATATCCACATTTCAATTTTAGCAAAAAAAAAATTTGGGGTTTTCTGTTTGTTTTTAGACTACACTTAGTTACCTGGAATGTGGGCACAGCTTCTCCCCCTCCCGATGTCACGAGTTTACTTCAGCTGAACTCACTGGGCCCGACCACGGATATGTACATTATAGGGTGAGTGTATATTAAAGAACTTGCTTTGTGAGTTTATTGCAAAACTGCTGGGTCTCAACATGGTCTGTTTTGGGAGGACTGTCTGATGTGGGAGATGGTTTAACACTATTGCTACCAGAGGGTGAAGAGTTAACTTAGTCTAACCAGAGTATTGTCTTAGAACAGAGATGATTTATAGCAGTTATCTGCTGCTATTTTGTGTCAGAATGCAGAACATCTTTTTTCTAAACACACGAAAACTTTTGGCTGCTGTTTTCTTTGTTAGCGTGTAAAGGCATGCTCATTTTGATATGGAAGTTATGGAAAATTCTGGATGTTTTAAGGGAGTTAGTGCAAGCTTGTTAGTCTCAATTTATCACTCTGTTTTCCAAACTTTGTTGAAATTCTTAAGTCCTTACATTCAGGTTATTTGTTACAACACATCTTAAGTTGGGCATTGTCTGAAACTCTGTCTTAAGGTGTATATAACCTCCTTTAATTTTATTTTCCTCAGTGTCAGATGTGTTAAATTTGTGTGTAGGTTAAACTGCTTGAATGAAAGACTGAACAGCAGGAAATTTCTGGGGTCTGTGTTCTGCAAAGTTCCTATGAATTCTGTCCAAAACAAACTGGTGCAGTGTGAGTAATTGTGATATATTCAGCTTACAGGAGGTGAACTCAAGAATCACAAATTTTCTGTCTGACTTGGCATTTGATGATCCATGGAGCGTTTTTTTCATGACTGTATTGTCTCCCTTGGGGTATATCAAGGTAATTATTTACATCTCTCTTAAGTGTCACAGCAACTGAAAGAAAATATCTTACATTTTTTTCCTCAGATGCTCCATAAAAGATAAGTTGATGGTGTTTTTTGCAGGTGTCTGTCACTTCCATAGGTACACGTATGTTAGAAGTGATTCTTCATCACACTTGTGTTTTCCTGTTTTTCATGTGATGTGAACTTACACTGAACAGCATATTTCTTGTGGCCACAATGTCTTTATCTCTCTCTTGTTTGTAGAAAAGGTTTTTGCTCTGTGCAGTATTGGGGAACTGTATTGTGATGCTTCTAATGTAGTCTTGCACTATAAATATCCCAAGCAGTGGCAGTGATTTTCATTAAGATTGGTAAGGCTCCTTTATCTTGGGTTTTTTTCCAATTTGTTTGCAGGTGAAAATAAATTGCATATGTGTAAAACAGGATTTTAGTGGGTGTATATATTTACCTGAGGACTTAATTTTTGGTTGAAGACCTATAATATTATTTGGGAATTTTAATGACAAGATTTTGGGGTAATATCAGGGACATAAGATCAGCTAAAGTACTGGCTATTTTAATAATGAAAACAATAAACGTAGAAAGATATCCTGAATTTCTCTAATAAAGAGAAATTAAAAGCCTTTTGTAGTGTTTTTTTAAACCAGCATTATTTCAGGCTGATTTTGCTGAGGTGATTGCATTATCTGCGTGCTAATCAGACTCAGTAGTTGTGCTGTTCTTTTAATTGTAATTAAACAAAACAAAGGACCCATTGGGAATTACAAAAAGGAAAAAACCCACGTTGTTCATTCTGGCCTAAGTCACTGCTGATAAAAATTCAAAATCTGGCCGTGGGCTGACATTCAGGCCCTGTATACACACAGTTAAAAGAATTCCTGCTGGTATGCCTGGCTGATTTTGAATTCTAATTTATAACTATGGGAGTTTGAACCACACTAATGAATGGATGCTGCCACCTAATGGCTTTCAGCAGGACTTGATTAGCTCTAATAATAAGGGGGAGCTGTCAGGCCGGGTCAAAATCAAACCAGGCAGCAAGGAAAGGTTATCCTAGGACTTAGCCAGGAATTTGGTTGAGGAGGAGAGGAGCAGTTGCCCCTTGGCTGACCTGTGACGAGGTTGGGTGTGGAGGGATAGGTGTTCATCCTCGGGACATTCTGTCCCCTCAGTAACAGAGTCTGTGTCAGAGTGTTACATTGGTCACAGTCAGTTCTTTCACCATCCACAGGATCATGTTTCCTCTGTGCGAGGGCTTTGATTTGGCTCTGAGGACTGGTGGGACTGGTGCTGGTTCCAGCAGAGGAAGGGTCAGTGCCTTGTGGTGTTCAGGACCTGTGGATCTTGAGAAATGTCTTGGGACTGGCCACAGCAGAATGAAACAAAGCAAATAAATAATAGAGGGACTGGAAGATCCGAGTACCTCATGAATGTAATTATGGAAAGGAGAATGCTGACTACTAAAATATTCATGCATCGTCGAGTAATTGCAGTCCATTGTTTCAATATTCTGTTTGGTATTTTGTTGGGTTCAAAGACAATGAGAACATTAAAATATATTCTGAAATCATTTAACTGTGTAGATAGGAAGACAAAGAAAAGAGGAATTCTGTTTTAAATTTTGTGCTGAAATTTTGTGCTTTTCCAGCCGTTGCATGTCAGTTTTATTCTAATGTAGTCTTTTTCTAAATTAATCCAGCATAAAATTGAACTACAATTAATGTATTTCAGTATCTGTATTTTAAATGGAATCATTATCATTAAAACAAACACAATGAATTTTGTGTCTCGTGCCAGAAACATTGTAAAGTCCATAAATGTTCAATGAAGGACATCTTTGTTAGACTATTTCCACACACAACAAACCAAAAAAACCCTAAACTACAAAACCCCCCCTGTCTGTATGCTCCCTAAGTGTTTGGTAAATCAGTTTTTACAGGCACTGCAGGCAGGAGTTACTGCTGTTTGCAGCTCATTGTTTTTGCAGATGCCTGGAATTGACTGCTGTGCTTTTGAGGCATTTAATGGCATTTAGAATATTTAATGATCTGCTGAAGGGTGCTTCAGTTTGAAAAACTTGCTGCTGTTGGAGGACTTGTACGTGTGAGCTGTAAAGCTTTTAGGTGAAAAGTGAAGGATTTGGTCCTTCATGAACAGGATTCTTAAATAATGAAACAAGAGGCTGGTAAGGCAGAAGAAAAGTCTTTAAAGAGGTTTGGGCAGGTGCATGTTTTGAGGTCAACTTCAAATTTGTAATATAATGTTAGAACTGTGTTAATTAGCTGAGGGATTGATCAGATTTGTTTATAAGGAATATGTTTTTCACAGCACTGAAATGGGTCTGCATTTACTGTGTCACAGTATTGAGGCCAGGCTTGGCAAGGGAATTGCATGACTTCTGCTCTGGCCTTCTTCCCCTAAAAGCTCCTGTGAAGTAAACCCAAGGAACTCCTGGAAATGACCATTCCTTCTTTTCTGTCTCTTCCAGCTCTCCTCAGTTCGCATGCAGGGGTTGCTGCTTCTGATCTTTGTGAAGCACGTCCACCTTCCCTTCGTCCGGGACATCCACACCCACTACACACGGACAGGCCTCTATGGATACTGGGTAAGGAATTCCCGAGATGTGGTTGCCCTGGTTACTTATGGTGCTGTGTGCCTCTGCATGGATCCATGCTGAGAGATAGGAGATGTGGTTTAATTAAAAATTAATAAACTGACAAGCAGACTCATTTGTTTGAGCCTTGTGTGCAGCGCAGACCATAATTTCACCGGTTTATTTGCTGATACACAACAACTTGTGTAGGAAGAAATCTAAATTGCAAGATTTAAAAAGTTGTAGGTGGTGGTAGTAGTTACACTTGCAGGCAGTTTCAGGGAATGTTGTTCTTCCATCCCAGGGGAACAAAGGAGGAGTCAGCATCCGCATGTCCCTCTTTGGTCACACGATCTGTTTCATGAACTGCCACTTGCCAGCTCACATGGAGAACACAGAGCAGCGACTGGATGACTTTGAAAAAATTCTAGAAATGCAGTTTGAAGGAGAGGATATTCCAAGTCCCATGGATCATGAGTGAGTTGTTCACTTAGTTCTGTCTCTATAGGTTTTATCTATTATATGGTGAACTCTTGCACTGAAGAGTTTTGGGATTGGAGTTTTCATCCATCATTTTTATTTTAAATGTCCCTTCGGCCTTGACCCTGAACCCTGTGAGGAAAAGATAACCTGAAAGACAGATGTCTGTTTTACAAGACTGTTTTCTTCCAGTCTTTAATTTTTTAATACATTTGTTAGCATATAGACTGTACATGTCATGCAGGAAAGCTTTAGAAACTAAAGCCTGTTTATACCAAAAATCCTCTAGGTTGCTGTTAAATGTTCAGAGACATAAGACTCAGGAGAAGTTAATATTCAGGCAGTAATGAGCAAGCAGCAAGAAAGCAAGGGACTTAATTTACTGTTCCAATTACTTTAAATTTTTTTTACTTAGCAGCAGGTTATCCCTGTGTAAGCTTATCTATAACTACTTAATGTTTGTGTTTAAGCTGTTTGCATTAAGCAATATAAGTGATTAGAGCACCTAATTAGTGTAATGGCTAATATTCTGTCAAATTCTTCCCTCATTTAATGGTTTCCTATAAATCTGCCATGTTTTATGCATTTTGGTTTCGTTGGTTTTTTTAAGGATTCTCTTCTGGTTTGGAGATCTAAACTTCCGGATAGCAGATTATGGGATACACTTTGTCAGAGAATCAATCAATAACAAGCGCTTCAATCTGCTGTGGGAAAAGGACCAGGTAGGTTGTCTCAGTCTCTTTGGGGGTTTGGGTTTGTTTTTAATGCACACAAACACAACACAGTAGTTAAATTACACCTTGAGCTTCTAATTTCTGTTACAGAACACAAACTGAGAGCAGTCATGAGGTGGAACATGAGGTGGTCATAAGCCCCAGTTAATTGCCAACTTTTTTTGCTTTGGTGTAGTTTCTTACTCATTTATAATGCTCACATTTGACTGGAGCTTTCTTTGAACTTCATGTCTTGTCAGTTGTTCCTTACCCTGACTTCTCCCAAGAATTATTTTTAAGACAACCTTATTCTGGAATTGCCCCAAAGCTTTCAGATGGATCATGTCAAGAGTTCTGCTATAACAAAGAGGCCCTTCTGAATTCACCTTTCCAATTACGCTGTACTGATTGCAATGTTGAACTCCTGGAAGATGCTTTCCCAATCATCCTTTAAGACCAGATTTTTAAACATAATCTTTAAATTTTACTTTTTATATTTGCAGTTAAATATGGCAAAAAAGAAGGAAGTGTTTCTTAAGGAATTCAAAGAGGGTCCTCTGCAGTTTAAGCCCACCTACAAGTTTGACCTTTACTCGGAGGTCTATGACACAAGGTAAAAGATAAAATGAGTTTGGAATATGAGAGTGAATGTGGTGCTTGCTTAAATATCACTTCAGTAATCAGCAAACCTGAATTTCCTGACTGTGCTCGTGAATTGGGGCTATTGAGCTGTTCTGTTAGGCTTGGATTGATTGAATCTGAGTAAATGAATATTTTTTGCTGAAGAAGCTGGGGTCTGCTGATTGTATGAGGGAAGTAATGAAACAACCCGGCTTCATTTTTGGAAAGACCAGGTTCACAGAATAAATGAGCACTTGTTTAAGCTGCTTCTGTTTTGTTCTTTCCTACTAAAAGTGCTCATTGGTTGTGAAAAAGGAGCAAAAGAATAATTGTCAGCCATTTTTGTTTCCCTTCTCTGTTTAAGCATTTCATTTGGTATGCTGGTATTTGAAAATTAATGTGTATTTGTCTCTATTGATTGTTTTAAGTTGAAAATGGAGTATCTCATATTTCCAAAGTTTTTCTCTGATATTAAAGTCTGTTTGTTAAGTATTAGTCTTATGTTTCCACAGAAGGATAAGTTCCTGTCCAAACAGGGTTTTGTACTGATCTTTTTCTTTACTTCCAGAGAACAGAAGTCCCTGTTTTGGTTTAAGTAAGAAGAGAACTTTCTGAATTTTGTAGTTTTTTTAATATTTCAGAATCAAAACAAGGCTCCATCTGAGCTTTTGCTTTGATTTTTGTGAAATATTTGAAAATCAGATGACAGCTGATTTTCTTTAGGGATTTTTTTAACCTGTCTGAAAGCTGCACTGTTACCTACTCTGCTGTTGCACTTAATATTGGAAGTTCATTCATGTGGATCCAAAGACATTTTGCTTCTTAATTGAATGTAAAGAGATGTAATGGGACTAGCAGTAAATCCAGTTAACAAAAAAGACTTATAATAATCCAAACCTGGGCATATTGGGATTCATAGGCTGGTTGTCTGTATTGGCTGATTGAAAGAATAAAAAGTGTATTTATACATTCTGTGTGCATCCTGCTGCTGTTCAAGCTACCAGAGAGACTTTGCTCAGATGGGGGTGACCAGCAGAGCTCAAGGCAAGCACCCTGCAAAAGTTGCTTTTACTGAAGTCCACAGAATATTACTTTTGATAATTCTTCAATGTGAATTTTGAGGGTTTGTTTCCCATCTAATACCCCATTTCTCTAAAACAGTGAGTGTATTACCTTAAGCTGTTGTTTTGGTATTTTCCTGCACAGCAGAGCAGACATCTGGCAGCTCATAAAGATTTCTGTCGGTTTATGTAATTACTGGAGTAAGTGGGATAAGAGCCCTTAGTCATTTCAAATCTTTCCACCTTATTAAAGGTGGGAAGGGGTAAAACAAAATTCTGTTGAATATTGAACTAAATGGCCTTGGTTTTGATATTTAAAGTTATTAAACTGACAGTTTTCCTCACACATTCTCCTTTTAACTTTTATAATCCAATCCAGTCCATTCTAATTCCTCTTCCATAGGGTATGATCTTTTCTCCATTTCAATTTGAAGTGATCCCCCCATCCAGAGAGTTGCTGTTAAGTCTTCCTCTACAGAGAGAACCACAGAGGGCTCATGTCTTCTGGTGTAATTGATGTGGTATAAAAGGAAACTCTGCATTGTGATAACAGTTTGATGTATAGCACAGTTGCAGGCACAACTTCCTTGATTATGGAATTTTAAAAGCCTGTTGTTATGAGACAGCAGTAGCTTGCAAACCTGAAATGCAGGCTGGTACAATTTAGAGGAACTTCTAAATAAAGCATTGCTCTGGCACCTGTGATTACCATAAGCTACCCAAGTTTGTCCTGTTTTTTGTTGTTAAAAGAAACTTGCTCTCAAATATTTTGAATAATTTCAAACATCCTTCAAACTCTTCCTACATATTCCTTATGTTTACGCCCTCATTTCTCAGAATATCTGTACATTTGGAGCCTGGAGCAGTTGCTGTACTCACTCAATGTTCATGCATGTTTTTACAGGGCTTTAGGAGAAAGTATCATTTCCTGTATGAAGCCAACTAACCCACTGAAACGTCCTTCTCCCCTTCATTTTACTCCTCTTTCAGAAAGCCGTGAAACTGATCTGGGGTGAATGGAGTTCAAATTAAGGAAATGTTGGTTGTAAAACACATTAAACAGAGCTGTAAAATGAAGCTTGGATATGATTGCCTCCTTTTATTAATATGTATCTCACAGTCTTGGAGTAGATTTTGCACAGCATTCTTAGCTTTTGGCAATTTGTTTCTCTGCTCATTTCACTTTTTACCTTACATTTTTGCAGTGAGAAGAAAAGAAAGCCAGCATGGACTGATAGAATTCTATGGAAAGTGAAAAATCTCTGTGAGGTTGCATCAAAAGAAGGCGAATTCCCTGAAGAAGAGAACCCGATTTCTGTTACTCTGAATAACTATGTCAGTCACATGAGCTATGGCATCAGTGATCACAAACCTGTTACAGGAACTTTCAAGCTTGAGGTGCTGTCCCAGTTATATTGTTCAGAAAGTTTGTTTTACTCAGTGTTGCCTTACAGCAGCTGATTTCCTAAACCATAATCTCTGTTTCATTCTGATCATAGTGAAGGCAGCAAATTGCTTTCAGGTTATTTCCAGTCAGTTAAAGAGTCCCACAGGTGGCAATTGTGACAGAGAATAACTTGAATAACTGAAAGAATGACAGGCTTGACTGAGTTTAACTCTGTTCTTTTGTGTAGATGAAGCCTCTTGTCTCAGATCCCTTGGTCACGCTGAGTCCTGAGGGTGAGTGGAGTGCAGAGCACGATGTTTTCATGCGCTACTCCACGGTGCCTGAATTCCCCAGCAGCGCTTGGGACTGGATTGGGCTCTTCCAGGTAAAGTTATCTCATCATGGATCTTCAGCAAAGATGGTGAATGTGACTGCAGGAGGTCGTTGAGAGTTTTGGAGCAGTGATTCTTGCTAGTGCAGAACTCTCTGAAATGGTTGTGTCCTTGATTGCCGTTAGTTCTGTGTGCTGACAGTTTAGCCCTACAGCATGGGAGTTCTTCCACACCCTTTAAATTCTCTGCTAAGATAATCTGGTGGTTTATTTAAGTAAAATGTTTCAGAAGCTCTGGAAAGGAGTTTATGCAACAAAAAAAAGAACAAAAATAAAAGTCTATAGACAGGTGAGAGAACAGAGCACTCCCACCCTCTCAGAAAACAAAAGGTTTTGCAAGCCCCCAAAATGTTTTGATCCTAAGAGTGTTTTAATTATTTCAGTGAAAAAGTAAACATCTCTCACAACTTTGAGTTTCCCATGTAGTGTATGGTTTTCATTTCCATCAGGAAGCTGATGGTTTGGATCTTTCCCTGCAGGTGACTTTCAGGCATGTGAATGATTATGTTACTTACGCTTGGGTGGAAGATGATGAAATTTCTTCCAACAAAGACAGCAAACAAGTAAGTCAGTTGTATTTCTTTCTAATGTAGTTTCCCACTGGAGTTCTGTTCCATATCCCCTTCTCCTTAGGGGTTCTGTATTCTCTTCCCAGTTGAAGCTAATTTGAAACAATATTTAAAATCCCTCTTCCTAATTGTTCCTATTGAATGTTTTGGTCCCTCTTTAAAAGCTGCTGTCAGTTACAAAGCTTTCTAGTAGTGACTACCTAAAGTGATTTAACAAACAAATAAAACTTACTTTGATACAAATGGTAACTATCCAAAGATACTTATCTGAACGAATAGAAGTTGAAACTGGGAACCCTGGCTCCTTGGGACAGGCCCAAACCAAGGTAGTGAATTGCTCTGCTTTTCCCACCAGGAGGCAGCTCCACTCCCTCTGCTGCTCTGTGGCTTTGTCCCTTCCCTTAAAAGCACTCTGGGTCTCTTCTCCCTTCTCACTGAACCAAGCCAGCTTGCTGACATGGTGAAGGATATTCCTTCTCCTCCCTGATTTAATTTTCAGACGGTTTCCTGAGTTATTTCTGTCCTCATCTGTTTGAGCTTACGTTTTAAAACATGCTTATAAATAGCAGATACTGATTTTGATAGTGTCCTGAATGGCTTTTTTGTAAACTTCTTTTGCTGTGGAAATTGCTCATTGCCTGTTCTTATTCTTGCCAGGTTTACATGAGTGCTTCAGAAATACCTAAGATGGGAGGAGAATTTTTGCTTTGTTATTATAGCAATAACTTGCAGTCAATAGTTGGCATCAGTGAGCCTTTTCAGGTAATACATTTGGAAGCACTGATTAATGTTGATGTAATTTTTTTTTTAATATTTATTTTGTTTTCATATGCATCTGAACGTAGCTGTGTTAATCCTTGGGAAGGTGGCAGCAGAAGGAATTTTTAAAAGAATATGTCCTAGCTAAAAAGAATTTGCTTATATGCCAAAAGACTCTGAGTGAATGTTATGGCATCACACAGCAGTGAAATAAGACAGGTTTCTCTCTCTGTGTTCTCTTTTGGAACTTCAGGCTCTGTAATGTTAGGTCCCCAGTTTCTGTAAAGATGACAAATCAAGTGCTGCCAAATTTCTGGCAGATTGTAGCTGAGCTTTTTGTGCTCCATTTTGTGACTTGCACAAAAGTGTTTCCTGGAAATTGTCACTTGAATTTGGGAAGGATGGGACAGCTGGACTCAAGTTATTTGATTAACAGGCTTTGTTTAATTTCTGCAAAGATGACTTAACCTGCCCAAACAAGATGAACTGACCAAGCATTGCTGCTTCTACACAAGCACTGTTTTTTCCAGAATAATTTTGTTTGGGCATAATTTTCCACGCTGTCATGGCTGTGCTAATATGGTGGGGAATCATTAAATTGGAATTCTGCATTGTTGATGATGAGGATGAAGGGGTTTTAGAAGACTGTAAAATTCCAGTGCCTTAGGGAATACAGTAATGAAAGTTCCTGGGCTGGCTGGTATCTCATTCCTATTTTATACTATTATATTTTATTAATATATATTTTTTTCTGTATGGGTGAGAAACATGGCAGAGTGGAGTATTTGTGTTGTCTCTGAGTTCAATATCTATCAGAGACTCTGCAGGATTGCTGCCTTTCTTCTTGGATGACATTTCATATTTTGCTATCACTATAGTAGATTTTTTTAATCTTCTTAATTTTTATCAAATTCTTTATATAGTGGTATAAATAATACAGAGCAACACGGTGCTTTTGAATTGTTAATTTGTTACTTGTCTCTCTCCTAGATTCAGCCTAGCAAAACACCAATAGAAGGGGATCTGCCAGAGGAAGAGAGCAGCTGGCTGCAGAAGCCTGACAATCCAGAATCAGGGGGTGATTCTGAAAAGAGAAGGGGCATTTAATGGTCCTGGTTCAGCAGTCAGATGATTCTTTATGTCTTAGCGATTGTAAGCTTTTGCTCTTAGAAGATGGAGTAAGACAGGTAGGATTGTTCAGAAACTTTGTAAGCTCGTAGAAGATAATTTATTGTGGAAATGGATATTTTTATTCTGGGGAGAGTAACTCTCTTGCACTGGATGAGAACTGTAAAAATAGCACTTAAGGAATGCTGTATGTTTTAAGGTGATAGACATTTCTAATGCAATGATTTAAGGAAGTTGCAATGTTTAATAGATTTTTTGGCTTGTTCCTTTTTTTTGTAGAGGATATTTTATTTACGATGCAATATTTACTATGCTGTAACCACTTAATAATTGATTTCCAAATTTTGAGTTTAAATGAAGTTATTTAAAAATTATTTATTAGATACAGCTAGTTAGCTTGTTTTAAAATTTTATTTGACTTTCAAATGTAAGCTAATTACCTTTTGGGAAACACCAGTGACAACAGGCCACATGAAAACAAAATCTTCAGAGTGTATAAAGTCTGCTTTGGTAGATCCTTCTCTTCATGCCTTACTGAGAACACTTTGTAGGATTTTCCATTTCTGATTTTTCCAAATTGAATTACATTTATCAAAATGCACTATTCCTGATTTTTTAAAAATTCTTCTTTTACAAAACAATTAAGCAATTTGCTTATTGCTTTCTCCCTCTCATTAAAAAAAGAAAAATAAACCCGTTTTTATACCAGTCCCTGGCTTGGAGTTAGCCAGGATCCCGTAACTTCTGAAGGAAATTGCAGAAGTTGAGAAATGCTTTAGCATAGGTGAGCAGCCCCTGGTTGATGAAGCATTTGGCACGATCTTCGAAAATTGTAAATCTCTTGAATTTATAGTAATCAGTCTGCAAACTTTCTGATTTCTAGAGGTGCTCAGACCTTACTGTATCCTGTGCACTTGAGGGTGGAGATGGAATAAGAAATTTCATGTACCTTTAGGAACCTGAAAGGTAGTTAGCTTCAGAAAGGGTCTTGTTTCTTGATGAGGAAATAGAGATCTTTGGAAAGGATAGGAAGAAGCATCAACATTCCACAGAATCTCAGACTGCAGTGCTGGAACAGAGCACTTGTGAGTCTCCCATGTTCTGTATCCACAGCTCCCTCCCATGTGGGGTGAGTAGTTAGTTACTCCTCACTGGCATGGTGGTTAGGGATGGAAAAGAGCAGATTTGGTTCAAGTGGAAGAGCAAAGTGTGTTGGGATGTTCATGCTGGAATACTCCTTCAGAACTGAGTGGATTCCTTTTTGCTCTTTTTCTCAAAGCCTTATTTTTTTCAGGGTTGTTTTGAGATAGAAAGTTAACAGCTTGATAAGATATTTGTTTTGCTTCCATCATTCACTGTATAAAATCTATTGAGGTCCAGGTGTCTTTGTGTCCTGTTGAAGCTCTGACATAGGTTTTCTGGTTAGGTAGTTGCAGTGGGGTTTAGGAACACTTGGCCTCTGTAGGTTTCAGTTGTATCTCAGCGTGGTGCTTGGTGTTGGGAACTGTTCCCAGTTGTGAGTAGTGAGGGCAGGTTCAGAGGTTACTGTGTTCATTGCATGGATTAACACTGCCTTGAGGTTTACAGTTTGTACATTCCTGTTACATTTTGGAACAATATTAGAAACAGTTTTCCCATTTATACTAGTCTCCCAAGAATTTGTTTTGCGCTGAATTTTTCAGATAGGTGACTTCTTCTGGCAATTAGGGCATCAGACAAATCCCTGTTTTGCATTGCAGTAACTTCTGCAGTTCCTGACTTGTGCCCTGTTCCTGGTTTCACTCGTGTAATTCTGACCATTCTCCATGCAAGGAGATTCTGTGGAGAGCCCAAAAAACAGTGGGCTTTGAATTCCAGACCACAGCTGGTGATTTACTGTGGACCAAGATCCAGTTTCTCCTAAGCAGGGTGCATCTGCTGGGCAGGAGCAGCTCAGAGGGAGCCATGCAGCCTCTTTGCAGGGACAAAACACTCGAGATCCTTTGTGTTTGTGGGAGCTGAGAACCCTCTGTCACTGGACACAGAAGCTGCATTTTGTAAACTGATTCTTTGAACCACAGGACTTCCCAGAAAATGCCCACAGCAGCTGGGATTGGAACTGCTTGTGTGTAAGGAGGATGCTGCACAGAACTCTGCACTTCTTTCTTCAGTATTATGCACACAGAGGCACTTTTGTTTACTACTGTTACCTATGGTAGCTTTTCAAACTATTCCATGACCTGTAATGATGCAATTTCTGCTGAAATTTATCTTTCTTAAAACACCTTTAATTGGATGTTATAATCACTGGAAATGTTTTTATACTCATGTGTTTTCTTTTCATGTACCTCTAAAATAAATCCTGGCAGTGAAGTGTTGTGCATGGCCTCTGTTAATTTGAGAAGGAACAGACTGGCTTGGGTGGGGAGGATTAATTTGTAACCTTTCTTCAAGGAACTTGTTTTGGTCATGTTTAATTCACAGACACAAAGTATTTTAGAAGGAAATCAGTAAGAACCTGTGGTAGGGCTTTGGGCTGCAAAAGAAGGGCAAGGACAAATGCTGGTTTTCCTTTGGACAAAGCAGATTCATCTTATTTTTTCCCTTATTTCAATGAATCCAGTATTACATGCTCTTGTGGTTTTGTATTTTCTGTCCCTCTTCCCCAGTGAGGAGGTTTTGACATTTTCTTTGTAAAAATGCCCAGACCACTTAAAATTCTTTCTTAATTTTTGAGAACAGGTTCTTCTAATTTCACTTTTTCACAGTGAATTTTTCAGTGTGGTTTGAAGTGTCTTTTTTGTCTTTATGAAAGATCTGCCACGTTATGCTTCGTATTTTAAATTTTGTATTTTTTAATATAAATTTGCACTTGATTTGCATCTAAAGGTAACTTTTCATAACTCTTTGCTGTTGGAGAAATTATTTTCAAATGGCAATTAAGTCTCCTAAGGAATGTTGTCCAGTCTAGCCTCATTTAACTTCCACAATATTTCTGATTGCTGGCTAACCTCAGGATGTGCAGTGTATCATTGCACACAGATAGTACAGCTCTGTGTAAACAGGAAATATTTCTAAGATGTCTTGCGTGTTTGTGAGACCCTAAAAATACGTTCTGATAAAGACCATTGTTTCTACTACCACTGCTTCCTTCTCTGCTCTTGGACACTGAGTGACACTCAGATGAACTTGTCTTAATTAATATACTGCAGTGGAAAGGCCAGTTGAACAAAGCTGGAATTAGGTTTTCCTTGAGAGAGGAAATGATAACTTTTTTGAGAACTCTGTGATGCTAACAGGAAGCTTCCTGTGGCCCTTTCTGCCCCTGGATGTAGGGATTGCTGTTTGAAAGTGATTGATATGAAGCAATTTCTATTTAATACCCAGTTACTCTGGAAAATGATCTGCTCGGGGACTGCCCTGAACTTGTCTAAATGCTTCAATTTGAGGAACATCATCCATCTGTGTTTGTACCTCCCACCTCCCTGTCTTACAGTGGAACTGTCATCTTCCACTTACAGGGTCTCTGCAATTAAAAAGAACATTGTGCAACCTAGAAAGCAGCAAGGGAAATCTGTGTGGGAATTGTTGAACACAGGGGTGGGAGAATCACTGGAGCAAAACAGTGAAGTGTAAGATCTGGGAATGCAAACTGGCGAGAGGAAATGCAGAGGTAGGAGAAAAATTCAGAAAATATGAATACAGGCACCACAAAAGGATGAAAAACAGAATAGCAAATGTTTTAACCTGCTAACCATGCTTTGAAACTGGCAGTTCTCAGGTACAGACATCAGCTCTGGTAAGGGAGTGTGTCAGCATCATTTGTCACATACCAGTTTACTGTAACTGTGTTGTTTTACTGCTCAGGCTCATCAGAGACCACACTGTGCTCTGTGCCCCTTTTCATTTTCTTCTTTCTTTTGAATTTTTTTTCTTCTGCTTCTTTTTACTGTCTTTACCTTTTCTTGGTTTTTTTTTCCCCTCTTACCACTCACTTGTAGCCAATTTTCAGAAGTTTTTTTACACATAATTCTGCTATCTGCATCACAGGAGCCATTCCACCTACACAGCTCTGGTGTTCTGACCTTTGTGATTTCTCTCCATAGACAGGGGAGATAAACCAGGCTGGGTATTGCTCCATATTACTGAGAATAGGGTGGGTTTGTTTGAGGAAGTGACAGTGAGGGTTTTTAAAATGTGATAAAATCTACTTTTTTAGTAGAACTCTGTATTGGGAAGTAGGTGCTCAAGGAAACAATTGTTGGACTGGAACAATCTTGTGTATAACAGCTAAGGAAGCATAAGAATAATTCCAGATATGAAACAGAACAGTGACAGGCCCTTTCTTTGCAGTTGCTGAACAGAATCGTGTTACCTGTATCTGCTCTGGAGTAGCCAGTGCTTGTTAATGTTATTAATTAATCTTGTTAATGCTTTCTTGGCAAGCATTATCAACTGGAGTTGGTTTGTAGTAGAGTTGACAATTCAAATTTGGCTCTTCCAAGAAGATAGAAGGAATTATCTCCTCAGCAAGTCTTAAAATGCCTGAAATTGAGAGTGATTTTTTTTCCCCCAGTCACAGGCAGGATATCTGATACCTTTTTTGGAGGGTGATAGGTCTGGCCACGCCATTAATGGATGGCATGATCATTGTAAAGCTCTGTAATTGCACTTAAACCAGTGTTCACCAGATTATTTTTCTCCTATTTGTAGGAATTTTTGTGCAGTAACGTGCCAATTAATTTCCTTTGCCATGATTAGTTAGCTACTCAAGGACTCAATTAATAATGATTCTGTTCTGCAGCAGTTTGCAGAACTTCCTGTAGTTACCATGGGAGCAATCAGGATTTTCTATTGCTTGCTCTTGGAGGCAAAGATGAAGCATTTTTTCTGCACAAAATCTCTTGGTAGATTTTTGAAGTCACCATGGGATTGTTTCGTGCCAACACCTCTGAAACAGCATCCGCAGCGACCTGACTTTTCTGAGCCCTTTGGGACAGATATGGAACATCAACAAAGTTGGAGGCAATAAACACAAACATAAATTTAGCCTTCTTGGAACTGTCGTGGCACATTGTAACGAGTGAAAACCAGTCTTGAACTTAATTGTTTCAGCTCACACCTAACACTTGGTATAAATACAGAGGTTCATCTTTTCCTCTCACAACAGGGCTCCGAACCAAAGGCTGCACTTAGTCAAGGTTGTGTGCTGCTGCTGCACACTGAAATCAGAACTATCCATAAAGAATAGAAGGATTTACTGACTTTCCTTGGAAAAATGGAACTGCAGATTGAACGTATTCCTACAGGAGAAATCATCCGCGTGGTCGGCCGCAAGGCAGAGCGCAAGACTGTAAGCATGGCTTTTATTGTTCTCTGTCCCCCTCTGGTACTGTTGGTTACACAATAACCAACTTAGAGCTGAACTGAGCAACTCCAAGGCAAGAACGGGAGGGTTTGCAAGGCTGGTTGGTCATTGGAGTGACTGTAGCTGTGTTGTGAACATTTTTTTCTCTCTGGGATGGAATTAGTAGCAATGAAGTGAGTGGGAGTTTAGAAAACCATTAAAATGTATTTCCTGTAGAAATACTGCAGTGTACCAAAGTTTCATGTTTGGCCTGGCTGTATGAATTCTGTCAGAGTTCTGGGAGCACTTTCAGGCTGCAGAGGATGGGAAAGAGCTTTGGAACAATTATTTTGTTCCTCTTCTGTGTTGATTGTGCTGTCACAGGGTTCATGCCCTGAATGTTACAGGAAGGTTCACAGATGGAAAATTCAGTGGTACAGGGACATATTAACAGACTTTTATAAATATCTCAAGGAACTGACTATTCTGTTTACTTGGGACTTTATTGACTTGTGTTCAGGGTTTGTGTGTAAGCAAATGGAAATCCATGAGCTGATTGTTTCTGGTTTGACACAAACAGTTGAGAAAGACGGTACTTTTCTAAGAATAATTTCAGTTTTCTTGGCTGTTCTGCATGTTTTGCTTCAGAATATTTTCTATCTGCATTTGTATAATTTTTAATTAAAGGAGTCTAAAGAAAAGGAACTATGTAAAATTTAAAATGTTTAGGAGTACCTAAATGCAACTGTGAATTTATCTCTCTTTGTCATAGCTATTTAAAATCTGTTTAACAGATCTTCAGCTTTGGTAGGGCCATCTTGTACTGAAGTGCACATCTGTGCATGTTGCTGCTGTTTCCTAGCATTGTCTTTCCAGTGACTAATCTGAAACTCCATCTGAAAATTAGCTGAGACATTTACTGTGTGGTTACACAATTGTCAGGTAGAGTCATTTTTCTTCAGAAAAGACTGAGAGCTCCCTCTGCCTTGTTGGGAGAGGAGACAGTGACAATTTTGGTGTTCTTTGGTTTTCAGTAAACAGTCCAGGAATGTTACTGACTTATTTGTAGTGACAGTAGGGGACACTGGCAGGACTGGATTGTTGTTCCCAGGGGAAAATGTTCCTTTAAACCTTAGCATGTGCCAGGGTCCTGGGGAAGACATCAAAGAGAGAAAAGGTATCGGTTCAACTTTCTAAAATGTTTTAAACTTATTAACATTCCGTGAAACGGTAACTTGCGACTTCGAAAACAACGCGTGTTGGTGCACTGTTGGTGCTGCATGAGTGGCCAGAGAGAGGTGGTTTTTGATGTCCCGTGCTTTAAGAGAAACTTTTAAGATACTTTAAACTTCTGTAGGAGTGGCAAGAGCAGAGCTTTACTGTTTCAGCTCCGTGTGGTTCGGGCTGTTGGAGTTCAATGTGCAGAATTTCCTGTGGATCCTGACGAGATTGCCTCGGGTGTTTCACACCTGTGAGGGATGAACCAACTTGCTGCTCACAGTGGATGGTTGCCTCAGCTTGGTGGAGTCACTCCAGAGCGAACTTCACCCTGCGTCCTTCCCAGGAACATGCACTTTTGATGACTCCCAGAACCAGGCGTCAGCCAGGAGGGGCCGGTAGAATTACCATCAGCGTTCGAGATTTATCTTGTCCGTCTGGAGCAGACAGGTGCGTCTGCCCTTCGAGGCAACAGCTCGGTGCAGAAGCTGCTCAGCAGGATGCTGCTGCCGCGGACAGTGTAACCAGCGCGGCCCGGGCCGGGGGGCGAGGCGGGGTCCCGGTGCCGGTGGCGGCGGGGCCGGTGCAGGTGAGGGCGGAGGCAGCGGCCCGCAGCCCGCATGCCCGGCGCTCGGACATGCTCACTAGCGGCGCGGCGCGGGCTCCCGCGGGCAGTCAGCGCCGAGGCGCTCGCGGAGCCGCCGCAGGGCCCCGAGCCGCGCGTCCCGGGGCGCCGAGCGCAGGTGAGCGGGGCCGGGGGGGCGAGCGACAGAGCGAGCGGCCGGTGTGTACGGCCGCCTCCTGCCCGGCCGGCGGCACCGGCGCTCGGGCACATGGCTGCGGGGCGCGCGGGGGCAGCGGAGGCGGCGCCCCGGGCGGCCGCAGCTCGGCCGTTCTCCCGCAGCCGCCGACCTTCCCGGAAACTCTACGCGTTTTCCACGGAAGGAACAAATGAGCGGGCTAGAGCAGCCGGCATCCTGGCGGCCGCACGGCGTGGCTCCGGCTGCCCGGAGCAGTTGCTCCCTGCCTGGCTCCCGGCCGGTCCGTGACTGCGCTCCGGTAACGCTTCCCTGCGCGCATCCCGCACGCCCTGCCCGGCACGGGGCGAGCGCTGCTCGCGGGGAGCCCGAGCGGAGCCGCGGCGGGGCCGGGCAGGGTGTGGCGGGCGTGCGGCTGCTCCCGGCTCAGACGTGGCCGTGGCACGGCCGGGGCTCCAGGCGGCTTGGCTTGCCCTTGTCAAGACAGGCTTCCTGTACATCCCGAACTTGCGTTACAGCTCCGAGCGCTGTTGGGTGTGATCCGCCCTGCTGTGCACAGCACTGACGTTCACATTGGAAAAATTCTTCCTTCTTTGCCAGAGCTTGCACAGGTGCCTCAAAGCACTTCATGGAGAAAGCTCGGTATATTTAGCCCTCCCTCACAGGTGGAGATTGTCAAACTCCGTAACTTCTCCAGTTTAGTCCACATCTCTACATCCTCACTGAGACTCAGGGGTCTCCATCTCTTGTGCTGCTTTCTATGCCAGTTTTTCCCAGTACTAATATACCTGGAGTTAATTGCTTTAAGTGACAGTGACTCATGGAAGGAATCTGACTCTGCCTGAATGAGCAACTCATTCTAGTAACTTGAATTTTCCAAGTAAGCTGGCTTGAGCTGCATTCTTGTCGTTGGGAGGATTACAGAGGAAAAGTGATTCTGAGATACAATACAGAGATTATTCTGGTATTTAATCTCTCTCTGACAGTTGCTCGGGGCAGAAGGCTCCTCCGGAACTACTTGTAGATGGCAGCTGCTTAGTTTGAAAAAGTGACAAATGAGAAAATTTACTTGGTTGGTGGGACAAGCCACAAAAACAGAACCACATCTTAGAGTACTTGGGAAGAAAGGCATTTTTCTTTCATCCCCTTTTGGTGCAATAGACAATTACCAGTTGTCAGCACCTTTTCAAAACTTTTAGAAACTGCCTAAGGCTTATGGAACTGATGAGTTCTTAATTTTCACAGTAGGCCCTGATACGGCAACTGCTGTCATAACACTTTAGGGGTTTCAGTTTTGATAGTGGATATAATCCTGTGTTTTAGGGAGAGGCTGTGTAAATATGAATGTTGTGTTCTGCCTGGCAGGGACCAGTGGAGTGCTACACTAAACACATGCTGTCCTAATTTATCATGATATAAAGGATAGATTTATTTTTAAAGAGCAAAAGAAGGTGTGAATCATAACACAGTAAGGAGTGGGAGATCCCATGTGAGTCAGGATCCACAGTGTGTAATTTCTGTTCTCTTCTGCATAATTAATAGCAAAGAAACTTGTGATTTACAGTACGTCTTCAGGATTTATAATAACTGTAAGAGAACTTACACAGATCCTGACAAAATGAGTCAAGCCAGGTAGAAAACTTTTTTTTCGTTTATTTTTAATTTTCTTATTTGATCTAAGCTCACTGAAGGAAGGCCAGTAAAAAACTGGGGGCTAAGAATGCTTTATAACATTAGTGTTTCTTTCTATGAATAAACTCAAACTCTATGGATGCATTTATGCAAACCTAAGATAGTCTTAGTCTTGTTCAGATATTTGGGATTTTTCTGTTGTTTGTGGTGTCATGTTGCTTATTACTGCATTGGGAACCACATGCTTTCTAGGAACTGGACAAATTCTTCTCCCCCTGTCCAAAGGAACAGTCTGCTCCAAATGCAGGAAAAACAAACTGCAGCAGCTGCCACAGTCCCAGGGGAGTGTATAAAGTACAGCTCCCACTGCCCCTTCCCTTGGCTCTTACCTGGCAGGTGTGAATGGTTCCAGCATGTAAAACATTGAGGATCACTGGGCTGCAGCACTTTGTTACCAGTTCAAAGGACTAATTGAGTGAGCACTGTTCACAGATAACCAGCAGTGCCTTCTGTAGGATAAATGTGTGTTTGGGAAAAGCTGATGTGTTACAGGTGCTGCAGAAAAGGAGGGGGAGGGAACTCAAAGTAGAGCGGATTTTCTCGGGGCTGGTCTGTCCCACAGCCCTTTGTAAGCAATGTGAGTGTAACTCAATCACTTGTCCTTTCACACAGGCTACAGAACTGTTTATAAAGGCTGATTTGTGTGTTTCTAAAGTGTTACCGTGGGGAAAACCATCTGTATTGTACCTTGGGTTACCTCTATCAGTGGCAGTCAAACGTGGTTAACTTGTGAGAACTTACCCAAATCAGAACCGAGCAGGCCAAACAAACAGGTGATTTGTGTGGAGCCACTTCCCAGCCCAGCTCTCTGTGTGAGCACAGGAACATCTGCACAGAGGCAGGAAAGGCTGGGATCAGGTGGGCACTTTGTGCTGGCATAAAGTGATCGCAATTATGGCGTGTGTGTGTCTCCTGTCAGGGCTTTTCCTGTGTTAAATGCTGCTTTACTGCTGTGTAACCAGCTCCTGAGTGATGTGGTTGGCTTTGCCTCGGATTGCTATGCTTGGCTTCTACAGAAACCATACATCCAACCTGCTGTCACCTCTAGTGGGTGAGGTTTGCATGCCTTGTCTTCCTCTGAGATTGTAACACAGTTCTTTTTCTGCCCGGAGGGAGCCACTTGTGCTGTGCCTCTCTCTGCCTGAATTCAGGGATCTCTCCACTGGAAAATATCCTGCTGTGTATTTTGTGCCCTCCTCTGCATATTTCTCGTTGATGTATTAGTGGGGTGGGTAGCCAGCTCTTCCCAGAAAGCATTAATAAAGATACAAGGAGGCAGCACAAGTAAATGTGAAAGGCTAACAAAGCTTGTTATGGCAGAAGGTTCGGAGTGGACAAATCTCAAGTCATTTGTTGCAACTGAGTCATGTTCTGTGGGGGTGGAAGTGTTCCTTACAGCCCTGCCCTGCCTTATTTAAATATTTAAACATTTAAATACAACAAGGAGCAGCAGGGCCAGTACCTTTTCTGTTGCTATATATCTCCAGTGTGGTCTGTTCTATATTAAATTCCTGTACTGGAAGGCAGTAAAGGTTAGTATTTAGAACTCCTGTGGCATTCATGCATGCATGGATAGCTCTCCCTGGCAGCTTTTTTCTTTAGGAGCGCACTTGGTCAGGTGCCAATGTCCAGCTTCCCTGGGACACTCTCAGCCCCTTAACCAGAGTGGTGACCTTGGGCCAGCCTGGCCACCGCCCTTCCTGTGATTCAGTTCAGCAGCTGATAATAAATGGATGTAGAATCTGACATTTTGGCAATACCTTTGGAGTGCTGCAGTGTTTGCCTTCTGGGCAGCGAGGTCCCAGGGCTGGGAGGTAGAGCAGGCTGCAGTCACTGAAAGCTTTGTCTCCGAATGGGCAGTGTCATTGTTGGTGGTGAAGAATGTCGTGTCAAAATGTGTTGAGATATTTGCCAGGAAATGGAGAGGCCATGAATGACTCGGAAGTCCTCTGTGACACAGCTGTCACGGCACTCAGCCTGCAGGCTGGGCTCTACAAGGTAGAGCTGTGCCTTCAAATTTATTTTGTTAATTTCTTTTGAAGGCACTTTTCTAGTAAAATTTCACCACAGAGTTTGCGACAAAGATGATGAAAGGTCTAGAGGGGAAGTCCTGTAAAGAGCAGCTCAGGTCACTTGGTTTGTTCAGCCTGGAGAAGAGGGGACTGAGGTCAGACCTCATTGGGGGCTGCAGCTTCTGCTCTGTGACCAGGGACAGGACCTGAGGGAGCAGCTGGAGCTGTGCCAGGGGAGGTTTAGGTTGGATATTAGGAAAAGGTTCTTCCCCCAGAGGGTGCTGGAGCACTGCCCAGGCTCCCCAGGGAATGGGCACGGCCCCGAGGCTGCAGAGCTCCAGAAGTGTTTGGACAGCCCTCCCAGGGATGCACAGAGGTGGGATTATTGGGGTGTCTGTGCAGGGCCAGGAGTTGGCCTGGACGATCCTTGTGGGTCCCTCCAGCTCAGGATATTCTGTGATTTCACTCTGTATTTCCTTTTAGTGTTCTGGTGTCTGACCAGAGATTTCACCCTTGCAAAAGGTAACACAGAGATGTGCTCCTGATCTGAGACAGTGCACACTGGAAGCTGGAAAACAGCCTTTGGAGTGGGTCTAAGGCTGCAGGGAAACCTTTGTGCCTTAGCAGCTGAGTTTCATTAGGCAGAGTGATCCTGGTGCCTTCTGCCAGCTGACAATCACCAGGTGTATTTGGCCATTTTGCTAATGAAGAGAAGGATTATAGAAGGAGCTGTAATTCAACTAGGGAGCAGTGTTTGTCAGAGGATTTTATTGAGCTTGCAATTGCATTTTTCTTCATTACCATATCCTCAATATTTTATGGTTGTCTTTATGTCTGTTTTCATTGCCACCTGCTGCCTGCTCTGGGTGGGATAATCCTGTCCAGGAAAGAATCATCTTTACTTCAGCACTATAATGACAAACTGAGGGGGAAAAAAAAAGGGTAAACTCAGCTTTCACTCTGCACATATTGTTCATGGCTGAAGGGTCCAGTTAAGTCAATGTCCAATTATATAATGAAGAGATAGTGATCTGTTTAGCTTTTTAGAAAATTAAATTCCACTGAAACAATATAACTGGGACTATAGAAGTAGGAGGAAAACTATTTTCCGTTCTGAAGCAGGCCTTTGTATAGAGCTGGGTTTTTTTAAACTCACTAACAGTAACTAATAACTTGTACATTATACAGCCCACACTGAGTCATTGTTTACTCAGGGAAATGACTTTCAAGAGCCAGAATTGTTTGCGAAGTTTAATAACTAAAATATGTAGTTCTGTGCTTTACAAGGCTGCACACTATAATCAACATTTTGGAAAAAACAAAACCTGCTGCATATTTGCAACGCCACACAGCACTGCATTACAAATGGTGCTTCTGCAGCTCAGGTTTTGATCTGCAGTAAAAGCTGGTGTGGTTTGGAGAGAGGGAAGATTATTGCACAAATTAGTGTTGGGCTTTTCTAGAGTTTTATTGAACCTTCCAAATTAGAGACCAGGAAGCCTTGTTCTCTGTCCACACATCTTGTTTTAAATAACAGGTTGTCTTCCCCTCTTAGGACTTTTGGAGTCTGTTTGAAATTGCCTCTTGTGCTTCTTGGGAGGGAAAGCCACACCTTTGCACCAGGAAGCCAGGAATTCTCTCTCTGACAGAATTGGAACTGAGACAGCAAAACAGATGTTTCTTTTGCCTCATTTGAGTGAGCACTGGAGTTCAGTTGTGAGCTTTTCTGCCTTTTCCTGACTCATTATCTGCTGTTCTGTGTTAGCATGGGGTTTTCTCAGAGATGTTACAGGAAACTTCCCTCCCCACCCACTGCACCTGTAAAGGTTTTAACAACAGCCAGGGTTTGTGTCCTGGGTTGGTTTTGGGGTACTGAACAAACAATGCCAAGTGTAACAACCAGCAGAGCACCCATTACATTTCTCAAGTAAACCAAGTGCTTCATTTTAAATAGTGTGTTCAAAAAGTTTATTTTTGACTTTTCCCAAAATCACAAGCTTTTTTGGAATTGATTTTGTTGGAAAATAGAAAGGAAAACTTTGGCTCGTGTGAAAATGAAGGCGAATACAAAATATGTGACTTGCAAAATCCTCATTTTATTTGTGCATGGATTTGTTTGCTCTTATAAGTGGGGGAGGGGATCAAAAGCAAGTTCTGCAGAGAAGTACAGAGTGTGTTTTTGTGTATGCCCGACCATAGCACTCTGTGGGAACACAGATGATATTTAATTCTGCTGATCTTCTGTCCAGAAAGTTGCTGGATAGGACCTGGGAACAGCAGCTTATGGAGCTATCAGCAAAGCTCAGAGCACTCAATTTTTACCATCCCAGAAATTCTCATGTTTTACTTTTATACTTCCATTAACACAACTGTACATTGTTGTGATAATCCTAGCAGGATTGGAATTACTGGGAGAGCCACCATGTTTCCTTAGGAATAAACCAAAGTTGTTCTGACTTTAAGACTGTCAAGGATGGACATGGGTTATTTCTGGTCAGCTGGGGTGTAGAAAAAGTATGGATGGACATATCAAGGTGAAACATGGTTGTTTGGAAAGGGAATTTACAAATTCATTACGTTCAGGGGGTTTGAATATTCTGTGCTGGCTGAAGGGCTGGGAGTGTGAGAGAAAACCAGGGGTTGAAAACCTGTGGGAAGCCAAAAGGAAAAGTGGAGGCAGAAAAAGGGTGGGAGACCAATAAGAAAAGCAGAAACTGAAAAGGAGTGGGAGGCCAACGTGGTGTGGGAGGTCAGCAAGGAAAGCAGAGGCCAAAAAGTGGAGGCTGTAAAAGTTTGATGGAGATAAAGATGCGGGGGAGGCAGAAAAGGTTGTGAGGCCAAATTAAGCCCATATCAGAGATCTGATGGATCTCATTTTTCTCTGTTTGGCCTCCACATCCTCCTGAAGAAGTGGACCCACAGATTATTCAGCTGAAGAAAATTAAAGCTGAGCTTTATGGAATAACTTGGGGACAAATGCCCATTGACTTTGCTCTTGTATTACTTCAGTTGGTGCTTAGTTTCAGCCCTTAAAAATTTAGTTTCCAGCAGAAAGCATCTCTGTAAATTGTTTGAATCTTGACTGTAAAAGTAGTGCAGGTGAGCTGTAGTGCTGCCTGTCAGTTCAGTACCTTAAAATACTGTCCTTTAAGGTCACCAAAGAGGTGTCTCCTCAAGCCACAGAAGAAACAACACTCTCATGACTGCTTTTGCAGGGATTTGAGACAGCTAGGAGGAATTTAGGATAATTTATGTACATTCAAGAGGTATTTCCAAACCAGGTGTGTTAAAGTCCCTTAGAACTTTTAAGAAAAACAATGTAATGAAGAAGCACAGTGTCTTTTCTCTTTGCCTGATTTAATTAAAGAACACATGGGCTGATGGTTATGAGCCATTTACATATTAGTGTAAAGCTTTCAGATGTTATTTGACTCAAGCATAAACTAATGTGATTTGAGATATTTGTGTCTTGATACAAGGAAGAAGCATAAAGGAAAGAGAGAGAAAAAAAAAAAGCTGCTCTTCCTGGAGACAAAACCAGGGCATGGCTGGTGTTGGCAGCCTGGCAGGTAGTGAGTGCTGGGAGGGAGTGAGGGCTTCCCTGCTGCTCTGGCAGACTGGTCATGAGGGCTCCATGTGAAGAGGAAATGTTGCAAGAGATGTGGCATTCTCTATGCAAAAAAAAAAAAACTTGCACTGTGCAGGAGGCTGTTTGATGTCTCTCTCTTCAAACTGAAACCTGACTGGTTGCCAAGTTGTCTTCTCTGAAGTTTCCGGATCTAGGTGGGGACAGGGGAGTTGCAACTGCAACCTGAATTTGTTCAACAGGCAGCTGCTGGTATCCAAACCCTTGCATTGGGAGGAAAATTCCACGAAGTGGCTCCGTGTAGGATGAGAATGTGAACTATGTCCAGGCTCACGGCCATGGAACTCAAAAGCTGTGCTCCTGCAACTGTTTATTTTTTTCTGGAGGCTTCAGTTTAGTTGGCTGTTTGTCACCGAGTGCAGTTTTGCTGGAATGCTGCTTGCCTGCCATCAGAATAGGGAGCACCTGTGAAAGGATTGTGGTGTCACCTGAGAGGAAGAAAATCAGTGTGCTGCAGGGTGAGTGTACGCATTCTGGAAAGAAATCTTTGTACAAGCAAGCTACTGCCTTCCAAGGAAAAATTAGCTTGCGACAGAACTTTTTATTTTGGAAAGGTAAATTCTGGTGTAAAGGTCTAAAAGTAGCTGTCAGCTTGGTAGCTGGTTGCCTGTTCTGAGCAGTGAATTTCTCTGTGCTGAACTCTTGAAAGTGCTTTTCAGGCCACACTTTCACTGGTCTCAAATTATCTTAATTGCAAACCACTTATCTGAACTGATGAGTAGTTAACACAAATGTGACACAGTGCTCATTAGAGTAGAAAATCAATCAGTGTTTAGTGTGGGCTGGATTGACATTTGTGGATTGATAGGGGATGGGAAGGTTCATTTGGGTCGATAAATGGCTCCGTGATGAGTGTGTGAAGTGAGCTGCTGTGCTTGCAGTCAGAATCCAGCAGCATCAGCCCTGCTTCCTAAGTGTCAGTTTTTGTGGAGTAGCAGAGCAGTGCTGGGGCATGGATCCCCACGTGTCAGATTAGGTGATTTAGCTGACAGGCTGCAGCCCCTGGTGGCTTTCCTGGGCTTGTCCCTGGGGCTGCTGGGGGTGATGCTGACTATGCATCACTTCTCCAGGATTTCAGTGCTCAAGGCATGAGTGTGTGCAGAGGGGAGGGGATGAACAAGCAGCCAGAGAGTCTTGGAGCTTCATGCATGTCACTTCCATGACAGGCCCTTTCTTTAGGATGTATTCCCCCAGTATCTAAGATAAGCTTATACTGACATAAGTTGTATTTAAAATCATAGAATTTGGAAGGGACCTTAAAGATCATCTTGTTCCATCTTTTACTAAACCAATTTAAATTGATTTCACTGTAGTTCTCCATTCCCTGCCTTGTACTTGCGTCCACTCGATCCTTTGGTTAACACTTTGAAACACAGTTGGGAGAGCAGTGATGAAGAAAACATTTTCTATTTGTTTGGTTCCCTGAACTGCCTGGTCACAGAGCTGAATGGATCATAGTCCCAGTCCAGAGGGGGAGAGGGCCAGGACAGGCACAGCTGGGACAGAGGATATGTCGCAGCAACATCAGCTGTCCAGGCCAGCTGACAGCAGCCTGGGACTGCCCTCTGGCACCTCAGAGGACACTTGCTGTGCCCTTTTCACCTAGGACAAGTGTCTGTAAGGTAATGATGTGGGAATGATGGCTTGTGTGGCTGTTCTATTCATACACTGCTGTGTTTTGATCCTTGAAGTCGGTGCCAGTGAGAAGTTTGTTTGCTGGAAGATTCTGCAGTCACACTGGGGCACTTTTGTGCTCTGATGTGTGGGCTGATTGGCACTAAAATCTCCCAGCATGTGGATGTGGAGCTAGGCCAGCTGTTTGGAACATAAATGGTAATTAGTTGTTTTCTAAATGTTGGCTTTATCAAGGTTTACAAACAGAACAGACGATCTCCACTCCACTGCTCCTAATGAGCATTCCCAAGCTCTAACAATTCCAGCTCCTAAGCAGTGCAGGAACACTTGCCCATGGAGTCCTGCACTGCTGGACTTTAATCCCCTTTAATGTGGTATCAGATCAGGTAGAGAGAGGCACTGATAAATCCTGCCAGGGTGCACACACTTGGACACAGAGCCAGGAGAATCTGGTTTCTATTCTGCCTCTTACCAAAGCATCCTTAGAGTGGCTCGGATCTAAAGCAGGGAGCAGAGGGGTCCAGTTGAGCACTGGTATCTGGAATATTTTGCTCTCTGTCTGCCCCTTCCCAGAGCATTTTTTTTTTCATGGAAGGAGGTTGGGAGAGCCAGTGCACTGAGGGTCAGGATGGGGGACACCTTACCCAGGTGCGGATGCAGGGATTCCCATTTTTGCCCTGCTTTGCACCAGGTGTAAAGATCCAAAGGACCTTTGAGCCCTGTGGGACTCTAACAAGGCATTTGTGGGGTGTAGTAGGACAAGGTTACTGTGGTGTGGTATCTGAGCATGACGTGAGTGACACAGGCAGAAAGGCTAAGGGAGAAGGAATGAATTCTGCTGCCTAAACCTTCTGTGTGAGAGGTCAGATCTGGCTCTGTGCCCACTCCGGGAATATGTGCAGGTTCCTGCAAATTGTTGCTGTCACCACCAGCAGTGGCACACAAGGAAACAAAATTTCAGAATGCCATCCTGCAGCAGAGACCTCAAGGGGCTATTTCTAGACGGAATTGAAGCTCCATGTGATGTGGTGGACTGTAGCCTCATTGTGAGGGTAGAAAACAACCACAAAAGTGGTTTGCACTGGAATTCTTTATGCTGTAGTGGGCAGCTGGATTCAAATGTTTTGGAGCTTTGCTCCTTTTTGATGCCATACTAGCGCTGTGGGTGAAGAGGCTTCACAACCAGCTGTCACCCAGCAGGTGAGCTGGAGTGGGTTAGCACTTGGATAAATGAATTTTGTGCAGAAGCTACCTGCGTGCAGCTTCTCCTGGGACCCATCAGCTGTTGTGGAATTTGTCAGCTTACCAGACAAGTGTGTGCTGCCTCTCACACACACCAGGAATCCCGAGAATGCGAAGGGCTCTCAGATTCCAGCTCTCTATAGCCCTTCCCCTCCTGCTCTAGGGGCTAGTGGAAGCAGGAAGGGAGGTCAGGCTCGAACTCCAAAGTCGGAGGAGAGGAATTTGTGGATGTGTAGCAGATAACGCCCATCACTCACTGGGCTTTGCCACTCCCACTTCCCCCTCCCTTGTGGAAAGTCTGATTAAAGCCAGCCGCTCCGCCCTGGCTGGCTGAGCCATACATCCATGCACAAATGCCAGATTCTCTTCATTCCAGGCTGCTGACTTCAAGAAGGACTTGCTCTGACAAGCTGGAAATGAGGGCTGGCAGCTTCGTCTGCAGCTCAAAGGCTTTATCTCTCTTAGACACTCTCCCTAACATTTCCCACAAACACCGCTCTGCTGGTAGGAGCTGTTGCACACACAGGATCCATCAGGCACTTATGAATAAAGCCTTACCTTGTGTAACTCTCCTCAGAACAGGCAAGGAACACTTCACAAAGCACTTGGCACCGGGCCCACAGCAGAGCTTGCTCGCCTTGTGCTTCAGCCTCATTATCTGGGGAGCAGTAGGAAGAGTCAGCTCAGCCTTTGATTCTCTTGTCCCCCTACCAAGCACTGGTGTTCTTTCCCCCACAAAAATCCTACAGTCCAGCCTTCATCTCCCGCTTGGACTATTTCCATCAGCTGAAAGCTGGCAGCTTTCCATCATCTCCAGCTTCCACAGCATATTCTGATGGTTCTTCACCTTGGCCTCTCCTCCCTCTCTGAACTCCCACCTTCACTCCTGCCCCACTTCTCCATGACAAGTCCTTTGACTTCCAGAATTGTCCTGGCTCCAGCAGCAGCCGCTGTTTCCCTGCTGTTGCCTCCCAGCGTTGTTGCCTCACTGCTCCATGAGGGATGCCAGCTGTGTCCACCTGTTAGGGTTGTTTTGCATGTGCCTTTAAGCCAGCTGCTTCTGCTGCCTTTGCAGCCTTGAACCTGGAATATTCACATGCCCTGGCCTATCTCAATCAATTGATGATTGATTGAGATCAATCAATTGATGATGAACTCAGCCTTCACTAAATGCTTTCCCAGGGTGGAACCTATTTGAGAGATGCAATAATGGTTCTAGAGACCCTGTGCCAGCAATTGCAAGATGGCCAAGCTCTTCTTTGATTGCTGTTTGTGGTTTCAAAATCAGTATTAGAGCAAGTGTACTTTTACAATCATATATTTAACATGTGAAATTGAGATAACCTTAAGCTTGATGCAGTAAGGTGTGCACCCTCATATAAAAATTTATCATAAACCAAATTTGAGTCATCATCATGGTTGTCACATGATTTCTGCTTAAAAGGGCATCTTTGATGTCATCATCATATTGCTTCAGAAGCAGCTTGTCTGTGTTATTTTAGGTTTTGGATGGTGTGTACATGTCTATAGCTTCTGAAAACCATAAGGCCAGTGTCAAGCATCTGCCCAGCACTTCACAGATTGCACAAGTAGCTGGTAGCAGACAAAACTCTTTTTTTTGGTCTGATTTTTGAGGGAGGGCTGTTACCACAGGGCCTTACAACTGATCCTGTTGAGCAGAAAAGTGATTCCACTTTCTGGACATTGTGTGAAATAAGACTTGTGAAACAAAAGCTCTAATTTCCCTTTATGATGCTTGATCCAGAGCACACAGCTCTGGAGCAGCAGGATATGAGAATTAGAATAGTTGTTGCAGTGAGGATTTTGAACAAGAAGCAGGCATGAAGTACCCAAAGCATTTAACCTCTGTGTTTTATTAATCCTGGAGCAAGTGTAATTTAAAGTGGCACCTCTATAATTGATGAAGTATCTTTTACCATTTGTTTAATTACCAGTTTCAGTGTCTAGAAAGCAGCAGATCAATAATTTACAGTGATGAACTTCCCTGTGTCTCTGTTTTTCTGCTGCAGCCATGCAAACAACAGCTCTTGAAACAAACCCTCAAATACTGAAGCTTTCTTTTAGGTGATATAAAAGAGCTTAACCCTTTTTTGTGCCACAGGTGCACTCCAACACCACTGAAGCTGAGAGCAGAGCACTGACCTTGGCCAGGCAGGGTTAATTTAGGGCTTGCCCTGCATGTTGTATCAGCTCTCAGCTTTTTGCAGCCTCGTCTCATTGTCGGAGACTGATGAAGGCTGGGCTCCTGTTGTTGCTGTAACAGCAGATGCTGCTGCCCTGGCATTATGAGAGTTGTTAAAACAGAAAATTTAGGCTAATGAACCAAAGCTGCTGCCTGTGGTTTATAAGTATTTCTTACGTGATGGGATTTGATAACAAATGTTGACTTTCCTATGTGAAATACCTATTCTTGAGACTCTTGGATCCTTCTGTCAGGTTAGAGCTAAGATGCCCTCATGGTCCTGCAGCATCTCTCCAAGGGGACCTACAGGACCTATACCTGTCAAATTAGAGGGAAAAAGGTGTTTCCTTCCAAGTGGGATGGGCCTTCAGACAGGTCCTGTTGTGGTCCTGGCTGCCATGGACAGTGGGCTTTCCTTAAAGGGTGTCAGAGCAGAAGATGTAAAGACACCCAACTTCCATGAGATCTCCAAATCCATGCATTTCCAGCAGGATGGTGCTTCCCCTTTCCTGTCTCCTGCACTTAGGAGTGCCAATTCTCATCTTCTGATGGATGCTGTGGGACAGTTGGCACTTCTGTTAATGTCACAACTGTCAATTCCTTCAGGATCTCTCCGTTGAGTTGGAGCTCACAGCCCAGAAGAAGCTTTTATTTATAAAGTAGGTGTAAAGGGTCATGAGGAAGATTCCTGGGCCTGTTGTGTCAGCCTCAGCAGGGTTTGTGCAATTTTGCAACCACCCAGTGCAGGACTAGGAGTAAATCAGACAGAGAAAGAAAAAGGGTTTGGACCTAACCACAGCTGGGGAATGAATGTTTCCATTCTCTGCACAGACCCATGTTTATCCAGATGTGGAACACGCATTCCTGAGAACCACAAAGAGATGGACTCCTTGGTTGTTCTTTATTGTCTTTGTTTCTGATTAAACTGATGTCTCTGATAATGCAGAAAATATTGAAAATGCAGAGAGCAGGAGGACAGTGTAGTTCTGAGTGAGCAGGGAGTTGAAACTGTCTTGGAGATATTCCTTACAATCCAAAGGGGGCTAAGTTGCAAGCCAATGATTTATTTATTTTTTAACATCAATGTCATTATTACTGCTTCTTTTACATTAAAAAAATCTTAATTTAAGGTGGTTTTGATCCAACAGTAATGTCAGTTTTAAACTCTTGGAAAACAATATCCTGGATTGTGTGAGTACAAGCTGATGCATGTGGACATAGGATATCCTTCTGAAATTATGGCTGTGTTTTCCAGGCAGCCTGGAACACTTTTGCCATCATGATGGCAACTCATAGTTCCCTGTGGATCTTAAGTGATGATAAATCTATTTTGGGATAAAAAAGATTCACCAAAGCATTAAAGTCTTTTTACCACAGGCTCTTTGGGGCGCTGGCAGAGCAGTCAGGAGGAGATGACCTCAGCCAATACCCTTCATCTGGTGGCTTTTCCCCTCCTTTTCAGCAGGAGCAGAGCAGGCAGGGGAAAGGGAAGCAGCTCAGACATCAGCTGCAATATCATCTGCCCACGTGCTCAGCTCAGCTGCCAGCCCTGAGCCTGACACGCTGCCAGGGCCAGTCTCACTGCCTGGCTCCTCTCCTTCCGTCTGCCTTTGGAAGCTGCTCAGGCCCTTCCTTTGAGCACAATCTGGAATTTCTACAGCTCATCCAATATTCTTATTTTGGGTTCATGATCTAGTTGTTGAAACTCTTGCTTTAAACTTTTCATAGGGTGCTTGTGCCCATCACAATCAATGTAAAGTGCTCTTTGTTCCCTTACAAAGGAGGGTTTGAAAGAAGTTCAGTATCATGTGTGTCACTAATAGTTTTGTTAGAACTTATTTATAACTTTTCACTGCCCCAAAATAACTGCCTGCCTTAGGCCAACAAAGTCAGTTTGGAACAGAGGAGAGAAAAAAAAAAAAAAAAGAAAGTGGTGGTGGAAGTACAAATTGTGCCTGTAAACTCTTCACTTAAAAATCATCAAATGAGAAACTGCTCCACTTGTCTGAATGTCCAGAGCATTGAATGTGCTCACAGAACTTAACTCCACTTGGGATTTGGAGTTTACTGCAGAATTGCTACATTTGCTTTAAAGGAGGGTCACACCCAGAAGAAAAATAAGAACTTGTTGCTCCCAGGTATCACCCGTCACTTGCAGGTTGCTGACTTGGCTTTTTTTCCCTTAAGGAACCTATGGATATTACATGGAACAAACCTATGGATATTACATGGAACAAACCTATGGCAGATGCAATTGTACCAATACAAAACGTTGCTCATAGCAACATATCCCTATATTTTGGGTACAAATTACACTGATATCCCAGATATTACACTGATATAAACATCTTTATCCTACTATAAGCTGTCCATCCTAAGGGATTTTGCTGTTACAGTAACACTAGAGAGGAGTAGGGTTAGTTATGTGTTGGGGCATCAGTCGTGTACAAACTAGTTTATAAAAAAATCCAAATTTAAGGAAATATGTTCCACATGTGAGCTTCTCTCCTGTGCTTTTCAGGCAAGTTTTAGATATTTGACCTTTATTCTTCTGACTTTGGAAGCTTGAATATACTCATAAAATCTAGATATTACCTATGCTCCAGTCTCCACGTAACAGAAAAGTTCATGGCTTTGAAAACAAATTAGGAATTCCACGATGGCTTTATTCAAGCTTTATGAAAAGCTCCGTGCTGCCTTAAAAGAAACAATTTCATTTGGCTGTTTTGGAGGGAGGTATTTCCTTTTTAAATTGTTTTTCACAGTACCAATGATCTGGTTTGGGGTGTGGTTTATTTTAATGCAAAGCTACATTGATGAAAGATGTCAATTAAAAGAGAAAAGGACAGGAGAGGTCAGTCAAGTTTAATTGTTTCCTATAAAGCAGTCTGATATAGGATTTGGTAACTGGATTTCTGTAAAATGATGTGTGTTGGCACAGTTAAGAACGATGTCTTTCAGGTTTCAGCCTTCCTTAGGTTTCAGATTTAACCAATTAAAAGAAAGTAAAGCAACTTAAACGTTCTGTTTTAGTGCTCGCAGTTCTAAATAGACAATTCCTGTATTTAGAGAAGAATTTTGCAATCACTGGGGGCACAGGCGAGGCTTGGGATCCTGTCAATACAGCAATACTAGGGGTGGTTGAACTCTGCTTTCAGACTCTCAGTCTCATACCTGTGATTCTTCTCAACTTTTTACAGCCAAGACAAATATCTTATTTCTCCTGGACCTGACTTTGAAACTGAGCAAACAACTTAGTGACTGCATCCTTGGAGCTGGTATGAAAAATAAACAGGGAATACAACAGTGTTAGGGTCCAGGCTTACAGCTGAGACTTTGTACTGGCTTAAATCCCCAGGGAACTCACTCCCAAAAATGTTTTTTCCAAATTTAACTTCCAGATACCACTGACCACAAGCCATACCAGCAGAGGCCATCTTGCTGAATTGCTTTATAATTGTTATGGAGCAAGTATTACACGAGAAAAGAGGCACAAGAGCATTTAAAATAAGAGCTGTCTTGTAGCTGTTTTTCTCTGAGTCATAACCACTTGTGTTTCCCAGCTCTGGAATACCTGCCTGTTGCCTGCACTCATTTTCCCCCTTGCTGTGCACTCAAGGATATGAAGTATTTAACAGGACAAAAATTAAAGGTCAGTCTAAAAATCCTCAGAAATCAAGATGTCCCTAAAGATAAAGTCCAACATGAGACATCCTCTTGGCACAGAAGTGCTGCATGTCCTGGAAAGCTTTGAGTGCACACCCTTTTCTGGCCAGGTGTTGTGGGGACAAGGACCAGGTACAAGCAGCTGCTGAGATCCTGGTGACACTGGAGGAATCCTGTGGAACAGTGCAGGGATTTGGGAATAATTGGGAATCTCAGCTGTTTTCATGGGGTTGTGAAGCTCCTGATGCTGTGATGTAGAGAGAGCTCTGCTGTCAGACTTTACCATCAATGACTCTTTCACAAGGGTGGCTTGGGTTGGTTGTTTTTTTTTTTTTTTAAGGCTCTCACCCTAAATTTGCTGTGGCAAACTGACCCTTGCAACTCAAGGAGGTCTCACCAGCTGACAGGAAAATGTTGGCTGGGATTTGGCCTCATGTTCCCCTGGAAGCTGTGTCATTCTGCAGGGGCTGGGGGAAGACACATAGGATGTGGCAGGGCTACAGATACAGAATTATTTGTACATTTTGTCACAAACATCTCTTGCTGTCAGGGAGAAAAAAAAAAACAAACCAACCCAAAACTCTGGGTGATAAATCTGTTTAGCAGTTTATATTGTGCTCATTTCCGTGGCTGTGTCAGACTGTGTTTGCTCAGCAAGCTGCCCTGCACTGGGAGCTGGGAGCTACTGGCCTTATCCAAAGACAAAGCAGAGATGGAAAGATACCCCTCACTGGGGATCACGGGGAAACGTTCCAGTTTTATCACTTTACCCAAACAAGGCCTTTGTGAGCATTGTTGTAGGAACTCCCTTTCATTTGTATAAGAAGGAGGAAAATCTGTCCTTTAACTGAGCTTGCAGTTTTGGTGTCTGCTGAAGGGATGGGGAAAAGTGTGTGTTGGAGCTACAGCTCCACACCAGTGCCTCTGACAGCTCTGCTGGGACGTGCACAGCTGCCTGTAGCTGCCAAAACTCTTGGCCTAGGAGACATTAATTCCTGCAATTTTGTGGGAACCCTGCAAAAATGAACTTAAATGGTTCCCAACGTCTTTACTGTTTAAACCAAGATGAGAAAGAGAACTGTCCAGTTCATAAAACACAGCAGCAAACTTGTGCTCCATGGATCTGAAGGGCAGGAAGGGGACCTCTCAGCCTGCCCTCTGCATCAGCACTGCCTGTGTCGTGCTTTAGGATGTGGTTGTGTCTTTTCCTGCCCTTTCCCAATCAGAGACGTGCTCAGCTTTGCTTTGCAGGTGTTATTTTACAGATTTAAAAATCTGTTCTGTCTTTTTCCTGCCATGGTGAAAAGCAAGGGCATGATAGAAGGACAGAGCAGCTCTGATTTGTCCATTTAGTTGCTATTTTGGGCTGTAGGACAGGACCCTGCTCAGCAGAGGAGTCACAGGTGAAATTCTGTCCCTGTGTATGGAGGGGAGCCCGGGATGTGCTCGTTTCCCCTGATGTGTGAGCAGCCTGGTGTGTCCCTCCTCAGTATTCCTGTACATCCTTCTCCTCCAGACTGCAAACAGTTTAGTGCTGATCTGGCCTTATATAGTAATTTCCTATTATTAGAAACATTTCCTTGGGATCTTGCTCAGGGAGTAGCAGAGGGAAATCCTGTTTCCTTCATCTAACTTGCAGGCAAAGCACCAGTGCTCACTCTTTCCTTATCTCATGTGGATGGAACAAGAAGTTTTTGTTGTGATATGCTTTCTAGCCTTAAGCCCTTTCTAAAACTGAGCCTCTTTTCAGAAATGCAGGAAAAGAAATGGGAAGGAATAGGAATTGTCAGTCAGCAGTGTGAGCTGTAAGGTTTTGTCTGCAGCCTGTGCATTCCCTGTTCTTTTTCATCGTGTTTTCCTCACTCAGATTCAGTCCTTCCTTTGAAAAACCAACTCTCTGTTTCATGCTGGGTTGTGTGAAAAGTAGTGTGCTAGGATGTTTCACCTGAGAGTGCCAGGGATGGGCAGGCAGCCAATGGCTGTGCTAAAAAAGAGGAACAACTTTAAATTAAGGAAGGAGAAGTTTTTGTTCTGCGTGCGACAAGAACGTGTTTTTAAAGGCGAGACTGGTGACTGAAAGCACGGAGATATGCACAGGCTTTGAACACTTAATTTTTCCTGTGAAAACATTTTTTCCCCTTAAAAGGAAGATGTAGGTCCTGCCACTGGGAGTGACTGTTTGGAAAGTCAGTCGGGAGGAATGCACATCAGCTGAACTAAGTCAGGCTGTTTGTATTACCAGCTCCCTCCAAACCCTGTCTCTGCCACAGGGAGCTTCTTAAAATGATTGTGTCAGAGCAGGGCCAGAGCAATCACAGGGAATTTAACTGTTGGGTTTAAACTTTGTTTTTGGAGTCAGTGCAACAATTGCTGTTGGGATCAGAGTGTGTTTGTAAAATCAGGGAAACCCTGACAGGGCCGCAGCGCCCGTGAGCGGGAGCAGCCACGGGGATGAGACAAACTGGCATCACATTAAGGGCATCTGGTAATTATAAAGTGGGACTTTGTTCTGATGGCCACTGTCAAAGCCAGCCAGCCATTTCTGTTTCACTGGCTCAGCAGAAAGCAACAACAAGGAAAATTTATCGTAATTTGTTAGATTAACCCAGTTTCTGTTTTCGCTCACGTCACAGACCCAGAATTATTGTGTGTGTGCGGGAGCCATAACTAAATACAAGCCCGTCATATGTGCTTTTTAATCCATCACCAGGGGCATCAAAACAGGGAACAGCACTGGCAGAGAAAGTGTAGGAATCTGAGGAGACGTGTGCATCTCCATTTTTTGTAATATTCCTTTTTTTTCCCTATTTATTTGTGAAAGAGTGAGCTTGGGAAGAGAAGAAGTTCGGTGTTCTCACTGACGAAGCTTTCTTGGAACAGACAAAACCAGTATTGACAGTTTTAGGAATTACAAAGCATAAATTAGAATCCAAAATAATAATCTAAATATTCTTTGTCTTCTGGTTTTTGAACCCTTTTGGCCACACCTCACTATTTTTACGGTTTTGTCTGTAACCGTGCAAACACCTTCACACAGAATCGAGGAATTCAGTCAACTTGTGATGTCATGAAGTTTGCAGTAAAATGAAGGAACTTTCATCATCTTGAGGCACCTTTTGAGTGAGTATAACGAGCTTTTGGTTTAACCTTTCTAGGTGTGAAGTTCCATGACTGTGCAGGAATGTTGTGTCTCCAGGGGCCGATATCCTGTGTTCAAACCTCTGTTCCTGACTACTTGTTTGGAGCACTCTTGCAAGGGGAAGAGGAGATGAATTAATCCAAAAACTCGGTAGAAAAGAGAATTCTTAGCAGAACGAATGATGAAGGGAGGAGGTTCTGCCTTGTTATCAAACCTGTTACAATATTTAGCTTTGGCTCTTTGGCAGAGTGTTGATTTATTGTTACCCTGCAGTTGAATGTTCATCCTCTTCTGGACACAGGGTGTTTTTCCTAAGCAGTGGGACAAATGTCCCTCAGAATCCTCAGCTTCTGCTATAGGGTGTTTTAGGAATGTGAGGTATTTTAATCAGTTTCAGATCAGGATAATCTGTACAGCAGGACACGTGACAGGTTAAAGACATTTCTATTTTTTGATTAAGATGTTCCTCTGACCTGCAAGAGGAAGGGCTCTCAAATTCCTGGCCTGTTTAGGGTGGTTTCTTTCCCATGGTATTTTTGCCAAGTGCTTTCTAATTATGGAATGTGTCTTATTCTGTAGTTCTTTTGCAAGGCAGAAATAAGGAATATTATAAAAATCCAGAAGGAAGACACGCACTGATAGATGTACTTGACACCTTTTGGAATAACACAGATGTGACCCACGTTGATTTTTGAATAGCATGAACCCAAGGCAGCATCTTGTACCTCCAGATTTATATTTTGCAGTAGAACGTGCACAGCAGAGGGGAGCACTGATGGTGTTTTCATGGGGCCAAACTCTTTATTTTTTCAGCAGAGCCACTGCTTGCGGGTGTAGCTTAGCAAGTCACGCTCGGCTCTGCGAGCCTGTCGGAGCAGGGCTGACAGGAAAGGTTTCCAGTCCCCTTGCTTTGAATGTGAAATTTTATGCAGGGAATCAGCTGCTTATCTGCAACAAGCAGAGCAATCCCAGTGCTCTAATCCAGGGTTTATATGAGTCACTTCTAACTGGTGAGGCCTGGAAAACTTGATTCATCCCTCGGCCTGTAGTTGCCTGTTGTAGTGAGCCAGACCTTGCCAGCCATCCTCAGCAGAAATCACAGACAAGGGCTGGGCTCTGCTGCTGGAAAGGAAGAGTCTGGTTTTATCACCTTAATAATCCAGGATCAAGATCTTACAAAGTAAAATTATCTCTGCTTTCCAAATTTTTTTTTTTCCCCCTCCTAATTTAGGCTAACCCACATGTAGGAGTGTTTTCCTTGCCAGCAAAAGTTGGGCAGTAGTTTGGCTGCAGAAAAAAAGCAGTTTGAGTAAAGGTCTTTCCAGTGAATAAATAAATAAAAGGGTTCTCCTGCATGGAAAAAAACCCAAGGGAAATGTGTAAAAAATGTACTTCTAAGTGTTGGGCTGTTGTATACTCTTTTCTTATGTGGCATTTTCAGTGATGAGATGTGATCTGAGAAGTGTTAGGAGGTGTAAACTAGGGGAAAGGTGAGATTGCTTGTGTGAAGATAACTCTGCTAATACTTAAAATTGTCACAGGAATTTTACTGAATCTGTTTGGTTACAATTAGACTGATTTGAGGAGTGCTGGTGGAGCACTGACATTCTCGTCCTGAAGAATTAGAGCTGCCAGGCCACAGCTTTAATTATGCTTGGAAAACTGGCTCAGGGCTCACTCTTGTGTTTCAGTAATGGCTAATGTGGCTCAGTTTGGGAAATGGAGTTTATATTACCTTTGATCTTACCTGTGCACAGGAGAGGGGCTTGGAGTAGTGTCCATTTCCTTCAGTGCCAGCCCAAAGCTAAACCCTCCTTTGAGCCACATCCTAAAGCCGCTGCCGTTAAAAATTCACCCAACTGAGATAAGAAATGAATGAAAGTCCTGCCAAGCAGAGTTGTGCAAGAACCACAAATAATGTTCAAAATGGAGGCTGAGAGGGCAGAGGAGCTGTGGCACTGCAGTGCTCTCAGCAGTCAAGCTCCATCCCAAATGCTTGGCACATTCTGCCCGTGCCGAGTGACATCCAGCGCGGCCGGGATCTCTGGGATCGCTGCCTTGGGCCAGAGCTAATTAGAGGGGAGTGCTGCACCCAACCACTGACAACATCTGCTACGTGTGTTTGCTTTTAAATAGCCTCCTCTGTGAGTAGGTTGAAGCTTTTTAGCTTTTTGCTCTAAATCTTTCTGCTTCAGAGCTTGACTTTACCCTTCCTGTAACAGAATTTGTGGTGGATGCGTTTTGATAAGGAGGAAAAAAACAAAACAAAAAACCCTTTAAGCAGAGCTGAGTGCAGAAGGTGCCAGTCATGAAACATCAGCAGCTGAGCTTGGGAATCATTCCATGGCTCTGCATGTTCAATGGTTACAGAACCTTCCTGACAGCCCATACTGGGAATTATCTGAGATACCTGAGGGATGGCATCCTCTGTAACAGATTTATATCTTTATTTGCACTCCTTTGAGGATGGATGCACAGCTTAGTCCATTGAGGAACAAAATAATTAATAAAATCATAGAATAATTTTAGATTGGAAAGTACTTGTGGAGATCTCTGGTCCAACCTCACTTCCAGGCAGGACCAATTAAGATCAGGTCGCTCAGGAACTGTCTGGTTGAGTTTTAAATATCTCCAAGGATGGAGTTTCACAATTTCTTGGGCCCTCTGTTCCAGTATTTGACAGCACTCACTGGGAAAAAAATTTCCCAATAACCCACTGGAATTTCCCTTCTTCCAGCTTGTGTCCATTGTCTCTTGTTCTTTCACTTCCCCCCTAATGCTAGGGAAGGCTGTACAGTATTTTTGTCAGAATGCTCTTATCTCGGGGAGGTGGGTGGGAAATGAGGGGAGGTTTTCACACTCTTGGTCATAAATAATTTTATGTGAACGGAAATAATTTTACCAGAACACTGATGAGCTCAGAGACAGCAAAGTGTGCAACTTCTGTTTGCGAGGGCTGGGGACTGAGGGCAGCAGTGCCTTCACTGTGTCCTGTAGAAGGCTCTTACTTGGTAGTGCAGGTGATTTTGTAATGAGGACCTCAGAACTTCCAGGTGTTTTGGTGCTGGATGTCTCCAAAGGAATCTGGAATAAAATACTGCTGAGCCAGGTTGGACAGGGCAGCCTGGTCTGATGGAATGGGAAATAGGTGAACTTTAAGGTCCCTTCTAATCCAGACCATTCTGTGATTCTAAATCCTGGTGAAAGCAAACTGCATCCAACCCTGGACTCTTTGTGGCCCTTTGATTTTCCGAGGAGGTGATTCCAAGTGTAATGTCAGTGCCAGGATTGGGGCTGTGTGTTTGCTGTGTTTGGGGTGAGCTGGGAGAGGCTTTGGGGAGCCCTGTCCATGTTGCTGCTCCAGGACAATAACTTGCTGTTCCAAAGCTCATCTCTTCCTGTCTGCTGGCTGTGGTTTGTGTGCTGGGCTCGGCCCCAGGTTTTCCAGCGCCTGGGATTACTTTTCTTTCCGTTTTTCCCTGTCATTGGGCAGCGGGAACTCCGCAGGCAGCGCAGCTGACTTCCCCGGGACTGCCTCTCCTGGGCTGCGCACGGCGGACTCTCCTCGCTGGGAGGGGAGTTCTCCTTCTCCTTGGAAAACGCCCTCTCCAGATGCTCCAGTAGGAGCTGGTGGGAGGGAGGGAGTTCTGACTGCGCTGAAAATGCCATGAAAAAAAAATAAAAAAATAAGGCAACTGACAGAAGAGAGAACTTGCCCTCAGATTGCCACTTTTTGCAGCGGCGTAAACGAAGGCTCTGCAAGGGCTGCGGGAGCTGGCGGGAGGCAGAGATGAAGTTCAGAGGCGGGGTAAGGTTTATTGAACTCCTTTGGTGGCTTTGCAGCTTTCAGATGTGTGTCTGGTCTCAGAAGAAGAGAGGAGAAACATTTTCCGGGTTTCAGCAGGAAAGTGAAATGCTTTGAGAAAGATCCCTTCGTTGGGAAGTTATGTGAAAGGGGGTGAAATTGGATAAAAAGCCAGGGAATACCTGTTTGGAGGAGGAAGCCAAGGTGGGAGTTGAGAAAGTGGGAAGAGAGGGGGGAAAGCTGTGCTCTGCTTTAGGAGGGAAGAAAGGGTGGAGCTTTCACTTGGGCACAAGGATGTGGAGGGACCCTCCTGGAGCTAGGCTTTGCTGCTGTCCTTCCCAGGGCTTGTGTCTCCATTCCTGCCTGCCTAGGGAATGGCAGGAAGTACCCTCTTAGGGATTCATCGCCACTCAGTTCCTCCAGGCTCTATTTTAGTGTAGGAAAACGTTGTCCATGTTTTAGCAGCAGCCAGAACGCCTGGCCCTGTGTCCTGCATGGCAGGACAACCCCGAAACTTGGGAGAAGGAGTTTGTGGCAAAAGATTGAGAGGAGTGGGATTGTTACCTGGAAAAACAGATGAGTAGGAGAGGAAGATAAAAAAAACTAACAACAGAGAACACAGAGCTCCTTCTTCTGTGTTGTAGCACAGGAGCAGGGACACTGAGTTAAGCTAAAAGTTGCCAAAGAGATGCAAAGATTATTTTCATACAATGAATAATTGGGCCATGGAATTCACTGACTCTGGAAGATGCTGAGATCAAGAATGAGGGAGTGTTATAAAAAAGTGTGTGGGCTTTTGACTGGATAAGAATGCTCAAGGCTTTAATTGGTAAAGTGACCAAATTTAGGAAGAGAAGGACTGAAAACGTCACGTCTGTAGATTTGAGCAATTCTCTGTGGAAGAAGAGTTAGCATGGGGCTGTGTGTCCCATACCTGCTCAGTCCAGACATCCTTGCATATTTTCACAAATATTCTGGTGTTGACCACTGAGAGAGTGATGAAGGGAAGGGCAGAGCCTTTGGATGACCTCCTGAGTCTGTGGAAGTGGAGGTGACAGGGTTCGAGAGGGTGTTTCTGCTGGCATGTGGGGTGCTGGGGCCAGCACCTTTGCACAGCTGTGGGCCTGGAGAAAGGTTGTCAGAGGTGGTAATGAGAGTGTGACAGGCAGAGGTGGTGTCTGGGGTGGTGTTCTCCGAGGGAACTGTGGGTGTGGAAGTGCCCTTCGCATGCCCCGGGAATGCTCTGGAGTTCTGTTTGGAAAGTTTGACTCTCAGAGAGACATCGTGGCCTGAGAGGGTTGTGTGGGGGGTGTGGAATGCAGTGGGGAAGGGCTGGGAGTGGGGTTGGCAGTGGGACGCCAGCAGGGCTGGGCTTTCCCAGGGCAGTGCAGCAGGGAATGGTGCATAGGGGGCACATGCAGGCCCTGGCTCTTAATGTTTGAGTTTCTGCCACCCTTCACCTGCGCAGTCTGATCTGGAAATCAGCATCAAAACTCACTTGAAGGGGCAGCAAGCTGAGGTTTTGCCTTTTTTTAATGCCTTTTTCCAATCTGTTTGTCCTCTGAAGCTGCTGTGGGAGGCCCAGGCCTGTGGGCACAGGTCTCCTGAGCAAACTGCCACCAGCAACATCTTTTAACCAGCAGCAGCTTGTGCCATCTGTTCAGGAGCAAAAATGTCAGCTCCCTAAATATAGAAATTCTGTGTATTTACTTTTCCAGCCCTGGTGATCTTTCTGGTTTGCCTAGTTCATTTTTCTTACTGCCCTTTTATATTTAGCCTGGTGATTGAAATATCATTACCCCTCTTAAGGGTAAACATTTTTCCTGTCCTTCAAATCAGTGCTAATTGCTTATTTCCTTACTCATCCCCCCCCCAAAGTAAAATCTAGAAGGTATAATTATATTATAAACATTGAACAAATAATATTATCTGCTTATTACCTGTATTTCAATTCGTCCCTACTCAAAGTATGGAAAACCTCAAAAGAAATTACTTTACAAGAATTAGTCAAGGATGTAGCATTTCTATCTCTTTAATAGGATTTTTTTTGAATAGTGTATTCTGGAGTCCCATCCTTCCATATGGTTTAGGATGGGAAGTATCAGAGGGAGAACCAAGGTCTGAGTTCCCTGACTCCAGACATTCCATTGTTGGTGATGTATTGGTCTAAAAGAAGCAAGAATAAAAAGTAATTCTAAGAAATGGTCCTTGAGAGGCAGCTGCAAGTTCAAGTTTTTCCCTCCAACTCTGCTGGTCTGGGTCACCAGAGTTGTTACCTGGTTTTGATCCCCATCCACCTGACAGCTCTGATTTTCCCAAGTTGTCTTTTGGGAAATCACTTCATTGGCTTTACATAATTCAAAGCAAAAGAAAACATTTCCTTTTGTTATTTATTTTTTTTTAACTAAACAAGCCAAATATGTGTATTATCAATTATTAGCTCAGGTGGCTTCAGACAAATCCACGTGGTTGGATGCAGGGGATTTTTATGGAAAACACGGAGCTGCCTCTCGGGGAACCTTCTTTCCAACCCAGCTGTTGACTAACAGAGTTGTGTCCAAAATGTGCAGCTGATTTTCAGTGTGGCAGGAGGGAGGAGGATCCTGAGTGGCTGCACTTCAGTCTGTCAGGGATTTGATGGCAGAATCCCTGATTCTGGTCCACCTCTGTCATCATTATTTTTTTCTCCATGTAAAAGGCAAGAGGAGCTTTCCCATTCTGCACCTTGGGAATTGAGGCTCTGGATACAACAGCTGATTTTTATCTGCTCTGCTGTCTAGCCCACGTTGTGTCCAAGCCCTTTCCCAGGCTGTAGAGTGGACTAGAAATCAAAGGAATTTTTTCTCCTTCCTGCAGCTTTGGCATGACAGTGAAGAATGTCCACGAGATAAATGTTTTTTAGCTGCCACCTCCCCACGAGAAGTTCCTTCTTGGTTCAGGCTTGCATTGTCTTCCAGAATCTAATCTGAATTTCCCTTCCCACTCACATTTGGTTCTGGCCTGTTCTTCCGTTCCCGGCTTTGTAACTATTCCTGGAGCCTGCAGATCAATCATCTTACACTTGATACCAAGATAAAGGTGCCTGCCTCTTCCCAGATGGAACCACTTCCTGGGGTTGTTCTAGTGAGAGTCTCCTGAGTGGATACGACCCAATCTGTAAAAATACATTGCCAGGAGAAAATATTGAAATACACATTTTTTAGATGGTGAAGCAGAAATTCTGTTTATGTTGTGACTTTCTAAATCAGTTCTGGATTTTCCCTGCTCCATGCAAGACCATTCACTTTGAGAACTCCAGGTGTTTTCTCATGGATGCTCCAGGAAGGAGTGGGAGTTGCTGGTGCTGCCTGTTCCCTCAGTGTGTCTGGATTTGCTGTGCTGGCACCGACCATTCCAGTACCCACCTGGGAATGAGTCCTTGCTCCATGTTGGGTATTCCATGGCCATGGAGCAGCTGGTGGACAAAGCCAGGGGGAGTTTCTTGCTCTGCTCACATCAGCCCCAAAGCCCTGTGCTCATGGCAGACTTGCCCTCCCATCTTCCAGCACAAAATCCCCCAATGTGTTCAGCCTGGCTGACTGAAATCCTTTGGATTTCGCCGCACAGAGCAAAAGGTCCTGTTTTTCATTTCTGAGGTGGATTATTTCTCCGTGTCCTAAGCAGAGGAAAAACTTTATCATGCTTTGGCATTAAGCAGAGTTTAAAGGAAAAATATGTGTTTACACCTTCACAATACCATGTCAGCGATTTCCCAGTTCAGTTTAGGAAACTCCATGGTGCAGTCTTGAGTGGTTTTGTACTCCCAGGAGCTTGGAGGTATTTTCTGGTCTTGTTGACTCTTGTATGAACACAAAGAAAAGCTGGAACCCCAGCCAATGTAAACCTGGCTCTGCAGGCTGCATTCAGCAACCAATTTACACTAGTGGAGTCTTTCCCAAAATTTAATCCCAGGGAAGAAAAAGCCATGTGAAAGCAGTGCTGCGGTGGTGATTGCACTGGTCCCCACCATTCCGGAGTGCCTTTTCCCTTCCTGGCCTTGAGCCACTGTTGTGCTCACGGCTCTGGAGAAGACATTAAAAGCAAAGAGTGGGTTAAACAGTGTGGGAATGAGTCCCTGGAAACTGTGCCGTGGGGTGGCTTTGGGAAACGTGGTGGCAGAAGTCAGTTTGTGCACTCTGGAGTGGGAGTGACCCTCAGAACAGTGGGTTCAGCACGGGATGAAAGGGGAGATTGAGAGGAGGCACAGGCACTCCTGAGCCCACAGGCACAGAGATCACATGGAGATTGCTCAGATTTTTGCAATTCCCTGTTTGCAGGCTGTGCTGGGTGTGGCATTAGGTGTCTCCATCCTACAGAGGTCAGGGTCCTCAGCTAGGTCCTCCTTTTGGTCCCTATAGGGGACCTATAAGGTGGATGTGGTGCAGCTGACCCAAATAATGCATTATCAGTGGGCACCTGTGTTCCCTTTCCTCCTTTCCTGGGCCTGACACTCTCCCAATCCCACAGGGAGGGGATTTTGCTCAAAACCTGCAGAGAAAACCACCAGATTCTTTTTTCCTGGTCTTTGTTTTGCTGATTGAGTTGCACTGCTTTGGTTTAGAGGTGTTACCCAGTGTCAGGGAGGCAGCAAAGCCTGGAGGAGGGATTTGGTGCTGAGCTTTAGGCTAAACCTGACCTGCCTCTCAGGTGGTGGTTTCCCAAGCACTTAAAGGCAGGAGGAGCTGGCCCTGCTGCTGAATCCTTGCTCCTCCCTGAGCCTGCTGTGGTTCCCCATCACTGGATCCTTGGCCATTGTCATTACATGTGGGGGGACCAGTGTGGGGAAAACAACCTGGATTAAAACAATGAAAGAATCTGAGTTCATTTTAATCCCTGTCAGATTTCCAGTCTGGTTTATTGCACAGGTCCTGGGCCATAGGCAAACTGCTTTAATGGTTAATTAGCACCACTATACCACATTTAACTCCCCCCCCTCCCCCCCACCCCGACTGGGTTTTTTAGCATTAATTTACAGCCACCAGGTCTGGTGTCTGCCTGCTAACAGAAAATCACCAACATTTTCGTTACTTTCATTTATTCAGTGCCTTACTGCCACACTCATCATTCAGTAGGAACATATGGTCATCACTATGATTATTTTTTCTTAAGTAGTGTCTTCCCTCCCCACTTCCTTCCTTCTGCATGACTCTTCTGTTTCCATTTTGCAAAAAGGGCTTATTTTCACCTCCTTTTATGGTCCATCTGTTGATGTCAGTGGCAGTGAAACAGTTAACGCTGACATTTGAGGCTGGTGGTAGACTTGGCCATATGCAATAAAGCAAATGAGCAAATGCTGGCATGGAGAAGTGCCTATTGCTCAGCTCTGGCTTATATTTGCACTGAACTTGGGCTTGGGAGGGTGCAAGACTGAGTAAAGTTTATGTTCTGGAGGCTCTGACTGCGTCACATCCCCCGGTCACATTTAATTATCGCCAAAAAGCTGCTTTCAGTGCGTTGGTTTGGCTTTTGTTTTGTTTCAAGCTGACTGCAAATTTGAGGTCGTTATTTTGTTCTCACGGTGAGAGGTTGGAGTTGAATGAGGAGACAAAAACTGGAGGAGACCAAAAGTTCTTGGCCTTAAATGCCTGTCCCAGAGGAGGCGGTTGAGTGCAATTTTCTCTGTTGTAAGGGGGATGGATTGGCTCTTCCCTCTCCTGGATGTGCACAGCTGGGATCACTTTGTCCTGGCCTGCAGGGAGGGGCTGATGAAAGAGCTGCTGAAGCTGCTAAGTGACGTTTTCTGTGAAAGTCTTCAGGATTATATAAACTTGGATTAACTGTTGGAGGCTGGAAGTTTCTCCTCAGTCATTGTTGAGGCAGCTGTGTTTTAGGACTGTAGCTGTAAACTTACCCACTTGAAAAGTAGTTCTTTTCTTTTGGTTTTACCTTAGTTCTCATCACCTTGTCCAAAACCTGCTCCAGGACTGCACTGCTCTGATAGAAGGATTCCAAGTTCTAGGCAGAGTTTGTTTGCATGTGATTTATCTCTATTTTCCTTTCCTTATCTCACCACCTTCCTTCTCCAAGGGTTATCCCTTTTCTCCTCACCTTGGCAAAGAGGGTGGAAGACAACAGAGCATTTTGCTGAAGCTGTGAAGGACTTGGCTTGGAAAATTTGGGCCATTTTATAATGACAGTGTCTGCAAAGTTCCTCCCAGACTGGGTCTTTCCAAGCCTAGAACTCAGGCCTTCCAGACCATGAGACTAATTGGAAAAAATAAAACAGGAAATCAAATGATGTTTCTTTGTGGTGTTTGAGCCATTAGAGTGGGTCTGGAGTTGAGATTTCCAGAAGGAACTGATTTTCCTATCTGAAAACTGCAGGTTTCAGGCAGTCACTTCTGTCCAGGCTTACAGGGAGGATGCCAATTAGAACTTGCAGAAATAGGCAAAACTGCATTTACTAGTCATTTACCAAATCAAAAAAGCATTTACCAAGAAATTGGTGAGTCAAAATAACTGCAGACTGAGGGGATTTGCATCTGTTTGGACCCAAACTGATACTTCAGTGAGTCTTGCCCTTATTACTGTTTAACAAAACTAAAGGTAAATTTTCTTCCTGACCAAAGCAGGGTTTATTTTTTTTCCCTGCGCACCATCAGTCCCTGTGCTCTGACCACTTTTGTGTCTTGGGAAGGAGCAGGAAGGAACTCTGTGAGTCAGTAAAAATCATTTACATCATTGTGCAGGGTTTTGGGGCTGGATGCAGGGTTTCCAGCACATTCCCAGTTTGTGATGCGTGTCTGGGATTGCTCTTAGTGCATGAGCCTGCTTAGAACAGACACCTCTGGTGTTTGTGCAACGTCCCAAAATATCACTTAGTGCTTTAGGGAAATGATTTAGGAGAAGGGTGCTTGCTGTGAGCAGTTTGCAAAGTAAGGAGGGTTCAAGAAGATAAGGAAATGCAGGCAGGTGTGAGGCAGATGGCTTCACACGTTGTATCTCCTGTCTGGTTTCTGTGGTGCCTCTCATCTTCTCCATCTCTGTCCCTTGAGTAGAGATTTCCCCAGCAAGTAGCAACTGAGTCACCCCTGGGTGCTCATTTCCCCTCCCTGCTTTATAGTGAAGTCAGGAGTCAGCAGATGAGTGCTTTCAACAAATGGTTGTGTCTCAGCTGCACCACGTTGAAAATGTAACCTTTAAAAGAGGGTCAGGAGTAGGAGTTTCTTGATCCACATCGGTGTCACAGTCTAAATTCAGTGGCGTGGTATGCAGAAATGCCCATTTCTCATTTCTTCTCAATTTTCTCAGAACTTTCCCATTGGGTGCCTTGCTAAAGCTTTTGAATTGGTCAGCAATGTGAAGCTGTTTGCTTCTGAGATGAATCATTATTAGTCATAAAAGATTCCTTACCTCGAAACAGCTTCCCGTTGTGAAATCAGAGAGAGAACACATTTCAGTCTCCCTCCTGCTAAAGGATGCCTGGGAAAGGAAATCCAAGTTTTATTCTCTTTCTCAAAGATTTGTTTGATTGATTGATTTGAAGTTTTTGGAAATTTAGCAGTAATGTTTCCCTAATGCTGACTTGTCTTCCCTCAAAGCAATTAGAGCAGCCAGCTGATGAAGTGTTGGTAATCACTGTTTACAGCAGCAGCAGTGGGATTATTTTAATATCCATGGTTATCCATGGGTAACTGTGGTTCTTGTGGACTCGGGGAACTGCCTGCAAAGCCTCGGCTCTCCCAACTTCCCTGTGCTTTTGGCTGCAGGGATTGGGAGCCAACGGCATCCGGCTGACCATGGAGAGCGCTCTGACGGCCCGGGACCGGGTCGGGGTGCAGGACTTTGTCCTGCTGGAAAACTTCACCAGCGAAGCTGCATTCATTGAGAACCTGAGGAAACGCTTCAAGGAGAACCTGATCTATGTGAGTAGCACAGGGACAGTCACCAGGGTGCCCGTCAGTGACCTGGACAGTGTTTGCTGCACGGGACAAAGCCAGCTTTGCTCTGCAGTGGAGTTTGGAGATGGTGGTGTCAGATTCCACAGGCCATGGGTGCTTGTGCCTGGACTAGTCTGGGATGCTGTCATTTGATGGGTGTAGGGACTCACTGCAGTGCTCCCGTTGAGATCTGGTGGCATTTACAGCACTGAAAATCCAACTCTCACCACATTCTTCCCTCTCCTGAATTCACTCACTTCCACCAACCCCAGACCTGAACTCAATCCTAAATGTGTACCAGAAATAACCCAGTGTTGTGGCTTGTTAGAAGCCCTAAAACCATTTGCAGGTGCTGTTTACCCAGCAAGGGTAACATGGCTGGCACAACTCCAGCAGTGTCTCTCTCCCAGAGCTAAGAGGTCTCTTCCTCACACCCTTGGCCTGTTTGGGAGCCCTCAGCAGCATCCCCAGTACACCAGAACGGGTGTCCAGCCTCCAGAGATGCCTGAGCTCTGCCTCCAGACCCCCTGTAACCTCCCTGCTTTTTGTTCTCTTTTTCAGACCTACATTGGCTCTGTGCTGGTGTCTGTGAACCCCTACAAGGAACTGGAAATCTACACCAAACAGAACATGGAGCGCTACCGCGGCGTCAGCTTCTATGAAGTTTCTCCTCACCTGTGAGTGGGTGCCAGTGCAAGGTTGTGTCATCCCCACACAGCTGGGACATGTGAAAACAGGCAAACAGGACTTTTCCCTGTCCCAGCTGCAGCCCTGAAAATCCTAGGGATAGAAAGGGATAGAGAGGATCCTCCGGAGGGTGTGGTGTAGGGCTCTTTCTATTCCTGTTCCTCTCTCCGAAGAGGATGAGTTGCCTTTGCAAGAGCAGTATTTGGAAAGGGAGTTGGTTCCTTCCTGGCTGCAGGAACAGAGTTGCTTACCCAGCCCTGGCAGGACAGGAGTTCATTGTTCCAGGGTTATTTGGGGTCTCTGTGTCCGGGCTCTGAGTTTCCCCAGCACGGGGCTAAGTAGGGAAAAGAGTTTCTGGTGTGTGGGGGTTTCTTTCCTACCTCTGCTGTTACTGCCTGACCAATATTTATCTGGTATTTCCCTTGTTGCTAAGATACCCTCAGCCTGCTGGAACAAGGAATGTATTTATTTACATGGTCTGGCCTGGTGAGCATTCCCAATTTCCCATTTTAAAAAAAAAAAAAAAGTTTGAGGTTTAAAGTTATTTTTGAAAGCATTTGAATTTTTCTGTCAGACTGAAAGAAAAAAGATGACTGAGAGCTGAGGCCACGTGGCTTCAAAATGGGTTTTTTTCAGGACTAAGGGCCAAATTCTGAGCACCTCTTGGAGGGTTTTTTATGTTGTGTTGTGTTTTGCTGGGTTTTTTTAAAGACATCTTGGAAGAGTAAATGATATCATTTTTGAGCAAACTATTTGGGTTGTTTCTTATTGCTGGCACATAGCCCAGGAGAGTAAACAAACCAGAATGTGCTGCAAGCACAGAGAGGGGGAGAAACACCATTACTTGGGAAAGTCTCAGCCTTGAAGTCGGATTTGTTAGGACAAAAATGTGATTTTTACTGTTGATCCCATATGGGGGAGAATTAAACCTGAAGAACCCTGCATTCAAACCTGCTCAGTTCTACATGAGCCACTTTGCCTGTGGTCAGGGAAGGGCTTCTGTGCCCTTGGATGTGAATTTTGGGACTCTCTGGAAAATCCTTGGGATTGTGGCTCTGTTTTTAAGTGTGCAGTAGGTACAGGATGATGACAATGCTCATGGATAGCAAAAGTACTGAGCAGATGTGCTTTAATTCCACTTAAATCACAGTGTAGCTGATGATTTCTTGGGCTTTCTTTCTCCTTTTAACAAGTCCCTTCAGAAGCTGTAAAATGTGCAGCTCATAAGTGAACCCTGGAGAACTGTGATCTTGGATTCTGCTGCTCTCACTGGGAAAACAAGAGTTTTTTGTTAACTGTTTTTGCTGTTCCATTCCATTATTTGATTATTTTATTGCATTATTTGATTATATATGCATTGAAAAATCCTCTGAGGAGCATCAAAATGCTCCATCTGCAGTGTAGTACTCAGGGCTTCTCCTTTTCCAGTAACTCAGGTGTCTTTTTTGCTCTTTTTCCTCTTCTAAACTGATTCTAGAAAGCCCAAACACTTCAAGATTCCAGTGTCAGATAGTTCAAGTCTAGGCCTGAATGCTGAGTTTTCTGGGAAGTGCATCCCGTTCAGAAGAGGAAAGTTATCCCTATGGGCTTGGAACACAGCATATTCCCAGAGATCTGTCACATCCTGTCCTGGTTATGGCCTGCAAGTGGGACCACAAACATCTTTCCTTGAGGTGATTCTGTCTGTGCCATGCGTGACTGGAGCTCCTGGGGCTCCAGTAAACAGCCCAATAAAGGCACAGGGGCCAGAGGCACTGCTTCAAATCTGAATTAAATTTGCATTTATTCAGCTGTTTCCAAAATACTCCAGAGGCAGAATCTGGATGGGAAGAGAGGGGCACAATGTGTTTTGTGGGGTGAGTGTGGAGTTGTGTTGCCAAGGGAGCTCATTGGTGTTGTCTTAGCACCAAGTATTAATAGACTTGAGAAAGCCACAGCTGTTATTTTGGTGTGATTATTTCTAATTAATAGCACAGCAGGAGAGTTTTAAAAAAAGGAAAATGAAAATTAAAAAAAGCCAGGCTACTGAAAGGTTGTAAGGTGTATGAAGACCGGATATCTGCTTGATCGCCACGTGTCAGAGCTGAAAATGTTGTCTGATGTGAGTGTGCTGTCCTTTTCCTCTCCCTCTGAGCAGTTGTCACCATTGTCACTCATCCCCTGCTGCTCTCTGGTGTTGTAGGAGTGTGTGAGACTCTGGGTGTGAGATCCTGTCTGCTCTGTCATGGGCAGCAATACAGAAACGGAAGAAAAAGCAGCGAAGGAGGAAGCAGAGGGGCAGGGCCAGGCTCTGTGCGCAGGCAGGGGGAGCTGAACTGGTGTTCAGGGCAGTGGAGGGTGGCAGAGGGAGCCTGCAGGATGCTCTTTGGTCTGTGGGGGCTTATCCAGCTCTTCCCACCATCCAAGAGAAGCTCTGGAGCCATCCAGATAGCAAAATGCAGTTGTGACCTTCTGAGTGTGTCATCACTTAGAAGATAAGCAAGAAAAAAATACCAGTGGAGAACAAGGTGTTTCCTGAATGTAAAAAACTTCTGTCCCATGGGACCAGTGTTGAGAGATCATTTATATTTAGCAAAGGCAGTTGATCTGCACGGTTTAGTCAACTTCTACCTTTTCTTGTCAGAAAAAAAAATCAAAAGAACAGTTTAAAAGAACTTGACAATTTGTGTCATCACCCTGCAGAGCCTTGGCTCTATGGCTGAGGTGTCAGTGCTGTCCTGTGTTGGCACCAGCGTGCGGAGCCGTGTGATCTCACCCAGCCTATGGCCTGGGGCTCTTTTGGGGGATGTGTCAGCCGGGATTTCACAGGCAACCCCCTTAATTCCGGCTGTCTCCTCTCAGCTACGCCATCGCAGACAATTCCTACCGCTCGCTGCGCACCGAGAGGAAGGATCAGTGCATCCTCATCTCCGGCGAGAGCGGCGCCGGCAAAACCGAGGCCACCAAGAAGATCCTGCAGTACTACGCTGTCACCTGCCCCGCCAGCCAGCAGGTCGAGACCGTCAAGGACCGGCTGCTGCAGTCCAACCCCGTGCTGGAGGTACCTCCCGTGCAGTCCTGGCCCTGAGTCACCAGGAATGATCCCGTTTCCTGACAGCGGGGCCCCACGGGGCGGTGACAGCGTGTCCAGGGAATGCTGTGTGGGCACAGCACTGGGGAATCCCGCTCTGATTCCCAGCCAAAGCAATCCTGCCCAGCTCGCTTGGCCCTTTCCAGTCCACCAGCAGCAGTTGTGGCATGGATGGGGTGCAGGGAAAGAGGGGATTTGGCGTGGGAAGAGCTCTGGGTCACTGCAAACGGGCACATCCTGGTGGGCAGCTCAGAAAGGCGTTCGTGGGTTCATTTTCTGGTGCTGTGGTGTCCTCTAGTGTCCAGCCGCGGCTGTCTGCAGTGCCCTGAGCTATCCCTGTGTCCTGTATCCCGGGAAAGGTGAGCTCCCAGCAGCAGGGACAGCCCGGCAGCCCCTCTGGCAGCGAGCTGTGACAAGCGGCCGTGATGATGGAGGAAGCTTGGATAAGGCTGTCAGACATGACATATGTTGTCAGCAGTGGACTGGCATTAAAATCAGCTTGCAGGGGGGATGGAAGTGTTTTCAGAGGATGTTCCATCTGCACTGGGTGTAAAGATCAGCGTTAGAATTCAGGGAGCAATCTGTTTCCTCCTGGGTTTCCAGGAAGGAAAATCCTAGGCTGTAAATAAATAACTGGCAGCTTCACCCAAGTGTTTATAAATAATCTGACTTGGTACTCACTTATTTTTCTCTGATCATTTTCATTTCAGGCCTTTGGAAATGCAAAAACCCTTCGAAATGACAACTCCAGTCGGTTTGGGAAGTACATGGATGTGCAGTTTGATTACAGGGTAACTTGGAATCTGGTTTCTAATTAAGAACTGGTCCCTGTTACAGGAGTTCTCTGTGCTGCTGTGTGTGTGTAGTGAGTGCTTTGCATTTCCTTGGTGACAGCATAAGCAGAGCCTGTGATAGCAAAGTTTGTTTCCAGAGGGTTTTATGGCACTCACTGTCCTTTCATTCCTCCCTTATTTCTCTCTGTAAGGGAACACTGAGCTCAAATCCTTTTTATTTCTAGGGTATTTCATTTCTAGTGCACTGTGCCAATGGATACTCCCAAAGTAAATCCACATAAAGCAGCTGTGACCTGAAGATAATCCCTGTCGTGTGTAACTTTGCACAGTGTTCGGGTCCACTCTGATCCCAACTGCCCCACACCAGGAAGGTGGACACAGGGCAGGAGCTGAGGAGCTCAGTTTTGCCATCCTCCAGTCCTTTAAGTCTTCTTTAATCCCTCCACACTCAGTTTTGGTGTTCTCCCTTTGTGGTGAATTCCTAGAAGGAATTTCAGCACTCAAATCACCACCGTGCTGGAGGCGAAATAGAGCTCGTGGCACACAGTGACAGATAATTTTTTGTGATTTTGTAGGCTTTTGCTTCAGATCTTGTCTTTGAACAGACAACCAAGAAGCAGAAATATTTTCCTCTGTGTTGATGAACTCTTTCCACATGTCTGCTTTGGTTTAGGGGGCTCCTGTCGGGGGCCACATCTTGAACTACCTCCTGGAGAAATCCCGAGTTGTGCACCAGAACCACGGTGAGAGAAACTTCCACATCTTCTACCAGCTGCTGGAAGGAGGGGAGGAGGACCTGCTGAGGAGGCTGGGCCTCGAGAAGAACCCACAGCAGTATCACTATTTAGTAAAGGTGAACATTAACTAGTAACTCTTAAAATATTATATTATAGGACTGGGATATTTTCAATTGACTTTGTAATTTCCTTCCCTCACTTCAGAAATAACTCCGAGGTGACTGCTATAAAAAGAAATACACAATGCATTGAGCATGGATAATTTATCTTTGATGATTATTTACTTATCTATATCAAACTGTGTCTTTTTAGGGTCACTGTGCAAGGGTCAGTTCCATAAATGACAAAAACGAGTGGAAGATTATGAGGAGAGCCCTGTCTGTTATCAGCTTCAATGACAGCGAGGTGGAGGTGAGGATCTTTAGCAGCACAGATTTTCCTCCTTTTAAGGATTTTTTCTGCTTTGATTTAGGATTTCTGATTGAAAGCAGTGAATCAATTCAGCGTGAATGTATTCTCTACAAAAATCCTGAAAAAAATACCGAATGTTCTCCTAAAATGTGAATTAGTACAAAAACCTCGCTGTGTGTTTATTCCATCGTCCTGATTTTTGCCTGTTGCTTCCACCCCAGGATTTGCTGAGCATTGTGGCCAGTGTCCTGCACCTGGGGAATGTCCAGTTTGCTGCTGATGAGCAGGGGAATGCTCAGGTCACTACAGAGAATCAGATTAAATACCTGGCCAGGGTGAGTATCCCCAGTGAGGGAGATACTACAGGAAAGGTGAATTGTAGAGGATTCCTTACTTTGAGCTTGATATCATCATATGATTTTAGACTGTGATTTAGAGGTTCTCATGAATTTTACTTTTATTTGACCTAAATAAAATGCAAATATTATCATCAAACCCCTTTAATTGACAACTTCTCTATTTACCACCTGACCCACCACTGCCTTGAGCTTTTCACCTTTGGGCAGTGAGGTTGGAACAGACTCTGGAGAAGAGCTTTAAAGAAAGAACCACCTTTGTGCCTTTGCTTGGTCACTTCCTTCCAGCCAATTCATTTGTTAGCTCATAGCCCTGCCAGAAAGGAGGGAAGGCAGGGATTGGTCCTGCAGAGGTCTTGCAGTGAGAGTGGGAAATAAAGAGTTGTTTCACTGGGCTGGGATTTGAGGAAAATGGAATGTACAGCTCCATAAATTAATTGAATATCCTGCTTGCAGCTCCTGGCAGTGGATGGCTCTGTTCTTCGGGATGCATTGATCCACAAGAAGATCATAGCAAAAGGAGAGGAGGTAAGAACAGGCCCTGGGAATTTGGGAGGCAAATGGGATTAAATGAATCAGCTCTGCCAGCAGTTCCCTTGTCACCTCCCACAGGAGGCTGGGTCCCACTGGTGACTGTTCAGCCATGAGCAGGATGGGTGGGAGTGGCTCTTTAGTAATGATGAAGCAGGAAAAGGGGATCCCTTGGTTTGGGGGGCTGCTGAGTGGCTTTTTTCTGCTCCTGCCTGCAGCTGGTCAGTCCCCTGAACCTGGAGCAGGCTGCCTACGCCAGGGACGCCCTGGCCAAGGCCATCTATGGCCGCACCTTCTCCTGGCTGGTCAACAAGGTCAACAAATCCCTGGCTTACAAGGCAAGTGACCCTCTGTTTGTTGATACCCAGACAAATGGGTAAGCAATTTCCAAATGTTTCGGCTGCAAAGCAAGTTCCATGCTTTTAGTAATTTCTAAATTAATTTGTTTTCCAAATTGCGCAGTAAGCGCTGGAATTAAATGATTGAGATCCAGGCGTGGATCATAGCTGTGAGTAAATACCTACATTTGCTTTCTGCTCTGTTGCAGGAAGAGAAGTTTCCAGGCTGGAGAAGTACAACAGTTCTAGGATTGCTGGACATCTATGGGTTTGAGGTTTTCCAGCACAACAGGTTTGTTTTAATAAATTCTGAATGACTTTATTCTGTTACAGTGTTTTCTCTCCTGCGGGAAACAAGGCATTATTCCATTTCTTAGTAAAAGAGGTGGCATTTAAAAGTCAGGAATTCAGGTGAAAAACTGACAATCACAGAGCTGCTAACACTTGGGACAGCCAGCTAATAATTAGCATTTACAGCTATTAATGGTGCTGGTATTTTAAATAAACTGTTGGTTTTTGGGGTGTATTCATGCCTTAGTTTGAGCTGTGCCGTTGTCCAGCTCTCCAGCCCAGGGGTGGCTGTTGTGGCAGCTTCCCATGGCAGTGATAAATCAGGGGATGGGACTGACAGAGGCTGGAACCTCTCTGGCAGGTAGCACTGAACCAAGACTCTCAAATTTGCAGTGTTATTGGGCCTTGATTCAAAGTTTTTGTGTTCCTCCATGTTCCATCCTTCATGTTCATTTTTCCCTCCTACTGGAACTCTCTGAGTTTCCCTAAATAATAAACTTACAGTCAGCAAAAAAACACTTCACAAAAATCTGTTTCTCCTGCTTTACTGTATTCCTGTGCTCCCACTGTTTGTAGCTTAATTACTTGTGCCCCAGCCTTAATGATTATTTTCCTGATTTTTCTTTGCAGCTTTGAGCAGTTTTGTATTAATTACTGCAATGAAAAGTTGCAGCAGCTCTTCATAGAACTCACACTGAAATCAGAGCAAGAGGAGTACGAGTCCGAGGGCATCGCGGTAAGAGCCCAACTCCTCCCTTCCCTCTCCTTCCAGAGGCTGCAAAAGGAGCTGCTGCTATGATTTCCAAATAAAAAATTAAAGAACTTTCCTTTTTCCCTTCTTCTTGAAACCCTGGTAACTGTGTGAGACAGCTGGAAGTGAGTAATGGCGTCCCCAAGCTTTTACCCTGATTTTAATGAAGGCAATGTTAGGAAAACAAATGTGATGAGTGAAAAAGCTTTGACAGAAAGATTGTTCAAGTCAGGTGCTCTCTGAAATGTTCTGAAATTTACCTGGTTTTTTTTCAAGTCTAGAGTTGTTTTCACCTAAGTGTGATTTCTTGTCTTCACAGTGGGAACCAGTTCAGTATTTCAATAACAAAATAATCTGTGATTTGGTGGAAGAGAAATTCAAAGGCATCATTTCGATTTTGGTGAGTTGAAAACATCTTTTTGAATGAAAAATTTGGGGCACTGTAGTGGAAAACAAGAGGGAGAACATGGAAAAAAATCAGTTTATGTTGGAACTGTTTGAGTAGGTGGGAAGAGCAATAAATCACTGAACAGTGACACCATTAAAATCATTTTTATCACCTCCATGGGCTCTGGGGAAAGCAGCTCCCAATCCAAGCAGTCTGGAAGGAGGGAAATGTTTTCCTTTTCAGCTCTCAACAGTTCTTCATTTATTGAGCTAAAAGTTGGTTGCCTGTGGAAAGGCCAAAGGGCCGGTCTGGGGCAGTGTTTCAGTGAGGCAGAGCCCAGTCAGGAATCCCTGGAATTTGTGTGTTTGTAGGATGAGGAGTGTCTGAGACCTGGGGATGCCACAGACATGACATTCTTGGAGAAACTGGAGGAGACTGTGAAGAATCACCCTCATTTTCTCACGTGAGTGTTCCCACAGCTGAGGGCAGTGGTGGATCCCAGAGTGGGAATAACATCCTCACTGTGCTGGGTCCCACATAAAAGATGATCATTTTCTTTTACAAAGAGATTTGATTGATATTTAAGACAATATAAAATAGGTTGTCAACACTAAATGCCTGACTGAGCTTCAGAATGTAATAGGGGCAACAAAACTCTCGTTACTGACTCACGTCTCACCTTGCAGATGATTTACTTCAGTTTTGGAGCTCCAGATGTCTGTTTATTCTGAAGGTTCTGCTTTTATTCTGAATGCTCAGCGTAGGATGTCCACATCTTATGTGCACACAGAACCACTCTGCAAGGAACACTGAAATTCCCCTTTTCAATAAACATAAATACATTTAATGGCACTTCTATGATGTGCTGGTTGATAACTTTATTTACTTGAAAATCACCAAGTCTAATTTACATTCCCTGCCCACCTTTGCATGGGCCTGCTCCAGGATTGAATGTCCTGGTGCTTTTTGAAGTGAATCCTGCAGGATTTTGTTTCAGCTGAAGGTGTTTGCTCCCTCCCCAGGCACAAACTCGCTGACCAAAAGACGCGCAAGTCGCTGGGGCGGGAGGAGTTCCGGCTCTCGCACTACGCCGGGGATGTCACCTACAGTGTTGCAGGTAACACAGAAAAAGCAAAACTCTGGGCCTAAAATACATCCCCACATCACCTGATCAACCAGATTAATTTCACATCTCAGTCCCCGCCTTGAAGTTCCCATGGAACAGCCTGAGTGGTTTGTTTTTCTTCCAGGTTTTCTAGATAAAAACAATGACCTTCTCTTCCGGAACCTGAAGGAGGTGAGTGTGGAGAGAGGAGGTTTCCAGAACAGAATGAGGAGCTGGGTTTCAAATGGGGTGGCAGCTGAGGGAAAGGATTCTTCTGGACTCCACCTGGAGGCTGTGTGTCCATAGGGCTGCACTCTGAAAAGAGTGATTGAGATCCCAGTGTTCATTTTGTTATTATAAACAGTTTTGTCCCCAGGTTTCTTTGGTAGTTCTCTGTACTTCATCTCTGAAAACATCTCTTTCTGCAGACCATGTGCAACTCAGAGAATCCCATCATAAACCAGTGCTTTGATAGGACAGAGCTGACAGACAAAAAGAGACCTGAAACGGTGAGAACTCAAGAGCTGGAGGGAGCTGTGGCTGCTCCTTCTTTTTAAAGCATGAACTCTTCTGACATGATTTAAATGCAAATCCCTCACATTCTTCTGGTTTGTAACCAGTTCCAAGTCATCCCTTCATGTGTGGTTTTCTTCCTTTTCTCCTAGGCAGCAACTCAGTTCAAAAACAGCCTCTCCAAACTCATGGAAATCCTGATGTCCAAAGAACCCTCCTACATTCGCTGCATGAAACCCAACGATGCCAAACAGGCTGGTATGGCCCTGGGGACAGAGACAGCACGGGATCCCAGTCAGGGAGGCACAGAAAGGAGCAGAAATGAAACCCTGCACGATTTTGGGTTCATCCTGGGTCTGCCTGAGCCTCTGTAGGGAGGGGGTGGCAGTGCCAGCAGCCAGGAATGGGAATGGGAGCACTGGTCTCTGGTGGAGGAGGGTCGTGGTTAAAGTAAAGAATTATTGGCCTACGTAAATTCATTATAATGACCTTACTCTCACTCATTTTTGGTTCCTCTATGCATAAAACATCCCAAAGGAAAACTTTATTTTGGAACTAAATATAAATAATTAAAAAGGGCTGGGCTGGGGGGGGAAGGCAGGAGACACAAAGTTTTGTGGGACTTGGGCTGGGAGGATTCACTGGAGGTTAAAGGTAATTGTGTAAGACACAACAAGAGCTGAACATTCCCCTTCTCCAGGCAAAGGGGCAGCTGTGCACTGATTGTGTTTTTCCATTTCCATGCCCTGCCAAGATCGATTTGATGAAGTCCTGATCCGACACCAGGTGAAATACCTGGGGCTGATGGAAAACCTCCGGGTGCGCAGAGCCGGCTTCGCCTATCGGAGAAAATACGAGGTGTTCCTGCAGAGGTAAAGCTGCTTTGGAATTCTTTCCTTTGCTGCTCCCTCTCCCTGGGCTTCATCCCATTGATACTGAGGCTGGGGAGCTGTTTTGAACAGCAGCTCTACCACACAGAGGGCTGGGAAGCTTGGGCTCTCTCCCTCCTTGGACTGCACTTCTCTCCCTAAGATTTCTTCTCCTGCCAATTCCAGGTACAAATCCCTGTGTCCAGAAACATGGCCCACGTGGGATGGGCGGCCCTATGATGGAGTGGCTGTGCTGGTGAAGCATCTTGGCTACAAACCAGAAGAATACAAAATGGGACGGTCAGTTCTGTGTCTGAATTTGAGGTTATGAATCACTGCATGTCCGTGTTGTCCCTTTGAAATAAAGCTTCTCTAGATAATGGGGGAGGGAAAGATTACAGAGCCCAAAGGGGATGCCAAAAGTAACTTTCTCCAGCATGTTAAATGAAATTCTGCATTTCTGTTTCTAGAACAAAGATTTTTATCCGCTTTCCCAAGACGTTGTTTGCGACAGAAGATGCTCTGGAAGTGAGGAAGCAGAGTCTGGGTGAGGCACTCACACTTGCAGTGGATTTCTGTTTAAAATGTTGAGTCTTTTTCTACCAAAATCTGCTTGGTCACAGTTGCAAATTGCTGCTTTTCTTGCAATTTCAGCCACAAAAATGCAGGCGACGTGGAGAGGTTTCTACCGCCGGAAGAAATTCCTGACCATGAAACGCTCAGGTATGAGAGACACAGAGAAAGAGATGTTCCCTCAGCAGCTCCCACAGCAATTCCCATCTTTTTACTGACATTTACCCAATGTATCATATCATTAAAAACTCGTATTCCTTATGGCCCACTGAAAGCTGTTTATTTCCAGGGGGGGTTTTCCTGAGCATTTTTGGTGCCAGTTTTGTGTGGAGTCAGTTTGGGGATGAAGGAGCTCCCTTAATGCAGAATCTTTTGTGTTATTTTTAGCCATCACCATCCAGTCCTGGTGGAGGGGAACCCTGGGACGCCGAAAAGCTGCCAAGAGGAAATGGGCAGTGGAGACCATCAGGAGGTGTGTGAAGAACAGCCCAAGCCCTCAAACGTCACATTCCTTAACAATAAGATGCTAAAAATAAACTTTATTGTCACTACAGAGTTTTTAAAAATTAGTTACAACTATTAAATAAAACCCAGGAAATAAAACATTTAAATACCACTAATTTTGATGACTTCTTCAATTTTCTAACAATATTTTTCACACCCACAGGTTCATTAAAGGCTTCATTTACCGGAACCACCCGCGGTGCCCAGAGAACGAGTATTTCCTGGATTACATCCGATTCTCCTTCCTGATGAACCTCAAGAGGAACTTACCAAAAAATGTCTTGGACAAATCTTGGCCAACTCCTCCCCCATCGCTCTGTGAGGTGGGAATGAGACCTGGGATGTGGGAGGGGAATCCAGGGCTAGAGGATTGCAGCTTCTTGGGGTGTGGTGCTGTTGCAACACCATTTTCTCCTGGGTTTCTCATCCATTTCTGAAATTCCCATCCATTCTTCTCTTAACAAATTCAGTTCCCTCTGGTGCTATTATTATTGTGCATCTGCTTGAATTAGTTTATCTGCTCAAAACAAAATATTGCAGAAAATCCCAGTTACTTTATCCAAAGGATTGTTTGGATTGAAGGTACAGCTGGAAGACAGGAAGGGCGCAGCAGTGCACGGAGGAGGGATCCTGGTGTTTATTCCCTGTTCTAAAGCAGCTGGAGAAGTCACAGGGCAAACCCTCGTATAGAAAGGCAAAAAATCAACTATTTATTATTTAATTCTTGGTCAGGAAACAGCTTTTTAACCCAGCAGTGCATTTTCTGCAGTTGCAGCTGCTCTGTTGGGTTTGTCAGTGGTTCTGGGCTGGATGTGTCCCTTTTGGGTTTGTTCCCAAGTTCTGATCCATCCCCTTTCCCATGGGCTCCCCGCAGGCGTCGCAGCTCCTGCGCAGGCTCTGCATGCAGAACATGGTCTGGACCTACTGCAAGAGGATCAGCCCTGAGTGGAAGCAGCAGGTACGAGCACTGTTGCAGGGTTTCCCTGACATTCCCAAGAGCCTGTAGGAAATGGAGGAGAGGAGCAGCTGGATGGGAGGGCCAGGGCCCTGCACTGGGGCTCAGGGCAGCAGTGGGGGGCTGGAGGGTTGTGAATTGCTGCATTCTGGGGCACCACGGGAACAGGGTCATTGATTTAGGTTTAGGTTAGAGACAAAACACTAAAAGACTGGAATGTGCATAGAAGAGACCTCATTCTATACATATTTAAATAGGTACTATTTAAGAAGTCTGTGGAGCCAAGCCCCCACATAATTTCTCTATTTTAAGGCCCCGTTACTCTGCCCATGGAAGCTAAAAATATAAGAAGCTGCATTATTCTGCCTGTGCCATGTAAAGTAGAGAGAAAGAATCCTGCAGACACAAACCCAGTCATTTTTCAAACAGAGACGTTACAGGAACAGTTTCAGCTGCTCTTGTAGCTAAAAGAAATAAAAATGATACTGAGATTTGAGTCATCTCATGGAAAGGTAGAGGGGGGGAGTTTTTATATTAAAAAAAAAAGCTCAGTAAAGAGACATAATAAGAGATGTTGGCTGTAACTGCTGTGAAGGTTTTTCACTGCACAATCTCTCACCTTCTGCAGTGCATGGACACATGGAATGAAAGGTTGGGGCTGAGCCTGTGATTAAGGACATGGGATTAACTCAGCTCAGCAGCTGCTTTCCCCCAGCAAAGCAGACTCACTGCTAAGGAGCCTTTTTTATCCCCATTTTCCCCTGTAAATCATCTCAGGTGCCTTGTCCGTATCACAGCCCTGGCCCCAAGTACAGCAGTGGGGATTTCCCACTCTCCCAGTCCCTGCTTTGTTCTTGGAGCTAAGGAGCCCAGAGCTAGAGTGGCAGGGGCTGGAACTCTGCCACCTCCGAGGGACTGAAGGTTTAGGGTGACTCTTCATCCAAACAGGAACTAAATTATGGCTGCTAATAAAACCACAAAGGGAACATCTAACACCATGTATCTTTTTAATGAGGAGAAATTTTATACTAAACAAGAACACTTCTTTTGTCCTTGCAGTTGGAACAAAAAGTAATTGCCAGTGAGATTTTCAAGGGTAAAAAAGACAATTATCCTCAGAGTGTTCCCAGGCTCTTCATCAACACTCGACTGGGTGAGTAGGGGTTGCCAAGCTTAACAGGAGGAAGGAAAGGGGGGATTAATCTACCCTTCTCTTGCTGGAAATTCCTTTCTGACCCCCCACCTCTTTGGTTTTAATACAGGTAGAGAAGAAATAAATACTAAAGTCCTTCAGGCATTGGAAAATGAAGCACTTAAGGTGAGAGATGTGTCTCAATACTTTTGTCAAGCTTCCAGAGTTATTCAGCAGAGGGGAATATGAGATTTCTGGAGAAAGTACAGCAAGAATTTTACATTGTATTAAGCTTATAATACTTTAGAGGACAGTCTGGGAAGAGCTGATGGATTAGAAAGTGGAAATTTGGGCAGTTTAATGACATCAGTTAAGAACTGAATGGCTTACAGCTGGAGAGGAAGGGGGAAACCCCCAGAGTGACACCAAACCTGGGTTTCCCAAGCCCCAAGCAGTGCAGCCACCACAGTGCGTCCAGAGCTGCTCTGGGGCAGCGAGGAAGTTCTGGCACAGAGATTTTCTGCATTCCCGGTTTCCCAAGCCCTGGTTGGTGCCTGCTGGGGGCTGGCAGTGCCCCAGGGGCGATGTGGCCCAGCTAACTCGTGTTTCAGTACGCAGTGCCCGTGGTGAAGTACGACAGGAGGGGCTACAAGGCGAGGGCACGGCAGCTGCTGCTCACCCAGAGCTCAGCCATCGTCGTGGAGGAGTCCAGGATCAAGCAGCGCATCAACTACTCCAACCTGACAGGTGGGAATGGCATAGGGATGGGGCTGGGCATTCTCCTGACCCTGCACCTCAGCTGCACTTCTTAATGCACCCATACAAACCCTAACTTGTCTTTGTCCTGGACAAGAACGGGATGAGCTGATCCTGGTGTTTTAGTATCTTGTAACTGAGTTTTTCTAAAATGAGGCTCCATAAAATGTCATAAAAATGACTCAATCCATCTCCCTCAACCCTCCCCCAAGTGAGTTCCCAATTGCAGGGCCCTGCCACAGGGATAGTTGCACCATTCCTGCCCAGCAGCTGCCTGGGCCACTGCTGCAGCTTTTGGCCCTCGGAATATCTGACAGGGACCCGATTCTTTGGGGAAACTGCCGAGCCTGCTGCAGTGGTCACTGCAGCCTTTGGCTGAAGCCTCTCCCCTCAGCCCCCCTGCAGCCTCTCAGCTGTGCTGTGTGGGAACAGTTGCTGCATTTCTGGGAGAGGCTGTGGAGTGCTCCCCTGCTGACACTCCCCTCTCTTCCCCAGGCATCTCCGTCAGCAGCCTGAGTGACAACTTGTTTGTGTTGCACGTGCACTGCGAGGACAACAAGCAGAAGGTACTGGGGGCTCATCCCTCCCTCCTCCAGCCCCCACTGGAGAAAGGGTGAAAGGCACAGGGGGGCACACAAGGTGACAGGGATGTGACTTTGTGCCACCTCTAAGGGGCCTTTCACTGGTATTTCCCTGTACTCTCAGCTGGGGCTCAGCAGTGCTTGCTCTGGTGCTGTCGCTGTCCCCCGTCCCTTACAGCAGGGTAGTTTTGGTACAGTGACACCAAAGCCACGATTCCTAAAGCATGGACTCTCCTACCAGGGAGACGTTGTCCTGCAGAGTGACCACGTGATCGAGACACTGACAAAAACAGCCATTCTGGCCAACAAAATCAACAACGTCAACATCAACCAGGGCAGGTGAGTGGCACTGCTTCAGCATTAAACATTCCTATACCTCATCCAAATGTACCCAACCCACCTCAACCAAGGCTCCAGAGCAGATCTATTGCAGCTCTGTTAACACCCAGCTCCTGGAGAATCCCCCACGCTCACCAGAGCTGTCTCACCTTTTGCTCTTCACAGCATAAAGTTCACAGTAGGACAAGGCAAAGAAGGGATCATCGACTTCATCTCGGGCTCAGAACTGCTCATAGCCAAAGCCAAGAACGGGCATCTAACAGTGGTGAGTGTGGGCTGCGGATCACTTACCCTGGATCCAAACCAGCATTCTGACATGGGACATGTGCCATGGGATGTTCCTGCCAATGGCAGTGCCCTGCCATCCCAGCCTTTCCCACAGTTGGAGCTGGGTACAAGGCTCCTGCAGCCCTGAGGGGCTGCCAAGCTCACTCACACTCAGCAAGGGACTATCCTAGCACTCACTTTTTATTCCCCCTGCCCCCAACATTCATTAACTCCACAGCAAATCAGATTTTAAATACATTTAAAAACCCAAACAAAATGCTCTCCCCTTCTCAGCTTGTTTATGGTGATCCTGGCAGTCAGATCAGCCCCACAGCTGATTTATGCACTGTCTGATCCCAGCTTATTCAGAACTAAATCCAGAACAAATCCAGACTGCACTGACACCCCTTCCAGCAAAGCTGAGAGCTCCCATTAGGACCACAGATGCCCAGCCTCAGAACAGCCTCAGCATGTTCAGGAATTAACCTTTTGCAGCATTTTGAACACACTTTCAAACCTGTCCTTCTCCTGCAGGTCGCTCCTCGGTTGAATTCCCGATGATGAAAAATTTCCCTCCACGGAATTGGCTGAACATTGTTCCCAGCAAACCCCCCCCCTTCCTCGCTTTGCTCTCTCTGTTATTACCAAAGACCTGCACTTTCAGAACAACCACAGAATACATCCTTGCTCTCTTGTCTTATTCTCAAAGTCCCAAACCAAGGCCTTCTCCTCTCTTCCTTACCCAACTGAACGTGGGGTCCAGCACAGCTCCTGCAACCACAGCTTGAGACCTTCAGCTGGGATTTGAGGGAGAGTTTAAGCCCTGATGGAAATGACCAAAATTTGTGCTTGTCATCACCAAAAAAAAGCACGATCAGAAAACAAGTAACTCTGCTGCTTTCTCAGCCAAATCAATGAAATGCCAAACTTTCTATTCAGAATGTTTTATGAAGAATTTTGCTCGGAGATGTTTTAATGCTTTGTGTTACAAATATAGCAAAGCCATATTGTGTAAATGAGTAAAATCTGTAAATACTTTATAGCCAAGGATAAGATGCACTACGAGAGATGATGTGGAAACTTTTATGTTTTAGATTTGGAATTTTTGTTGTTTTTAGTTTATGGTTACAAGGTATAACCTGAAAAACCCATCATGTAACTACTTCACTGATCAGGATCCAGAGACTTTTATCTTTTTTTGAAGTCAGCTGTCCCATTTCTTGCTCTCTATTTTTATACCGTAGCAATTTTTCATATCCACACAAACACAATGTAATACAAACTGCAGAGGTTACCACTGCTCTGGGCTGGCCATGGGATGAACATGAGCTTCCCCTCTTGCCTTACCCTGTCTGGAAGTCACCACTGCCCCTTCCCCACACAGCTCCGCAGGCTCAGAGCAGCACCTTCAGAAAAAATGGCTTTTCCTCTTGTTCCCAGCAATAACTGGAAGTCTGATTCCCACAGTATTTGTATCAGTGCCTCAGTGCTGCCTTACGAGGGAGGGCTGGGCACTGCTGCTGCCCACAGCTCCAGGGACACAGGGGTTGGCTGCTGGCTGCAGCACAGGTTCCTCCTCAGCACCTTCCTTTAACCCAACAGCTGCAGGGTGCACGGCTCCATGGGGAATTCCTGCTGCATCCATGGCACAGCTCCACAGCCAGGCATCCTGCTCTGCTTGCCTTAGACATCCTTCCCCTCCCTCCTGGTGCAGCCACAGCCAGCCCTGAATGAATCTCACCCAACGCTGCCTCTCTCGCACCTTCAGCTCCATCTCCTCTGGTTCCTGACATGATGCCATTGTCCAGCCCTGCTCCAGGCTGGAATGTGGGATATACACTGCAGGCCATCCCCCCCCAGATGTGCTGCAGTGTGTGCAGAGCACGCTGCAGATGTTGGTGTATAACCTCTGCCAGACTACGCTGAATAAATTTTTACAAAAAACCCACCCCCCCTTGTCTTTGGTGCAGTTTCCTTACATGTTTCAGGTGAGGCTGAGCCCCAGCCCCATCTCTGTGTCCATTACAAGGAGCAGGTCATTCCCCACCGAGCAGGTAACCTGTGTCCCTTCTCTCCATCCATGGAAACGGAGTGGATGAGAAATGCTGCAAGAGCAGGTGAGAGGAACTCACCAACCATTTCCCAGGGTTTTATATAGGGAAAGACTGGATAAAAGGGCTGCTCCCAGCAGCACAACTCACGCTTCAGACCAAATCTTCCTTATCTCCTGTCTGAAGAACAAGGCTGTTCCTGCTGCTCTCTCCCCCTCCAACTGTTCCTAGTACAAGCAACAAAGGAAAGTTATTCCTCTAAAAGAAAGTCATAGTGATGTTTGGCATTTTTAATTTAGGTTTGTTTTATTTAAGTTTAATGTTAATTCCATGCTGTGTTTCAGTAAGAACAATACAGATTCTGTATCTGTGGCTCCAGTCAGATATCCAGTAGTACAAATTAGCTTCAAGTTACACATACTGAACAAAAGAGGTTGAGCGAGCGAAGGGAGATGGGGAGAGGGGAGGGAGAAAAGAAAAAATATTGAACACGCATGCAGGCTTATCAATGCCACCTTCAATGCTAACCTGCTTGGAGGGAAAGTAAAGAACAGGCAAGAATGAGCAGCCACGGATTGTTGAACTGTTACCAGCACCATGATTTTCAGCAACATTTCAGCAGTTTGGAAACTTTTTGTTTTTATACAGTAAAACCACTACAATAAATGTCCCAAATGCAACCTCGCAACTTCAAGCTAAACACCCAATTAAGTTGAAACATTGGTATAAAATTCAGTTTAAACAGTTATAAAAAAAAGAAAGATGCCACCACATGAGCACTACCTGGCCAGGACCAATCTCTCCCTACACGGCCTTCAGGTGTCACATCCAGGGCTGATGGCAACGTCACCACAGCTGGCAGAGACAATACAGTAATGCTGAAAGAGCCTTTACGCAGTCCTGTTAGTGTCTTAAAGAACCTAAAAGCTGGCACCAGTAAAATCCACAGAAATTCACTCTTGCCTTTAAGAACTTTTAAACTGTGTAAAAAAAATAAAAATAAAGAAACCCAACAGGGCAGGAACCTAAATTCTGAGACCCAATGTAAAAGTCAGATTTGGTGGTTCTCAGAGTGACACTGAGGGTTTTTGTGGGGAAGGGGGAGGGTGGTCAGAGATGGGTTCTCTTGTTGGCCTTTGTGTCTCACTGGTTTTCATCTTCCACATCCTGCAGCGCTTCTTTATTCTGTTCTTCACCTGTGGAAGTGGGAAGAAGGAAGGAAGATGTTACCATTTAAAACTGAGAGCTGCAGAAAGGCTTAACAGGCACCTAGAGATTAATAGTTTCATGCAATACACGCTCACTCTCTCACTCCACACTGCCAGTTCTGGAGTGAAGCATTCCCATGGAAATTAAGCCTTGGAATCTCCTGCACCCTCACACACAGCTGCAGCCAGGCCATTAGAACACGAGGACAAACCCAGCCCTGAAAACTGACACCACGCAGGTGAGCAGTCCTGCTGAGCCAGGGCGGGGCAGCCAAGGCAGAAACCATTGGAAGAGCTGTGGATCAGCATCCTTGGATCAGGAAATACCTTCCCCAAACCCTCATCTCTACTTTTATCTGCCCAAGCCCACTCAAGTCTCAACAACAGCAAAGTACTTAGGAAATTTTATACAGTAACACTGATGGCAGGAATTACCAAAGGTATGAAAAACACCCTACTGCAAGTCCAACCCGACAAGAAACCCTGGGCTTGAGGTTATTAGAGAAAAACATCTTGTGGAAATTAATTTCTCTGTTCAGCCAGGCTGTACCATGCAGTGGAACAGGGTCTGTCCATGAGACTCCTGTAGTTTGGTTACATTCCAGCTGCCCCAGGGAGCCCCATGCAACACCTTCTGCAGGGCTTTGCCAAAGTTCTGCTGCAACTGGGAAAGTTCCAGGTACCTCAGCTGGTGCCATCACACATGCACAATTCACTTAATTGGTAAGGGAGACTGAAAAAGTGCTTACAATTATCTGTAACCACTTAAGATGGTACTCTCTTAAGGGCAATAAACAGAAAGTAGTAATTAAAAACTTGATTGCAATAAAACCCAATCAAATTAGACTGATGACTTCCAGCAGATAACCAGAATGTCTGCTCAGAGCGTGTCCAGATTCAGGATTACCACCAGGTACAACTGGAGGTAGATTTTGGAAGAGGGGGCCTAGGAACACAGGACATTCAACAACGAAGTTTATAGATAGAATTCCATATCAGATCATTTAAGAGAGGAAAGCAGAGGCCCTAACCCAGATTAGAAGATCTGAGCATGCTCTAACCAACATACTTAGGCAAATACTCCTCTACCAGGCCACTGTGAAGTACTTTTCTTGCCCAAATATTCTTATATCCATCCAGGTTTGCAGCTCAATTCCCAAACATGTGAGTTACTCTGGATCTAAGTCAAGCACATCATCCCTGGGCAGGGGGACAGGTGCCACAGGGCTCAGCCCTGAGTGGCAGCAGGGACACAAGCATTTGTCAGCAGCGCGTGACAGAGGCAGGCACTGTTAGTGACAGGAAAACTGACACTGAAAACTCCAGTGAGCCATGACAAGAGACTTACAAAAGTAGGGTTTTTAGGAAATGAACAGTTGGACTTTCCTTTAGGAATCTATACAGCAGGAAAGAAGGGGAGAACAGGAATCATATGGAGATGACATTACAAGTGTGGAAATAAACTCAACACTGCTCTAGGCCATGGGAAAGCTACAGGGATTGGGATGGGAGTGCAGCAGCTGGGGAATGCCTGGCTTTACATCTCTACACCCTGCACAGCTGAAATGGAAACAGAGAAAAGCTTAACACAAAAGAACAAGCCCTTTCCAAGTCTCTGTCACCCCTTGGAAACTGCTAATTGTGCCACTATTAACTTATTGTTCAAAGGTTCTGCTCGTTTGGGAATATGGACCTCTGGAAGCATCAGCTGGAAATGCACTCAGAGTGTTGGCAAAGTATGAGGAAACTTAACTTTGCACCTGTGTCTAAATATTCTACATAAACACTTTTTTTTTCTGGATCTGAAGAACTGCACCACGATTTTAAGTAGTCCTACAGTATTTTTAATTCTGTAATCATTATATTTCTGGCACCAGTAACCAGGATAATCTGAAATACTTCAGGAAGAACCAAAATGTCTGTTTTCCATGGCGTGGAGCAAGAAATTAAAATCTGTTTCTTTTTGCAAAATCTAAAGAGCCTGTAAGTGATCTTGTGGAACTTCTACAATATCCAAGATCCACAAGACACACCAGCCGTGGCCAAATCAAGAGCATTTGGAAGACACTCTTTGGAAGATATTGGTACTATCCCACACTGATCCAGCCTGGTTACTGCACTGGAATGGCTTCCAGAGAGCACCAGGTTATTTGGCTCCAATTAAAAAAGTAAAGATTGTATCTTAATTGTGGGACTTTGAAACACATTTCTTTTCTCCAATGCCTACCCATGGCAAGGAAGGCATCAAACACCTGCAGTGTTTAAAAGAGTCCACAGATCCATCCTGCACAATGAGATAATCTTACATCCTTGAAAAGGGAGGTGCAAGAGCCTTAAACACTGGGATATGGAGTAAACCAGGAGCCAAGACCCCACACATTTACAGGATTCCCAGTTCTCTCAGCAGCCCAAAGAGCAGAGTGAGAAGCTTTTGAGCAACAACACTTCAGAACAAACCCATAACCCTACATAAAAACAGGGAGTCGGGAAAATGTAGAAGATTCTGCATTTGCTTTCAAATGGACACGCCACCAAAGAAGCACCCCCAGGAATGCTATATGGCTACAAGGAACAGCTTACCAAAAATTTAAGACACTGACATACTTATGTGAAGTTCAGCAGTGGTGTTTCTAAGCTCTGGGCATTTGTAGGTACCCAAAATAGTCTTAATTGGACCTAATTCTTCTCCTCCAAGTTAAAAGTAAAAAGAAAGTCAGCTCTTTTCACTTGTCTCTCCAAGAGAGAGACCCAAAAATGAGTAGATTTATACTAAGCATTGTATGTGAAAGTTAAGGGGTTGGGAAGATCCTTTCAGTGTGCCAAAGCCACTTCAAAAATTTGTACTATCCTTTGCTAGTGAACAGAAGCAATCCATGTCCCACCCTCTGGTACTGCCAGGGGACACATTTGGCATTTGCTCTGGCAATGAGAATATGGAGTGACCTGGAATAAAGGGGAACTAAAGCATCTGCAGTGCTTCCTCCTGCACTGGAGGTGCACGTCTGGTTGGAGTGACAGTCAGAGATGAGCATGACAAGCAGAAAGAAAGAAAAGATTAAATAAAGAAGGTCACTGCTTTTACAATAATCACAGGTGCCATGTGGGGAGAATGGTGCTAATTCCACACCTCCTTCCTTCAAGTGAGAGCTGAGAAGCTGCTCAAAAGATTCCAGTGTCACTCCTATCACCTCATCCAGTGTTAAGGTAGGATAAGAGTGCAGGAGGGTCATTATTAGGAGAGACAGATGTAAACCATCCAAGCCCTCTCCATTTCCATGCTCTGTTTCCTGGGTCAGGGATGCAGCTCTTCCAGCAGGACTCACTTACCATCACCCTGCATGTCTGAAGTCCATAGTGTCAGGTTATCACGTAACAACTGCATGATAAGTGTAGAGTCCTTATAGCTTTCTTCACTCAGTGTATCCAGTTCTGCAATAGCATCATCGAAAGCTGCTTTTGCCAACCTGCAACGACAGAACAAAGATTTAACAAATATTGCTGAACACAATCCAGAAGCACAGGTTAACACCAGTCATTTGTGTGCTTTAAGAAACTTTTTACTCAAGAATACTGGTTTCATTAAACATTTCTACATCTTGCAGTACAACTGATTAAGGTCTGCTAAAAACTTAGTATAACCTGCAGTGACAGAAGACAAATGGTGTTTGCCTCAATCACTGCCACTCTGTACATGCTCACAGGTCACAGAAATCAGTACCACCATCCTTCCCAGCATGTGAGGAGATAAATCACCTCACACCTTGGGCACTTTAAGGGCATGCACAGAGTTAACCTGGCAAGTGCTCAACTGCCATTAGCTGATCAATTCAAGGTTATCACTGTTCTGCTTCTCATACACCATTACTCCCACACAAGCACGTGGCTCTGGACTCCAAAAGAAAATGGTGATGCTGAAAATCTTCCCAGTGAATCGAGGTCAACCAGAGCAAACAACAGCAGGAAGAAAGCAGGAAAAGCAATTACCCAAGGAGCAACCACTTCTGGCTTGTTTGATATTCACACAACATTCCCATATTCCCATCTTCCCAGCCACCACCTACCTGCAGGCACGATCAGGAGAATTAAGAATTTCATAGTAGAATACAGAGAAGTTGAGCGCAAGTCCTAAGCGGATGGGATGTGTTGGTGGGAGTTCTGTCATTGCAATATCACTAGCAGCTTTGTAAGCCACCAAGCTGTTCTCTGCAGCCTCCTTCCTGTCATTTCCTGTGGCAAACTCAGCCAGATACCTATGGTAGTCCCCCTTCCTGAAAACAGAAACAGGAGGAAGTCAGCAATCCTCGTTTCCCCACCAGCCACTGAATGAACAGCTTAAATTAAACTGTGTTTAGGTATCTGCTCAGTTACTACCTAGACTGCACCAAGAGCTGAGGGAATTTTAAACCATCACTACATGACATACCTTATTTTCTTCTCTTTACAAGTAGTGTTCAGCTCATGCAAAAAAAAAAAAAATACCCAAGCAGGAATGTGATTTCTACATCAGCAGCTCAATTAAAATTGCTGTTTTTTACATCTAAGAGCTGCACAACAGTTCACTTTAAGTTCTCATTACAGCTACTTAATTTCTGTCCCTATTTCAGGCCTTTCCTCTCAAGGAGGTACTTACATTTTGTAATAGAAAACCTTGGACTCGCCAGTGTTAGCTGCTGGAATGAGGTGTTTGTCCAGTACATCCAGAATGTCACAACAGATTAACTTCAGTTCAGTCTCAACCTAGAAAAAAAAACAAACAAACAAACAAAAAAAACCACCAAAATTAGAAGAGGGGGTGAGGTGAGCACTTAAGACTAAAAGCTGTTCCAAAAGTACCCAAATATCAAACAGGTAACATCATGAAATTCCAAAGAGGGATAGGACAGAAGAAAAATAAATAAAATTCAGATGTTCCATAGGTGCATTAAGCAAAACAGTTTCGCACATTTAGCTGGCACACACAAGAGGCAGGGACTGATGGATGATGAAATGTGGAACTCAACAGTGGAATTGTAAATTCCTTGGAAGACATCTTGTTAGACCATTGCATTAAGTTTGTCTCAGGATGTAATTCTGCAAGAATTTCAGGCTTACACAACTCAGTTCCTCACATTTCTGATCCTGGAAGGCTGCCTTGAAAGTGGCAACAGTAACAGGACAATCTGAAGGTAATTAACACAAATCAGCTGAACTCCATTATACCCCAGTTAAATGGCACCTTCAGACCAATTTCTAGTGAGTCCCTGGAGGCAAAGCTCTAACAGAAGAGCCTTAAGACAAAACTCATGGAGTATCAGAACAGAATCAAGACGTGCCACACAAACGAAGGTCAGGTACAAGATGAAAACAAGCTCCAGAAACAGGTGAAAAACACAAAGCGCAGCAACTCAGCGAAAAAGCAGAAATCATCAACACTGACAGTGAAATCTGTGGCCAAAAATACAATATGTAACACCTTATTTAAAAACAGATACTGGATTTGAATAGTCTGAACTGAAAACAGTCACATCAACCTTCATTTTTTCCAGTTCCAAACATAAAGCAAGGTCTATGAGGTCAGGGTTTACCACAGAGAGTTTCACTCCTACAAGAAACTGAGCACACCCAGAAAAGATGAAACCCCTCCTCTGACATCAGCACTGCCCAAACCAGACTGGCTCTGAGCCTCCCAGGTCATTCCAGTAGGAGTGGTTGGTGAAGTGCACACAGTCACCCATCCATTGCTGCTTCTTCATGATTTCACAGTAACTTTCACAGCTACAGCTGAAGAGAACTCTGGCTCAAGCTAATTTCATATAAAGGAGAGATTTCAAGCAAAGGCATTAAAGAAACTAGCAGGAACTGCAAGTCTTGGATCACAGGAGCAGCCCCACTCAGTCCATCATCCCTTCCTATCCTCCCACCCAAGCATTTGCTTTCCTTCTTTCTTTAAGCATTTTCCTTGCCATGTAATCCTTTTACCACCACACAGCTCCCAAACTATCAGGGTTTGTAACCACAGCAGTTATACCCAAAAGGTGTTAAAATTACAGATCCAAAATAAATGATAAACTGGCACATATACACACATACTGATTTGCACAAAGTAAAAGACTTGCAAAAGTTCCTTTAGAGAAATTAATTTACAGCAAATTTCATGTACAAATGTCAGAATGCCCTGACATTCACAGGAAGAATCAGATGCTGTACTTAATTATGTGACAAATGCTTAAGAAAGGTGCTGAAATATGGTCACTTGAGAAGAATCTACTTCATATATTCTTGGGCTACAAAAGCTATAAAACCTTTGGCCAGCAGTCAGTTCCTGCAAACTTCTTTCCTCTTGATCCTCTTTTTCAATGACTTCTTTTGCAGAGAGATCTTCAGCAAAACTGCAAAGAATTAAATCAGTTTCTAATCCTCTTTAGTTAAATAACCATACATGTACACACTTCTATTTCATCTCAGACAGACCTTTTCCAGCTTTGCTTAAAGGATCAGTCACAGTTATCAGAGATCAGCTGCTGTCCGGGGCAAGGTAAATATCCTGGCCAAGCTTAGTTTAAAAAGATTTAATACAAATCAAATTAATTAAGGGTAAAACAAACAAACAAACAAAATACCCACAACAAAACTAAAAGCTTTGTACAAAAAGGATCTGTTTCAGAATGAGTAGCTCAGTGAGCTCTTTCTAAGAGAGGAGGATACAGGACAGGCTGGCAACTGCCCCAAAATACAGCACAGGTTAGAAGTCAGGGCACTGGAAACACATTCCATGTGCCACATCTCCAGAGCAGGAAGGGGAAGGTCAGTATCTGTGTTATGGTGTGGGAACGGATCTGGTTTGACTGTGAGGGAGGGAACTGCACTGTGTGCAGCCACTTCAGCCTCTCAAGGATGAAGAGCACAAGCCTCAGCGTGTTCTCGTCAGAGATGCAGCCAGATGAGAAATTCAGGGGCTTTTGTGTATCCAAATGGCCACAGGAGCCAGGAGAGCCGCCTGTCTACAAAGAAAGCAAGTAAGTGGCATTTTCCCTCATGGCTATGGATGTGTTTGGCTCCATTCAGCTGAAGTGGTTTGGGAAGACGCACAGCCTGGTGTCTTTCATCTCTCACTATTGCCCAGTGCACACTTCAGACACAGCCAGCCTGGCCCTGCCCTCCCAACACCACCATCCCTTGAGTTCTACCCCAAGTCATGCTGGCTACTAGCTTAAAAAAACTCCCAACATGAGCCATGAGCTGAATTATAGTAAATTCTGACATACACCAAACCCAACAAATAATTACTTTCACAGAAACTACTACAGAAACTTTCCCTTTCTACTGGAGTAGCACTCTGCAGCTGAGCAAGGTCACAGCTGCTTCTGGTGGTAGGTGAGAGATGTGTCTTTTAGAGATGCTGGTTCCCTCCAACTCCCCAGTGGTTTAAACGTGGCCTGTTGGCTCCCAGACATGACTGGGGGTGGGGGGGGGGGATTTGTTTTCCTTCTTCAGAGCCTTTCAAGTCTGGGAAAGGTTTTCCCAACACTGAACTTACTCTGGAAAATGCTACAAAGTCAGTATTTGTTGACAAGGGAATCATAACAATGAGAATTCTGCTGGAAGCTGTTTCTTCACGGAAGCACTGAGCACAACAGGGCAGGAGTGCTACTGCTCAGCAGCGACAGTGAGCAGCAGCACCCAAACCTGCAGTGTTCCTCAGGCCCTTCCTGCTCCCAGGCCATCCCACCAAACCCACTCACACACTCAAGAGCAGATGCCAACCCATATGAAGTCTCCCAGCAGCTACTAACAGGAACTGGCCTTCAGCTACAGATGATGATCAGAAGCCTCTTGGGAAAACTCCCTCTGGAGCTGGGCAGGCACAGCCACCCCTGCTCCAGTACAGAACCAATGACAGCGCTCAGTGCACTCCTCCTCCCAGTGCAGCTGTGAAAGCTGTTCTCTCTCAGGATTTAACAGCTGAACACACTGTTGGCATGACACTGTACTTCATGTGGCCTCTCTCTCTCTTCAGAGCCTCAAGCACCTACAAACATGGACTTCTTGCACCCCAGTCCATCCAGAATGGCACATGTCCTTTACAAAGAGGGATGCAGAATAATGGTTATTTCTAGAGTCCTTTCAAAATGAGGAAAAAAGTCTTTTCACCATTAAAGAATCTCTGGCAGAAGATGGTAACCATCCACAAAAACCTGTGCAAAAGAACCTGGAAGCACAAGTGTAAAACAAGTTTAAACAATCACTAGATAGCTGTTGTCTTGTTTTCTATGTTCTGTTAGGAGATTGCAGACACTCATCAAGAAAAGGCTATTTGGGACTGTATGTAACTGGCAGCGCCTCATCCCATCAGTATGCCAGCATAAAATTAGAAACTCACAACTTTAACAATTCCATGGAGCAAAAGAAACCCTGTGAGTCAACAGAAAGTAGTCCAGAGCCATTCCTGAGAGAAGATTTCCAAGCCAACATCATTTCCATTGCTGGTATATGAATCAGTGCCAGGTGATATAACAGACTCCACTGTTTCTCTGGAAATGAAGATGTGAACCATGTGGAGGCACTTGTCCTCAAATAATGGAGATGAAGCCTCTGCAGAAATGTGTGGGATTTAAATAGTACGGGAGCATGCCTGCTCCGTGCTAAACCATCATTTAGGGCAGGGAGGAAGGGGGAACAACTACTCACTAAGAGCTGAAGGTTTCATTAGCCCTTACCAATGAAAGCCAGAGCTTGCCGCAAGTTCTCCATTTTAGGTAAAGCTGCACACACTGACTAAGTCAGCATGAAGTTATGTGGATCAATTTCTCCCTCTCTCTCCAGAGAGAGAAAAGAGCAAGGCCCTGGAGGTTGCTACACACCCAAGTTTCACAGCTGGGACAACCACGACATCCCCAGAACATGGAGTGACAAAGACAAGGAGCCAAGAAGAGCACTGAAGAGCCTCCCTCAGGGACATTTCAAGTGTTAATGTTTTGAACTCTCTAGGACAGAGAACTGGAATCACTGAAAGTGTCACTGTATGATCCAAAGCAATTTTTATAGGAAGGAGAAACTTAACAGCCAAACATCTCCTTTGACAGGGTTAATTAAAAAAAGAAGTTGCTTGGGGTAAGTCAGGTTGGAGGGGAAAGAATGAGGCCTCCTGAGCAGGTGCAGCCTCACATCTGAGTAAGCAGGGAAGACAAAGTGCAAGCACAGCCCAAATGCTTGGCAGAGCTGTTGATGACTGAGGGAAAATCCCTCCCTCTCCTGAGGCTGCTGCCCTTCGGAGTGTTTACACAGAAACACCCAAGCTCTCCCTTTCACCACGGAGATTTATTCTCCAGATAAGGAACAAGCTCCAGCCTTCCAAGGACCCTATTCCAGGTCAGCACACCACAGGCAATCTCGAACACCAGGGCAGTTTATGGCAAGGGGACCAGAACTAAATGGCATTTTGCTGTAAGACCAACTCCAGCTTACCATTTGCCGATATTCCCGAATCATTTTTAATTTGTCTTCTCCACCTTTGTTTTCTTCTTTCTGTTCAATGCTGCTGATTATTCTCCAGGAAGCTCTCCTGGCTCCAATCACGTTTTTATATGCAACAGAAAGCAGGTTTCTTTCTTCCACTGTCAACTCCACATCCATTCCAGCCACTTTCTTCATTGATTCAACCATTTCTAGGAGGAAAAGGTCAGGCAATTATTCTCACAACTGAAGCATCTTTCAAATCATTCAATACAAGCTCTACATTAATGAGAGCTTAGGAAATTAAGCTCCCTCCTCCTTTCATCCGGTTACTCCTCACTTTTACACTGGAGTGTTCCAAACAAATCAATCAGCACATACACAAAGGAAGTATCTGATGTTCATCTGGTATTTTACAAGGGTTCCAAAAATTCTTTAAAGGTAGTTTTCACTTTTGGTTTTTATTTTTCTGGTCTTTGGTTTGAGTGGGGGTTTTTTTGTTTGTTTGCCTTTTTTAACAGACAGACAAAAAGGATGTAACAGCAAGAACATTCTTCCACAGTGGATAAGAGTTATCAGTACAATCCTACAGGAGTGTGCACTCTTCAGAGTGCTTTGCAGAAGGCAGAGAACGGTGAGAAAAGATGAACAAATGTGATCTGGCTCTTGGCACAGTCAGGATAAAACTGAGGAATTACAGAATGCTCCACTGATTTGTCAACTGGAACACAATGTAATGTGGTAATTAACAAAAACATAAAATCCAGATTTGAACACATGTAGAGATGTATGAGTACTGTTACTAGGAAAATGAGTCAAAGCTGCAAGATGAACCTCCAAAAGAAAAATTTGGTGCTTGGAGTGGTAACAAAAATGTCATCCTGAGTGTACCCAGAGCAACCATATCTACCCATGCCAAGCAGCCTCTTACAGTGAAAAGTAACAAACAAGATATGAATGAATGTATATTTCTATTTTATGCCTGTTGAAAAGTACTTCTAAACCTGAGGTTAAAACAATTATTACCAAACACAGCTTTCCTATGCTCCAGTGGAACCAAGACTAAACTACTTAAGGGAGTTTATAACCCTTTAATTACCTAACGACACTGCAATTGTTCAGGACACATTAGAAAAATAGTGTTAAATATACAAATGAAGCTTAACTATAATTTTTCCCCCTCAGATGTCAAAATCACAACCTAAACAGGCACAAGCTACTTCAGCAATGGAGACTGTAGGCTCCCTGGCAGGAACAATGTTATCAGTCTCCAACAGGTCTCCATATGTGGAGGACAAAATTTTATGGTGGCTCTATTTTTATCAGTAGATTTTGCTTCCCCCAAATCACAGAAAGTAATGAAAAATCCACCAAGCATTTGATAAAACTTTTTGAGAACACCACCCTGCAACTGCAAAATGGTGCTTCTACTGAAGAATTTGAGAGCTGCCCTAAAACACTCCACATTCACAGTTAGTATTAACATAAACATAATTAGGTATTTTAAGCCAGCTAAGTTACGAGCAATATGATATAGCTACAATTTGCTACTTAAATAAAGCAAGCACTATGATTTATTTCCTGAAGCATGACCCTACCATCCCATTCATACGAAAAATCTACTTCAAAGCTGTAAATTTTTTAAATTATGCAAATTAAGCCATCTCGTATTTGGAAGTTTCTTGAAACAGTGGAGCCACATTCAAGATGCCTGACAGTTCTTGTGGACAAAAATGACCATCAGGAATTGAGACTTGCAGTCTCCATGACCTGGGTATCTTCGTCAAGCTCCAGCAAAAAATGCGGCTCTTGTTTTTAAGCCTAATATTTGACTGCCTTCAGATAAGAAACACACAGGTTACAGAAGATCTGCCTTTTTTTAAAACAGTTTCTATTATTGTGCTTTATCCACTGGGATTAACTACAGTGCACTTCAGTCATACTCCTGGATGACAATGCTTTGATAGAAAACCTGCTTCTTAATGACAACAAAAATCTATCCACACTTATCTCATATAACAATGATATATATGGAACAATTAGTCCAGAAGTGTGGAGGTTGAGGAACATGTACAGCAACATCTTCCAAGATCTGCCCTGTGTCAGGAAATTGCAACAACTGGGGAAAAAGGGCACATTTTATCAGTTGTTCTACAGGTTTCCTTCACAATCTCTTCCCCAGAAGCAAATTTGTCTAGAGTGAAAATTTAAAATAAAAAAACTATACACAAGACTTGCTGTTCCCTGAAAATGAGTATCTAGCTTTCATAGTACATTCAAACACATCATTATGAATTTAATTAACTGCTTGGCTTCTACAGGATTTTATCTATTACCAGTCTGAACATCTACAAGCCCTTGAAACAGAGGTCTGAACACCTCTGTGCACTGGAGGATAAACCCAATTTAAGCTGTGCAACAGCTGGTACAAAGCCAAACCCAAGACCCCGCCCTACAAGGAGCTCCTCTGTCAGTATTTGAGCCCTGTTGCATCTCTTCCAACTGTTGGCAAAGGAGGTCATTAACCACCCTCCTGCAGTCACCACAACCACGGAAACAACAGAGCCAAAGGAAAACAGGCACCTGCTCTGAACTACTACTGCTATCAGTAAATAGCCCTTATCACCCCAGCATTTTTATGATTGAGTTGTTAGTAAGTTAAACAGACTCCCTGACAAGTGACAGCCACTGGGAACGGGATGCTGGGGGATGGGGGAGCACCTGAGGTTCCTCCATTTGTTCTGAAGCACAAAACCCTCCACCTTCACCACCCCTCACACTGGGTACACAACCTCCCAACACACTGACAACAGGAACTGAAACTTTGTCTCCTCTTCAAAATCTTCATCTTGTTACTAGGTAACCACACAACCACAGATTAGAATCCCACCCATAAACAACTGTTTTACCCAAAGAGAAAACATTTATCAGTCTACACACAAAGCTGTTGGAGAAAAAGGATTTTAGTTTAGTAAAGAGCCCACTTTTACTTACAATACAAAAATCTGGGCTGATATTTCAAGAAGACAAAATATTATGCACATACCTTGGTCTTCCATGGTAAACCCATAATCCAGCCCTGAAAATTTAAGCCTGATGAAAAATCTTAAGAACACAGGCAGTACAAAAGCAAGGGGACAACATACCTGTATCTCCTCCAACAGAAAACAAAAATAAAGCCATCTATATCTGCCAACAGAACAAATATTTTTTTATTCTAAGTGCCATTTTACCAATCTGGAAGTTTCCACAAGGAGGTGGAAAGCTCAGTCAGAGACCACTCAAGACAAAATACGAGTCTGAGATTACATTTCATTAAAAAGGATTATTGCAGTAATGACAACTCATTGCATACAAAATCCAGAGATGCTTACACTGCATTATGGAAAAAGTAGCGTTATGCAGATTCAGAGAGACAGAGGCTGTATGTAAGCGGTTAAGTTCCAGCCTCTCAGGTGATTGTGGCTGTCACCTTATTATGCTACTGTCAGATCATGCCACTGTCAGGGCAGGAAATCCCAAAAACATGAATTCTGGAAGGAGAGGGGAATATTCTGGAGAATGACATGCTTGCCCTAGATTTAGATCTTTCCCCAAGCACCTGCTGTTGGTTAAGAAATACCACAATACACAGGCAAAAACTGTAATGGTGCCCAGGCCATTTTTTAGGTTCCTATATTCTGCTACTATGATTAAAATGCTGGCTCCCCATTGCAAACCCTGCTGACTCACCTCCAGCCACCAGGAGGGACACAGAATCGCAGCCTGGAAAGCACAAAGGGTTGGGACAGCGGTGGCCACCTACAAAGGGTTTGTGGAACACCAAGGTGCATGGCTTGGGATTGGGGTTTAATGTGAAAGACAAACAATAAGCCTTACTCTAAGATAAAAGTGGGGAAGTTTACAAGTGTTGAGAAGGACATGTTTGATAACCATCATTAGGGGCCAGCCACAGAACAAAGGGCACAGCTGATAAGGACTCATACTAGGCCACAAAATAATGACTGCCTCTTGACCAGAGATGAATGAGAAACTAGGTATTTGTTGCTTCCTTAACTCCAGAAATCCAGAAAACCCAGGGGAACTGCAATATCCTTAGGTAAGGAAATATGGAAATGGGTGATGTACAGCCAATTTAGTGGGAAGACTAAAAACCTTCCCAGTGCAGGACACAAACCAAGAGACAGCAGACCCTAACAAAGGAATAGCCAGTATCTGGCAGTTCTATCAAAATCTGTGCTTGTAACAGAAATCATTTGGCCTAAACAAAGGCTGGTGCACTAAAGCAAACTTGTTAGGGCAAATCTACAGAGTTTGCAACTTCTAATTCAGTGCCTGAGTCTCATAACCAGGATGCTACAGGGTCAGGGTTTTTTGTTTCCAACCAAGGCACTCCTCGTGACTTTAAACAATACACAGAATCTACTTCAACCTTACTGCTGAAGTAACTCCCCCTTGCCTCCACACACACTGGCTCAACATTACCACAGGAAAAAACAAGAGCTAGAAAATCTCTTAGTGGTGTGCTTCCCTTCCAAAAGAGGAACTACTTAAGTGAGAAAGCTTCTTAGAATAAGAAGAGAAAAAGAACTTGTTGAATAAAGGTGGGATGGAGATGATGTAATTAATGGTCATCATACTCAAATCAAAATAAACCTTAAGAGAACTCACAAAGTACAATTCTTATATATTATGTAATGAAGAGCAGCAGAAGCACCGTCTTAACTCTCCATTTAGTAGCAGAAGAACATCAGAAAACTGAAGCTGCGTTTTAAGTTTAATCTTTTCTATTGCCCTTATCTTAGGGCAATAAAACAAACCAAGCTCTTCAAGCTTCTAAGCTGCTGCCCAATACCTACTTCAGCATTTCAGGAGCTAAAAGCCGCAAAGGAGCATCCTGTGAGCTGTAAGGAGGTGAAGGACACAGCAAAAAAACCAAGCCTTCCCTCGTGTCCACCACAGATGATCACACGCCATAAACAGTATTCAAAGACTCAGTACAAGTGCTAGTCTTGTACCTGTTCATTCTTGCAATGAACAAAAGATTATCAGGAATGAGTCCCAAGAACCTTAAGTATCTATGACCCTACAGTCTTGTGTGTAACCTCTCAGTTAGGGCTTTAGTAACAGCAGCAAACACAAAGTGGTTTACACTGTTCAGCTGAGAAGGGTTCCAGCACACACTCAGGGGGACCTACAAAACCATGAACCTAATACTCACTAGGGGTCAAGTTAATGGGAATTACATTAAAAAACCCCTGGAATGAGCGGGTATATGAATAAACATTACATTGTAGAGCATGGCATTCCATTATGCCTCACAAATCTACTGGAATGCTTTGAACAAGTGAAGCACATGGACAAAGAAGACGTAATTGGTAGAGTCTACCTGGATTTCCCAAAGGCATTTGACAAGGTCCCTCACCCAAGGTTCTTTAAGGAACTCAACTGCCACGGGATAGGCAGGAAAGTCCTCACATGGATAAACACTTGGCTGAAAGACAGGAAACAGGGTATGAATATGAGAGTCAAGTTCTCAAGAACAGAGAAAGCCCACCAGTGGAACCACAAGGTATCTCTGCTGGGAAGCAGGCTGGCACTTCTGAGTGAGCCACAAAACAGAAGCAAGTAGTAAGTACTAACTTAGTAGCAGCAAACTGCTAGGAACAAATACAAGAAGAACTGAAGAAATAGGGGCCAGTGTATTCTTCAGTAAGAGATGAATGTAACTGGATCAATGTCCACAAACTGCACTTCCCAAAGATACAGACCTCCACCTGGCATCAGTGGGCACCATCCTACTCACTACAATGATGAGCTCCAAATTCAACCAAGTGGAAGTTCAGCTCCTCTTTCCATCCATTAGGAACTCTTCTAGACACACTGTTATACTGCCTGCATTAGGATTTTCTGTTCTCTTAGGAAATCCTGTGTTTGGCAAAGAGGGCTCCAGAGATGGCTGAACCCATGCCTATCAATTCCCTCCTGCCAGCTCAACACCCCTCTGATCTCTCAACTGGCTCATTCAGGTCACCAGCTCAGACAACTACTCAAGAGGGAAAAAAAATTAATCTTGCTTCTAATTTAGAGAACTGAACTGGCTCTAAGGGTCAGACCACAACCCAAGCACACATGAGAAGCATTCCACACTCATCACAATATAAGTTTTACACAAATGAGCATAAGAAAACCTAACAGGTGGATTCCCAGTTAAGACAACCAACAGGCAGAGGAGTAAAAAAAACCCAAATAATAGCCAACCTGCACAGTGGCTTGATGATGATTTTGTGGACAAAGCAGAGGGTTATAATGTTATTCCATGTGCAAGGTTTGTAACAGCTGGTGCAGTCAAAACCCTTCCAAAACCTGACTGCATGACTCTGCAATAAACAGTCCTGCACCTTTACTTGGAGAAATACGTTACGCCCAAGTTGTCCAAGCAACAGTGGGATTTTCTGCATTATCAATTGTATGGTCTACCACAAGTCCTTCTTGCAAGAAGAACATTTTTTAAATTGTCCCTGTAATCTCTTCAAGCTGTGGACATTTACTTTTCTAAATCAAGAGGATATCCCCACTATTTCTAATAAACGTTTCAGTTTGAAAGCAAACATCTCAAGTGTGGGCCACATCATACATCTCTCCCTTTGACTGAGATCTGCTACTGAGCAATCCTCTAATACAAGAATTGGACATCAGTTCAGCTTCTGGGCTCTTTGCAGAGGACCACACCAGCCAATTGTAGAATTTTGTCTCCTTTGTTTGCTGCTGGTACCTCAGGAAATTCAAGAAGGCCATTACAGACAAAGGCCCTCTCTCACACAACTCCTCATAATCACAAGTCAATTTATGTCCCAGTATGTACAACTCCCACTTAAAAAATGTACAGGTTTATTCCTTTAGCACTGTCTCGCCCATACTTTAACTCTTAGATTCCTACAATTCTTAGGGATATGCTGAGATTTTTCTGCCTTTTAGCTCAGAGACAGCAGTCACACCCCACATCAATACACCAGTAAGACCTTTAACACACAGGGTAAGTGGTAACCATTAATGGGGGAAGGAACCCAAAAAACTGACGTGTGTTTGACATCTGCTTGAAAGAGATTAATCCTCTGCAAACCAAAATTAATATGCAACTTGAATTCTAATTTGTGACTTATTGATTCTTCATTACGCTCTAAGCTGAAGACCTGTTACTAGGAGACAGTTTTTTCTAAAAAGGGTTCAAATCTTGAACTGAATCCACTGCTGCACACGTTCCTGCCTTTGTGATAAAGACCCATTTCCCTGATAGACAATTTCTAAAGACAAAGGGAGGCAGCTGTTAGCTTGCTGTGCTGGGAGGCAGGAGACCTGTCATGGGTGGCTTGGGTTTTTCCCTTAACCGTACCCTGACCTATCATCTGGTTTTGAGGGGGGAAAACCCCACTTATTTCACCTCACCCAAGTCATGTACTTCAAGACTTGTAGTACAAAGCAGCTGTATGAAGTATCTGCTCACAGTCTACCTTGAGCCATAGCATTTTTCTCACCTAAAACAAAGATGTTCCCAGCCTCCAGAAACAGGAATTGGTTTCAATATTCAGCAGCAGTCTACAGGAATCCTCTACATCCTCTTGATATAAGGAGCTCCACAGTATCACTTACTCCAATTGTTTTCCAAAAAAGGAATCCATTTAGTTATACATTATTCTACCAATAAGGAACAGCAGTAAGTGAGATTTCTCACAAAGCTTCCTGTACTACCAGTAAGCTTCCTGGCATTTTGTGATTTGCCATAACATGCCTAAGCAGATCTGTGAAGATAGTCAGACACCCAAATCTCCTAATATCTCAGGAGATCAGGGTTTAAGTGCTACTTACACTGCAAAAGTACCTAGAAAGTTGTCCTCTTAATCTGGGCCAGCATCCTGAGGACAGTACAGACACAGGACTAGATTCCCAACCGTTCACAAATACAGCTCCCAAGACTTCATAAATTCCCTAAGTGGGTCAGGTAAGTAACACCAAAGAAACGACAGTTGGATGCCCACCATAAGTGCTGCTATAAATGCCATGAGCCATACATAAATAGCAACCCACCATTCTTTCAGTCTCCAGGAGAAAGATGGGATAGAACTTTACGCTTATCCTAATGTTAAAACACACAAAAAATTGTCAAACTCATATTCAAATTACCCAAGGGAGTCATATTCCAATGTATCTGTAGCCAGTACTTACCATCACTCCATTTAATATAATGCCAATTAATAACCGTGGCCTCATAATTGTGCACCTCAAAGATCAAACTGAGGACCAAAATTAGGAGTAGCTTACACTTTCCTCATATTGCTTCTCAAATCACTTTGTTCACAGAATTATTCAGCAGTCTCAGCTATGATCTTGGCAGAACTGCATTATTTCACATAAACAAGAACAAATTATGCCAATCATTTTTAATTGTTTCAGCTGAACAAGAACACAGAATTAAATGATAAAAACAGTATCTACAGTACATTTTCTTCCAGGCCATGGACACAAGAAATGTGAAGACAAATTTAGAGCAGCTGGCAGAATTACAGGGTGCATCTTAAATATGTTCACCCAACTTGAGTCCTAAAAACTCTGGAAGGCTAAAACCCACAGCACTGATTTGAAAAAGGCAGCTTTCAGTTCAGTGCTCCCTCCTAAATTGTAACAAGTCTCACGCCCATTCAGAAGCAAGACAAGTCTTTTACATTTTGCTCTGGGCAGCTTGTTTAGCAAACATTCATGGTACTGGGAGAACCAAAAGTCCACCCAGGGAAATGCTGCACCAAGGCAATAATCCCTCCTAATCAATTTTTATTAGTTGACAGGAAGTTTGCATTGCAGATCTGTGCCATGGGGTAGAGTCCTATTACATCCTAATGAAGTGATTTACTGCTGATTTCAGAAAACCCCAGAAAGAGAGTCATGCCTCAAGAGCTCTCAAGGATGATGATTCCTCCAGAATGTTGGGTTTCCACTCAAACCAAAGCCAACACTTTCAGTGGCACTGACTCATCCATACCAGGTGGAGAAGCCTTCCCTCCTCAGCAGGAGCTGCACCCTTATTGTGGAATACAGATATGTCCCTCTGCCCAAGTTAATTATTGTATCCTAATACCTGTTTTTTGGGGGCTGTTTTTTTCTGTAAACCCTTCAGTGGAAACTGCCTGACTGCTTTCCTTCAGTGATACTCTTAATTCCAAATCATTTTCCTATCAGAAATCTAACTGAATGGATTCTTATTTAGGCCTTCTTTTTGTTTTAGTTTCTGTTTTCCTCCCCAAAACGTGCATTTTTCAGATGTTCTGCAATGGTGCCATCAGATGTTTTTTAAGCACAACTCAGTAAAAATGTCATTTGGTGAGAACTTGGTCATGTTGTCTATGACAATTTATGAACAGAAAGTATCGGGAGTGTCTTCTTACCTCTAAATGAATGGTAACTGCATTCACACATTCTACATACATGTATTTATTTCACTTCGAATGAATAATCACAGCTCTCAGGGCAAAGTAACAGTCTCAGAAGAGTCGAGAAAATTAAAGGCCCTTTCTATTATGTGCAGGGGAACCATGTTTAAAAGGAACAGTTGCAAGACAGACATTTTTGGGGCAAGAGACACCACCCAGGGTTGCCAGTTCCTCCCCTCTACCACTTTTCCCCCAGGTATTAAATCATCACGGATATTAAATGATCAGGGACAGCGCACAAACTTAAAAGAGGAAAAAGGATGAAAAGAAGACGCTGGGAAAGTGAAACGATATGTAATAATTTATACCACATAATGAAAGCATACGCGTTTTCTTTAGGCAGTGAATCATGTACTCGCTCCCTGCACGGCGAGAACTCGCTCTCTCTGGGTTTGCCAGGGGCAGCAGGATCTCCAGCCGGGGGTAGAGGCAGAGAAAGAAGCGCAGCCCCATCCCCGGGGACCCCCCACGAGCACGGCCGGCGAGGGGCCGAGGGCCGGGCCCCCCCTCCGGAGCGCTCGGCATGGGCGTTGTCTGCGGCGAGCCGCCCTCGCCCCGCGCCGCCCGGCCGGGGGAGCGCGGAGCCGGCCGGACCCAGCGGCGCCGTGAGCGGCAGCGGGGTCTCTTTGTGGGGGCCCCCCGAGGCGGGGGCGGCTCCCCTGCCCCCCCCAGGACTCGCCCTTCGCGGCCGCCATTTTATTCCCGGCTCCTGCCGCCACCGCCCCCCGCCCCGGGCCCCGCCCCGGCCCGAGACACCCCCTCGCCCGGGTCCCCCATCCCCGCTTCCAGCGGCCCCTCAGGGCGCTCCCCGTCGCCATTTTGTGTGCGCCCCCTCCTCCGCCCCTGCCCCCCTCCCCCGCCCAGCCGCCATTTTGTGGCCGCTCCCTCCCTCCCTCCCTCTCCCCTTGGCCGTGCACGGCCTTCCGAGCCCGCGCTCACCATCGTAGCGCTCAGCCTGCTCAGCCAACTTGGCCTGATAGACGAGGTCCTCCCGATCGTCCATGTCCTGCGGGCGGGGCGGCGGCGGGGACTGCGCGGGGCGGATGGCAGCCGATGGGTCCGGGGGGCTCGGCAGCTACCAGCTCGCTGCTCTCAGGGCAAATATGGCGGCAGCGCCTCCTCCCGCTGCATCCGGGCACTCCCGCCGGCGCGCGCATGCGCTCCGCCGCCTCCCATGGCAACGGCGGCTCCCTGGCAACGGGCGGGGGGCGGGGTGAGGCGGCGTGAGGGGTGAGGCGGGATGAGGAATAAAGCGGAATGAGCCGGTGTGAGGGGCGAGGCGGTGTGAGGGCTGAGGAGAGGTGAGGCGGTGTGAGAGATGAGGCAGGATGGATGAAGCGGTGTGAGGCGGGATGAGGAATAAAGCGTGATGAGGGATGAGGCGGCCCGGCAATGGCGGGGATGGATCCGCCGCTCCCCCGCCCGGTTCTGGCGGGGCCATGACCGAGACATGGCTCTGGGCGAGCGGAAGGGGCAGCGGGCCCGGGCGCCGGCGGTGTTTCCCTCGGTGCGGCTCGTTCTCTCCGTGTTTGTGATGCTTTCAAACGCTGACAGCACTGTTTGAATTACCCTCTCTCTGTATTTTGGTACAAATCACCGGGTGTGCTCCACACAGAAGGGTGGATCTGTGACCGAAAGGCACACGGTCAGATACCGGTTTCTGCAGCCTCTCCAGGGTGTTTGCTCAAAGTATCACCTCCAGCGGGTAGCACGTGGTAATTTCACAGTTTCAAGAGGCTAGAAAAACTAGAAATTAAAATTGAATGTTTCACGAGTTCCTCACAGAGTACTTCTGAAAAACAAAAGGAGCATACACTTAAATAACTGAGATAATGCCTTGATTTCTGAAATCAGAATGGGTTTGGAAAACTAAAAGGGATTATGCACGGCTGGCATGATCTCCAAAGATCCCCATCCCTGGAAGGCCAAGGCCAGGTTGGAAGGGGCTTGGAGCAGCCTGGTCCAGTGGAAGGTGTCCCCGCCCATAGCAGAGGAATTGGAATGAGATGAGCTTTAAGATCCCTTCCAACCCAAACCATTCCACGATTCTCTGATTTGCTCAGGGTAGCTGTGAATGAAGTCTTGTCTCTTTTCCCAGTGTCTCCTTGGAAGTGCAGGATAAGGACGCTCAGCCCTCCTGGTGGGAGAAATGCAGAGACCTTTGCAGGTTTTGTCAGCAGAGATAGATTTGGCCCTGGCACCTCCTGGACACGACATCAGGTATCCCCATTTACTGTATTGTGCCCAGTGAAATGGGCTCCTGATGGGGGTGACTGAGGGCACACACCTTAAACACCATTTAAAGCACATTTTTTCCATAGTTTATTGTTGGCCCGACTTATTTTTTTTTTCAGTTGATGAACAAGAGTTTTAGGGTCTGCAAAATTAACATAACCTTACGGGTTTCTTACAAATAAATCTAAAAATCTGACAGAATTATTTTTATATCACTGTTTGCCTGCTCAGAAAATCAGTGGTCTGTTTTCATGGGACATTTAGGCCCTCTTTTTCACAGATCCCGATCATCTAATCAGGATTTCATAAACACAAAGACAACAGCATGTCTTGATGAAGGTGAACATTAGGTGTCAAGTCCACAAAAAAAATTACTTTTTTCAGTTTATTTGAAATATGATTAGAAAATGATGATTTTGCTGAAATTGGGAATCATTGCAAACCTTCTGAATTGTTGGTAAATACATGATACCGAATTAGGCACTCAAAAGCAGCAATGCACAGTTACTATCTCTGTGTAAATTTTTAAGACTTGCAAATCACTTCTGCACTTTATTGACCACAAAAGTCTATTTTTCAGCAGAGACTTAGGGAGCTGTGCACAATAAATTAGATTTGGATCAATTTAGGAATTCTTCTGTGATCCTCATGTTTAGCAGCCACTCAGCTTGCAGAGAGTTCAATAATATAAATAAATCAGGACACTTCAGGCAGATTCAATTGCCAGAAATGAGGTGCATTCTTGGTACCCTTGCTGAATAATAGCATATTGTCTAAATACTTTAAATTCTTCTGAATGCACTCATTACAGATGGCATTCAGATATTTGGAAATTGGTCAGAGATTTGGCAAAGCATGAAGAATAAACAGCCTAATCCAGGGAAATACAGCACAATTTGCTGATGCAATCCTTGCTTGCCCCTTGCCCCCTTAACTTTCACATGAATCGATTCAACCACTGCTGCAGCCAAACCCCACGGCTGGAAGGAGAAGGAATGGAAAAGGAATTCTCCAGGATTCTCCATGAGTCCTGTGTTCCATCAGCTCAGGGGAGCTCTGCAAACACCAGGGCGAGGTGAAGCATGAGGGGATGGCTGGCAGGGCCCTGAAGAAGGGCAGACCCAGCCTCTTCCTTTTGGCTGCAGGGAGCTCTGAAATTATCTCAGCTAATCTCATTAAAAGGCACTCTTGGATTGCAGCTCTGCACTGGGTGAGCACTGGAGCAAAGCTGGGGGCTTCTACCTATGAAAATTTAAGTTTTTTTGCCATCCAGAGCTGATAGAATAATCTTTACTGTGTGGAGACAAATCAAGATTCTTATCCTTGGGGCCTAGAGGCTGCTGTCCCCTTGCAGTTTTTAAGGAGTACAGTGGCAAAAGTAGGATTAATGCAGATTGATTTTACAAACATTGCCCCCCATGGGATTCTGGCCCTGATTTTCTGTCCTTCAGCCCTTGACAGCACCTGCACACCTTGGCCTTTCACTGCAATAGTGCCCTCACACCGCCACACATTTGTAGCCTCCTGCAGGAGATTCTTGCTGGCATTCATTTGTGTAACTTTGTTTTCACTGATATTTCTAAGAACATAGAAACAGCTTTTTATCTTCCCAAACATACACACGCCATCCAAAGAATCCCAAGCCTACTCCCTCACACACTTGTGCAGGTAGAATTGAGACAAAGAGCTACAAAATCTCATCTTAACATTCCTCACAAGTTTGTTGTTTTTTTTTTTTTTTTAAAGGAGAATATACCTTTTCCCCAACCCCTTGACTCATTTAATTACAGAAAGTCACCTTATATAAATAAGCCATATTTTATTGGTTGACTAAGTTAACTTAGTTGCCTTGGTTTGTCTTACTTCTCTAAGTACCGTTTAACTGTTTTCATACAAATATGGCAAATTAAAAATGGCCATAACCCCTCTATTTTTAATTATTAAATCCAAGTACTCCAAGAACTGATTGAGAATGACTCTGAGTCAAAGTTTAGGCTATACTTTTATTTACTTCACGTACTATGAACATATACATTACATGCTACAAAAAAATAAAAAAGGACTTTAACTGTCAAGAAAGTGGATAGTGTTATAATACAATGGCACATGTTCATATTTTTCTTCAAACAGGTTTGGTTAGAATCCTTGCCCAAAACCATTAACGAAAAGGAAGTGTTTTACTCTCAAAGATGATTAGAAATATTTGCATTATTAACAAATACAATTCAAACAGATTAACAAGATTTAACCAGGTCATATATTAGTAAAAAGGCTGGGGCTTACCAAAATGAAATATATATTAAAAAACCATAGCAGCCAGTTGTACTTTTTTAGTGTGATATAACGTGTAAATGCACCAGAAGAACACAGTGTAATTGAGCGTTCTGCTTTCATGGTGTATTTCTAGAAATGATTATTCTAGTTCTAACACCTGCCTATGCACAAGAGATCAAAACCACAGCCAAGGAGAGACAAAAGATTGTGACCAACATTCTGAGCAATGATTTTTTTTCACGCATCAGGGAGAAGGGAGGGAACAAAGAGAAGAGGATAAACAAAGGCCACAAAAGGATTTCATCTACATGTTCAGGAACATAGTTTCTATCTATTTGCCTTTAAGAGCCTGACAAGTTGAAATGTCTGTTTTGTCCAAATGCAAAGATACTCCTTTCTATCACCTATGAAACAAAATCACATTTCAGCTTAGAACCGAAGAGTGGAAAACAGTTGCATTAATGTATCAGCCAGCTAAAAAAACTGCTCGACAAGAACTTGGGATTCTAGTGTAACAGCAGCTATTAAGACTCCTCTAGTTTCTTTATTTTGCTCTTTCAAAGTGTACAAATATTCACAATTTATACAGTCTTAACAAAACCACATCTACAAAGTTCGCAGGGTATTTGCTAGTTAATTCAATTCATGTCTTTCGTATTAAAAAGGCAAGGTTTGCATAATAAAACTCCCAGAAAAATGTTATTTTGGTATCTTAATTCCTGATTGGAAAGGTACAAATATATGGGCTTTCATTAACTGCAGTTGGCAAAAATACTTCAGAACAGTGTTACTCTAAAGACACACTGTTTATTAGGTTTCTTTTGCAATATCTGAAGAAATATATAAGCATACACGGGCAACTGAAAAACTCAGTATTAAGTCTGTTTATTTAGAGTGCAGCTATTGAACAAAACCCCCCCCAAACAGCTACAGTAAATATCAAGATCAGAGAAAAAATACAAATTAGCCTTAAAGAACCTGATGAGTTACAGAATCTAGAGTTAGTTTCTCAATTTTTCTTCCCCTCCAAGTAAATTTTGTACTAAGCTAGAAGAGCTCCCACAATCACTGGCACGTCACCCCAACCAGAATAGCAATCCAAGGTAGAACGGAGCTGCAATTCCTTGTTTCCATTCTTACACCACTGTCCCTGCTGTCAGTTTTCTGATAATAATCCTCAGTAGTGCTCATGAGACTGGTGATGGACAGGTGTGATTAACGTTAGTCCACAGAAATTAATGAGTGCCCATAACCTGAACATTACTCAGACTTGCTGATGGATTAGTTTTGAAGTAGAACAACTAGTACTTAAATAGAACAGAAATATTATAATTTCCAGCATGTTACAGAGTTCTGAGGTAAAGTGTTACCAGTATTGTTGTAGGGTTGGTGCCTTGCAGCAAAGGCCTTTGCAGCACCGGCAACCCATGAGCCACTGGAGTCACACAGGTTTGAAGCAACCAAACCCAACAGTTTCAGTTTGATACTATTTAGAAAAACCCTTCTGCATGGATTATACTGTAGTCAAGTTACAAAATTTAGTTTGGTCACCAGAGTGCTGTGCTTGGAAAACAACCCAGGGTACAGGCAAGGGAGAGTTACTTCAGTGTTTAATTTCAGTTTACAAAACTTACTAAATCCATTCTGATTTATATTAGATCATTAGAAGAACAGACTAAAAAACAACCATCAAGGCAGTGCATAATACTGCCTACTCAATGCACTGATTTTCATCATGAGCTAGGAAGCCATATTTACTCTATTTATTTTGCCTTTTGAGAATCAATCCAGAAGCACACAATTATTTTCCATTAGTTTATTAAAAATAAAATCCTCATGAATTCACTATCAAATATTTTACAGATGGGAATTAAACCAGAAGAGTCCCCAGAGTGTCTTTAAAATAGAAGTAATATTTGGTTTGTCAGTTCACTGTGTTTGACACTGATTTGTACTGTAACAGTATTGTACAAATATTGAAGAATTCTAGGAAAATTAAACTAGCCCTACACAATTTAATTTTATTGGAAAGCAGTGTCAATATTTTAGTATATTTAGTGAATCAAACACTGCTTTAAAGCTACGTATTAAAGTGCTATGCACGTATTTTTCAGCTCTGATATGGAGGTTTACACTTCCATAAGCCTTGTATTTGTGGATAAAAAGAGATACTGTGTGTTAATAAAAATCTTAAATTAAAATCAGCTGCTATGTTTGAAGCATCAACAGTACTGAAGAAATCAATCTAGTGTCCACAAGCTTCTAGAATTCTGAGGTTGATTGGATCTGTCATTTACCATGAAAATGGTAAGGATCTGTAAATCATAAGGCTGTCCCCAACGGGCCCTACATCAGTCTGTGCTGTGCACAGTTAACTGACCATGCACTGTGTAGCCTTTCTAGGACAGAGAATCCAGGATGGAAAAAAACATGGGAGAGAGCTCCAGGATAAATCTGTGAAATTTCTATCTAGGTATTGAATTGTCTACGGTTGATGTTCATTGCCTGAGGAAGAAGCAACATAAGCAATGGGCCTGGAGAGAGCTACAAATGTTATCTGAACATCTACAGCACTGCTTCCTCCAGCTGCTGCTGCTGGCAAGGTCCAGGCTGCCGTGCACGTGGACATAAGCAGGCATTACAACCTATAATCATGGCCTAGTTCTGCCACTTGACACACGAGTTATCTGCTGTCGTACCCTGAATTACATGACCCTTGCTTAAGGAATGGTGGTGTTGAGTCCCAGGGGTTTGCAGGTTATCAGAACGCTTATCCAAGCAATACCGCTTTCAGCATCGGTCCAAGCATAGTCTTGATGGCATCTGCAATAAAAACAAGTTGAGATTGTTCCCATCTGTAAGAGCAACTGTTGAGCCACACTCAGCTGAAGTCCTCGTCAGGATTCTGTTGATCCAGCAGACGGACGTGTGTGAATGGAAAGTGACCACGTCTGCCGTTACATTCTCCTTCCCACTGACCACTCACGTTAATCTTTGTGACCTTTACCAGCTCACCGACCTGTGGGGTAAGAAATACACACGTTACAATCCAGAAACACAGGCAGGATGAGCTGCCACCCCTCCCTCGGTGTGCTGCCACCCAAGTGCACCAGATACACATCTATAAAAAGCAGCTTTCGTCCTGACAGTTTCTGAGACACCAGCCTGTCCCCAATGGCATTCACTCCAAGAAAGTATATGAAGAAATGTGCCTAGATCAGGTGACAACTACATGAACTGAAGAGCCAGCAATCCAATACCTATCTTTCCAAGTGCTCTTGGGACCTGCCATCAGGTGCTATCCTGATAAATGTGCCTTGTTGGGCTGACAGAGGCCTGCACACTGCTGGGACTCCATCAGGAGCCTCATAAAGCAAGGAAGGCTTGTACCTGTACCAAGTGGACACTAATCTGCAAGCTCAACTGCTCCTTAGTTTTGAAATTCCACTTTTCAAGGTCTGGAAAGTAGAGGATCTCTCTCTCTCTACAGATTATAACAGGTGGGTAAGAAGTGCCATAAGGCTGCTCTGTTCTTACTTTGGGCACCCACAACCAGCCACTACCAAAGGCAAAGCCAGATGGCATTTCAGTCTTGCCCAGCATGGATTTCTTCCAGAAATAAATCCCATTGAATCACAGAATTGTTTAGGTTGGAAAAGATCTTTAGGGTAATCGAGTCCAACCATTAACTCAGCACTGCCAAGTCCAGCACTCATGGGAATAGTAAAGACAACTGATGCCCTCTCCCTCTTGCCCAGGAATACATCTCCAATTCTAATCTCCACCCTAATATTCCCAGCACCAATTCCAAAGGCATCATCTCCCTGTGACAAAGGCACAAACTGCACAGCAGGCACGTCCCCAGGGCTGTGCAGGTAGTTCAAATCAGGACACAAGTTAGGTCAGATCAGTCCCCAACTCTGTTTCATATTGAAGGGTACTTTAATTAAGTGGCACTTACACGACCTGAGGAAGCACAATTTACATTGTAAAGACACTGGAGAGTTAATGAATGCACCACTGAAAAGCTGTCTACCCATTTCTACCCCTCTGTAGATTTTTATCAATAATCTGATTTCCAAGTAACGTACAACAGTTTTTAAATTCTTCCCACATCACAGATGGAGGATGCTTTTGGGACAGATACGCTCTATTTTCTTTCACTAATACTGTAAATAAACTCTGAAGGTGTGGCCAAAGACCTCACTGCATTTCATCCAGAAATTCACTGAATATAAAGTTTACACAGATGCTCATCACTGTGTTCCAAATCCATCCAGAACACAACCTCATTATTTGCACTGTCCGGGCAGCCAAGGAAGAACAAGGAAAACAATTTCAGATGTTACCAATCTCCATAACTTTACAGGTTTTAATCACTTCCAATCTTTTGCCAGAACAGCTTTTAACAGTTCATAAATTCAACCCCTTTCATGGACATTTAATTAAGCTTCCCATACCTCTCATGATTACTTATCTGGTAATGAGAGGCCCATTGGGACTCCTGTTGTAGCTTTATTTTTTCCTTTTGTAGTCATTAGTATAGACATTTTAATGAATCATATTTTGAAGAAAATCCTCTTTATGTATTTGCTAGAGGCAAAAAGGAAGCCTTCTTCCAGTACTGAATGCAAGCTTCAGCTCTTCAGGAATTTAATCATGCAGTTTGTATAATTTTGCTACTGCTAATAACCACTGGGGGGTTGTACCAACAAAAATACTCTGCTGACCAAAACAATACATCAGCTATAATTTAACAAGGATAAGATTCAATGTGACAATACTAGAAGTGGAAAATCTGATTTCCTAATCACAGCCATTACCAGAACAATGTCCCAGATAAATTTAAACTGCTTCAGACCTGGATAGAATCTACATATCAGCCTTCAAGAGAACAGTGTTTAACCTCCAACCCACTGGGAAGGGAAAGCGTGACTTGCACTGAAGTTTGCTGTCTGCAAGAGATTTTTCTTCGACTGTTGGCCTCTGCTCTGCTCCTCACACACTAATTAGTGTTCATTAGGGTTTATCTTGGATGCCTTACAATAAACTCACCTGAAAAAGGTGGGTTTAACAGAGCAATTACAGTGAGTTACAATATGGGATATTTGTGACACTCCCTCACTCCCAGAGCACCCTGTAGTTGGTTTTTGGGTTTCAGGGCCATTGCAGCCAAGGGACACTCATTTATGAAATCCCCTTACTAGAAGGAGCTACACTTGAAAGCTGCATTTCAGTAACTGTTAAATGAGGAGAGACCTCTGAGATTAAATACTCCTTTTTACCAGTACACTAATTTCATTTAGCAGGCACACTGATACATTTTTTCATTCCCATTTCATTTATATATATAAACCTTCTCATTTCATTCATATATATATATATATATATATATATATATTTGTATTTATATATCTATATCTTTACACCTGCCAAAGCAGGACTAACTTTAAGCAAGCATGGACCATTTTACAAATGATGGCTTAATAAAATGGCTCCACTTGATCCTGAATAACTGACAGATCTTTCTAGATCTGATTCAAACCTCTGCCTACTAATCTATAGTTCAACCACTCTCCTGAAGACAATACAGAGAACCTTTCCAAAAGTTACTTATTATTACAAGTGCTGAAGTTTTAAAACCTTTAGGCTAGGAGTGGATGTTTTCTCTGAATTCTCCTCACTTTTAGCATTGACTTATGGCAACATTAGTCCATAGTGCATCATCCCACCAAGCACAGCACCTCAGGAACAACACTGTACCCTGCTAGAAAGCCAGGTTTGTCTCAGTCTTCATCAGAAGTTTTAAAACTAAATATACCCCATATGCTTCAAAGCAAAACTGAAGGTTCAAGTGAAGACTTCTGTATGCTGTGGTTTTATTCCAAGTACTCCTCTTTGGTGAGGTCAAGGTGGCAGAGCTCTGCTACTGTTACAAAGAAAAAAAATAAATCGATCGATCTCAGAGTCATTCACCACACAGATCTTCCTTTTTTCTCCTCTACTTTCTCATAAAATAGATTGAAAACTCCTTGCATAGATCCAGTTACATGCAAAATAAATGTTAACTTCTCCTGCTGAATCTTTTTTTCCGTAACAGAGCACAGACTTTATTAGAACATCGCCTGCTCTGATCCTCCTTCCTTGAGCTCTTCAAAAGCATGTCAGGCTTAAAATAACAGAACAGCACAGATACTCTGTTTGCAGTTTGGGCAAAAACTGTTTGATGTTAAGAATCTATTTTTCTAAGAGAAACAGTGGGATCCACCCCCTCCCATGAATATTGCCAGATTTAAGGATAAGAGTTTTCATTTGGAAAGAATCCCACTTTCTGTATTTATAAAGAGGTCTGGGCAAAAATGGGCTGATAAGATTTACATAATGCTCTCTACTAAGTTATCTAAGAAAGAGATCTCTAAATAAACAGAGAAGGAACACCATGAAGTGAAAGGGAACGTGGAAAAAGGAGACAACAAGAAACAGCACTTTGATAGACAGGATGGAGAAAAACTTGGGAGAAAATGAAGTGCATATTGCTTTTTTTTCCTGTACAGACATTGAAAGCAACTCAGTAACATTGTGATTGGAAGTGATAAAAGCTGCAAAGCTTTGAGGGCCACTAGAAGCAGTGATAAATGGCTCACTTTTTAAAATTACATTTGTGCAATATTACATACAGAATAAAGAACCACCACTGCTATTGCATTTCTTAAATGGAGAGCAAGACAGGAATATAACACCCTAACCAAGAGGGCCAAGATGTCAACTGATAAATATTTAAGCAGTTTTAAGAAGCCCACAAAGGCCATTTCTGGACACCAGAAATCTCACGTGGTCACACAGCCGAGCTGAGCTGACACTTCTCAGCTGCCCCTCCCAAACACTTCAGCTACTCAGCCTTTACCATCAGTTAGTAAAAGACACCAGAGGTGGTAAGGTAGCTCAGAAAAGAGAGGTGTTACCCACAAAACTGCTCCTCCCTCAGCATAGCACTCTTGACAGATCATGTGAGTTTTGGTGAAGAGGATTGAACTAACCTAAGATCAGCCCTGGCACTCACAAGCTGTTCTCCAGCGTGGAAAGCATTTCCTTTCACTCTAAATTGCTTATGGCCTGGATTAGCAGCATTTCCTCACTCTCCCTATTTCACTCCATGCTCCCAAATCCTGCACTGGGCAGCAATGTGAGGTTCTTTAGTGAAATGAAGTGTAAAGTTAAGGCTTAAGAGAATGCAAAATTCAGAAATAAAACCAAAAGATCTTGCTAAATATGCCACAAAATATCCAGAGGCTCAAAACCAATCTAACATCTGGTAATGACAAGAGTCTGCATTCAGGAATATTCCCAAGCTCCAGGAGCTAACTGGGTGGAAAGAGTGAGAAGAAGGAAAGAGACAGCATTTTAGCCTTTATAAAAGTTTGAAGGGTAAAAATCCTCACATTTCCCCAAAATCTGATAAGTTTACATAAATTTCTATTCCTGCTTCTCAACCCAAAAATATTCAGATATATAACAGAACATGTAGCAACTCAGAGTATATTTACTACCTGCGTGGGAAAAGATTTCACATCTGCCAGGCTGTGCATCTGCATTTCCCAGTTCTGCACCAGACACACACCTACAGCTGCCAGATCACTGAAGTCCTGGAGTGCCTTTTGTGCTATGCACAATTTCACAAAGTATTTCAGAGTGGAAAGGAGATGCTCTGACTCAGCACAGAAACTGTTTTTTCCCAAGTGCTTAAAATGTTATATAAACAGGAAGTCAATTAGGTATCAGGAAATTCCAGAGCCTCTAGCTCAAAGAAAGCCTAGATTAAAGGATACAATTTACATATCCTAAGGCAAAGGTCTGCCACAGGGAATACCTTAGTCTCAATTTCCTCAAATGCAATTTGGGGGAGAATTATGTGATGCGGATAGAGCACTCCACTCACCTTTTTAAGGGGGAAAAAAGACAAATCAAAAAGGCCCTGTACAAGTACTTGATCCTGTCAGGAAGTGAATCAACCTGAGGGAAGCTCAGTGCCTTACTACAAACCCTACTCCATCAATCACTGCTTTATACCAGACCTCCCTAACAAATTGTAGTGTAAATTATAAAATGCTCCTGCTCCAAACCTAAGCCCAAAGTAATCTGCTTGAGTTGATGTTGCTACAATTAAATTCTATGTGTGACCATCATCATCATCTCAGTCCAGGTAATTTCAAAGTGTACCAATGTTTCCACTGATTGCTTTAAAACTGCTGACAGACTGGGGAGAAAAAAAACCCCAACACAAACCAACAAACAACCCAGTACACCTTATACAGATTGTGGTGAGGCACACAACAGCAAACACATGTTCAGACACACCATTTATGAACTGTTCCCTCTCCCTCCCCCACAAAATAAACACTTCAGGAACAGAAAACATGGATGGGGAAACACTTACGTTAGTGATGGTTGACAACAGACATGATACTGGTTCAGTAACCTAATAATAATCAACAATAATCTAATGTACAAGTGACTCAAGTCACTCGTTTTATCCATAACTTATTAATCACAACGTAAAACCAGTATTATAAAGTTTTTCCCTTTCTCATTCCTCCAAAACTACCACGTGATTGAAAGGGAAATCCCTTGAACAGATCTCTTCCTTCTAAGTTTTGCCCATTATGTACCTCCAAAGCCAAGGCTGTCTTGTCGTAGGCATTAGGGACTCGCTTCTGGACAACCCGGGCATAAATAGGGCCATTCTGAAGGTTAGGGAGCGGAGTGTTGATGCTGGGCTGGGCATAGGGCCCTGGCTCCGGCCCACCCAGTGGTTGTGGGTGGGAACTATCCTGGTTACCTCCAATCAGAGTAGGGACTGAAGCAGAGGAAGGTCTATACTTCTCGACGTAAGGAACGGGAATCATTCCCCTCTTCCCTGCGCTGTCTTCTGCGTTCCACCACTGCTCTTCAGGTTTATCCCGGATTCTCAGTATGTCTCCTTTCTTAAAGGGAAGGTCTTCCTCATCATTGCCATTAAAGTCAAAGAGAGCTCGCACATACTCTGCCTCCTCCTGCCTGAGGATAACCCCGCTATTCTGCCTCGAGCGGGAAACGGGTTCTATCAAGGTTGTAGTGTCCAAATAGTGTATTTTGTAGAATTCCAGTAAAGATGGCAAAGAATCAAACTCTTGGTCACCTATTCGAAATCTGGTGGGATTCAACCCTGAAAAGAGAAGGCAACATGTCAAAGAGAGCATTAAAACTGTAAATAATGCATCTGAGAAGACAAATACATTTACAGAGAAGTATTTCAACACCAAATTTGATCATCTTTACGTCATATTCAGCTTTTCTGAGTATTTTCTGTCAAAGACAGCACTATCATGATCATAAATACAGGTTTTTCTAAAAAGATTTTGTCAAGAAAGGAAAAGAGAAATTCTTTGGCACTGCCAAACTTCCCGAATTAGGATAAAAATATCTTTGTTTCTTTCAATGTTATATGGATTCGACAGATGAAAATGTTCAGTACATCAGGGTTTCTCAGGAGCCTGTACCATTTTCCTGCTTTATACTCTAAATATAGGAAGCAAATTAAATTTTGGACCATTTCAAGGAAATTATTTTTTTAAATTCTCTTCTGCTGTCTGGATCTATTTCCCAAGAACAACGCTGCAATAATGGTTATTTACCTGTTGTAACATCTTGGGTTAAAAGCACGGACACTACAGAAAACTGCTTTGTATGGCAGCAAACAAGTGATGTCAAAGAACAAATAGTTATTTTTCATTTTGATAAAAGGTACCACTAAAGAAAATTATCTACATTCTATGCAATGCAAAGCAACAATGTATATTTTCATAGCAGGTATGACTCAGCCTTTTAATCTCAAGTCCTGTTGCTTCTTTGCCACGTTTGTCAGATGGAGCCCAAGCTATAAATCCAAACCTCAAATACATTGGAATACAGATGATGTTCACATTCAAGCCATTACAAGCATCAAAGTGCAGAATATCCATTTCCAATCTGTGTGCTGTGCTTTTTTTTTCCATTTTATGTTCTTCAGGCTCAGCTGGGGAAAAAAACACACATGATGTTCTATTTCCACCATGCCCCCTGCAATCAGTTATGGGAAGAACTGGGGAAGACTGGGGGAAGGGAGTGCAGATGAAAAGATTTATGCTTTAATGAGTAACTCTTTTAGCAAGAAAGAGATGCTTACTTTGCAAGTCTGTTTTCTCTGCAGGGAATATCTAACAGTCCCAAGACTTAGCTCTGGAGTACAAAGCTAGCAGAATTCTTCAAGCTGTCACTGATCCAAAACTCCCTGCAAAGTAGCACTGTCAGCATGGAAAGCTAATGTTACAACAAGTTCTTTCAGGAGAGCAAAAAGGGGTTCTAACAGAGAAAAGGGCAGATTCAATAAGATCAAAACAGACAAACACCCGAGAAATGAGTTCTGAAGTATCCTGAAGGAACATGAGCATTAGTGGGGCTGGTTAAAGGAAATTCAAAGAAGCAGAACTAAGTCATTGGAAAATGCACGTTTGCATGCATTAACAGCATTGAAAGGCTCTCAAAAGAAATGAATACAAACACAGTGAGCCAAAACCCAAACCAAATACCTTCAAAAAACTGCAAAAAACAAACTGGCATCACCAAGAGATAAGGAAGTTAATGTAATTATCAGTAAGAAAGACGAGCCCAGCACAGGAAGACAATTAAGATTCCATCTTATTCTTACAAAGTCTAGTGCTCAGAAGATGCAAAACCCCCTCAACTTTTGTCGCTGAGATGTAACTTACAGCTCTAGGCTTGGCCAGAACCCTGGAATTTCACCCCAGTGGCACTGTCAGCTCTGTGGGCTCACAGGAGATGAATTCTGCCTGGACAGGCAGCATCCCTACACCACATCAGAACAGCTGACGTTCACTACTCGGTGCATAATGGGATCTGGGAATGCCGCACTTCCACTACCACGGGAAGTGGGAAACCAAGTGGGAAAGACACCAGGTTTCAGACCAACCTGGTGACAGAAACACGAGCAAGTATCTACCACTATTTTAGTTGTGAACCTTTAAGGATCAAGGCTTGAAACTTGAGTCAAAAGAAAAAGTCACAGGAACTTCAAGAGCAGGGCAGCAAAGCTCTTTGCAGCCATATGGAGAAGACAGTCTCAGGAAAGTTCACTGACATGGAACTTATTTCACATGACAGAAATATAGAGGCTGAAACGCCAATTTACCTCAGTAAAACCTGCTACAAGCTGACTCAGCCAGAAGGCTGAGCTCTGTCCCAGCAATGTAAGGATTCACAGAAAAAATTTAACAGGTCACAGGGAATGAACAGTTCTTCAGTAACATTCGTCAGCCTGGTCAATCTTCAATCTCCACCAGGATGAACAAGGCATTCTTTTATTTTTCCTTTGGAACAGGTTCACCTTCTTGAATTAATGCACAACAGCCTGAGAGAGCTGTCAAGTGTACCTGAATACAAGTTGGACTTTAAGAAGAAAGCCCTCTGGAACATTATGTACAGGGAAGGAGTGACAGAAATCACTGTACTGTATCCTGGATAATCAGATCCTAAAACGCATTTTGCACGGCTAAACAACAGCCAGAGGACACAGACCCTCCAAATTCTGGGATCAGAAAGATCCATGCACTCCTTGAAGGGACAGAGAGAAAAGCATCAGAAAGGAGAGATGTTACCCTCACAAAGACCACACTGCAAGAAAACCACATGCACTTCTGATGCTTTTCTTTAGAAAAAGAAAGGCAGCTACAGAAATCTGAGAAGACCTAGAATAAAAAAATCTACAAGCCTAATCCAAATTAATCACCAATATAAAAGCAGTGACCTCATCATTGTCTGCAGACTAGAAGACTCCTAAAATTTAGCTAAAATAGGCATTAAAAGGACAGTACAGTTCAAAGTCACAGTTGGTGAAATGCAGGTTGGAAATAAAATACAACTCCACCTTCCCAAGCAAGTGGAAAACTTTCCATCAGTTTAAGTCTTTTGCAGCTCCTCTTGTTCAGCTACAATGACCTAAATGATGCTCACATGTAGTGGGGAAATTACTTCACTCACTACAGGCTCCCAAGTTTTGTCATTCCCTGGTATAATGAAATTCAAAGACTAACGGATTTCCAGCTCAGTGGAATTCTTCAGCCTCTTGTTTGAAGTGCAACACTGCGCATACCTTCAGACCAATGGAATAATTCAGGCAAGATCTAACACAACAAAAAGTTACAGCAACAAGGTGAGTGGGGTTTTTTTGAGAGTAAGAGCAGTTTTCCTTCACGATCCTGGGATTTTTCTTGAAGGCACAGGTCTGAGCAGCACAGCGTGCACATCTTCTGAGGGCTCCCAGGAAGAGAAGAATGTAAAGGTGAGTCCAGCTCCTGGAGGAACTTTAGTTACTCCCTATGAAAGTTGGACACTTGAGTACTGGAAATTATCTTCCCTCCTCTGCAGCCTGGCACAGCTGAAGCAGAAGAGCTGCTCAGGGAGTACCTCCACCACCAGCACTGCTCAGCTGAGTCAGGTTACTCTTTGAATGAGAAGCACGAAGGGCTGAGTATCATCCTTCTTCCTTACTCCATCTCCACTAACCTGACTCCAGCCATCTCAGGATGCCACAAAACCCCTGCTCTCAGAAAGGTAAGGAAAGAGTTAAAATCCAAAGGGTCCCAGAATTGAAGAAAAGTTTCAAACCTGGCTCATGTCAGCTCTCTGTTTATGATGAACATTCCCTCCTGACACAACCCCCTGACACTCTGTTGGCTTTGTGTCAGTCTGGGAAAGATTGCTTATGTATGTTTTAAATATTGTACAGATACTGGGGAATTAGGGCTATAAACCACCCAATATTCTACTGACTGGGCAGGTGGTGAAACCACAGAGCAACTTCTCACTCCCTCAGACATCTCAAGGGGTTTGCATTTCTCTCTTCACTCCAACTGCTAGTGTCACTTGGGAGTTTTCTCTTTATTTCCAAGCTTTGGAAAGCTTTTCTTTCATAGGAATACAGGTTTTAAATTTTGCATCTAGTTTTAGTCTGTAAGGGTGGTTCCCTTTCCCAATTTAGAGTGTGTTTAGGGCCAGAAAAGCTGTTCTTATCACACAGGGCACAGTAAGATATTCCAGTGATGTAAGCCAGTTCCTCCTGGAGCATATGGGAGCTGGGCTCTGAAGGCATCACATTCCAGCCCTGTGCTTCCCCCACCCCCACAGGGACACCTTTTTTCCTTGTTCTCAGGCCCTTCCTACTCATTCTGAGAAGAACAAGTAAGTCCCATAAACGCCCTATAAAAACATAAAACTCCATTGACTGGAAGAGCTCTGAGCACATCAGGAAAACATTCACTCAGGAGTTACAGACTGTCATTTCTGCAGATAATCAGAGGACAAGAAGAGCAGATGTCTAATACAGGCACCTTCTAAAGTTGCAGTTAGTTTGCATTTAAATATATTTTGATCTCAATATAAAAATGAAAAAAACCCAACGAAACTCAAACCAAACCCCCAAGCAACAGAGGTAAACCACACTGCTCACACATCCCTAAAGCCACTTCATCCAGAGCTGAGTGTGGATATCATTCTGTAAGGATTCCATGATTCCAGGAAGTTCAGTCACAATGGAAGCGATTTAGAAGCATTAAATTCAGAATCATGTTCCTAAAACTCATCAATGGTGAAAACATCAATTTCTGCATTTTATCTGTCACACTTCCCTACTTCAGACAGACAAATTTAGTAACACTATAAGGTTTCTGGTTTTGTAATGCTGCACTCTCAACAGAGAGCATTTCTATCTTTAGGTATTTCAGGCATTTTTTAGTGCATATCACACATTTTTACCCCAACCCCCCCATGTCAAATTGCAAACACATGATTTATTTACTATTTCCTCTGCTGTCCATCACCATGCATGGAGCACTTTGTCTTGTTTGGGATTTCTTTAGCCATAACTGTGATACTTCATCACAAATGATACCCTAATTCTGATCCATTTACACTGAAAACATAATGTTTTTCTTTCCCATAATTCAGTGATTTATCCCATTTTTTAAACTTCCTTAAAACATTCCAGGAAGACATAAAAAGTTCTGTTCAATTCTTTTTTCTTTGTTATGCTGAAAAATCACCTGCAAGAAGTTAGAGAGGGCAGCATCAGACAAAAGACCAATTTAACAAAGAGTCTGCAAGTTTACTTTAGAAATCAAATAAAGTATCATGGTTTTGTGACATTCTGATTTTTAGGGAAGCCAAAGCTCCTCATTTCATTCATACTATGCTGAGGCTTCCCTATCCCTGAGAGCAGTGTTAGACCAGTCAGGAATTTCACAAACACTGAGACCAACAAAACCCAACCCAAGAACCCCACCTGGAATATTCAGATTTCCCAGCGAGACCTGTGCATTTGCCAATAATAAATTGCTAAAAAAACTGTACCATACTAAAACAGTGATTTTGTTTTTCCTAAAGTTTTAACTTGGCCACAATGAACAAGCAGGACAATTTGCAAACACTTAACTCTTTTTTACTTTTTTACTGCATTACCTTCCCTACCCAAACACGAAATCATCTTCAATCTTCTACCAATGTTTTCACCTCCCTTCCACTGCAGAACAACCTCCCACCTATTTTTTTCTGAAAGAGCACCTTAATTACACTTGAAGTGCAATTTAATATACACCTCCCCAGCACCTTCTTTGGCTGGAGCATGAAGACAGCAGTATCAGCACAGAGGCATGATTTAATTAAAATTACTAAAATCAGCGTGGGAGTGTCTGTAGTGCAGGAGTGATGCATCACCCCTCCCTAGAGCATCCAGAGGACAAATAAAAAGGAGACCAACCAAAACATAATTATACTTTTTCGGCTATATTAAGCCTACTGTGCCACCAGCTTACACAGCTACTCTTTTAAAACACGATAATCATTTAAAACAGAAGAGAATTACAAGGTACTTCGTGATTTTAACCTAAGCCAGCCCACAGAATGCCACAAAATGTTACTGAGCTTAAGGATGTAACACAAGAAGAAAATCAGGATGGCTGTACTGAAGTGATGTTTTTGCAGAGACAAGTTGCTCCCCAAAGCAACTGCCCAGAAGTGACAGACACTCATGAGCCAGTGTTTTTTACTGTCTTTAAAATCCTATTAGATTAGATTCCACAACAAACTATCCTGGTGACTGACTCTGCTCTACACACCAGCCATCCTTGTCAGCAGTTACTGCACCAAACCTGTCTGCACACACATGAAGCAACAGGGCACCTGCCACATTCTGACTCCCCACAGCAGCAATGACTTCCAGTTCCAGCTGAATTCAGCCACCTGTAACTTCTACCTGTGGAGCTTTGTGACTTGAGTGCACTCTGCAGCTCTAGGAGGTTTCTGGGATAAACAGGATGAGTTAAGACTTTCCCAGTTTTTTCAATCTGAAATGCTTCCCCTGTATTACAGTGCAAACCTACTGGCAGCAATTTTGGCTTCTCTCAGATTATCTCCTTCTTAGTCAACTACTCTGTGCAGAGACTGAAAAATAAAACAACTCTTGTTACATCTTTCCAATCCTGGTGTTATTCCACCCATAGACCTACACCAGAGTGTCTCTGTAGCAATTCACACAGTTTACTTTCTGCCAAATAAATTCATCAAATCTCTTACTACACAGGCTTACTATTTTACTTTAAAATTATCTAGTAGCTCCTTGCTGGGATGCCAACCACACATCCACATCATTTTGCAAGGATTAATATCCAAACTTAAGCAGTTCCAGCACCAACTCCACTAATTCCCAGAGGAGGGACACCACTGCCTTTGGATTGTACTTTCTGACACATCCAAGGGTTCTGCACTGCTGGGGTTTAGTTGGACTGAACAGCAAAACTGCTGCTTCTCACAGTGCTTTTCTCTCTGGCACAGTCAGCACCTTCTGCTCTTGAAGTGTTACACTTAAACGTGTTGTTGTCATATTACACGTTCAGTCAATGAGAAATAATATCAAACTTCTCCTTTCAAGGGGAAGGAAACTGAACTTAACAACTGATTTAAAGAAACCATTGCCTTTACATCCTGAAGAGTTCCCACTACTCAAACTCCCCACTCGAACTCAGTCTCCCTGATAATGCAAAGCTGCCTCGTCAGAAGTCAGACTTCGGGGATGACACTTCCACAGAACCACCTCCCGGCTGAGACGACACGAAAAATCTATGAATTATCGCTAAGGGGTTTAGGAAAACAAAGAGGTGCGAGGCTGGAGCTGCGGGCTGCCCAGCTCCAGGATCTTGAATTTCATGTGGCACAGGACGGCAGGTGCGGACAGACAGCTCGGCGCGGGCAGCGGCCCCAGCTCCGAAACACGGCTTAATTCCACCACAAAGCGCTCCACGCCTGCAAACACCGCCCGGGCGCCGAGCGGAGCCGCCCCGGCTGCCCTGCCCGGGGCTGCGGGCACCGCCAGCCCTGGGGGTCACTCACCCGGGGCCCCGGGGCCCTCGCCGCCGGCCCGCCGGGCTCCCGCCGGCCCCAGGCTGTTGACGATGTAGTGCGAGACGCGGGAGCTCTCGGACACCGACAGCACGAAGTCGCCGGGGATGGTGCCCGAGTCGCGCACCAGGAAGGTACCGTGGCGCTGCCCCTGCAGCAGCGACACGGCCTCGGCGCGGCTCAGCCGCCCCCAGTACCAGCTCGCCCGGTCCTCGGAGTCGAACTGCCCGGCCATGGGGGCCGCGCTCCTCCCCCGCCCGCGGCCGCCGCCGCCGCCCGCGGAGCCGCTCAAAATGGCGGCCCGGCCCTGACCTCACCTACCGGACGTGACCGCACGCGGGAGGCGTGACGTCATCTCCCCGCGCGGGCGGGGCGGGGGGGGGGGGTTGGTGTGAGGGAGGGCTGTGAGGGGGAGGCGGGAACGCGTTCTGGGAATTCGGAACGGCGGAAACAGCGAGCGAATCCCGGGGTCGATCGGGCTGGAAAACACCGCTGAGATCATCGAGTCCGACCCGTAACCGAATATCGCCTCGTTAACCAGATCAGAATTTCGCGTCCGGTCGTTTCTTGGACACCTCCAAGCCCGGTGACTCTGCCACATCCCTGGGCAGCCCGTTCCAATGTCTAATGACCTTTACTGTGAAGAAATTTCTCCTGATGTCCAACCTAAACCTCCCCTGGCACAGCTTGAGGCCGTTTCCCCTTGTCCTGTCCCTTGTTCTCTGGGAGCAGAGCCCGACCCCCACCTGGCTCCAACCTCCTGTCCAGCAGTTGTAGAGAGTGAGAAGGTTCCCCCTGAGCCTCCTTTTCTCCAGATTCAGTGCCCCCCCTCAGCTCCCTCATGCGCTCCTGGTGCTCCTGACCCTTCCCCAGCTCTTTTCTCTGGACATGCTCCGGCCCCTCGATGTCCTTCCTGAATTGAGGGACCCAGAACTGGACACAGTGCTCCTAACCAGTGCCCAGCATAGGGGGACAATCCCTTCCCTGGCCCTGCTGCCACACCATTCCTTGTCTGAGGAGGCTACAAAGATGCTGAATGATCTGGAGAGAGTCTTATAAGAAGGGACTGAGGTCACTTGGTTTGTTCAGCCTGTAGAAGAGAGACTGCGGTCAGACCTCATTGTGGTCGTCAACATCCTCCTGAGGGGCAGCACCAACCTCTGCTCTCTGTGACCAGGGACAGGGCCTGAGGGAGCAGCTGGAGCTGTGCCAGGGGAGGTTTAGGTTGGATATTAGGAAAAGGTTCTTCCCCCAGAGGGTGCTGGCAGGCTCCCCAGGGAATGGGCACGGCCCGAGACTGCAGAGCTCCAGAAGTGTTTGGACAGCCCTCCCAGGGATGCACAGAGGTGGGATTATTGGGGTGTTCTGTGAAAGGCCAGGAGTTGGAATGGATGATCCTTGTGAATCCCTTCCACTCAGGATATTCTGTGATTCTGCACATTAAAGGCTGCAGCTTTGTGTGTTTTCCTTCAGGGCTGTGCCAGCTGTTTCTGTCCTCATCCTCCCTGCCAGCCACATATTCCCACCCCACTGTGGGAATGAAAGCACGCTGCTTTTCATGGGACTACACACTCAACTGGGCCAACGAGCTGTTCTGGGTTAAAAATAGCCCTGCAAAAGAAAAAGTTTCATTTTATTCAGGGCAGTTCACTGACTGCATTACCGCAGAGGTCTGCAACAGGGAACAGCTTAAGTTTCACTCGTGCCACAGAGGAACCATGTGGGGACATGCACAAATTAAGAATTATATTTGTGAGAACAAAGCAATATTTACCACTTTTAGATTGTTCTCCAAGATCTCTCAAATCCCAGAGTAATATGTCAGTATGTATAGAATTCTGCTCCAGCTCTGCTCAGTTCTGTGAGCTTTCTTCCAGAAAGGAATGTGCTTTTTCAACTGTGTGGTCTCCCTGTGGCAGCACTTGCATAAACAATGTTAGAGCACAGCTGTCCCTGACTGTGAGGGTGCTGTGCTCTTCCCTGCCTCCCAATATCCTGCTTTTTTGTAGGGCCCTGTAGCTGTCTCCTGGATGGGACTCTGGCATTGTGTCAGATAACTAGGGTTGTATTAACTTTCACAATATCCCAGTGAGAAAATGTTCTGTCTTACAGGTGGAGAGCCTGTGGTTCATCAAATCCATCAGAAAACACCAGGTGCTTGATTTCAGCTCATCCAATGGCTTCACAAATTAACATCCTTCCTCTGCTGATCCCGTTCTCTCTCCAGATGGACTGGAGGTAGGAGCGAGCCATAATCCATTTGGAAGCCAGTCCCAGTTTCCGTGGTGATGTGTGGGGTTTGCTGGCCAGCTGCAGGAATAGCACACACACTGCCATGGGTTTTTCACAGGTTTGAAAAGCTGCAGATCCTTGCTGAGAGCCCAGGACGGCAGGAGAGTTAAACCATATCCACAGGAACACGTGTCCGTTCTGTTCAGTGTTCACAGACCACAAATAAACAAACAAACAAATCAACCAAGGCTTTATTAGGGCAAAATTCACCATTTTTCTGACTCCTGCCAGACCACTGCAAAAAATTCTCCATTTCACTGAGAGCCCACAGACTGTTCTTTTTTCCCCTCCCTTCCCAGACGGCATCTCCCGTTTTCAGCCGAACCCAAAACTGCAGGAATTGGTGTTTTCCATCAGGTTTTGGTTTTGGTTTTCGCTCACGTTGAGAATTCTGTTACACGAGCTCCCTCTGGTGGTCAAAACCGGGAAACGAATAACGCTCCTGCCCTAAATCGCTCCTGTGGGTGTTTTTATGCTGGAATGATTTCATAGGATCATGGAATGGTTTGGGTTGGAACGGACCTCGTAGATCATCCAGTTCCAACCCCCAGCCATGGACAGGGACACCTTCCACTAGACCAGGTTGCTGAGAGCTCCACCCAACCTGGCCTTGATCACTTCCAGAGATGGGTTATCCACAGCTTCTCTTCTACAGTGACCTTCTCACCTTCATTACTTGTAAAAGCCTTTCCTTACTTAGTGTTTCTGATAATAACTGGTAGATTTTCCCAAATTTCTTTTTCCTCCCCTATTTAAACACTGAACCCCTCAGTAGTTTATTACCCTTGACCCATCATTGCTGCACAAAGACTACAACAAGGCAGAGTCCTTCTGCCCAAACCTGCTTCTTACAGGTTTGGAAACAATTAACATTTTAAGAGTTCAGGTGATCTTTCACAGGCAGAGGGGTTGCAGAGAGGAATGTGAAAGAAAACCAAAGCTCTGGGACAAAGTCTCAGAAAAACAAAACTAAATCAGCTTGTAATGCTGAAGAATTCACTGTTAATAACAAGATTGTGAAAGTAGTAAAATACTGTGAAAACATTGTATTCACCCACCTGGCAGTAAAAGCCCCACTGGTACCCAGGTTTGGTTTCCCTCTCCTGATTTTATTGTCCCTACCAGCTGGCCAGAGATTGTTTTTTCTTAAGAAGCTCTAAAATTTTGGCAACGAGTCTAAAACCACAGTTATTAATCAGTAGAAAGTTTCTTGCTGAGTTCAATGAGTGAGTCTTGAAAAGGTGCCAGGCATCGAGGGCTGTAGTAGAGCAATGTTCTGTCCAAGGTGACATTCAGGGATGTTAAAACAAAATAAGGAAACACCTGGGTTAGCCAAAGGTTCATCTGCTCTCTGCTGACAGCAGTGCAAGGTGACCTGGTGTCACATAACCCTGTCCCAGCGGTTCCTTGGAGGGTTTGGCTTTGTCAGGCTGGTCTAGATCACATGGCAATACTCTGTGTCCTACTTAGAAAATTAAAACTAAAGGAGGAGAAGTTCCGTCTCTTGCTTTCTTTTCCCTGTGACCTGAAGAAACAGCATTTCTGCCACAGAAATGTTTCCTCTTGCAATTAGTTCAGACTCTGCTGCTCGCAGGAGGTGCCTGTGTCCTGTTTATTCCTTTTCTTCACCTCGTGCGTGGCTTCTGCCAGAACTGTTTCACACCTGGCTTGGAAGTGTCACATGTGTCTGAAGTTCCTGCCAGGTGCTGCTGTGGGATGTCAGCACCAAATGCAGCACTTTCGGTGAAGCAAGGTGACATGAGCTATTGTGTAATGAGCTCTGTGTGAACACTTGACAATAAATAATCTTGGAGTGAGTGATGGGTAGAATGATCATTTGATCCCGCTGGATTTTGTGTAAGAGGAGGAGCCTTTACGCTGCCAGCTGAGAAATGTCTTCGTGACAAAGTCTAAATTTGAATTTTCCTGGGAAGTACCATCAACTCAGAGGGAAAGTGATGTACCACAGGGGATGGACTCGAGGGGGTTTATTTGTAAAATGTGCAGAAATAAGGTGTGGAGTAGCCTGAGCTGGAGGGAAGGGTCCTGCAGCTGGAGAAATAGTAGGAATTCTTAATGGTGTGATGATAACACCCAATGCCAATGGGATATGGCTGTGTAGCCTGGCAGTTGTGGTGTGAAATAATGATGCCAAAACAGAAGCAACTCCTCAGCTACCACAGGGCTCTGGTCTGCTCTGTGTGCAGGAATGGAACTGATTAGTGTAATTAGGGGAATGAAGAACTTGTCTCATGGGAACGGGTAAAACCATGTGGTTTATTTAGGCCAAGAGGAGCCAGGGCTGCTCTCCTGGAACAGCCTGAACATCTTGGGACAGGGCAACAAAGAGAATAACTGAGCCACGGAACAATGGGCAAAAGCCACACAACACTGCAGAGAACTTCGAGCTGAGAGTTAATTTGATTTTATCAAAGGTGTAACATTCCGCTCGTAAGGAGGGGAGGGGGAAATGGAACATTAGAGTTCAGATAGTTTTTTTAAAAAAACCTCTTTCTAGCGACTTAGGTTCTGTGTTTGCCGCTCACCGTGTGCCTTTCCCCGGGTGGGGGTACGCGGGGACACGGCGGGGCCGCCCTCCCGCCCGCTGTAGCCGCGCTCGGCCCCGTCCCTGTGGCCGTTCTCCACCCTGAGCCCCTGGGCCCTCAATCGGCTCCGTCCGGCCCGGGATGTGCCGGGCTCGGGGGTGCGCTGGGCTCGGTGAACAGCGGGCGCAGGGGTGTGCTGAGGCTCGGGGAGGTTCGGGGGTGCACCGGGCTCGGGTGTGTTGGGCTTGGGGGTGTCCTGGGCTCGGTGGACGTCCGATTTGGGGTGCGCTGGGTCTCGGGGATGCTGGGCTCAGGGTGCGCTGGGTCTTGGGGGTGCATTAGATTCGGGGTGCGTTGGATTCGCGTTGCGCTGGGCTCCCGGGGTTCACCGCGCTCGAGATGCGTTGGGCTCAGGGGGTGCACTGGGCTCGGGGTGCGTTTGATTCAGGGTGTGCCGGGCTCAGCGGGTTCGCTGGGTCTCGGGGGTGCGCTGGATTCGGGCTGCCCCGGGCTGGGCGCAGCTGCGGGCGGCGCTCGGGGCCACTGCGCTCCGCCCGCCCGGCGCTCCTGGCCGCTCTCCGCGCTCGGTGCCGCCCCACCGCTCTGTGCCGCGCCGCGCTCGTCTCGCTGGCCGCGCTGGGCGGGCCTGGCGGAGCCATGGCGGCCGTGCGGGGCCTGCGGATCTCGGTGAAGGCGGAGGCGACCGCGACCACGGCGGAGCCGCGCGGCCCCGAGCCCGAGCCCATGGAGGTGGAAGAGGGCGAGCTGGAGACCATCCCTGTGAGGCGCTCGCTGCGGGAGCTCATCCCGGTGAGGGCCGAGAGGTGTGGGCTAGGAGGGCTGGGTCCGGCGGTTGGAGGTGTCCGAGCGCTGTGTGAGGGCTTTTGGGGGGGGTTCTTGGGAAAAGCGGGGATGTGGGAGCGGGGACAAGAGGGGACTCGGGGGCGAGTCCTAAGGAAGCGGGCAGGATGTGCTTGCGAAGGAAATGAATAAAGGAGGCGGTGGAGAACAGGATTTGGGGTGCGGTGTTGGGGTGTAGAGGAGGTTGTGGGTAGGAGAGTGTACAGGGAATACCTGTGGGAGCAGGGAACAGGGGCTGACAGCGGGATAGCAGAACTGGGAGTGTGGGCTCTCATGAGCAGGGTTTGAGGGTTTTCTTCCCGATGTTTTTCTGCCCTTTTTCACTCTCGCTGATTGTTTCTGTACAAGTTTTAGTAGGATTAGATTTAACAACTAAAAATGGGTCAGAGTCCTAAAATCCTAAGTAATCTTTTGCTCTCAAAACTTGGGTGAAAATTGCTTTGGAAGCTAATCTTTAATTAGCTGGTCTCCCAAAGTGCTTGTGCTTCTACCCAACATGTGGCCTGAGAGACAGCACCGTGCTGTACTTCCTTGTGCTCCGTGAGTCAACCTCAGACAGTGGGGGTTTTCAACTTTAAAAATCATGTTTATTTTGCTTTTCTTTTTCTAGTAACTCGGAACATTTGGCAGCATTAGAGGAACTTTGATGCTGTTACTAAGAAAAGCGGTTGGATTGTGTGTGTTCCTCCGTCTTTCTAAACTGAGACTAACCTACTTCTAGAAATGGTCCTTTAGCCAAAGTAATTATTGCAGCCCAAGTGTAAAGAACACGTTTACTCCTAAAGAAAGCAAGAGGTGTTTTTCCAGCTCCAAGCTTTTGCCAGCTGAGGGTGTCAGAATGAAGAGGTGCCATTTTACAGATGCAAACAATAGAGGGCACAGAATTGGTCCAGGAGCTGTGGTGTTTAGTCCCTCTCTGAATTCAGCAGTCCTGGTTGATGGACAGGAAACTTGTGATTTTTTCCCCCCATCATTCTCCATTTTTGCCCTCTATCAGTATTAAAACAGTAGTGTTTCACCTTGGTATTTGGAATTTGGGGTTGAAATAATGAAAGGAATAAAAAGTTACTTGTTTCATTGTGGATGTGGCTTGGTGTTCTCACTTTTTGAGATTAAAAGCTGCAAACTGACATTCCAGCAGTCAGGTAATCACTGTTAAATCTGCTCATGTTTTACAAGGAAATCATACCCAAACCCAGAATTGTGGAAGTCTTACTTGGGTAAAATACGTGATGACTTTCCCTGTATTGCTGAGAGAGTAAAAAGCTTGGCAGCAGCTGACATGGAAACTAAATTCTGTCAAAGGAAAGAATCCCTACAGTAAGGGAGTTTGGTTCAGTTCATGTGCTTTTATTTTCACTGACATCAGAGAAAGTTATTGCTTGTGTGCCTGTCAGTCTGGGGATGTAGGAATCAAGGAAAAGGAGATCTGTTTCTTATAGAAATGATCAGGTGTCTTTTTCAGTGTAACAAGTGTGTTGCTTTCAGTGCTCATTGAGATTTCATCCCCATTTTGCTTTGTTTCAGGACACCAGTAGGAGATATGAGAACAAAGCTGGAAGTTTCATTACTGGAATAGATGTAACCTCCAAGGTAATTTTTGTGCTATGGCTCTTCAACATTTTGTCATTTTTACCACTGAGAGGTAGAACCATTTCATTTCTTTTTTCCCCAACATGCACAAAGGCTTAGCCTGCTGTTCAGGCAGCTGGCATGAATCACAGTGTGTGTTCCAAAGATCCAAAAACCTATAACGCTTCCTAATAAAATCTGGAGAACAAGGAGCTTCGCAGTCAGTTTCCAAAATTGCACAAGTTCCAGGCAGGCTGTTGCTCATGAGCTGTATAAGAGGAGCCTGAATTGCCAGTCCAAAAAAGTTCTCTAGAGCCAGCTCTCCAGTGTTAAATTCCTGCTCAGAGAAACAAATTCACACTTTTGTATATATTTAAAATTAACACATAGGGAAAAATCTCTATAATATTAAAAAATGAATTTTGCCTGTGGTAGAAATACTTCTTTTAAAAGAGTTTTTTTTTTTTTAATTGTTAGTAAGGAATAGATAGTGTTCCCATTCCATCATGGAGTCTGTGTTGTCCAAGACACCTTGTTTTCCATGCATCCTGATTCCCATTCCTGGACCTGCACAAAAACTGTTCTGTGGCACAGAAATATTTTGGTGAACTACTTCTACATTCTGAAACCTACAGGTCTCTTCAGAATTAATAAAATTATTAATATAAATTGTTGCTGTCTGGTAGATTTTAAGTATCCTCAGTGCAGCTTGTTGAGGGTGCTCCTGATTCCTGTTTTGAGTGGATTGGTTTGCATTTTGCAGGAAGCAATTGAGAAGAAGGAACAAAGAGCCAAACGCTTTCATTTTCGGGCCGAGGTGAATCTCGCCCAGAGGAATGTGGCCCTGGATCGGGACATGATGAAGAAAGGTAAAAGATCCCTTTGTTTACTTCCTCACAGTGTCTTGACTTGATTTATCTTGCAATATGTTCTGCATTCCCAGAGGTTTTTCCAGATTACTGCCAAAAGGAATCACTTTGGGGTTTTTCCACCTTTTCATTTGTTCGTCATTACTTTTTAACCTATTTGACACTTACCAGTTCACTCCTTGTTCTACCAACCCCAGGATAAAGAAAACACTTTCTGTGTGCCTTATTTACTAGTGCTACATGCCCAAGATTCATCTTGTGGATCAGTGCTGCTTTAAGAATCCTTAAATGCTTTGTAAAAGCCCTGGAGCACTGTGTGGGTACACGTGGAGGACTCTGTGTCCTGTGCACAGGGAGATCAGACTCTGTGCTGTACACACAGTGAAGCTGCACTGATGGCAAGCTGGAACAGAAGCCAGGAGATGTGTGCACAACAGATTGGTGCTTTTGGCACCCAGTTAGTTCTCAAGGCTTTTTTTTCCAACTGGCAGCTTGGACCTGCTAAGCTGTGGCTTGTAACAGCTCCCCATCAGGTGATAGAAGTGGAAGTGCTTTGTACAGGACCTTGTTTTGTTCTGGCTCTTTAGTACTTAATGATAGCACTTTGGCAGTGTTCAAAGAGAAAAAGAGTGTTTTTCAAGCTGTTTGTTTGCTGTGCAGTCTCTGTATCTACCAGTGCTTGTATCCTCTCTTAATTCTCAATTTATTGAAGTTTTGCATTGTGGAAGAATAAATTAAGTTATGGTCTGTGTCATGCTTCACTTCAATTAGCTCCTCTTTAGTTTATTTAAAGGTTATAAACCCATATGTTACTAATCTGAAAGCTTGGAATAAGTACCAGTTTTGTGTCTTCTCCTCTTTATAGCAATTCCTAAAGTAAGACTGGACACCATTTACATTTGTGGAGTGGATGAGATGAGTACCCAGGACATCTTTGCCTATTTCAAAGAGTATCCTCCTGCTCATATTGAGTGGCTGGATGACACCTCATGTAAGTAAACAGAGTGTTTGTAATTCTTACTCTATTTTTAAAATACTGGTCATAGCTGTACCTCTAAGTGGAAAAAGAAAAAAGTCTAAAATTATGTGCTGCTTCCACCTTGACATAGTTTATCTGAGAGAAGGTGATTGAGCCCTGCAGTTGGGCAGGTTGGGATGGTTTTATGTGGTGGAGGAGGAGGAGACCTGTTGCCATATTTGTGTAGTGCATACTCCAGGAGAAATGGGTGGGCGGAAGGAGGTGGCAGCGGGATGTGATTTCCATAGATTGGAAAAGGAATGTAGGTGCACATGGCAAGGGCTGTTTTGGGGAGTGAGATTGCCAGCAAGATCAAAGGTGATTGAGAGTTTCCTCACTGATACTGAAGGCTGTAGAAGAGCTTTTTGCTCCAGCTGGGTGATGGATCATGGAACTGGAATACTCTGAGATTGTCACGTGGTTACAAACCTTGTGCCTGAAATAACAGAAAAAGAAATAGGAGCCAGTGCAGGTTTTCCAAATTGCTGGAAACTTAGTGACAAGCATGGCTAAAAGCTGAGAATCAGTAGCTTCATTCTCTGGAGTGACCCTGAAGAAATTATGCAAGACAAGATAGATGGTGTTCTACAAAATACTGGTAACCTTGAAGTCACTGTGTGTGACAGCTTGAAGTACTGGCACAAGCTGATAGAAAATTTGAAACCCAATGAGCCCTGGGTGGGTAATTGCAATACAGAGCTGCTGGATGGACCTGTGCTGATGCATGAGCTTGGAAATGCACAGCTTAACTCTGTATCTGAGGCTTCATTTCTAAGATTGTCTGTTTGTTTTTTCTTATATGCTACACGAGTAAATTAATGTGAAAATTAAGGCTTCAGGGTTGTAATAATACCCAGTTATAGTTATTACACATATTTTTTAATGGTGAATTTTCATGCTGTGTCTGAGTTACCATGTCAGCTACACTTGGTGAAAATAGCAAGAAAAAGCTTTTTCTTTTCAGCACAGCTTTGCACCATGGCAAAAACTTCAGTGTTCCCAACTGAACGACATCTTAAGGTGACTTAGTGCAAGGGTGAATTTAGTGTTCTGTGCTTCAAACTGATGAACATGAAATGATAAAGGTTTTGAAAATTTTGAGATGGTAGACTGGAAGAAAAAAGTAAATTTATTAACCAGTCATTGAAGTTAATATCTGGGTGTTCTTCACCTTGTCATTCTTGTCTGTTTGAGTAATTTAAGAGAGAAACTCTTACTTTGGGTCACTGTACAGTTTTCTTGATATCTGAATCCACTCTGCTTACCAGCAGAACAGACACATTTGCTGCTGTATTTGCACTAAGTGCAGAAAGCTTTTGTTCAAATCTTGTTTCTAAGCAGTTTTAGCTCTTTCAACATCTGTGAAACGCTTTTAATTGGCCTAATAAGTTATGTTTTAGTACCATCTGCTGATACTTGAGGCACATCCTGAATGATATTGCTAACCTGTGTACTCTATAATCTGTGCAAAGGGCTTGAGCAGTCTCCTATTTCCCCGTATTTTCCCACTTTTTGGAAAAGATGAACAGAATTCTGCAGTGAAGTCCAAGGTTCTGTTAAGTTGCCAAAGGGGAAAAAAAATCCAGGCTTCATTCCTGCCCCCTGCTGCTCCCATAATCACATTTGTGTGGGAACACATGGATACACTGACCCCAATCCAATGCCCTGCTTTGCTGTGCTTAGGAAGCCTCTAAAATCTATGGTTGTGCATTTTAGTGATTTTTGGGGTTTTGATCAGCTCTTGTGTTTTTTAACAAGCTGCAAATGGCGTGTCCTCCAGCTTATCAGGTGTGTTGAAGAATATAACTTTCCCTGCAAGAGATCTAATGGCTTTTCTGTCATTCCTGAATTTTTGCCACTCATTTCCCTCCAGCAAGGCAGGGGAGATGTGACTGCTCAATGACACAAACTACATTTGGGTTTTGTGTGTGTTTCTGTCTGTCACAGGTAATGTGGTCTGGCTTGATGAAGTGACAGCAACACGGGCTCTAATAAATATGAGCTCCCTGCCTGATCAGGAGAAAGCAAAGAGCAGAGAAAACAATGAAGAGAAGACAGCTGAAAAAACCAAGAAAGGTAGATTGAGATACACAAATACAGACATCATCTCATTAAATCAATGAAACTTTAAACTTGTGCTGGGGTATTGCATAACCTAAATTACTGAAGGAGCTTCTATCATATAGTTTCAGGTAAATGTATTCTGCCACTTTAAAAAAGGCTTTCATCTTGGAAACCTTTTGAAGAAGCTGCTTCTTAAAAGGTGGGTTGGAGCTAGACCAAAAGCAGTAATTCAGTCGATACTAAACGTGTTAGATGAGGGTGATACTGAGAGCTGGTATTTATAGTGGGACACGGTGCACAGAAATAGCTCCGTGTGATGTGCCTACAAAGGCAGGCAAAGTGGGCAAAAAGCAGGTGTGAGAAAACGGCCTATTTTTGAAATGCCACAGCTAATTCCCTTTCTGATGCACCACCATCCTTCAAGTACATCCCTCACACCAGCGTGACAGTGCATCACTTCACCAGGGTGTGTATCAGCTCTAAATTTGGCTGTTATCCTTTTAAGAAAGAAGTTATTAAAAGGTTGGGTATAAAAGAGCAGAGCAGCAAAAGTACGTCTCAGTGTCGTGATAAGTCTGGTACCTGACTGCCTTGATTGTAAATTTATTTTCCTTTTTTGTGTGGAAGTTTAAAACTGCAGTTTGCTACCTGAGGACTGTTTTGCTCTTAGGCTGCTGTGAGTGCTGTGGTTGCAGGTGCTCTATCACATGATACACAAAAAGATGTTACATTTATTCGCTTTTCCATAGATTTTCCCTAAAAATGCTATTTATGACCTAAATGCAAGGAGCATTCTTGTTAATCTCTCTGTTAGATATCTGCAGTGCTTCCAAAAGCCTTTCTGGGAAATTTGGTGTTTAAGGGTTTGTTAAACTTACGGAGTCTTCTAATTCACCCCCTTTTCAAGTTGCTTTTTTCCACAAAGCAGTGACTCCTCAACCATCCACATGACTTTAGTTTTTGCCAAATGTTGATAAAGCTTCAAGTAAGACTTGTTATGAAGTTTTTGTAGATTAGGGACATTGCTTAAATGGAGCATAAATATATGCATTTAATCCTGCTTGCTATGAATTGCATCTTATATTATCATTACACCACATCTGAAAATAAGAACTGTCATCTGAATTACTCCTGTTCGTCTGGAAAAGTGGGATAGTAGAGAAAGTACAGACTGTTCAATTACATCTTAAGGTGTGAGATGCATACAGATACCCTGGAGTCATCTGGCTTGGTTACATTCCTTTTTTTAGACAGAATTTCAGGGCTATTTAGACATTTAGGGATGCAAAAGATTGGTCTTTGCTATGAGAAGCTTCCAATTTGTGAGGGAGAAAAATGCATGAATACTCTCCCTGATAGAACTTAATTATTCAGGTTTGAACCTGCGTAATTTGTTTACTTAAATTCTCTCTTTGGTTTCAGTTTGGTTAATTGTGCTGTATTGTTTTCACTTAGGAATATTTTCAGGATCTTTTGAACAGCTGCCACTCTTTATTTTAAGTTTTTAAATTTATTGTTGGATGAGATCTAAGATAAGGAACTCTGAAATATAAAAGAGGGTTTTTTAATCTCAGGCCTATGAAATACTTTGAGATCTTTGCAAATGAAATTGGTGTATCACACTTTATAGCTGTCCACAGTCATTACTTTTTTACAATATTTTATTTCCTGGGGACTTCAGAAAAAAAATCAGCATGAATTTTCTTATACTGAGCTAAAAAGAACTCTGAAAAATCAAATCAGAAGCTGAAAAATCAGCTCACAATTTTAGCAGTTCTGGAAGCATTCACTTCTTTATTAGTTATTTCACAGTAAAATTAAGTCACTAAGGTTGTTTCTTTTCCTTTCTACTGCTCTCTCTAAGCTTTTGATTAATAACCTGTTTTACACTGTTAGTATTGGATATTTGTAGGCACTTTAAAAGGGAAGGCTTTTATGTGCCTTCAGTGTCTTGGCCTTGCTGATCTCTGACAGGCAGTGCAGTTGCATTTGCTTTCAAAGAGTTCAGTTAATGATGCACACGTGCTGCTGCAGGCACAGGGCTCTGAATTTCACTGTGCTCTGTGTGCTCCACTTTTCCATAGGCATTCACTGCTTTGATTAATTCCTAGGCTGCACAGGAGAAAGGAAAACACCTTCAGGCTGATCTCAGACAATGTAGGTAATCATAAATCAAATGAGACTGACACACTAAAATGGAGCTTGTTTTTGGTTTTTTTTGTTCCCCAATTATTTTCCTTAGAAAAACAGGAGGAAAGCTCTGATGATGAGACAGAAGAAGGCGAGGTTGAGGATGACAATCCCAGTGATGTGGAGGTCAGTACAGAGGGAAAATGGAAACTCTGCTATGGAAGTTTTGCTCTGGCTGGTGTGAAGTTTTCACAGCATTTTAGGTTGATACTTGCAATTCACGATTTAATTATCAAAATAAATTAGGTGGGGAGTGAGAGGGTGTGCTGGTGGTGATAATCCCAATGTAAAGTGCTTTGTGAAAATAGATTTTGGGGAGTTTTAAGAGTGAGCCTGGCTTCTCTTTTTCTGCTGAGAGGAGGCAGTGAAAGAACAAAAAACGAAAGCAACGACCTTTCAGCAGGGAAAGTGCTTAGAGACCAATGGGATTTAGGCTGCCCATGGATCTGTGGGAATCAGCACACACATTGATGTCCTGGGAGCAATTTAATCTTCACTGGCTGAGTGTATAATAGGTGTGATTAGGATTTCCTTTAGGAATGGCTCAGTTAACACTCCTACATCATGAGAGTCTGAATTTTAGTTTCTATAAAGCAGCTATAAATGAAAAAGAAAGGTTTTTAATCATTGTGTGAGGGCATGAGAACCTGTTAATAAAATCATTTAGAGTGAGGGCATGAGAACCTGTTAATAAAATCATTTAGATATGAAACGGAAAAAAAATAATTTTTTTCTGTGTCCAAGTTGTGCTATTTATTTTCTGCATTTCAGTCAGTAATATAGAGTCATTTGACAACTACTGGATTTAATAATCTGAGTTAATGTTACAGAGCAAGAGAAGGAAATAGTTTAAATTTTCAGGACAATTTACATTAAAAATTAACTTTGGCTTGTCAAGAAAAAAAACCAGAGCTCATTTGAACGTCATTTGAAAAGTGACTTTCTTAATAACCACTTGATTGCTTCTCTGTAAGCAATCCATTTTTGTTCAACAGTCATTTTATTTTTGAGTCCAAAATACCTTTTTTGCCCCCAAAGTTGGATGCCCTCTCCCAAGTAGAAGAGGATTCTCTCCTGCGTAATGACCTTCGCCCTGCCAATAAACTGGCTAAAGGAAACAAGCTATTCATGAGGTTTGCTACCAAAGGTAAATGACCACCTTAACAAGCACACTGAATTAATTGCTTGTTGTAGTTTTATCTGTTGATTAATTAACGACTCAAAGTACCTACTTCTTATTTAAAAGAGTTATTTTTTTTGCTAATTGTTAGGTGTTAAGATTTTGCCGTAAATCCACATTTTGTGTGTCAGTTAAATCCACTTGGAGTTGTATGACAATTACTGTACCTGAGAATTGTATCTTGGGCTCAGGGCATTCCTCCCTATTCCTACCTATTCCATGGAATAGGTTTTATGATGCCTTTTTCCAGAAGTAAATTCCACATTTTATAAATATGGATGTAACTTGAGATGCCGACGAGGGATTAGTGGAAATTGTTGCTAAATACTCGTTTTATTTATGAGTAAAATGAAAATCCATATAATTTGTGGGCCATGCAGGAAATGGCACATTCATAAAGAGAAGAAAGGTGATGAGGAAGGTGAGTGGAGCCTCCAGCAGTGACAGGGGGATGTAATGCTCTGTTAAGCTTATCTGTAGAAACCCAGTCTCCTGGAATTCAGTTTCTAGACACAAATAAAACTGTGGTGGTAGGAGAAATTCCAGAGGTGTCAGCAAAATTGAATCCTTTGTGGAGGAGGGTGAATTGATGCTTATTTTAAGGCATACTCAGTCTCACTCTCTGTGTCTTTGGTTATTTATTTTTATGCTGTGATGTAAGTTATATTCTGAGAGGGAAAAATTCCTATAATTTCTGTTTTTTGCAGATGACAAAAAGGAGCTGGGAGCTGCAAGGAGAAGCCAGTATTACATGAAATATGGCAATCCAAATTATGGAGGCATGAAAGGAATTCTTAGCAATTCTTGGTGAGTGTTGGACAGAGGAATTGGAACGCTGCAGGTAATTGGACAAGCTAATCTGAAACTGTTCTAATTTGTGGATTTTCTTTCTATTTGGTTTGTGTAGATGCTTCAGTGTAAATAATGTTTTTGCAGTGTGAGTGTAAAATAAAGTTTCAAAACATTCAGACCAGATCTCTGACATAAATGTTTGTCTGCTGTTAAAGCAGGTGATAATTGCATTTCCTTAATCCAGGATTTAGGGTTTAATAAATGAACCAGAATTCCCATGACAGGAATGTCATCCCCTCTCTGGTCTTCCAGGAAAAGAAGGTACCATTCCCGTCGAATCCATCGGGATGTGATCAAGAAGAGGACACTGATTGGGGACGATGTTGGCCTGACTCCTCCCTATAAACATCGGCATTCAGGTAACTGGTGGCACTGGGACAGCCCTGTGGGGACACTGGGACATGGAGGGCTGGGCAGGAGTTTCAGCAGTGCTTCACCAATCCCCTGGGATGTGTGGAAGTTTTCTTAAAAAAATCAATAAATCTGAAAGTTTACAGGAAGTTCCTGAGGCAGAAACTCCATGCTGCTCCTTGCTTCCCAAAATAGCTGCTGCATTTTATGTGACATTTTTCTTGTACAAATTTAGGGCATGGGGACTGTAGCATCGAAGGCCAAAAGAAGGGCTGAATGACTTCTTCAGACTTCTTGGCAATTTGTCATACTTGCTAAGTCAATTCTTGCAGTCTATGGAAAGCGATCCCTAGATGTAGAACAACAGAGATTAGAAAATTCTATTAATTAGGCTCGAATATCTTCATCTACTGCCTAAAGTAGAAAAATAATGGCTGTAAAAATCTGACATAAGTAAAGTGTGATTGGCCTGTTAAAAACACAGCCTGGATGTTTCAAATCTCATGGAAAATTTTCCATGTTGGTCATGTAGTGCTGTCTGCAGAGATGTCTGAGTGCTGGTGATGACTAAATTGAAGTTGTTTCTATTTAAATCAGTGTCTGTGATGAATTCATAATAATGACACCTGTGTCCTTTTTGGCATTGCTGCTTGCAGCACTTGAAAGGATTTTTGCAGAGCCAGCAGCTGGCACATTAAGCCCTGTAAGATCCATCCTAGGAATTGTGCTTAGCTCAGGAAGGAAGAACTGCACCTTCTACAAGAGGCAGTTGTACTTCAGTGACTGTCCAGCTTTGTGCTTGGCCAGGCCTCTGAGGTAGTGAACACCAGGGATGCTTTGTCCTGTGCCAGGTTTATTACACTTATTGATTCCACTTAAAATATTTGGCAAAATATTCTCTCTAAGAAGAGAGAAGTACTTAAAGAACTATAGACTGAGATCATTAATTACAGCGAGGTGGGGGGGTATTTGTCTTGGTTTTCAAGCTAGAATTCAGTTGATCAGAATGAGTTTGTTTTGCTGCAGGCTTGGTAAATGTTCCTGAAGAGCCCATTGAGGAGGAAGAGGAGGAGGAGGAAGATCAGGATATGGATGAAGATGACCGAGTGGTGGTGGAGTACCGGGATGAGCTGCAGGCTTTCAAGCAGTCCCGGGAGCGCAGTGCCGCAAGGAGATCCAGTGCCAGCACCTCTGACTCTGATGAGATGGACTATGACCTGGAACTGAAAATGATATCCACCCCCTCGCCCAAAAAAAGCATGAAGATGACCATGTATGCAGATGAGGTGGAGTCACAGCTGAAAAATATTAGGTAAAAGTTTCTTAGTCTTTAAAAGTAGCGGTGAAAAGGCATTCCTGGTTTTAGTGACAGAGCTGTCAAAGCTTGAAGACAAACTTGAAACTGTTTTTCACTTCTTAATATAATTTTGTAGTAGATAGTCTAACAATAAATACAGAAACCAGGCTTTTAATAGAATTAACATTTTTTAAAAACAGCCTTTATGCAGATCTCTCCTTGCTTATTAATAATAATGAAACTCGAAGTAGAATCAACAGAAATTTATGCAAACAACCACAATTAACTTCTTGCATTTCATAGCTAGGTCAGGGAGAAATAGCTTCTCCTGTTTCCTCTTTGCCCTTTGCTCTTTTTCTCAGAAAGGAAAATAACCCTTAAGTGTTGATGACAAAAAGGAATTTATGTTCATTATGGGCTTACTAACCAAAATTATATATATTGGAGATTAATACAATAACTTTACCATGTGTGCCTTCAGTAGGGTGATTATACTCATTATAATGTCACCAGTTTTGAGGCTACTTACCTGCTTTGAGTTTTGACCCAGAGGGCACAGCCTTAAGGGAGGCAAACTTGCCTTGAAATGGATACTGAAGTATTAATGGGATTATCATTAAATTTAAGATTCTGGCTTGAACAGCTTCTAAGCAATATTTTTACCTCTGTTTCTCAGGAGAGAAATCCTGCTATTATTATTTTCTGGCATGTAATTTTCTAGACAAGAAGGCTTAAGAGCTATACTAGATTTAATTTTATTTAGGAGACATCAAATCTATGATTTCTTTTAGGAATTCCATGCGAGCAGATAGCATAGCCACCAGCAACATCAAAAACAGGATTGGCAGCAAAGGATCCTTGGAGAAAGTTGCAGATGTGAGGCTTTTGTTGGAAGAGAAACGTCAGAATAGCACTGGGCCACGGCAGCCAAACAGCACTGTCAAATCAGGTAATTTCATCACTCATTGTTGGGCAGAATTGTCACTAAAATACATTTCTTTCACATCTGTGCTCCACTGCAGATAAACTCTGCATTCACACAGCTTTTCCACAGGAAGAGATTGAGTTGGGAATTGCTTTGGGGAAAAAAATCAAGCACATTTTAGCAAAAGCTTTTTTAGTGATGTTTATTTCTATCCATTTTCTTTGCCTGTGCCTATTTCCCCCCCCACTTTGTCCTTTTTGATTTGCTCCCTCCTTGAGGCAGAGATTCTCTACAACTCCAAAACAGCACACAGGGAAGGTCATGCACAAAATCAAATGTGAAACACTGACTACACTTCCATAAAAGAATGTATTAAATGAATATAGATGTTCTTGCAATTGGCAGGGTTTATTTCTGAGCTGAAGTTACTTTTTTCTTTGACTTAAATGTGTATAATTTCAGCTGCTTCTGACATAGGTAATATTACCTGACTGATAAGTGAAAAATACCTTTTTGTATCAATGAAATATCAATTATGTTTGTATATTTTACATTTTGGACCTCTGACAAGTTGACACATGGTCCTAAAATTCCCTTTGCCTTCACATTTTTTCTGGACCCCCCCTGTAAGATTGGGAACATCCAGCTAAGCCAGGCAAACTTCAGAATACAAAATTCACATCAAGGGTTAAGTATCAGTATGTTTAAGATTCTTTCTATTTTATTCTGCCAAATACCAAGCAGTGTTAGAATTCTAAATCAAGGTATCTGTTATCTGAAAGGCATTGTTTAAGGCAGACCAATTTTCATGGAATTTTACCTCCTGCTGGATATTTACGCACTGAGCTGCTACACCAGAAATGCAGCAAGCCATGGGATAACTTAGGTTTTTATCTTTTGGAAAGAACACAACTTGAAAAAGTTAAATGTCAGATTTATTGCCAAAAATGAAATGAAATCTGGATAAATTGTATTGCAGAAATTGCCAGGAAATCTGAGTATGAAAGTCTTAAATGAAAAGACTGAAAAGATAAAAAGAGAGAATCTCTCTAATTTTAATAGTGAATGAGCATAAACTGAGCTGGCAGAGGTAGACTAAATGCAACATTATTTTTTTTGTCATTTTAATCATTGAAAATATCCTCAGATGTGAGGCAAAGACTGGGAAAAAGGCCACACTCTCCAGAAATCAAACCTCCAAGCAGTACCTGTGCTCCTCGTCGCGAACCAATCTCAGATGTGCACAGCAGGCTGGGAATCCCCAAGCAAGATGTAAAAGGCCTCTACTCTGACACCAGAGAGAAGAAATCAGGTTAGTTCTGTGCAGAAAATGTTCTGCAATTCCTTTGGCTTTGGAGCCTAAGAGAAATTCCAGCAGAAAGCCATGAGGGGAGTGAAGCTGAATGAAATTCAGGATAAATCAGCAAATGTTTGTTCAGAGCTTTGAAATCTAAATACATGTAGGGAGAAGCTGGGGGGTTTTGTGAGCAGTATTTTTATGGAGGTGTGTTGAAAATCAAGGACTGCTTCAAAACTGTGGGCACCAAAACAACTGTCAGGAATGCTGGGGCACTTCAGGTGTGAATTAAGCATCCTCTGGAAAGGGGGAACAGTGAACCACATTTCCCTGAGCCTCCTGTAGCTTAATTTCAACTGCTCTTCAAAGCATCATCAGTTCCATGCCAAATATTAAGGTGGGAGGAATATGAAGGGTTTGAAGAGATGCAGTGAATTTAAGAACTGGTTCCTTGACTTCTTCCTCTCAGTCCTGTCTGGTTTATTAAAAACAGATGTTTGTTTTTCATTTGCTTAGGTAATTTATGGACCAGATTGGGATCTGCTCCAAAGACACAGGAAAAGACTCCAGAGAAACCTGAAAACTCTGTGGCATCTCCAGAGGAAGATGACTCAGAGCTGCAGAGGGTTTGGGGGGCTCTCATTAAGGAAAAAGAACAGTCCAGGCAAAAAAAGAGTCGCTTGGATCATTTACCCTCCCTACAAATCGAGATCAGCCGGGAAAGCAGCTCTGGCTCAGACTCTGAATCATGACTGGTTTCACAGCCTGATGCTCAAGGGGTGACTCTGCAGCGTGGCAGGATTCCCTTTGCCCAAAAGCTGGACACTGGCAAAGACTCTGCAGTGAAAGTTCCAGAAGTGTCTCTGTTCCTTTTCTACAAAAAGAGAGGCATTAACCACTTGAAACATAAAGCAATGACATTTGTCTGGAGTCTGTGGCTGGCCCTGTGCTGTGCAGGGCATTGTCATCTATGTTTATGACAGCAAACCTGTAGTGAATTGTAGCAAAACATTTTCACCCCCGAGCTTTGAACTTAAAAGATGAGGCAGAAATGCTCTGTATTTTTAAGGAGACCTTTTCTGTTCTTAGTATTTTCATCATGGAGGCTTTTAACAAAATGTTTTACACACTTCATCCAAAGAACAGGGCATTTCATGATCCAGATCATTGCCTTGCCCTTCTGGCTCTTACCAGCACTTTTCCTTTCCTCTTGAAGTAATAACAATAAAGCTTCCTGGGTGGGCAGCCAGCAAGGATAAAGCATGAAGGGATTGATTACCACATTCCCTTCCTCCAACACACTGAATGTAAATCCAAGTTACACATTTTAATACAGTTCAATTCCATATAGTTACCCCAGTGGCACCACCAGAATCCAAGGAATCCACTCATTTATTTTGGTGATGCCACATTCTGCTGTAGCAGGGATTGAGATGTTCAAGACTGCCAAGTTGGATGTTTGAGAACTCTGTAAATCCCTGAGGGTTTGCGGGTTTTTTTTGCTGTTGTTCCATGAGGAGAGATTATATTCCTTTCATTCCACCTGGATTATGTTCTGAAGCAATCCAACAGCTGGAAAGCATTTTTATATTTGTGAGAATCTTCCTGTTGGCCACGGTGAAAGCTCTAGTGGTGTTCTCCTCTGTGCTGTTGTTACCTATCTATATATAAGTGAAAGAGAAAAGGAAAACTTTAGGATCACTGTCTCCTGTCAATATTTTGGATGTTCTTCCTGTGTAGTGGATGTGGACATGGGTGACTTGTTACATTCAGCTTTTTTACCTGCACATTTTCACCCCTCCCTAGGTAGTAAAAGGGTTTGATCAGTGTGCAACTGCTATTTTTTTTTCATGTTGCCTGTGGCATTTCTTTTGGTTGCCAGTAATTCTGAGTGAGGAATAATGCAGCACATTACATTCAGGTAAACAACAGGTAGCAAAACCATTTTAACAGTCTGAAATTTGTTTGCATTGTCCCTGTTCCTTGGTTCTGTCAGTCCAAAATGTTTATGAACCTCTCTTTCCATTTCTGCTTTTTAACAAGCAAATGTTTCCTTTTTTTTTTGCCCCCCCCCCCCCCCCCCCCCCCCCCTTTTTGTACTAAGTTGAAATAGGTTTGAGGTTTCAGCAAGGAATCTGCACTTAACTTTTCTTACTGCTTTATGATGTGTGAGAATAGCAGCATGTAAAATGAAAGGTCAAATGACAGGCACAGTGACTGGAGGGGCAATCTGGGGGCTGACCAGGCTTCAAGCCTTACTATTTCCTTGTTTTGTGACATTCATCCTTGATTTTCTATTTAATTATTGAATATATAAATGTCTCATAAAAGTACTGTTGAGAGAAACGACTGCAATGTCTGATCACTGTAATAACTCATTTTAAACGTGTGCTTTCATTAATATCCCCTCCCCAAGCTTTCCCAGAGAATCACACCCATACCACACCCATCTCTCCAGATCCTGATAAAATTTATTTAACCAGTGTCTTTTTGCCAGTAAACCTTTGTGTTATGTTACTGCTTTGAATCCATTGTGACCTTTCCTTTTCCTGAAAGGATTTGGTAGATGGGAATCAATCACCTCATCCACAAAAGCTCCTGGATTATTGGGGACCCTTGCATGGTGTTTCCAGTCAATATTCCTAATTTAAGCCTGGTGAAGGATAAACTAATGGGAATAGAGGATCTCTTCAACTGATCTAAAAGATCTGAGCTGATGGATGTGTGAAATCAATCCTGTGTTTCAGGAAAAGGCACCCGTAACTCTGGTTCTGCCTTCCAGGTTGTCATGAATACGCCTTAAAAATGCCCCCACACTGGTCAGGGCTGTGGTTTTTGTGGATTTGGGGGGGATTATGTGTGATAGTGAGCCCACAGTAGCTTAGCTGCAAGAAAAATAGAGGTTTATTGTTGAAGGGACCTTCGGGGAGAGGGTTTTGTAATTGAGTGTTTGTCTGGTTTTGCTTTTTTATGATGCACAGAGAAGCCTTGAAGAGTGCTGGTATCAGGAATTCTTTCCAGCTTTGGGCTTCTGTAGTTACCTGAGCAAGAACTGCTGGGATTTGGTAGTTAAAAATGAGCACTGAATTTTAAGTGAATGCTTTTTCCTCAGCATTTTAACTCCCATCTATTTGATGGAGACATTGCAAAGAGAATTTTGTTCCAAGTCCCCATCTCTTTGTGCTCAGCTGTTTAGTCCTTAGCTTGTGTGTTCTTGATTTTTTTACTGACCTCCCAGATACCATCACCTACAAGAATTTGATGCAGAAATTAATGTTTGATAGGGAGACACAGGACCCGTGTATTTCACTGAAATGTGTTTATGTTAAAAATTGCAAGGAGAATGTTGGCTTTGGCTCTTGCTGGAGGATGTGTGCCTCGGAGGAAAAACTGAATTTTAGGTGACTTGTTGAAGGACCACACTAGTCCTTCTTGTAGGAAGTTTTTGCTGTTTGGAAAAGGTGTATTTTTGATAAATAGTTCTTCAGGCTGACTAAACACGTGGTGTTGAGGGGGCGATTTTAAAGCAGAGGTGGCTTTGTGTTTCTTTTGAAAACAACGGCTGGTGCATTTAACAGAGAAAAGGAAACCAAAACACCCCTATTTTCAGTTCAAGATGACACAATGTGAAAAGAATGGAACTTTTATTTAAAAACAGCTGTTCTGTTCTAAATAAAAGTGGCCTGAAATCACTCCGACCTCTCCAGTTTTCCTGGAAAACGCAGAACCCAGGGCAGGGCCGGTGCTCCCTAGGGCTGTACCCGGCCGGGTGCGACACGAGGGTCCCTGCCCCGGGCTGTCGCCTGTCCCTGCCCTGAGGTGGTGCCTAAACCCGGGGTTTCAGGTCGGGCTTTTGGGGCCGGGGTTTGAGGGACCCCCGAGGCTCCGCCGGCCGCGCTCCGTCCTGGCCCACGCGGGAGGAAATGGAAGCCTCAGCGCACCCCCGCCTGTGGGGCAATGGCACAACCCACCCCCACCGCGGGGTGGTACGGCCCGAGCCTTTATAAGCGGCTGCCGAAATTCCCCGCGCCCTTTCGTTTTGTGCCCTTGGAGGTGTTCAGGTGAGGGTGGGCGGAGCCGGGCTCAGGGCTGGGATCGGGGCCTGCAGGGCGGGCAGCGGGAGGGCTCAGGCCCGGCTTGTCCTTCGAGGTGCCCCTACCATTGAGGGGGCTGAAGCGAGGGTTCACTCCCCCAGCTCGGCAATGGTAGCGGCCGCCGGGCCTGCCTGGGCCGCGCGGGCTGGGCCGTACCATTGGGGGGGCGGGGGAGGCGCGACCTCGCGGCGTGTGGCGGCTGACGGCCCTTGTCCCTCAGGCGGCCATGGAGGCGGCAGCGGCACCGCGACCCCGCCGGCAGCGCCGGGACCCCGCCAGGGCTGCGGAGACTCCTCTCCGGTAAGTCGGGAGGGGCTCGGCCGGGCCGGGGCTGTGTGTGTGAGGCACCGCCGGGCATCGCTGCTGTGGGTGGGGGATCACACGCGGCTGGGCCACAGCCCTGCGCGGGGCTCCATGAGGGCCGTGCATGTAACGCTGCTGTGTGGAGTGCTCGGCATCCAGCGCCGTCCATCGATTTTTATAGCGCTGTTTCAGTAACTAGGTCTCTCTTTTTTTTGATTTTTCGATGGGCCAGACCCTTTCCGTGTAATAAAAATTACAGCCACAGCATTGGAGTGTTTGCGATTTCAATTTGAAAATTGCCCTGTTGGTAAATGCAGTCTTACAAGCTTCTTAACACTACTCTAAATTTAGATAGTTCTAAATGTTCTGGTTAAAAATTATCTGGAGAAGATGGTGGACTAGTATAAGCTGTATGATATTAGTATTTCAGTGATTCATGTCACCATAAACAGGGTGGAACTACAAGCAGAGAGTGGGTCATGCGGGTCTGGTTTTGTTCATGTTTTTCCCTGTATAAGCCTACTTTATACTGCTGAAGAGTATTCTAGTAACACTTCTCTTGCTTTTATTCCCACAGCAGAAAGACGTCTTGAAGTAAAGAGTAAGTTAAAGTTTTTTTTTTCTATGTGCTAAGGTGTGCAAAGTTGTTAAAAAGGTTCCAGGCCTTTACTTTATGCTGATGATGTAATGCAGGACTGATGAGTCAAAAATAACCTGTAAAAGTTACATCTTAAGTTGAATAAAAACTCACTAAAACTGATTTTGTGTACACAAAAGTTAAGAGTTCATGCCTCGTACATAAAGGGGAGATTGTACAACTGTTTGAGATAAAAGCTACAGTGTTTTAAGTGATTACTTAGAGGAGTTAATTAATGGCTGTTGATGATGATAACCCTGAATAGGAAGTGCCGTCAGATGCGAGAACTGACGATACCCTGGTTCTGGTCTGAAATGCAGCTACACACATGAGCTTAAACCTAGGAATTCATCCCCTAGAACTCACCAGGCAGCTTGCTCTCCATGAAAACATCTAACCTTTGTGTCCATCTGTTCCACTTCCTCTGCAGAGCCTGGGCTTTCCAGATGGATGTGACACAACTGGATTGGGAGCAGGTGGGGAGGTGGCCCTTATGTGAAAGGTAAGTGATGGGTTTCAGTGCACTGTATAGAATTTTATACCAGGTGAAATGTAAATTTAGAATGAGGATATCCTTATAGGATATAAGGTGCTTGAGATCTGTGCTTTCACTTAATCTGTTTTCCTTAGAATTTTAAGCCTGATACTTATTTCTTGATATATTTAGGTAGAGGCTGCAGGTCTGTGCTGCCACGTGCTGGTTGTTGATGTCCACCCATTGATGTGACAGCTCTTCACAAGTCCTGTGGAAGGCACTGAGACAGCAGAGCAGGAGAGTGCTGGGTGAGTTTTAATATTTATTGTGCTCTTAGCTGAACGTGCTGGTTTTTGGCTGCAGTCTCAAGAGTGTTTCTGCTCTAAATATATAATGAATGAAGTTCTAGGCCAAAAAAAACCCCACTTAGATTAAAATACAGCTAGTAAATGTGTAAGAGCAGCTGTTTCTGCACTGTGGACAAAGAGATAAAGGTCTTGCTTTTGCCACAAATGTATCAATTTCCCTGTGATATCATGTGATGAAACTAACCCAAATTTGCTGGAATTACCGGCAGATTGACTGGTGGTGAGCAAAAGGTTTTCTGATGATATCTCACTCATTAACAAATCCATTAATGATGATTAAGGCTGGTTACCTTACCCTGCTCCTGTGTTCCAGGTGGCGCTGCTGGAAACATCTCTGAGGCAGAAGGAATCCAACAAAACACCAGAGCTTGAGGATTTTGTGTAGACACAACATTTTTCTGCTTGTTACAAAATGGTAACAGTTAAAGTGTTTTATTACGTGGACATTAAAACAATTTTTTTTTAAATACTGTGTTGTGTCACTTTACTGCATTAAGGAATGACTTTGCATCCTGCAACAGTTTAATAAACACACTGGGCACTCGTATAATTTGCTGTAAAATGGTGAAGAAGATGTACACGGATTGCAGTGTGTTTACTGCAGATAATGTCAGTGGGGTTTAGTGTGGTAATTACAGTTTAAACAAGACACTAAGAGTGCAATTACTGCAGAGATGAGCCCTTAAATATTCTGACAGCCACAGCAGCAAATGCAACTGCACCTGTAGCTTGTTCCCAGGCTTGAGATTTGTCATTTTGATCTCAAACTTGAATTTAAAGTCTGCAGCAGAGTCAAAGTTGAGGAGTTTGGGGGGGATCTGGGCAACTTAGAGATGCTTAAATGAGTTAAAAAACAGCATTTTGAGGCCAAAAAGCCCAATTAGTTTAATTATGTCAGTATAACTGCAGGTTATAACACTTCAGTGCTCCTAAACGTTATTTCCTGACTGAAAGAAGATGCTGTCACTTGGTGCTGCTCATGTGGCACCACAGGGCAGTGTCCCTGTCCCTCCAAAAGGTGGCTGTGCTCGGATTTAGATTTGAGGTATAAATTGCATGAAATGTAGAATTTCAGGAATTTCTCTGGTAGTTAGCATTCAGAAAAGCAGGCTTGGTGTTTTTCAGAGATGTCCTGGTGCTAAAATGTGCAGGTAAATTAATCTGGATTTTTTTTCCCGGAATCATTATTGTAATGCATCCAGGGTTTAATAAAAACATTCAGCCTGGGCAATGGAGTAGGTAAAACATGTTTGAAATGAATTAGTTGCTTTTTATCTGAAAGGATTTGAGCAGTATGAAGAACAGGTTACTCCACTGTTTAATTAAAAATTTACATTCTGTTCCCAGTGTTTAATGAAATAAAACTCTTTTTGCCTGGTTTTAAGAGCTTGTTATTAGAAAATGTTGACATTTCTTATAACATGCACTGGGAATAAAAATGGTTTTAAAGCTCTCAGCACATGGAATCCACCTTGTATTAAATGTGACTCTGCAGACCGTGGAGGTAAAAGCAGCCACATGCCCTCAGCAAACAAATAATCAGCAAATTGTTTAATGAGCTGTTTTATTTGCTCCAGGAAGGTTTGCTGCAACTTGTTTTATAATTCTTGCTTTCTAGTGTTAGAATTAAACAGCAAAGTTGATCTGGGAAAACAAACAGAGTTTATGTGAGGGTACATTTTGTGGTATCTGTTGGAGTTAACCATTGATGAGTTTCATTTTAGCATCACTTCTTGACTGTTGTAATCAAAACCAAAGTTCCTCGGCAGGGATCCTCTTAACAGGTTGGATTTTTGTTAAGATTAATGAATGGAAAAGTGTTATTTCTGGTAGAAAATGGTGCCTTTCAAACAAAACAAGTGTCCTCAATGTTGTAATCTTACAGGGGAGCACAGATAATTTCATGGTGCTTGAGGGGAGGGAAATAAAACCGTTCTGTTTTGATTACATTTGGAGCACTTTAAACTTAGTGTTGGGGAATAAACAACAGACAAAAATCTGGTTTCAAAACACAATTATTTTGGATTTTTGAAAGGTTTATAAAGAACAGTTGGCAGGGATCCCTTGGCACTCAGCAGCAGCCAACAACCACGGATAAATCTAAAATAGATGAAAAGATTAAAGCAGAAAGAAAATTTGCAGCAAAGCAAAGAATGGCCGAGTGCCAGGTTTGAGCAATAAGAGAAATGGCGGTGGCATGTAGTGATTTGAGAAAACATGGAGATTATCCCCAAAATATCTGCTATGGCCGTGAAGCTGAGAGAGAGGAGCTGGAATTGTGGAGGAGGAGGAGGAGGAGGAGAGGGATCGACAGGGGCAGAGCTGCCTTGCTGCTCCCTCACTGTAAATCACAAGCTTCACATTTCACATAAATGCTGGTTATCACCCTTATTTCTTGATTAGTATTGTAAAGCAATCATATCTACATCAGCATTAGAATAATCACTCATGCAGAGCCATAAATTACTATAATTAATACATCCTAGCTATTAGTGGAAACGTGAAGAGGAGCTCTGTCTTGGCTTGTGGCTGCTGCTTCAGTTTGAGCTGTATCTGCTTAATTAGAAGGGAGGAAGGGATATCCTGTGAATCTGAGCTTTTCAGAATGCAGTAAATCCTAAATATTGACACTTCCCTCCTTTTCCCCTCAGAGCAGGAGGAAGAGCAGTGAACTTTCCAACTCTCCTTCATTTCAGAGAAGCGAGGCACAAAGGAGCTGCTGTTTTCCAGCAAGGAATAACGAGATGGCATTGGTGTCATGCAAGCAAAGTGTCACAGGTTGGTTTTCTCCCAGCTAAAGAATGGCAAATGCTTTGTTATAATTGCTCAGAGGCCCCAGGCCGTAACTCTTGAGCTGCTCAGAGCAAAATCTCAAAATAGCCAGGGGGGTCTTTGGCCTTTCTCAGGCTCAGGATGTTTCTGGCACCCCATTGACCTTGTGCAGCCGGAGCCTGAGCACATTTCACGTGTTCCTGTAAAGAAGGACAAGGTTAATGCGTCATTTAATGGTCTGCTAGGACAAACATTCCCCTTCTTTGTCACTTCATGTAATTTAGTGCCTTCATTTTACGCTTGAAATCAGTTTCAGCCCAGCCTTTATGAACCGATCCTAAAACTGCTTAATGTAGTAAGGATTGAACAGGTGGGATTTGATTTAGGGCATGCAAGGAGGACTTATTTAAGCATTTTATGCTCCTGTGCTCTAATTCAAAGAGTAACATCTGGGCCTGCTTTACCTCCTGACACTTGAGCCCACAAGATGGGGCAGTGACCAAGCTCAGAGCATTCATCATAAAGAGATTTTTGCAGCCTTGAGGATGCTTCTTTGGGGAAACTTGGTTTTACTGTTGGTTCCCTCCCTGCTGTGTAATAAGATTTGCAACTTCCATTACGATGTAGAGAATCCCCCACACAGTGAAAATGTCACTCTTTAATTAGCTGCTAATTAATGTTTCTTAGTGTTGGACCAGCAAAGGCTCCGTTTTTGATGCTGTACAAACTCTGCAGCCCTAAAGTGTTCCTGGTCTGAGTGTGATGAGGAGCCAAAGGAGTCAAAACTTATTTTTATGTAATAAAAATAAAAGTGCCACATGAAGGATGATTTGCCCTTCATTACCTTTCCCTCCCATGCAGCTCAGGACCTGCCAGGCTGTGCCTCCTCCAGGTGGGTTTTGAGTCAATAAACACCCCCCAGCCCAGCACCTGTGGGGAACTGAAACCTGAACAAAATGCAAATGGAAAATCACTTAGTGGAGACTGATTTAAAATCCCTGCTGTTTTAATCAGAGATGTTAAAAATTTTATCTCCAATAATAAAGACTTTTGTTTGTTAGACTCCTGTTACTTTTTGCAAGTCAATACTTAGACTTCTATTTTCATAATGTTGTCTTTTTTGTTGTTTGTTTCTAATGGATTGTGGTAAAATAATTGCACAGCACAGCTGTAACATGAGCTCCAAACAAATAATGATTGAGATTTCTGAAGCTGCCTATGGCTTTCTGCTGGACTCTCCTTGGTTTTCTTTATCAATTCGATTTATTTCCCAGATTTTTTAATTGCTTTCCTGCTTGTGCTTTCCCAGATCCTGTTGGCTAGTTACTCTAGGTTTGATTTTCTTAGGTTTTCTTGTATTCTGTGCACCTGCAAACTGCACCTGATGATTTGTTAGTGTTGGCTGTGGGTTTGTTGGGTGCTGTTATCACTGAACAGAGGGATAGGTTTGAGGTTTAACAGCACATTAAAGACAAATCTCCAGCTAAGCCTGAGGTTATCAGCCATAATAAAAAATAATAAATTTTCCTGGACAGCTTAAACTTTATTAATAAACACCTGAGTCAAGATAATAGTGGTACCAATGGTATTTTGATTATCAGAGCCCTTATCAGACAGCAAGTGCAGTGCTGGTGCTCAGTGGTGATCTGTGAGCTGTTTAATGCAGCTCACAACAACAGCAGCAGCTGAAATATCCACTATAAATGTTTTACATCTGTGCCTCCATCTGATAATCCTGGAGCAGCCTGCAGTGTTCCACATCACCTCATTACAGATAAGAAACTGGAGCTTGGAGCCGTGCTGGGAGCAGGGAGAGGATTTGGTCAGCCATTGGAGAAAGCAATTTTCCTGAACTGTGTCAAATCAGGTATTTTATTCCTTTCAACCATGGCAGTAAATAACAAACTCTTTGTGCTGAGTGAAATCCAGGGGATACCTGCTGGCAAGATGATGGGAATTGTTTCAAAGCAGGGAGTGAGGTGGGAGCTTTGAAATGCACAGTGATGGGAAGCCCCTGCACCAAGGTACCTGCACTTTGAATTGAATTTGATTTAATTTAATTTAATCTGCATCCAGGCACCTCCCCACCAGCCTGTTTGCTGCTGTGCTTTGGAGGAAGATGCTCTGTGCTTGCAGGAGGTGAAATTAAGCTCCAGTGTCAAGGCCAGGCTGTTTGGAAATGCAAAACAGGAGCTGCATCAAGGGCGAGGGATTTCAAAGGTGCTGCTTTCATGCTTCAAAAAGGTCTTTGGAGATGACAGCAACAACGTGGTGTCACTTGGTAACAGGTGAGGGGCTAAAGCTGAGGAAAAAGAAGGGTTTCAGGGAGGAGAACAGGGCTGAGGAATCACCAACACCAAAATTGTTTGAAGAATGGATGTGATACCAGGGTGAGAGGACAGCTCTGATCTGATGGCTGCCCCAGCCTTGGGTGGCTCTTGGTGAAGTCAGCCCATTTTGGGGGTTGGCACAGAAAAAGGATAATATTTGTATTTCAGCCCCCAGCTCTGCTGTTTCAGAGCCTGTGGTGGAGGGGAGCTCTGAGCCTGCAGGAAAGCTCAGCTTCCCCCAGAGTGCTTGGGAAAATACTGAGCCTTGGAATTCATAATTTCCCAAGCAGGTGGGCACAGTGAAGATGAAACGACACAAAGGAAGGAAGGGTGACATTCTCCTCTTGGAAAGTGATGGGGAAAGGCACACAGCCCCAAGCCAGAGGCCTTTTATTTTGTATGTTTGAAGCCTGTCCACCTCTGGGATTTTTTGCCTGTTTCTCCACATGCAGAATTCCCCAGGAGTGGAATCCTGTAGGATCAGCAGTCAGAGCCCTGGGGCAGCAGGTGGCAGAGCATGATGCACAGAGATTGATTCTTTACTGCCTAATTTTTCATTTATAGAAAAGCTGGCATTGCAGGTCTTACCTGGAGTGAGTTACAAGACAAGGAGCAGCTGCCAAAGGGAAGCTCATTCCTGTGGTGTTGCACCTGGATTTTCCACATCTGTCGTAGCCCAATATCCCACAGTTTTCCATACATCCCTGAGTCTCTGTATGTCTATTCCAGGAATTTGGGCCTGTAAAAAGATGCTTTGAGGTTTTAATTACATAGATTGTGTTTAGGATGGCTGTGACTGCTGCTTGCAAAATCCTAATCACAAAGCACCTCCCCAAAGCCTTGCCCAGACCCAGAGGAACCCTGCTTTTCCGTGGGGAAGGACAGAGCTGACAGGTAGCCCAGGGAGAGCCAGGAATAAAGTGTTTTACAGCACACACCTTGAAAATCCAGTGATAAATACCCAGGCCAAACCTTCAGTGTGTTATATATTGATATTTCTCTCCTCTTTTGTAAACCTCAAATCTATTTGTCCTTCCAATAACAGCTCCCTGAGAGCTGCCACGTGCACCAGGCTCACTGAAGGCTGGAATTGCTCATCCCAACCTGCTGGATGCAAACCACCCCTCCCTGAAGGAGGCCCCACAGGTTTATTTTCTCCTCAGAGTGAGTTAATAAAACAGCAAAGAAGAAAGATGGCCCAGAAGCCACAGGATCAATAACCTATTAGGAGACAAGAAAACTCAGCAAACTGCACACATAATTAAAGGCTGTGGTGAACAGGTTGCATCTTTTCTGTCTCTATTAAATCAGGTCTTCAGTTTTATGTAAAATCATAAACTGAGCTGAAGATAAAACCAGCTGTGTCTGTGCATATTTACAGAGGGGGAGATAAAAAAATGCACACCCAGAATTGCCAGAAGGGACTGAAAACAAAGCACCTCCACTTCCCCATCCATCAGGGGTGATTGAGCCACGGGCTTACGGAGCTGTCACGGAAAAAGATGACACCTAATTCCTAAATGCCTTTCCTGCAGTGCCAGCTTGGGATGCAGGATTCCTCCTGGCCTTTCCAGTGAGCACAGCTCTTGTGTTCATCCTTGTGAACAAACCCTGTGCTAACATTTTGTGGAAACACAGATCCCAGAATGGTTTGGGTTGGAGGAGACCTTCAAGCCCATTTCATTCCAACATTCTCCCACTAGTCCAGGTTGTTCCAAGCCCCATCCAGCTTAAATCCATCCATTTATTAATGATAATGTTCCTGGAGCTGGGGCCCGCCCTAGGAAGAGGAGCATGGCTGGAGGCAGTCAGAGCACTGTGAGGGATGGATCTGCCCTTCAGAATTTCAAGTTAAAGACATTTCATAGAGCTGGAAAGCTCCTCTCCTCTTGCTCTGCACACCCTGCTGGTGGAAATCATCCCCCGGGCAGAGAAAAACTCCACTGCCCCTGGAGGGCAGGAAAAGTGGGACCACAGGATGACATCCCTGTACCAGAGAGGTCAGGAGGAGATTTCATCTGTTGCTCACCAAGGAACATTTCACTGCAGAGGCTGGGTCAGTTGTTTTTACCCCTTTCTCCTAAGCTTTGATACGTGAATTCTGCTAATAAGGTCAATTCGTTTCCTTGGCAATAGCAGATCCCAGCTGATGGAGCAGGGGAGTCTTTGTGTTTCCAGGACATGAGGGCTCCTGAGCATGAGCTCGCAAACCTCCTCCTGCTGAAACGAGGGGTGATGAACCACAGGAGAGCCCTGAAAGGTTTTTGGCCCTCTCCAAAGGCAGTTTTAGTGGGATAACCCAGCATGGTGGCACTGCCTGGGGCAGCCCCTGGCCACTGCTGCCTCCCACGGTGTCCCCTTAATCCTTTAGGTCACTTTTTGGCTTTTTCTCTGGGAAAGGTTGGTGTTTGGGCAATTCTGGGTTGACATTTTCTGTCTTCTGCCCCTGAGCAGCATCAGTGCTTTTGGTCCAAGTATGTTGGAGCTTCTGGACATCTCCAGCAGCATTTTTGTGGCTCCCTTTGCTCTCCCACACACTCTGTGCTTGGGGGTGACCCTTCCCAGCCCTCTTTCCTGTTCCCAACCATCCTCTGGGAATGTAACCCTCATTTTAAATGAATAACCACCTTCAAAACACAAACAGGCTTTGTGCAAACTCCTCACAGATAACGCAGCTGGAAGGAGCTCTCTGGAGCGTGGCACCAGCCCTTTCATGCCTCTCTCACCCCTCTCTCATTCCTCTCATTCCTCTCTCATCCTTCTCTCATTCTCTGCCTGCTGTTTCCATTCCCCTCACTGTGGGCTCCTCAATCTGCACAGAATGATTTCCAATTACATTTTTGTTGCTGAGGGCATAAATCTCCTCCCTGGACTGGTTTGCTTCGTGCCCAGGCAGAGCTGTGGTGCTGGTGGAGAGAGAACCAACCAAGCCAGGCTGAGGCATTTTATGCTTTATTTATTTTATGGTGGCCCTTTCCTCCCCTCCTTGACAAGAAATGACCTCATTCTGCTTTAATATTCTAACAGCAGCGATTTTCAGTCCTTGAATCCTCCATCTAGGGCCAGTTGAAAGCTTTGGACCCGAAGCAGTAGCCCAGTGTAGCCCAGGGAACGTTGATTATATGTGGAGTGAGCCCTGAGCTTGTTTTAATGTTGATGAGCTGGGAATGGAAGTGTCTCACTCTGCTTTCTTAAAAAAAAAAAAAACCAACCAAACCCCACTCTTTACTGAGCCCACAGGATCATCATTATCCTGAAGTGCACTAAGTGGATAATTGAACTAATCCACGCTCTGAGGAAGGCACTGATGAGCCAAAGCTTTTATAACCAACTCTCTCTACTACAGCTCTGCTTTTTTTTTTACCTTTTGCCATGAAAGTAATTTGGTGCATCCTCCAGCATGCACACATATATTGATAAAAAGCCCTTTCTAGCTCTTTCTCTGTCTCAGAAGGGCTAAATCCTCACTGGGCACAGGGATATTGTCAATACCAGTGGAGCAGAGGTGGCTCGAGTGGTGCAACACCTGCACAGGGCAAAGGCTGGGGGATCTCCCTCTGGAGATATTTAAATGATCTCCCAGTTGCCTGATGTGTTTCCCAGCAGGTGGAAACTGAGCTGGAGGGAAAATGTGGCAGGAGCAGCCTCCTGGGTGGTTTTTGTCCGTGAGGGGATGGAGCAAAGCAGGAATGGAGGATGCAGAGCTCACTCTAAATGCAAAGCGCCTCTGGTTTGTGAATTTGTGAACTGGGGGGGTCCAGGCAGCTCCTCAGGCCCTGGGTCCTGTGCAAACACTTAGCAGGGAATAAAAAACTTGCAGCAAGGAGCTTGTGATTTAAATAATTGAAACAGACAGAGGGGCTTGAGCTGTGCTTGAGGAGGAGGGGAGCCCAGTGCTGAGGTACCTGGGTAGAAGAAATAAATTGCTGCAGTTTCTTTTTTTCTGCAAAGATAAATCCTGTTCTTGATTAAATCCCCCCATGTTCTCCCCAGCTCCTTGGCTCCCATGTGCTGTCCCCTGCCGTGGTTTGTTGCTGGGACAGAGCCTTTGTTGCAGATAAACAGCCTTTTTCCCTTCAGTGCACTGATGTTGGAGAGAAACACCCCGTGGAGCACTACCCCACTCTCAGCATTCCTTTCTCCCACATTATTTTACACACTGGCAATATTTAAAATTTAACAGATTCTTTTATGGTGCTTCTGTGTCTACCTTGTGTCCACCCTGAAGAATCCAGCCCATAAACTGAGCTCTTTATTTCTCCAGCCCCCTGAAGAACCCAGCCCAGCAGCTTTTAGCACTGCTTTGTCCTCTGTTTTTTCCTGGGCATTCAACCAGGACAGAGAAAAAATTCAAAGCTGGACCTTTATTAAACATTATCATTTATTTTGTTTATGGATAGCTCCTTTATTTCAAACAGAAATATTCCATATTCACTGGAAAGTTGTTTTTTTTTTTTCATGCCTGCTGGAAAGAGTTAGAATTTAAAAAAAAAAAAAAACAATAAGGAAAAAAGGCTTGGATACATGCAAATCATACTGAGTGTTGCCAAATGGATTAAAAGTAGCAGAGTTTTTTCTAAGTTACCTTCTTGCAGATGGAGGACAAACAACCACTGGCAGCCTGAAAGCCCCTCTGGAAAAATGGACAGAGCCAAAAGTCTGTTTGCACCCAAAAAAAGCCAAGCTGGAGTCACTGGTGGGAGCTGGTCAGGGGAAGGGCTTGGAACTCCCTGCAAAATGAGTCTGGTCTGGTCCTTGGAACACAAAGGAAAGGAAGTTTTTCCCACTTTCCTGCCCTCCCCCAGGTTTGGGATCCAATGAAATTCTGGTTCCAAAAAGCCAAAGTGCACATTCCAGTGCTGCTGCTCTGGGGGGATCCATTTCCCATCGAAAAGACAATAAAGCCAAACCCCTGCCTTAGAAAAAGAATGGAAACAAAGCACTTCTGGTCCAGGGGGCAACAGCCACAGCCAAGTGACCCAAAGGCTTTCTGAGGCTTTAAATCCCAGCTAGCTGAGTCCAGCCTGTGGTGGCAGTGAGAGAGGGATGAACCCCAGGGTTGTTTTTCCTTTTATAACCCTTCAGTATCATTGTTTCTTTTTGTCAGCAATGCTCCTGAGCCCTGACTCCAGCATTTGTGTGTCCCTCCCAGAATGGATCAGATGCTCCCATTAAAACCTCAGGAGTTTTTACAGCTGGTGGGAAACTGGGTTTTACTGAATAAATCCTGGGCAGGCACAGGTGCCAGCCTGCTTTTGGTAAGGCTGGAGGGTGAGGGTGGTGTCCAGGCACGCTGCAGGCTGGGATTTAGCCCTGCCCCAAGAAAGCAAAGCTCTCCCTCCACACTGGGCTCACAATATTGACAGGAACACGCCTGGTTAGTGTGTGAGCAGGTTTTTGTTCTGTCTTAGCAGCCACGCCTCTCATCAGGAGTGGGAAGGATTGAAGGTTTATCCCAGGCAGGTCCCTTTGGGGTTTGCTGTCTGTCCATCACACGTGGAGAGCAGCTGAGATCCAGCACTGAGGGAAGGGAGCCCTGCCCTGCACAGCCTGGGCACCTCCCCGCTCCCTTTTCCTGCCCTTCTAAGGTTTTGCAGCCCCTTGGGGACCCATTTCGGAGAGAGCCAAAAGCACAGCACACCACTAATGCTTCAAAACACCTGGCCAGCTTTTAGAAAATACAAATACTCCACGAGATCACTTTTACGTGTTCTTCGAGAAGAAAATCACTGACATTCATGGCACAGGGGGAAGGCAGCAGTTGGGACTCCTGGAGCATCCAGGAGTGGGAACAGACCCCCCCCCAACACTGAGGTTTTAAGTCATCCTTGCTCAAGGTGCCCACCCAAGGGCTGGACATCATGTCTGTGGTGTGGCAGCACCTTGGGCTGAGCCAGGGAGCTCCCCAGCCTCGTCTGTTCTGTCCGTCTGCTCCGAGTCCGTGCTGCCAGCCTGGCCTGGCCCAGCCCTCAGCTCCTCCTGGCTGTCCCCCAGGCCCTCCTGCCCCTCCAAATCGCTGACCTGGCCCTCCCCAAACTCCAGGATGGTCGGCAAATTGCCCTGCTTGGGGCAGCGCCTCTTCAGGCTGACCAGGAAGGGCTGGGGCAGGGAGAAAATGTCCACGTTGTTGCCCAGGTCGATCCAGGTGACGCTGGGGAACTTCTTGGGGTCCTTGAGGGTCTCGGTGAGGTCCCTCAGGATGGCCTTGGTGAGGCGGTTGCCGTTGAGGGCCAGGGTGGTGAGGCGGGGGAGGCCGCAGAGCGCGGGCAGCAGCTGCAGCAGCATCTCGTCCGTCAGCTCGGTGAAGCACAGCTCCACCGTGTCGATGTGCTCCGAGCTGTGCTCCAGGTAGGACGTGACCCTCTCCAGGTCCTTCAGGGTCAGAGGGATCCCCGACAAGTCCACGGTGTTGTCCTGGGGCTTCCCCATCAGCACGGCCTTCAGGCTGTGGGAGGAGGCAAGGACAGGGGGGTTAATGTCTCTGTTTGGGGGCAGCGCTCCTGAGAGGGGAAGAACAGGAATTATGGAGAGATTTCATGGAGGATTCCAACTGGGACTGAGCAGCTCTTCTCTAGAGGGTGTCTGTGCTGCTGGGGGTCACAGGGACATTTCAAGGCTGTTTCACCAAGAGCCCACGTTCAAACGCCGTCATTCAGGAGTGCAGAGTTCATTTTTGCAACCCCTGGAATAAAGAGGTTATCCTGGCTCTTCAGAGCCTATCCTGCTGCTTTTAAAGGTGCAAAATAAGGGTGAGGAAGCCCCTGATTAGATAGACAAGGATTGCTGGTGGGACATTGCTCACACTGCTCATTAGGAAGCTCTTTGAGGGGAAGGACACATTTTTTGTCCTCTCAGCTGCACAGGAGGGAAACTGAGACCCCAAGCGTAGCAAATGAAGGACAGACACCTCCAGGGTGGTTTGATCTCACTGTCAGTGCGTTAGACCTATTGTCTCTTCAGTCTCACCACAGAGGAGATGAGCCCTACAAGAAACCTTCAGATAAATACATTAATTCCCACAATGGCCCTACAGAGGTTTATTAGCACGAGCTAGGCTGGAGTTTCACAGCTCAATTTATCTTCAGCAAGGCCCTGACAGCAGACTGGGTGCTGAGGGTGTTTTGTTAATGAATTATCCTGGATACCTGAGGAGGTGGAAGGAGCCCTGTGATTGCTGTGTCAGCTTGGTGGCCTCAGGTGTGTCCTAAGTTGCCCAAGGAATGTGATGCTCTGGAGGACTCAGGGCCAAGCTGCTGCTCTGTCTCCTCTGGGAGTGTTTATTCCAAGCTGCCCATGAGGAATGACTGCCCAGAGATTCCAAAGAAGGGGGGAAATGGGAGCTTTCCTCCAAAAATCCATGCCTGTGAGTTGTGTGCCAGTTAAATCCAGAGCTACCCCAAATCCAGAGCTGTCATTTGGTGTTGGCAGCTGCTTCTCTTGCGTTTGTACAGCCACAGCATTTTTTGGAAGCAGCCCTGTCTGGGACCAAGGTGATGCCTCAGTAACAAGCTTTACCCACCTAAAAAACCCCAAATTATTCCTGTCTTGCAGCCTTTGAGCACCAAAGCAGCATCTCAGTGTCAAATAAAGCCCAAAGTACCCCTGTGAATGAGTGACAACCATTTAACAGCACGGCTAAAAAGAGCCAGGGGTTCATCCTGACTTCATCCATTTATTCCTGTAACTTCTTGTGGGATTTCTGCTGTGGCTTTAAATAAGCAAAGTTAAGGAGATAAAGGGGGAATGGGGACAACTTCAGGACAGCTGGGTTTTTCTAATTTTGAGCTGCTTTCAGTATTGCTCCACATTAGTTTTATTCCCTTGGAGCGTGCACAGGATTTCTGCCAGCCAGGAAAAGGGAATTTCTCACTGGGGTTCTATCCTTTCCCCCCTGAGAGGGATTTAGCTGGTACCCACTGGAACAGATTGATTCTCTTGTACAAAGTGCCTTTTCACCCTGCTGATGAGCCAAAAAATCTCCTGAATCCCCGGGTCAGAGTGGCCCTGGGCTTGTTCTGGGGGAGGCTTTGCTCTCCTGTCCCTGGGGAACCAAGCAAACAAACCCCAAAGAGGATTTCATCCAAATATTCCTGTGGCTATTCTGAGCCAGCTCGTGGAAATAAGGGGGGGATTTATGTTAACAAACAGCTGGAAAAACTCTGAGCCCTGCCATAAAAGTTGGCAACAGAACGGCCCCAAATCTCAGGAGGAAAATTTTAACCATTACACAAATCCCTCTGGGCTTTAGTGGGGGATCAGTTACACCCACTGGGTTTCATCCTCACATTTTACAAGGCTGTTCCATAGGGGAAAACACTGATTTTTTTCCCCCCCAGCTGGGATTTTGCCCAATGTAACACCAGGATTGGGAATAGAGCCCTTCACTAAGCTCCTGCTCACACATTGGCAGGATGCTGATTTATCCATGCTCACACTGAGCTAAAAGCTCTCTCCTGTGGAATCAGATCAGAAAATGTTGTCATAAACAGGAATATTGATGTTTAGATCAAAGGGAATGAAAAGAAAGGGGTTTCCTCCTGGTTTCAGTTCATGGCACTGCTCTCAAGCACTGCACAAATCGTGACAGGAGGCACTGATGTGTCGTGTACTGAAGGGAAATTGGGATGTTCAGCCCAATTTCTTGCAGGGAATAGCTCAGGGACAATGAAGAGGCAGCCCCAGAGAGTGAGGAATTACAGCCAGAAATTTATGAAGACACCTGGTGAGAAAACTATTTACGAAAATGTCAACGAAACATTGTTGGACATAATGAGTCACCCAAAAAAACCAAAAAAAAGGTAAAATCCTGAGATAAAAGATTTGTTCTGAAATAATGGTGGTAGCAAGGGTAAGTGTTAAAGAGCTTTTTCAAAATCCCTGCTCCAAATGATGGCAGTCAAACACTGGAATAGAGATTTAGGAAAGGAAGGAATACAAACAAATGTGAATTCAGTAATAGTGGTGAGTAAAGGGTTGAGAATCCCCACCCTCAGAGGAGGAATCAAGAGAAAAAATTACAATTATTTAGCTTAAAGAGGGACTGTGACTGAGATAGATAAGAATATACTGTATATTGAATATCCTGTATTATTTTATACATATATGAAATATATCCATATTATGAGGATGAATAAAACAGAGGAGATGAGAATGAAATGCTCTTTTTTCATCCCTCTTAATGCAGGATCTGAGGACACCTCCTGATGCTGAAAGACTGAATTCCCAGGGGATAAAAGGAGCTCAAATTAACCTCCAGCCATGGGATATCCCTGAGATCAAGGGCTTTGTGGGAGGTCCCAAGTGGACAGGGCACTGCTGTGGTTGAGAACATCCGAAGTCATGGTAAGATTTTTTTAAAAATAATTTTAAATTGGCTGGGGAGTAACTGAATGTGAGGAGCAATCAGAATTCTGCAGTTCACCCAAATGGAGTGTCACCCCACAGAGCAGTGTCACCCAACAATGTCACCCAAGAGCAGTGTCACCCCAACACACAGTGCCACCCAGCCCTTGCTGCCTGAAGCCACCCTGGGTGGGTTCATGGCTGGACTCACTGACCTGAGAGGGTTTTCCATCTGTGCTGCTTGGATGATCCCAAAGAAATGCCATCCATCCCCATCCCACTGCTCCATCCCATCCCCATCCCACTGCTCCATCCCCATCCCACTGCTCCATCCCATCCCCATCCCACTGCTCCATCCCCATCCCACTGCTCCATCCCATCCCACTGCTCCATCCTCATCCCACTGCTCCATCCTCATCCCACTGCTCCATCCCATCCCCATCCCACTGCTCCATCCCCATCCCACTGCTCCATCCCATCCCACTGCTCCATCCTCATCCCACTGCTCCATCCCCATCCCACTGCTCCATCCCCATCCCCATCCCACTGCTCCATCCTCATCCCACTGCTCCATCCCCATCCCACTGCTCCATCCTCATCCCACTGCTCCATCCCCATCCCACTGCTCCATCCTCATCCCACTGCTCCATCCCATCCCCATCCCACTGCTCCATCCCCATCCCACTGCTCCATCCCCATCCCACTGCTCCATCCCATCCCCATCCCACTGCTCCATCCCATCCCCATCCCACTGCTCCATCCCCATCCCACTGCTCCATCCCATCCCCATCCCACTGCTCCATCCCCATCCCACTGCTCCATCCTCATCCCACTGCTCCATCCCCATCCCCATCCCACTGCTCCATCCCCATCCCACTGCTCCATCCCCATCCCCATCCCACTGCTCCATCCCCATCCCACTGCTCCATCCCCATCCCCATCCCACTGCTCCATCCCCATCCCACTGCTCCATCCCCATCCCCATCCCACTGCTCCATCCCCATCCCACTGCTCCATCCCCTCCCCATCCCACTGCTCCATCCCCATCCCACTGCTCCATCCCATCCCCATCCCACTGCTCCATCCCCATCCCACTGCTCCATCCCATCCCCATCCCACTGCTCCATCCCCATCCCACTGCTCCATCCCATCCCCATCCCACTGCTCCATCCCCATCCCACTGTCCCCTGCACCCCCCATCCCCAGCTGTGCCACAGCCCCTCAGTGTCCCCGTGGCATTCAGCAAAAGGACCCAATTAAACCTTTAAACACCACGAGCTCCTCAGGAAATGGATTAAATGGATTTCTGTTATCCCCTTGATCAATATCTCCAGCAGGGCCAATTAAGCAGCTCATTTGCATGCAGCACATCCAGCTCCAGGAGCCTGGATTGGGATGTGCAGGGAAGGGAAAGGTTCTTGCTCTGTTTCAGAACCATCATTTCCCACCCCCCCCCCAAACTTGTTTTTAATTTCCTGCTAAACACAATGCTAAAAATAAGCACCTGGGAGCCGTCAAAATGCTCTGCTATAATTGTAATTCTATTTCATTTAGTGCAAAAGAAAAGTAAATATCTTGCTGCTGGAGAACTCCATTTTCCTATCCCATACCCCCAAAATAAAATGTATTTATGTCATCCTCCCTACCATACAATTTGCTCCCAAACATCTGTTTTTATATAGAAACTGCTGGAATTTTTCCAACAAACTCTACTCCAGTGGAATAAGAAGCTGCAGCTGACACCCTGTTAGGAACCTGCATTTGCAGGAGAGGCAATTTGCACAAATGCCCAGAGAAAAACAATCAGGAATTTAAAGGCAAACAGTGCTGGGCTCATTTCTTCTGGAAATGACTCCCTGGAAAAGAGTTGGCCCAAAAAAAGGATTTGTGTTGTAATAAATGAGTTTTCCATAAAACAAGCAGCATTTTCCTCAAATTCTAACACAGGAGGGAAGGAAAAAAAGCTGGAAAGACTCTTGGAAAGGGATTTTTATGACTGGATAGGTACAAAAATACCCAAATCATATTGGATTTAGATGAGCAACTTGCCACTAGGGAGAGAGGAAGCTGGGCTGGTTGGGAAAAGGACCTTTAAATCCATTTGCAGCCCTCACTGTCCAAAGGGAAGAGGCCACAGGAAAAGAAATTCCTAATAATTTGCTCTTAAAAACACACAGCAGGCTGCCAATATGTTTTAAAAAGTGAAAGAAGAGGAGGAAAAGGGAGAGGGATGGGATGGAGAACAGCAGTGCTGGCCAGGGCTCCAGCCTTTTTCTGGAAAAGCAGGATGGAGTTTTCCCTAAAATCCTTCATTCCAGCCTCTCCCTTTGGTTTTGTTGCTGCTTTGTTTGATTTTTGGAAGGAATGACCTCGTTAATGGGGGTGAATGTGACCCCAAAAGTGAGGGGGAGAGTGTGGCTGCTCCTGCTCTGTCCCCTCACCACAAATTGCAGAGAAAAATGAGTTTTGTCGTGTCTATTTGCAGATGAATGGGGCTGGTGTTAATTATCTCCATCCCATTCCAGAGCCCGGGGAGTTTTGGGATGGGGGAAACACCCAGACAACAGCCAGGCTTGAGAGGCAACGCCTCTGATTCACCTCTGCCCACCAAAATCCTCTCCCAGCCCTCAAATCTGCCCCTGGTGTCGTCAAACAACAACAACAACAAAAAAAAAAATCAGGGAAAAATTGTGGAGAGCTCCAGGCCCTCGCTGAAGGTTTGAGGTTCACACTTAGCAGAGGTTGTCTGTGTTTCCTGCTCCTTGAAATAACTTGAATTCCATTAATACAAAGGGGAAAACCCCAGGATTTTTGGGGGTGGGGACGTGTTAGGAGAGAAGCTTCAACTCTGATCCTCCAGCCCAGTTTTCTCATCAGAAAGCAGCCCGAAGAAATGAAAAAAAAAACCAAAAAAACCCTCTCCCAACTGCTCTTCCTGCAATTAGAGAGTGATCAGCTGCCAAAATGTGTGCCTGAGGTTCGGCTTTCCCTAAACTGTTTATTTTATTGGAGCACAGATCACATTTGGAAGAGTTTAGGCAGGCTGAGGTCCCCTCCTGCTCTGATGAGGGCCAGAGCACAGAGGCAGCCGCCAGCCCGGCTCCCAGGGTCCTGCTTGTCGCTCTCACTCTTTGGGAAGGGATTTTTTTCCAGAGCCAGGAGCTGCCATTGCCCCCAATTTTTCCCTTTCCCCCCTCTGATCCTTGGCAGGTCCCTATTCCAAGCCAAATCCTGCAATTCTCACCAAAATCCCAACAGCTCTGGTGTCCAAAGTGAATCCCAGCATGGATCCTGCCACGCTCAGGGATGGATCAGAGGGAAAACTCCAGCTCCTGCTCCAGCCTGAGTGTGGGCACAGCTGGTTTTGTGGGGGACAGGGACCCATGGGATGGATTTGTGATGTCCCATGTGGGGCTGGTGGCCTCCAACCACATCCAGGGGGTCAGGAAGCCCCCCCAGAGCACAGAACATCCCAAAGAACATCCAAGGATTTGTGCTGGAGGACCTGCACAGCCAGAAGGTCTGGGCTGCAGCAGCCAAAGGAAGAGGAGATGGACACAGTGAGGCAGCCAAGTCTCTCACCTGATGTTTGGCCAGTTTTTAATCACAATTTCCACATCTATCAAGCCAAAAAAGCCCTGTTTCGCCTGGTTTTCGATGCACAGATGTAATGTTGGCCAGGAAAATCCTGCTCCTGCAGCCATCCTGCCTCCCTGCAGGGCCCCACGGTGCTCCCAGAGGGAGGGATGGGATCCTTGGGATCAGGCGGCCTTGGGATAACCAGCCCTGAGCAGTGTGGGGCAGCTCCCTCACACCCTCCCCGCCCTGGTGTTGGGAATTCCAACCCTGGGATGCATCTGCTTCACATTAACACAAAATTGGGTCCCCCTCAGCCCAGAACAGAGCCACCATTGTACCCTCAGCTCTCCTCCAGTGAGGAATAACAGGATCCAACCTGACCCACTGTCACTTCCCTGCTCCTGTCTCCAAAAGAAAAAGGGATTTTTGGGTGGCTTTTTCATATTCTGTCCCAACTAGAGGATTTCTCAGCGCCCCTCTCTTCCTCTGTCGCTGCAGCAGGGGTTGAACCTGATTTTTTGGCATCCTGTGGGTTCCTTTTCCTGCTGGGCAGAGCTTTTGGGGCAGTTATTTCATTTTGAGAGCCCCTTCCCTGAGCTCAGGGGCAGCAGAAAGAGGCTGCGGCCATTCTTGCAAAGGCAAACAAAGGGAAAAAAACCAGGGAACAAGGAACAGCTTGAGCTGCCCAAAGCAAACTCCCTCTTCCCCCAGCACTCCATTGCTCTTGGCAGGTTATTCCCTGCTAATGGGGGGGATTTCAGCCTCCAGCTCCCCCCAAAGATGAAAACAGAGCTGAGAGCAGAGCTGCCAAGTGGGTATAACAGAGCAGGAATGTGATCCTCTGCTCCTCACAGCCAAACCCTGCCCAGCCCCCCCAGTCCCCACGGCACGGCAAATTCTGCTGGACAAGCAGGAAAACCACAAAAACCTTCCCTGGATTTTCCCTGTTTGGCTCCTCTGCTCCAACACAGGCCCTCCAAATGCAAATATTTTGCCTTTTTCTCTGCTCTCTGCACCCATCAGCGATGAGGGTTTGTGTCACTGTGCTCCGAGCTGGCTCTTCAGCTGTTCAGAAAGATCAGCCCAACAACAAATCTTCCCGAGTTATTTGTCCGTATTATGTCAACACACACATTTTTCCCCCCCTCAAGTCTCCAGCTCATCGTCTTTGGGATAAGGAGCCCCATTTGAGCACTCAGGGTGACCCAGCAGCTAATTAAAGAAGGGAATGCAGGAGAAGTGGCTCCAGATGGGCATTTCTGCCAGGCCAGGAGCTGCCAAGGAATAATCCTCATTCCCTAGAGCACTGAGAGGAGTGACCTTCAGCACAGGAGGGTGGATTCATCCCAAAAAACCACTCCCCCAGCTCCCCAGTCTGGCCTTAATCCTGGACAAAGGGAGAGTAAAACACCTGGAAGAACATATTGCTGGACAAAAGGCATCAGCCTTGGGGCTGAATGACTCGTTTGTCAGGCACTGGGATGTGTCAAAACACAGGCTGGCAAGGCCTGGAAAAACTGGGAGCTGGGCAGGGGCTTTGCACTTTTTCCTGGAGCCCCTTTTGAGATGCAAAAGAACCTTCTGTGCTTCAAATGCTCTAGAGGGGTATTTTTTCTCCACCCCACCTCCCAGGAGCCAAGGGGTGTGTGAGGATGAAGGGTCGGAGTGGAAGGGGATGAGCCCAGTCCGTGTCACCCATGGGGACTCTGAGGGGACACACAGAAATCCCTGGTTATGCCACAAGCCCCCCTCCCCCGCCGCTGTCGCTGTCCCCATTTGCAGCAAAAATAAAATTTGTTGTTTTAAAGCGTTATTTCCATTCCAAGAGAGCAGCAGCAGCAGCAGTGGGAGGTGGGAATTCACCCCCGAGTCCAAGTGATGGATGAGCTCACTAAACACCTTCATTCACCAGCCCTCGCTGCCTGAAAGGGCTTGGAAAAGAAAATAAATGTAAAGAGCGCCGTTCAAAGCTTCATCATCGAGCTTGATTGTCTTAATTGGGAAATATAGCCCGGGGTGACAGCCAGGCTGGGCTGGCTGGGATTAAATGGGCACCGCTGCTGGGGGAGCGATGCCTTTCCCCCGTGGAGCAGCATCCAGGCCCCAGGCAAGGCACCAAATTGCCCCTCACCACCTTAAAAAAAGGAGTCAGTGGCTGTTTGAGACAAGACAAATCATCACAGAGTGTCTGGACGACTTCCAAGGTGGGGAGATGAATTCTTTTAGCAGCTGATTCCCTCGTTTAATAACAATTTCTACGGGTTGATTCCCTGCTCCGCAGCCCGAGTAGCGGGGATGGATTTAAATAATCCCCGCCATGTGTCAATAGAAAATCTCATTTCCACTCTGCCCAGAAGCAGAGGAGTAATTATTGCAAAAAAAGAAATTTAAAAGTCCACACTCTTCACACTCAAAGGCCTTTTCTGATCCGGCACAAGACCAAAAAACACGTTTAAGGGAGCACCAGCACCCAAGTGCAAGGAGGTGGGAGAGGAGCAATGGCAGCAGGATGGATGTTCCCTCTGAGGGGAGGAAAACCACCACATTATCCCTTGGTTCAGCTGCAGGACAGGAGAGGAAAGAGGAGAAGAAGGGTGGCCTGAAAACGAGGTTTTAAATCCCAGGTAGTGCCTGTGACCATCCGAAGCTTTTAAGGCTGCAGCAAAAGTGTGAGGGACAAGTCAGTGGGGCGGGGTGTCCTGCTGCTCCAAATCACCTCATCCCACCCTCAGGTCCTTCCTGCTTTATTTTCCAGCATTTCTGGCTGTCAGGAACAGCAAAAGCAATCCAAGCCTTTATCAGGGTCAATGTTCATCCGTGTGGGGGGAAATGGGGCTTTGCAGTTTGGGTCAATTGTTTTCAGTTCTGGGGCAAACCCAGACAAGAAGCAGGGGAAGGGCTCGTTTTACACGTTGAGTCCCTTCGATGTGACAGCCCTGTGCCACTACCCGGGTGGCATTTCAGTGCCCATGAATTATTTACAGTTCAGCTTCAGAAGTAGGTCTTGGTTAATGCCAGCTCCTGGCTGGGCAAGGTGTGCCAGGAGCTGCAGCCTCTCCATGCTCAGGGATAACCTCTCCAGCCAAACTCAGCTGGAAAAAGAACTCATTTCCACCCCAAACCTGCTGGTCCGGTGGCCAAATAGCTCTCAGTGGCAAGGAGAGATTTCAGCACCTGCTCATCCTCCCTGCTTGGTGTGGTTTGCTCAGGTTTTCCAGGAAACAGGGGGCAGATCCCAGAGTTCCTGCTCCAACAGGCACAGGAAAAATCAGATTTTGCCAGAATATCATCAACAATAACTCCCTGGTGAAAGGAATGAGAGACTTGTCTTTACAAACAAGCTCTGGGCCTGCTGGTTGATGAAATTAGCACTGAGAGATAAACAATGAGAAGGGTTCCACTGATTGATGAATGGAAGGGGATTTGTCTCTACAAATGGACTGTAGGTCTGCTGATAAATGAAATGGGATATTGAGAGATGAAAGAAACAATGGGAAAACCATAAAATTCAATAAGAGCTAACAATAAAGGGGGGGTTATACATGAGAAGGGAACCTTAGGTATTAGGTGTTCTGGGAAGCCTGTACCTCTGGAGTACCTCAGCCAATGGGGAAAGAGAGGGAAATGCAGCTGGGAAATTGGGATAAAAAGGAGGCTGCGCCCTCCAAAAATCTGAGAGACCCCAGGGGAAACACCCCATGGCCTCTCCCTTTATTTGAATAAAGTAACAGCACTCCTCTGTCTCCTTTTTGGACATAAACCTCTGGTGTTGGTGGATTAATTCTCCTGACACTGGAATGATTTAAAGGATACCTGGAGGCATTTAAAAGATGTGGAGATGTGCACTAGGCTTAGTGGTGGACTTGATGTCAGAAGGTTTTTCCAACCTTAATGATCCCACTATAGTGGCAGCTCCTTTCATTGCCACCAGCCACACGTTGCAGGACTATTTCTCAACCACAGCCCTCACAAATCTTTCCTCCCCTGGATTTGCAGCATTCCACCTTTCCCTCCACACCAGGCATTTCATTTGTTCACAGCTTAGCCTTGTTTTCCTCGTGCCAAAGGTCTCTGACTCTCTAAATTCAACAAGAAGCGTTTTCCTTCCCAGCCTCTGGAGCCTGAACTGTGCTGTTTCATGGCCTGTCCTGAATTCTCCCTGCTTTTGGACCCTTCAGCATCACCCAGGAGGGAGAACCGGGTGGAAAAGGAATTCCTTGGGTTTGTTTCCAGCCTCTATTTTGCTGTAACATCAGCACACTGGGAGCAGCTCAGGACATCCCCATGCACTGCCAGGTCCATCCCTCCCTGCCTGACACCCCCTCCCCAGTCCAGGGATAAAGTGCAAACCAGGGGCACCCTGACACCCTGGATTTATACCCCACGAGCTTGAAAAGAGAATTATTTAACTCTAAAGCCTCTTAGTGCTGTACATTGACTTTAAAATGACAGAGATTTCTTTTTTTTTTTTTTTTTTTTGATTCCTCTCTCATTCAGGAGCATCCATCTCCAGCTGGATGAAATCCTTCCCTTCTTCCCACTCAGCCTGTCCTGGCTGATTGCTGGCCTGTTCCCCCTCTCCCCTCCAACACCACACCCCATTCCCACCAGGATGAAACATTTCACCGTGGTTTTTGAATGGTCACAAACCCCTGGAGCTGCCAGAGGGGATGTTTACACATTAAACAGCATTTTTGGAGAAGAGATGCATTGGGATTTCTACACAGCAAGGAGGAGAGAGTGTGGTGATGCACGCCTGGCTCCAGGCAGCTGCATCCCAGCTTCAGATGGTTGGGATTTTCCCTTTTTTCTGGGAAGCAACCTGCCCACCCCACTCAAACCCATCTGCTGGGGTTCCACAAAAAATCCCAAATCCCAGCCAGGCACCTTGGTGCATGCAAAAGACCAGCCCAAAATGTTGCTCCCGTTCAGATATGTTGGAAAATGGATTTTCCACAAAGCAAAGGAGCAGTTTGGGAGTCCCACAGACCATCAGAGCACAAACACAGCAGGCACTGTGCTCCCTGCCAGGCACGTGCCAAAGGGAATAAATCCAAGGAGCAGCATCATGTGGAGGAGCACTGGGAAGAGAACAACTGACAGGGCAAATTAGGGTCTGTTCCCATCCCAGCCATAAGAGAAAGAGAAAAGTCACATCTTGAGTAGCTATAAAAAGTCCAGAGAGTCCCGGACTGGCAGATGGAGGAAGTGCCCCACGGCCATGGAGGAGAGCGAGGTGAGGAGGACAGAGGTGATGAAAAGGGCATTCCTGGGATAAAATTACCCATGTCCAACTATTTCTCCTTGTTGATACCTCAAAAAGTTCCTTTTTCCCCCCTCTTTGTGTGCCCTGAACCCCATCAAAGCTCCTCGTTTACAGTGTGGGGTGTGTGGGGAAGAGCCAAACCCCACAGCCCTGCTGGGACCAGCCCCCTCCTGCTGTTCAGCACCACAAATTTCCAAATGTTTCTGCCAAAGCAGAGAAAATATTCCCAATTTATTAAACTGGCTGAGCCCTGTGTGAAGCAGCCCAAACCAAAGATGTCTCCCAAAGGTTTTCCATTCTCTCTCTCCCAAAAATCTTAGCTCCCTTCTGGGTCACTCCAGGTCTTCCCATCGCATTAAGTCATTTATTAGAGAGGATTACTCAGTGCCTGTGGTTAACCCTCCCCATTCCCAGTTATCGCTGGGATTTAAATGCTGAATTTCAAGAGTAAACAGATTAAATCCTAATTTCCAGCCCTCAATCCCAAAAGGAGGGTAGGACATGCTCAGAGGTGGCCTCTCATGTGCTGTCAGGGCAATTAACAGGAATAACCTGTTAAGCACAAATCTTTCTGTGCTGCAGGAACACCGAGGGGAAAGCTCTGCTCCACCCCGGCACGGGCAGACAGAGGCTGGAATTTAGTGTCCATCCTGGGAATGAACTGAGCCACCAAACCAGGAATTTATCTTCTGAGGACAAGGATTTATGGGCTCAGTGACCACACAGGCTGCAGCCCTCAGCCGTGGTGATGTGACCCAGCCAAAATCAGCTGGTCCACCCTGGCCAGGAGCAGCTCTTGACCCTCACCCACCTCCTCCTGTGGGATTCAGGACCCACCTCTAAGCCAGGGCTGAGCATCCCACTGCTTCCCAACCTCGCTTCCCAACCTGAAAAACCACCAGGAGCCAGAGCTTTGCTCTTCTCCATGCCCAGAGTTTCAGGCCACGCTGGAAAGAGCAGGGAAGTTTGGGAATCGCCCGTTTTCCATTGCAAAAGGTGGAAAGCTGCACCAGCACCCCAAATCACAGCAGCCAGCCTGAGTTCTGCAGCATTTGTAGCATCCTCTGTCCCCTCTGCTCCATGGAACGTGGGGACAATGACATTCCATGGACACAGGGAGAAGGGATCACCCACACACTCATCCCAAAGGCTCCAGCTCCCACATTCCCTGCTCTCCTGCAGCAGCTCCCAGCACACACAGAAATGGGATTTTAATGACCAGGAGACCCTGCTCCAGCCTCCTCCCACCGCCTGGATTTGTGCTGGATGCTCTGAAGGAACCATTTGTTGCAGGAGCTCCGACTTCTCCTCTTGCTCGCCCACCAGCTGCCACAGCAGAGGAGGATTCCTAGCCACAAACATTCCCTTTCTGTTTTCCAAAGGGCTTCTCCCACCATGAAAACTCTTTTAAAAAAAGATTTTTTCCTTTGTAAAGCAATGCAAGCAGGCACTGCCAACGTGAAAACCCAGCACCCAGCATTCCTTCAATATTTTGTGCCCCCGATGAAATCAGGAGTGGGATGGTAAAAGATCATTCCTGCCATCAAAACGAGGCGGTTCTGCCTCTAAATTCATCACTAAATCCAAACAACTTCTGTTCTAACAGGTCTTTGTACCTGGATGCCAAATGCCATGGAGAACATCCAACCCTCAGGTTAAATCTGGGGTTAAACCCCAGGGTTAAACCTGCCAGGGTTAAATCCACCAGAGTTAAATCTGGGGTTAACCCCAACCAGGGGTTAAATCTGCCACAGCCTCATGGAGCCTCGACATTTCCAAAAGCTGTCCCAAATTATTAATTTTCCTGCTATTTTTGAGGTGATTTCTAATGATTTCACATCAGAGAGTGTTGAGAGAGCCACAGGGAGTTCAGGCTGAGTCCCAGGTGTCACCAGCAGAGAGGACAAGTGGCAAAGAAAAGAGAGTGGGCTGGAGCTAAGGAAAACCACCTGGGAAACCCATGAGAAGTGGGAAAAGGATCTTCCCATGTGCCAGCACTGGGGGGTTTGCATGAGTGAGGGCTGGGAGCTGCGAAACAAAAAATGGGGTTAGAAAGTGCCACGTTGGCTCACCCTGGTGCGGACATTTGGGGGTTTCTCTGCTTATTGCACAGCAGCAACAGAGTTCAAAAATCCACGAATTTAGTCCAGATTGACCCCATTTAATTCCATTTAAACTGAGCTGCTTCACCTTAAATCCTTCCCCGCTTCGTGCAGGGGCACGGCCAGGAATTGTGTGCAAAAAAGAAAAAAAAGGGGCTTATCTGATGTAAATTTGGAATTACAACGTGAATATTTGATATTCCTTCAGCTGGTGCCCGCTGCTCCATCCTCCCTGCTGCATTCCTGGCTCATTCCTACCGCAGCCGGGAAAGGAATATCCCCGCAGGGTGGGAAAGCCACGGAGGGCGTTTCCCCAGGGAAACACCTCCTCCCTCCCAGCCCGTGCTCTCAGCAATTCCGGGAGCTTTGATTCCCGGCTTCGTTCTTGTGAAGCTGACGGCAGCAGGAGCAGGGAGATTCCAGGAGCGGAGAGATTCCAGGAGCTAATTCCACCCTGGAATCGTGTCCCTAGGCAGAGCCAGGCGCAGGGAAATGACTTTAGCAGGCTGGCTTCATCCTGCTGCTGTTGGCTTTCCCTGATTTTCATCCCTGGATGTTTAATATATTCCGAGGGAGGCGCGGAGACAGTAAGGGAGAGCCAGACAGATTTATAATGTGCCAAAAAAATAAGGTCATTTGGCAGAGGTTTGGGGGCTCTGATGCCAGGCAGCAGAGCAGAGCCCTAGGAGTGTCTGCCTGGATTTAGCACACCCAGGCTGGACGGGATTCCTGGGAGGAGATGGGATTGGGAAGCACAGCCTCCCCCTTTGGCTGTCCAGCCAAAAAATCAGCTCCGTCCTCTGTCCCCATCCTCCTCCTCCTGCTGCTCTGCTTCCCATTATCCCCTGCAATGGATATGGTGGGTGTGGGATGAAGGGAAGCGATTTTCCCTGGAGGAGATACACAAAAAAGGGTGGATCCCCAATACTGGGGAGTTCCTGCAACATCTGGCAGCAGGGCCGAGTCAGGGCAATGCCAACACATGGGAATGGGAGCTCATGATTCCCTTGGGAGCAGCACAGGGCACTTGAAAACCCCAACCCCAACTATAAAATCCCTGTATTGAGGCATTTAGACCTTAGCAAAAGGCTGACTTCAACTTCCAGCAAAGGGTTCAGCTCACGGCCACCTCCTAAAAGAGCATCCAAACCAGAAATCCGGGAAAATCCCACCCTCCAAAGCCTGGCTGGGGCAGAACCAGCAGCCAGCATCCCACGTTGGCAGCCCTGAGGTCACTTCCATGTGGTCAGGGCTCGTTGACAGCCGAAACCTCATCCCGAAACCTCATCCCTGCTCTTAAAGCCTTGGAAAACCTCAGCTATTTCCCGGCTGCTCCAAGGAAAGGCTGCAGATAAAGCCTTGCAAATCTCGGGCATGAGGCTGTGCTCACACCGCTGCTCATCCCAGGCCGGGGATTAAGGACAGCGATTGGTAACTAAAGACAGAGGGGCACGAAGCAGGGCACGGAATTTTTTCCATTTTCAAGGATTTCGTGCGGTTTTCGGGGCTGAAGAGAGCTCCCCGATGCAGCAGCAGTGTGACTTTAACAATGCCCTGATGGGGTGATAAGGGATGAGCATTTCCTGTTCTAGTTAAGAGGAAACCCCTGGAGGGTAATGAGCTGCTGGGTCATTACCAGCTCCGTGTGCCCTGGGACACAGCCCGGGAGCTCCAACACTCCCCCAGTTTCTGCTGCTTTATGGGAAACTGCAAATTTTAGCCATAATCCACCTTAAAACCCACCCAAAATGTGGTTATCATTGATAATGAAATACATTTCTCCATGTTTTGGTCTCTCAGGACAGCACTTTGTAAGGATGCTGAGCCAGAGCCCTGGAAAATATGCTCCTAATCCTATTTGGCCACGCAATCCTTTATTTCCTTGTGTCTTTTCCCCTCCTGTGACCACGTTCCTCCCCTCTCCTTCTCTATTCCAGTTTTTTTTCAATGGATTAATTCCCACTACAACTCCATTACAACCAAAACTCTCCTGGGATCACGAGCCAGCATCTGGATCCAAATCCTGACTCTCCCAGACTGCAGCTCCCTTTTTATTTCTCACTTCCTTAAGCAAAAATAATAAATATATAATGCCTAACATCAGGAAAACAAGCAGTCCTTTCCATTCCCATCAGCCTCATCCACAGGTTTCTCAGCTCTGTGGATCCAGGATGACACCAGCTGGGAATGCTTTGCTGAGGAGCTGGATGAGGAGGGGATTTGGGGTTCTTTTCCCCCTATTTTTAACAACAAAATTCCTTCTGTGCAAACTGCAAGCCACGGTATGCCTGGTGACACGTGCCTGGACATTAATTACCAGCTAATTAGGAGCTCTTGGAGCAGTTTGGGAGACAAGGGATGTTTGGAGGATGGACGGCTCAAGGTTTTCCAGACCATTCCTCCTCCCCGGGCACTGAAGTGCTGCTCTCCTCTGCAACAGGGAAAAGAAGATGGGAATAGAGGAAAACACCTCTGGAGGGGCATGAAGGAACCAGAAGTGGGGAAAATGCTGGTGAGATTGGAGACGAAGGAGGATTTTGGAGGTCATGCCAAGCTGAGAGGTTGTGACACCCCAGCTCCCTCCTGGCTTTGAGCACTTCCCTTCATCCCACTGGATTTGTTCCTCCTGTCGTGCAGGGAGCAGCAGGCAGCTCCCACATTTGCCAAAACCATCATGGAAAACCCCTCTTCCCACTGTCCCCAGCCCTTGTTGCCCCTGAGAGGTGGCAAGGGCAGCTTGGGGACAGTGACTGAGCAGGGACTCACCAGGACTGCGGCTTCCTCTTCATGATGCCCTGGCGTCTCCACTGCGAGTGGGGGCTCAGGTGGTAGGTGAGCTGCCTGCAGAGCTTCTCCATGGCTCCCAGGGAGTCCCCTTCCTGAAAAAACATGGAATGGACACCGGGTGAGGGCTCTGCAGCATCGCCACCACACCCAGGAGATGCTCCAACCATGGAGTGGCTCCAGCTGGGAGCTGGGAAGCCTGAAAGGAGCACCCTCAAAACTGTCTAGGAAGGGGAAAAAAACCCCCTCTGATTGCTCAGATACTGCAGGTATATGAATTTTTTTTTTAATTTTTATTTTTTTTATTCCTCCATTATCATTTGACACCATGCAACAGCTTCCAGCACTAAAATTCGACAGAGATTGATTAAATTTGATTAAATACCCACCCATTACCACCAAAAACTGCTTCCCGAGGTATAGTGAGCTGGTGGAGTCTTGGGAAGAGAAAATCTCACAATATTTAATTGTTAGGAAAAATAAAAGCTTGAAGAAAAACTGTCTGCTCAATTTTGACTCAAATTTCCAGCCCAAGGGATACTGGCTTGGAAAACTTGAACTCTGCAAGTTTCTAAGGATTTGGGTGTAGAGAGTTTGGGTCCTAATCCAGAAATATTTTATATTTAATTTCTAATTTTATATATTATGATATATCTATTTTTTAAGAATGTATAAGTTTAATTTAATTATTTTAAAATCAAAATAAAATGAAACATAATCCTCAGTATCCAGACTGTTCAATCATGTTTCATTTCAGGATTTTCATACACATAATATGACATCCAATAATTCAAACCACCCATCCTGCTGTGCTTCTCCTGCTCTCTTAAAGGTCACAGGCAGAGATGAACCTGACTGAAAGATCAATGCTGACAAAAAAAAGATCCAAGATGTGACAATTTGTGCTGCCTGCCTGGTTTTATCAAACTGCTGCATCATTAGGGAAGACACAGGAATTAAATAGGAAACCCTACAATAAACAGTCACCCTGGGCTGTTCATCCACAAGCATTTTCTGGGAAAATCCAGGCAGGAATGCTGAGGAAGGAATGCTGCATCTCTTCTGCCTGGACAGCCAATTATTGCTGCCTTCACATCCTCCCTGAGAGCTCAGGTTTTGCAGCCTCATTTATGCAATTTATGCAATTTACTCCCCCCCTCACCTCCGAGTCAGTGGAGCGGGACCGCCCCTATAAAGACATCATAAATATTGAATTACCAGGGAGCAACTGGGATTTTGACAAATCACTTGGGGGTATACAGGGAAACAATTACAGCAGGATAAAAAAAACCCCCACAACAACCACAGAACCAGGACATCTCTGCAGATGGCTGGAGCAGAAATATCACCTCAGGATTTGTGGGCTTTGACTGCACTCTAAGAACAAAGCCTTGACATAAATTGGAGGGGTTTATTCCCAGACATATCCAGGTACCTCATTAATCACAAGCTGATTTTCCAGCTGATTTTCCCCTGATACTTGCAGGGTGATGCTTGCCCAGCTCCATCTGCACTGAAGACAGGCAGTGCCAGGGGATTTCAGGTAGAAACCCCAGATCCAGGGATCCCAGCAGGACACGGGGTATGGAAAACCCTGGGTATGGAAAACCCTGGGAACAGCGTGAGCCAGGAGCCATTTCCCACCTGAGCCTTTGATTCCCAGGAAATCTGGGTTTATACCACAGATAAAACCCTTACTTTTAAACACATTTAAACCCTTACTTTTCAACACCTCATTCACCATCATGCTGAACTCAAAATCAGGGTTTTAATCCCACAAATTTCATTCCCACAGCTCCTCTCCCACTGGAGGCCCTGAGGCAAGAAACCAGCCCCGGCCCTGGGGGTGGATGAACACTGGAAGGCTCAGCCTGCGGAATTAACACTGAGAAAATTAAGAAAGACAAGGTTTTATTTCATATTTCCCACTGGAAGGCCTGGAAACTCAGGCAATTCCTTAATTAGAGCCTCAGAACATTTTGGGAAGGCAGCACTGCCAACAACACCTTCCTGGCTGTGGAAGCACCAGCCCCAAGGTGAGAAGAAAACACCACGGATTTTAACACCTCCCTATATATTTTTTTTTTACCCACAGCAAGCTGCCAGGTGCCAGCAGCTTTCATTTCATCCGCTTTTTTTTATTTTTAAGCAGTCCCTGAAAGAGCAGAATCCACCCTCGGTGATGAGTGGGGGTTTCCAGCTCTGAGGGCTCCCTGGAAAAAGCGGTGTTGAAAAGGAAACAACGTGCTAAAATCGTGAGGGGGAAGGGCACGGGGCCGGCATTTTGTGCTGCAAATTGCCTGTAATATAACCCTGGAAGAGACAATGAAAGCTGTCTCCAGTGTTATTCCAGCTAAACTGTTGGGGAAGTGAAATGATTCACAAGAGGAACGTGGAGGAGAAGCTGAGAAAGTAAAAAAAAACACCCGAAGTTTTGCTGGTTCAGATGTGCCATGGTCATCTTGCCTCTCCAATAGGAGGTTTCTATCCTCAAGCAGTTCCCAGAGCTCCAGATGGCTGAGGGAAGCTCAAGCCTGAACCTCCCATCAAACCAATTCCTGGGTAATTCAGCCTAAAGGAGCTCAGCTCAGCAGAACCCGGCCCAGCCCTGCTGACAGAGCACGCTGAGGGCTCCGAGGAAAGAGGCAGGAGCAGGACAAGGAATATTTTAATCCTCTCTCCACATCCAGCTCCTCCTTCCATGCCCATCCTGACTCTTTCAGCCCTTTTTCCACACCAGCTCAACTCCCGAGCCTTGCAGGTCCTGGGATACTTTGATTTTTGGGGGGTTTCAAAGATGATTTAAAGTGATTCCTGCACACATCAACTCTGCAGATAAAACCCCCAGTTTAGCACTGGGATAAATAAAATTCCCATTTCAGAGCCCTCCTAAGGCATAGGATGGGCTCCTTCCTTTTGCACGTCTCATTCCCATGGGTGAGACACAAACTCTGTGCTTCAAGAACCCCCATTTTTGAGGGTTTTACCCAAACCTCTGCAATTCCTCCCCAGAGCAGCCCCAAAACTCGTGTGCAAGAGGAGGGACTTTGCTGGTGCCATGCCAAGGACTCCTCTCACAGCCCAAACAAAAGCTTTCCCTGTTCCTCATCCAAGTCTATCAGGCAATAATTGGAGCTGACGCACACCCTGGTGGGACTGAGCCCAAGAGCTCGTTCAGAAAGGGAATCAGCTTGAAAATCAGCTTAAAAATCGGCTAAAAAACCAGCCCAGCTCGTGTTGGCAAGGTTTGATCCTCGCTGGGGAACGGGGAGAGCCCCGGGATGAGTGGATTAGCCTGGAGGAGGGATGATGCCAAGCACTGTTCCTGTGGAATGCTCCCTCTGGCTTGGGATAACATCCCTGCTCCCCATCCAGCCCTCTCCCCTCTGCTCTGCACCATCAGCATCCTCAGGAATGATGGGAAAGAAGCCACAAACCCCTCTGGGCAGATCCTGCTGTCCTCCCCTGCTGCTTCCAGGGATGAACCGCATCCCACAACATCCAAGCCGATGGCCAAAAGGTTTTTCCTGCCACATCTCCATCAGTCTGCATCACATCACTCATGGAAGGTCGATAAAAAGCTGATTTTTTGCGGTCAGAGGGCAGAGAAACCTCAACCTGCAGAGCCTGAATCCCACAGCACTGCAGTTTGGGAAACCCTGAGTGCCCTTTCCATGAAAAGGACAATCACCAAGCACAAGAATTGCATTTTCTCCCCACCAGAGCCCAATTCCAGCAGCACATGCTCCTGAAATAACACACAGGAAAGGCAGCACAGAAGATGTGGCCCCTCCAACATCACACAGGGAGTGGGAATGTGCATTTGTTATCTGGTTCCCAGACTCTGGGAGGAAAACTGCATCCATCCCAGGGCTGGGGAGATGGGACAGACCACACACAGAGCTCAGCTTTCCCAGCTGATGCTGCTGACAGGAGAAAGGCTGGGATGTGCCCTTTTCTTGAGCACTGTGCTCCCAACCAGCTGACAAATGCTGAGCTCCTAGAGATCCATCAGCCACACAGCTGGAAATATCCATGAATTTGCTCCCAGTGCCGTGATCTTGCATCTGGGACAGAATCCTGGGTCACACACTGCGAAACTGCTGTGGGCAGCACCTGAATCAGCTCCTGGAAGGAGCAGGAATGCTGCACAGCTCCCTCTTCCCCTTCCATCCATGCTGGCTGGAAAGCTCTGAGGAGAAGTTGTGCCCTGCAGAGCAATTCCAGGATGACTCAGGGAGCATGCAAAGCCCAGCTGCTGCAAGGCTCAGCTCAGGGGAGCAGTTTTTGGGAGCAGGTTTTGGGCAATGCCTTGGCTTCCACAGGATCGTGTCCTCTCCAAGCTGGCAGAGCCCCAGCACAATTCCCGGCCTTCAGACGTGGTGTGGAGCGCAGGAGGGATGCAGGGAGAGCTGGGAGCAGAGGATTTCCCTGAAAAGGGCCTCCTTCCCCATCGTTCCTGCTCTGCTCCAGCCCTCTGGAGAAGGAGAGGGCTGCTGGGAGGAGCCTGGAGATTGACGGGATTTAATCCTTTAACAGATTTCAGCTGGGAATGGGATTCGTGGCACTGTGCAATCCACAGCCAGCCCTGCTCCATCGGGATTTGTTCAGCTGGAAAACAAGGAAAGAGGCACCAGCCAAGCCCTGTCTGTCCCATAAAGGATGGGGTGCCCCCGGCATGTGCTGGGGACCACCAGGATCCTGCTGCTCTGGATGAAGGAATGGGAACTGGTCAAACCCCAGGGAGAAATGGGAGCAGGAAGAGGCTGGGAGTCGGGATCTGTGTCCTGCCACAGCTGCAGGGAGCCCTGATCCCGTAGGTGAGGCATCACCCAGCATGCGCACAACACCTTTAACCCCAAATGAGCTATCTTCAGGAGCAAACACTCTGGAATGAGTGTTCCTCCCCTTTTCCTCCGTCAGTGAGACAAACGGGTCACGAGGAGTGAAAGTGGGAAAAAGAAACCAAACTGTTTATTAACACACCAACAAAACAGGGTAGAACAGGATTAAAAAAACCCCTCAAAATACAACAAATTCCCGGAGAGAGAACAGACACCTGGGCTTGGACCAGCTGGGGCCACCCCGCGGGCTCCCCGGACTGGCGAGGAGGGAAGGGAGGCAGTGAGGCAAGGGGAAAAAAGAAAGGAAAAAAGAACAAGAAAAAAAAAAACCCAACAGAACCTTTTCCCAGCTAGCTGGGACACAAAGGAAACCCAGAAAAGCAGCAGGGTGCTCCCGGCGCATTCCCCCCCCGATCCCCCCAGAGCCCCTTGGGCTGAACCGTTCAACTCCCGCCCGGGTCCGTGTTAAAGGCACGGCGTCCTTGGGCACTGAGCGGATGGTTAAGGACTAAAGCGGCTTCATAACATCACCCCAGGACACCTGGGTGTTTTCCTCGTTTCTCTGTGTCGGGATAATTGGAAGCGGAGCGATTTCACCACGGAAAAACAAGCTCGGGATAAGCAGGGCCGTGGCTCCACCGGGCATAAATAACCCTGGAGTCACTGCCTGCCCTCCTCGCATCACCACATGGGCAAGATTTGGGTCCCCCAACTCGATTTCTCCAAAAGGAGAGAGCTCAGAGCAGGACACAAAACCTGGTGATAAAGATGTTACAGCAAATTAATTTGTTCATTAAAAAATTCATCTCCCCCGCTTCTCCTCCGGCAGCAGAACCCCTGGGGATGGGCAGAGCCCTGGGGGGCTGCACCGGGGCCAAACCCCGTGGAAAAGAGGCCAACGTTAATGATTAAAGAGCCCGTGTGAAGAATTCCTGCCGCAGCCCAGCAGGGGAGCGACCCAAATTAGAACAATTAACCATTGTCTGGAGGCTGCGAGGAAGCAACAGCATTTTTCTTGGTGTTGTAACACAGTTCCCACTTTTCTGTCACTCACAATCGATCTTAAAAAAAAAAAAAAGTGCTGTCCTGCAAGTCTTAACACACGAGAAAATTAAAAATTGAGTTGGTTTTTTCTCCCCCCCCCCCCCCCCCCCCCCCTTTTTGTGGTTCTTTTAGAAGACTTTCCAAACTTGCAACATCCCTTTCTGCATGCCGCAGGATTTGCAGCTGTGAGGCACGAGAAGCTCTGTCCAGGCACAAAGCACACTCATCCTGGGAACACCATTCCCTGCACAGAAAAACCCCTCAGCCACGATTTTTTGCTTTCCATACAGTTCAGCAGACAATGAACCTTAAAACAGGACCTATTTCACACCTGAAAAATAAAGACAATGAGAGATTTCCTTCCAAATCCTCATCCTTGGGGTTTTTTTTGTCTCGGATGATCAGCTAGGACAATGGGATAATAGTTTGCATTATTAAGCAAAAAACCTCAAACAGCTGAAAGACAAAAAATCCCCCATGTTCACAATGATAAATGGAATTATTATCCAGTTAAACAAAGGCATAAACCAGTGAGACATGCCCTGGGAAGCCCCAGGAGAGAAAATCCTCAATGGCTTTAATGTGTATCCAATCAGTTATCCCAAATTAGTGGGAGGCAAAGAGAGCAAATCCCCAGGGACTCGTGCTGGGGTAGGGACAGACCTTGGGCTTTGGAAAGGATGACAGCAAAACGGAGAGGAAACGTGAAAATGAACCCATGTGAGAGGGATTCACACCCTGTGAGATCCTTAAAGTGGCAATGGAGACTCCAAACACTCCTGGGATCCCCTGATCTCAGGGAATCAGGGAGTCAAAGCCATGTCAGCCACCCCCAGTGTACGCCACAAACCCAGGACAGAGCTCTGCCCACCCCAAACCTGCAGCTGTGGCCTCAAAACAGCTTTTCCTGCTCCCCCCGGTGTTTAATGGGATCCGAATTTACGACTCTTCCCTTTTGATGTTGCCACGAGGGGCTGAAGTCATCTCTAATGATTTTCTGCTTTGCTTTTTCCCTTCCCTTTCTTCTTCTTCCTCCCTCCCCCCTTTGCTTTCACAGCGTGGGGCTCAGCTCAGCCTATTGTTGCTTGCAGACATCTGTGCTGCAGCCAGTCCCAGATTTGCCTTTGGAAGCCCCAATGGAGTTTTCTCCAGCAAATCCTGGGAGATCAGGAGGTAGGAAAAGATTTCAATCCACCATTCCCCAAAGGTCAAAACATCCCATCAGCCAGGAGGTGAATGCAGGGATTGGTGACTCTTCCTACCTGCAGCCGCAGCCAGGTGTGCACCCCAAATCCCAAATCCCTCCTCCTGCATGGCTGAGTTCCTTGGGCAAGGCATGAAAAATGCCCCTGGAAGAGCTCTCCAGGGAGGCGTCCTTAAAATATCCCCACGAGGGTGTTGCAATTCCCCTTCCCTCCTTTCAGGCTCCTCTGGGAAGAGAGGAGGTGGGGTGATGCCCAAAGGGAAGCAGATGTTGGCACAGTGGAGCGACAGATCCCAAAAATAAATCCCAAATCAAGTGCCAACGTGGCTTTAGGCTGATCAATTTGACCACCCCGTAGCACAGAGCAGAAATCCTTTTGAAAATAAATCCTGTCTGGTTTAATTCCAATTAGAGGAGGAATGGAACCAAGTTAATGAAAACCCTTTTAATAAGAATGAGGGGGGTTTTTTGTTGTATTTTGCAATGATCTCTGTGGATCCACAGGGCTTCCACACAGTCAGAGCCCAGCATCAAATCAGGTCCTACATCCCTGAATGCAGGGGGGTTTTCCTATCAAACTACCCCAAATACTAGGAAATGCTAGTGGTTTGTGGGACGTCCTGCTGAGAGAATGTGAAAAGATGCACAGAAACAAAAATAAAAGACAGAAAAGCTGCACAGAAACAATGCAAAGCCAGCAAACAGCTCCAGATGTTTGGATAGGGAATGTTGTTCATAGTGGAAACCTCACTCTTTTCCTTCTGTGTTGCTTGGATAGAGGTTTTACCACCAAAAATTCCTTCTTCAAGAAGGTAGAAGAGGAAAAAGAGGTAAAAGTCTGAAGTAACGTAAATAAAAGCTAAAGAAAAAGGGGTTTTTTTTAAGGCTTTTTAAACCAATCTTCTACCAAGGAAAAATCAGAGTTTGATAATACCTTATTAGAAATCCCACAAAATTTCCCATCCAGCAGCAACCTTTTAGCACAGGAAGGAGCATTTGGGAGGTGCTGATCAGAAAACTCACCCCATCAGCTGGCAAACCCCAAAGCCAGCTACAAAACCATCCCGTGGAATTCCAGATTCCAAACCCTGTGCCCACACTGACAGAGATCAGGTCGGTGCCCCCAGACCGAAAATGCTTTTGCCTAAGAATAATTAAAGGTTGTGGCTGTAATTAGCTGCAAACCAGGGTGAGAATACAGACCTTGAGCAGCACTTCTGGCCCTTCACCACCTTTTTGGAGCAGCCTGACACGCTGGCAGCTGAAGGTGGCCTGGAGCAGATGGCAGGGGCTCCGTGCCAGGGGAAAATGAACATTTTGTGGAGTCCTGCTTGACAGCAGCATAAAACTCAATGAGGGGGAAAGGCAGCAACTGGTGCAAAATGGGAGTGGGCTCCACTTGTGGGCAGGAGGGGCCTGCAGGGACAACCAGGGAGGACCTGGTTGAGGGGACCTGCCTGGCCCATCTCCAGAAGGTCCCGTTAACTCCTTGGTCCTTGGCTTTCATCCAATTAACCCAACACTGAGCATGTTTTAACTTCATGATTCAAAATAACCCCAAATCCTCTGATTCCAGGCAAATCTACCAAAGCTGGAAACCCCAAATGAGTGGGATTGTCACAGCTCACCCTGGCTGCAGAGATGGGAGTGGGTGGTCACCTCCCCAAGATGGACTGAGCACCAGCCAGGGTCATTCTTTTGCCCTCAGGAAAGGATTTGTTGCTCTTCAACTCTTAAAAATTCCAGCCAGACCGGTCCAGCTCTGACCCCACAAACCCATGGGCATCCCACCAGCACTGAGTGCTCACTTAGGACAACCACAAAGCACCAAAGACAATTAAACCCTGAATTAGCCCAAATTAGGAGCTGATGGAGCTGCAGCAGTGGCAGAACACTGAAAGGCAAAATCTGTAGAAACAAAGGAATGGAATAAAACCCAATTTTTGCACATTTTTCCCGCTGCAGGCAGCACTCCCCAACCTGCTTTGCTGAAAGGCCAAAGTGCAGAGCCTCAACCTTGGTGTTGACACACCAAAATGAAAAGCAATGTACAATAGGGCTTATCAAGAGAGGCAGAAATAGGAGATGAACGGGATTGCAGCAGCTCAGGAAGTTATTCCAACAGATCCCGGAGTAATATTGCACTTGGACTTCAGAGAAGCAATTAGAGCAGGCAATAAAATCTGAGGTGATGAACAGCCTGGAGGGGAATGTGGAAGATAAAGGGAAATTGCAAAAAAAAAAAAAAAAAAAAAAAAAAAAAAAAAAAATCTTCCCTAAGAGCTGCTGGAGGGTACCCAGCTCAGCTTCCATGGAAAAGGAGGAATGGGAGCAGTGTGGGGAATGGCAGGGAGGTGTGTGCTGCATTTCCTGGCGCTGTGAGGCTTCAAAATCCTGACTGAGATGTGGGGAGGAGGCCTTGGAGCATCCCCACTCCTGAGAAATTGGAGCCACCTGAGTGCTACAACCAAAGCCATTATGGGAAGGCCACTCAGATGCCACTGGAAAGGTCACTGGAGCAGCATTTTAATGCCAAATCCATCGGTATCCTGCTGATAGAGCTGCCAGAAAACAAAAGGAGCAGCTAAAAATCCAGGAGGGCCCCTCATCGCTCTGGAAACATCTCAGCAAACAACAGGTTAATCATTACAGCCAAGAGAAAAACCCCCGAGGTGCTGCTGCTGGAATCAGAGTGCTCAAAGCCACTCAATGGATGGCACAGGGAGGATGAATTTCAGAGGAAAACTGACATTTCTCCAGGAAAATCCCCCTTGGAAGCGCAGGTGTGAGCCCAGCACCTGCCTCTGCTGCTGAATGCAGGCACCACTCACCCTCCTCTGTCCCCTCTCTGCTCCCAGGGTGAAACCAGATGTGGATTATTGGGTTATTTATGTCCCACATTTGGGACATCATGGAGAGACTTTCCCAGCCTGGATCAGCCGCAGCACATCGGATCCCACGGGAAGCACAGGCCAGTCCAGTCCCTCATCGCTGCTGGAGCATCCCTGGGATATTTTTATCATTCCCTGGGTGTTCTCAGCCCTGGGAGCCTGGGGAGGGGTGGCAGGACCCCCTCACATCCAGTCCCTGTTGTTCCCTGCAAATGTGAATCCCAGGGAAAGGGCACAGCGCTCATCTCCAGCTCGTTAACCACCGTGGGGCCCTCGCAGGCACAGCAGAACTGGGGATTTTCCTAATTTTTTTAAGGAAAAAAGAGCTAAGGAAGCAGCAGTCGAGTGTATCCAAGCTCTCCCAGCAGCAGCTCCGGGATGAGATGAGGCTGGAGGGAGTGGGGTCACTTCCAAGTGCTCCAAGCAGATGGGAAACTAGGGATGCAGACCCCGGAGCAGTGCTGGGGATTTCCTGGAAAGACGGATGGCAAGGAGAAAAAGGAAAGTGACAGAGAAAGCAGCAGGATTTAGCAAATTACCCAATGACTGCAAAACTCTTTGAAGATGGGAAGGGTGGGATAAAGCTCTTACCCAAATCCCCAAATACCCCAAACTCGAGATAATCACTTGCTGGGCTTTGGCCAGGAATCACAGTCCCTGCCACCGAGGAAGAGCAATCGCTGGAAAACCTCCTGGCACCTTCCCTATTTACAAAAACTCAGCTCTTGGCTTTTATTTATTTCTTATTTTTCTTCAAATCCTTCCTTCCTCTGGAAGGAGCACTCCCCTGGTGATCCCCAGGGAAAGGAGGGCACCCGTGGGGTGAACCAGAGGGGTTCCTCTGGCTTCATCAGCGCCCCACAGGGTCCCGAGCCACCCCAAATCTGGTGAAAGCACCTCAGACCTGTGGCACAGCCAAACCAAGGGCTGCAGAGCTGTCCCAGCAAGGTGACTGTGCTGGGAGCAGCCAAGGAAAGCTTGCAGCTCAGCAGCAAAGGGACAAACTTCTACTTGCTCCAAGAAACAACCTGGCAAGGCAGCTGTGATGCTGCAGACAGGGTAAATGCCAGGAACTCTTCCAATTCCAGGATTAGCCCTAAAAATGGGAGTGCTTCCAAGCTCCAGAGGTGTTTGGAGTGCAGCGTTGTGCACAGCCCTTCCCAAATCCAGGCTTTGCTTCTCCCGGCTGGGAAATGCTGACAGTGCTCTTCATTCCTCACTCAGGGCTGCAGGGAGCAGCCAGGAAAGGGCTGCTGGAAGTCCCAGTGGTTTATCCTCACTGCTTTCAGCTCATCCTGCAGCACCAGGAACCCTCCTGCAAAGCCTGACCCAGCAAAGAAGCTGAAATTTGAGGGGGTTTTGGATTTTTCTTCAAGCCCATGGCATGGGGCAAAGGCAGGATTTGGGGCAGAGCCTCTGGAACATGGCACCAGCTCCATCCCTTCCCCAAATGCTGCAGGAGAGCAGCAGAATCAAAATGTACCCTGAGCACTGCCAGCTTTCAGTGGTCAGGGTTGAAAAACGAGTTGACTGTAGCCCCAAAAGTGCTCAGATTGGGTCATAATATTTATTAAAGCTTCTCTCACCCCCCTGGGCAGATAGTGAGCAGCCTTTGCTGCCTGAACCAGTTCAGATGTGGCCACAATCAATTCCTCACCCACCAGCAGAGGTTTAGCAACAGAGAGGACACCATGAAACCCCTCAAAGTTTCCTTATTAAGCTGCTTATTTCTGCCAATCCACACTGCCAGCAGAACATTTTCCTGCTCGGTGTTCCCACAGCTGTGAGCTGGGCTAGAAATAGATCTCAAAACCCCCCTCCAAGTGCCAGCTCTCCCCTCCAGCCACCCCCCAGGACAGCTCCCCACCACGTAAATAAATCACCCTCCTGCCAGGGGCAGGGACTCAATCCCCTCCCTTCCTCGGAGGGAAATGATGTTCTGATTAAAACCTAAATGAGCTGAACTCAAGCGCCAATTACCAGCAGAAAACATCAATAAAATGTGTTAGTACTGTTTAATGAGGTGGCTGGTTCTTCATCTGTCACTTCCCTTGGGGACACTCGGAGATGGAAAAGTGAAAAGGTCCTGAGGAGAGACTCAAAGTTAAACTGGGGAACTATAGCCTCACCCACAGGTAACTGAAATATCTTTTCCACTTTTTTTAAATCCTCTTTTTAATCATTTCATCATCCAACCCATGTGATGATACCCATCACCTACAACTGCTGTCACCAAGATGCTCTGGGGGAAGAAAGATGGGCAGCTGAGCACATCCCTCGCACCTGACATTTGGGAGGCACTGCAAAAATCCATCTCCGAGCCGATAAAAATCCACCCTGTGGCATTTCCAGGGCTTTGCAGATGGTTGGGAAAGGTCGTCCTGGTATTATGGGAGCTGAGAAAAAAAGGGGCCTGGCAATTCTGCCAGCTGGCAGTGAGATTTTGGGCTTAAGCAACCCAAAATGATGAAAAGTTTGATAAAAGTCACCTTGGCCATGCTGGGCTTGTTAAGGGTTGGACTTGATGAGCTTCAGACTTTTCCAACCGAAAGGATTTTATAATCAGAGTGTGATTAACTGGTCACATTTCCAATTTCATGTGGAAATTGGGATGCTGGGAGCACATTCCTCAGGCTGGGAGGGACAAGGATCCAGGGGCCTCCTTGCATCCCACAGGGCTTGGATCAGGCAGGGCTCAGGTCCCATTTCACACAAAAAACCAGCGAGTTCCCAGTCGAGGAACCATCACAGCCCATCCAGACCTTGCCATTATTCCTTTTTAGATTTAATGCTTAAAACCCCTGCAAAGTGCAATTTCCCCCCATTTCCCAGGCACTCAGCTCAGCTTCAGCTCTCACACAAAAGCTTCAGGGAAGGAACATCACTGTTTTTTGCAGAGCAGAGAGCACAACATCAAATCTGCAAAGAACTCAATCTGCAAAGAACTCACTGCCCTCTGTGGGGTCTGAGCTTTCCAGCCTTTTTCCCTACTCCAGGACATCTCCACATATTGCAGATGTCCTTAATACCCACAAAGAGGGATTGTCACACTTGGAGCAAGACCAGCAAAACCAGAGCGAGCCATTAATACAGAATTAAGTTGAATCCTCATCGTCCCCTTTGCTTTTATATCATATATTTGGGGGTTCAGAGGGGTTTTGGTCATACATCAGCTCCTTTTATGATGTTTCTTAAAGCAGAAAGCAAATAATACTCAGTGTTCTCGGAGCACTTTGGAATCTGAGAGCTGGGTGGGATTTTCCTTGCACACCTCAGAGGAAAAGGGAGAGGTAAAAATCTCACTGGGGTTGACAAGATCACCCTGTGCTGGAGCGTCCCTCAAACTGTCACCACTTCATACCCATCATTTCAGCTCATATTGATGAAAAACAAATTTGATGTCAGGAATGTGGAATGATAATCTGAATTCCAGCTCAAATAATAACACATGTGGCAGAGGAGCTGTATTATGGGTTTGGTTTGGGGATAAAGGCCCTGAGCTGGTGGTTGTGGTGCCCTGATTATCTTCATCCTGCACAAACTGAGGCTATTAATACAGTTTTAGCCACATGGCACAGCACAGAGGGATAGTAAATAAGAAGAAAAATGCTCATTTTAGCTCCGACAGAAATAACACATTTTCAAAATGCAGGGCATAAAAATCTCAGTATCATTTGCAAGTTAAGTCCTCATCCCACAGGGCTGAAGGAGGGTTAGAAATGGATTATTCAATCCAGGTCACAATACCCACTTTTCCTTTCCATGCTTTCTTGTTTTCATGGGTGACAATTCATGGCATCAAAGCCATCCTGCAAACTTGATCAATTTAGAGCTCAGGCAGGAAAAGACATCAGAGCCAGGGATGTGGCCACACAAAAATTGCTCAAATAACACAGGAAAACAGACCTTCCATCCACCCAGGGCAAAATCCACTTTGCTTCCACTCTCCAGCTGCTTAAAAGAGCTTTTAAAAACTCTCCCTGTCGTCCTGTATCTTGAATTTCAGTGGAGAAGGTGAGGATGATGTTCCCTGTTGCACACAGCTTCCAAGCTGAGCTATTTACCCAAATCCAGCCTCCTGTGTTGAAACAGGATCACATCTTCCACCTGATGTCCTGGAGGAGCTGCTGCCCAAGAGGTGCAGGCACCAGGAGGAGAATGGCCAGGCCAAGCTGGATTTTGGGATGAGGCTTTGCTAAGCTGCTGTGCCAGCCTTTCCCTGGCAGGAAAGCCTTCCTTGGCAGAAAGCAGCAGGATGGGGATCAGCAAAGCCAAAATCTCACTCTGGGCAGCCTTCAGGGCTTGGAGGAGCTTCCAGGTACATCCTAGGGGATGCAGTGAAACAGCACAAGGTCACAAGCCCCAAACCAGCCTTGCCCAAGGCTCCCCATTCCCCCAGAGCTTATCCCAAACCCAACAAGTCCTCACGCTGGAGGGAAGCCTGACTCACTCCCTATCACAGCCATCAGTCATCCACACACGTGGCTTTGCTCTGTGGAAAAAAGGGAATTGCTTTAATTTTCCAAGAGTTCAAGGCCAGATATCCCTTCTGGCACAGAGAGCTGTGAATTTTTCACGGGGGCCCTTTGCTTCTTACGCAGAGTTTGTGTTTTCAGCTCCTTCCTGCTGGAAACCAGAGAAGCTGCAGGAGATTTGGGGTGTCCTGGCTGCTCCATCCCACACCACGTGGCTCTGCTGGGGTATTTTGTCCCCTTTTCCTGGCCATGGGGACAGGCAGACGTCATCCTGAGGGCTGAGGGCACCAGCAGCACCCACTGATTCCTTACCCTGGCACTGGGTTTTGGGAAGTGGCTTTGGAGCTGAGCTGCTCTCTAAGGAACCTTTTCCATGAGGCTGGCACTGAAGAGAGGCAGGAGGATAAAAGACTGGCCATGGGAGAGAAAACACCTGTTCAGATGTCTTTGATCACCCCCTTTCCTTGCTGGAAAACTTCCTGCACAATCTGAGTTTCCTGAACAGCAAATCTGCCCCTCCCGAGGCCTCAGGAGGCCAAAGGTTGACAAGAGTTGCACTCAAGCACCAAGGTTTGCTTGAACTGCATCACACACATTCATAAGCAGGGATGGGACCAAATCCAACCCCTGACTTCAAGTTATCTGGGAACGAGCTTTTCCTTGGCTCCTTTTGCACCCCAGCACTTGGGACAGGCTGGGATCTCAGCAGGGCCTGGGAGATGCAATCCAGCCATACACCACCAAACAAAACTCACCCCCAATGATTTCCACATCCCAAATTCCTCTTTCACAGCACTCCAGCCTCCTCCAGCACAAGTTACAGTTCTTGCCTTGCTGCTGGTTTGGATTTGCTGGCTGGAATAAGCATCCCCTGAATGCCCCAGCCACACTGGAGAGCCCAGGCCAACTCTTTCCTGGCCATACAGATCAGGCCGTGTTTACCCAGGGCTTGGAAAAACGATTCAATTTTTATTTTAGCTCAGAGGAGAGACCAAGGGGTCACCTTTAAGCTGAGGGTGGTATAAATAGAAGCTGAGTGAAAAAAGCAATGTACAGAGAGTCAGGAAAGCCTCTCCAGGAGGGAGGAGGGAAGCAAGACCCCATAACCCTGAGCAGGGATATATTTAAAAGAGAAGGTTAACAGGGACCAGGGTCCAGGTCAGGCCCATCCACCTCTGGATGGATAAGGACAAGCTCCCAGCTGCCTCAGCCTATGTATTTATGTATATTTGTGCCACAGGATGCAGAGCAAAAGCCAACATTTCTGCAGCACTCCTGGCCCTGAGCATTCTCCTGTTCTCACACATCGTGCCAAGGCTCTGTCAAAGTGAAATAGGTCTGGGGGAAGAGAGGGCTGGAAACTGGAAAATAACACTGGTGACTAAAGCATGAAAGTTTCTGGGGACTTAGAGAACATCAGTATCTCAGGAAACCACCACGAAACACTGGGATGAAATTAATTTTCATTCAGCTGCCAAAAAAAATAAGGGTTTAAAGCACAGCCGGTGGCACCCAAAGCTGAGCAAGGCAAAGCCACCAATAAGGAGCTGCAGCACAACCCTGCTGCTGCTGCTGCTGGAGTTGTTCTCTGTCACCTGCACAATCCTGCTTCCCTCTCCAAAGCAACACCCACCCACCCACCCACCCATCCATCCATCCATCCATCCATCCATGCCTGGTGTGGTGCTTTGAGCTGTGCAAAGGATGGGGAGAGCACCAAGGACATCCAAAAATCATCTCATGCAGAGTAAGAGCCTCAGTGCTGCACAGGCTGATTTATTTGGGGTTTTGCCACCACAGAATCCCAGAATGGTCAGGCTGGAAGGCCCAAATTTCCTGCTCCAGCAGGGTCATCCCACAGCACATGGCTCAGGATTGTGTCCAGACAGCTCTGGGGTATCTCCAGGGAAAGGAGGCTCCACACCCTCTCTGGTCTCTGTTCCAGCTCTCACCTGCCCAGGGAAGAAATTCTTCCTCAATTTCAGGTGGAGCTTCCTGGGCATCAGTTCCTGCCCATCCCTCTTGTCCCATTGCTGTGTCCCTGCAGACAGGGACAGGCAGGGATGAGGTCCCCTCTCAGCATCTCCTCTCCAGGCTGAACAGCCCCAGCTCCCTCAGCCTTTCCTTGTCAGAGATGCTCAAGGCCCTTCATCCTCTGTGTCCCCCCCACTCTGGCCCCACTCCAGGAGCTCTTCTTGTCCTGAGGAGCCCAGAACTGTCACCAGATGTGCCTGCCAGGGCTGAGCAGAGGAATGAGGACTTTGCATCTCTCTGCTTACCCTGGCTCTGCCTCCTCCACAGCCTTTGGTGGCAAAAGAAACCTGCAGGGGGACAAGGGAGAGACAGAGCTTGGCAGTGGAGCAGCTCCACACTCAGGAGTGGCCTCGGGGTGTTTTTATAGGGAATACAGAGCTCTCCTTGGCCATGGCTCACCCTCAGGAGGAGAAACCAGCTTAGTCACAGTGCTCTGGCAAAGGGCAACCTCAGCAGGGGAACGGGGCCTCTCCGCCTGGAAACGCGCCCGGCACGAGAGGTTTCTCCACTTTCCCAGCTCATGGGGGAGGAGGAAGGAAAAGATCTTACTCTCCACAGGGAATGGGATCTATGGCTATCCCTGCACAGCACAGGGGGGTGTCTCCATCTTGATGTCACACTGTAGGACATGGGACAGCCATCCTTGGTGTCTGGAGATGAGATGTGGGTCCCTGGTGTCCCCTGCACGCTGCTGCAGCCACTCCACCCTTCCCACCACATTTTACTGAGTGCACAGAGTTTTATGAAGCCCTTCAGAGTCAGACTCACACCACAGCCCAGGAAGACACACAGCCCGAGCAGCACCTTTGGGGCTTCGCCTCGTGACATGAAAGAAATCTGTAAATGCTTCCAAAAAAAAGCAATTTCCTTCTTTTTTAAACACTGGTGAAGGCTATAACTGAGTAAAACATCCACAAGAAGCAGCAGTGAATGACTCCATCCCTTCAGACACTCTCACAGGAAATTAAAGACCTGATATGAGCAGCAAATACAGGAGAGTGATGCCTGCGGGTCCAGGCATCCACCCATGGATGATCCCTTGCCAGGAAGAGCTTAAAAATGCCACACACAAGCCAAAAGGAGTATCAATATTAGCAAATATCACTTGTTCAGCTGCAAAATCCTCTTGGTCCAAACCCACCAAAAACTGGGAGGAATTTTGCCTGGCACTCAAGGAGAAACTCCACATTCCCAGTTTCCCAAGCCAGCTCAATCCCAGAGCGTGAGGAGACCGTGGCACCTACTGGTTTGGGGCAGTGGATGTATCTTGCCAGGCTGATGATCAGGTCGTGAGTGATGGGATCCACCAGGTTTCGGAAGCTGGCGTATCGATAGAGGACATCATCCAGAGAGGTCGACTCCATCCCTAAATCCTGCAGGGAACAGGACAAAGGAGCAAGGTTAGCTGGGATGTAAAAGCCAGCAGATCTTAAAATCAGCTCTCACTGGTAGAGGAGCCAAGGGGAAAAACGATCCCCAGCAGCTCCCACTAAAAATGGTGTTGGAGAGTTTTTGTTTTTCCCTCAGTTTTGGTGATAGAGAGAAGGAAGGGACACCTTGGGTCACCTTGAGGGAAGTTGCACTCCTGGCCTTCAGCTGCCCAGCAAAGAGGCTTCAGGGCTGCAGGATCACCCTCATCAACCCACTGAGTTCACGACACCCTTGCAACAGGATAAAATCCAAGATGACCCCAGGGAACACCACACAAATCTGCAACTGGAGAATAAGTGCAGCATGGATGTGCTCTGGGGCACAGGGAGGGAAGAACGAGCCTAAAACTGCAGCAGGAGGATGGATTGGAGTGGGGGGAAAAGCAAAATGCTGGATTAGACTGACTGGGAAGGGGTGGAAGCTCTGCCAGTGGGGACTGGACAAGGTGGTGTCAGGAGCAGTTCAGATGGAGCTGATCCTGCCCTAGAGATGGGCCAGACGTCCCGAGGTCCCCTCCAAAGCTGCTTTCTATGCTTTGTAATTCTTAGACATAATAATTTGAGGGATTTTGGCAGCAAACTCATCACTGTATGAATAGAGAGGGGAAGGGTTATATTCAGTGTACTCCTTTTACCTCAAATAAATCCAAATTTGTGTCTAGAATACCCAAACACTCTTTTTCTTTCTTTTTGAACTCTTTTTACTTCCCGTGGAGCTGGTGGCACCCGGCTCAAAGATTTTCCTCGTGGCAAACACAAGCCAATAAATAAATTAAATCAATTGCAAGAAATTAAAGCTTGTGCTGAGCTCAGAGATGCTCCAGCCCCAAAAAACCCACGGGAAAGCGCATTGCTTGTAGGTGTTGATGCTTTGTGATTTCAGACAGGCTGAAAACAAACATCTACACTTAAAAAAATTCCATTGTGCCTTCTGACACAGCTGCCCGAGGGATCTCACATTACAGCAATTACAGCTCAGGCCACAAACGAGGTGACAAGTGTTTATCCCACTGGTTTCCTTGGTATTTTTAGGATCAGCCCCGCAGCACTGCCTGAGTTAACCCCAACTCTTTGACTGCAAACTGGTTTTTTAGTCAAAAAAGAGCCGAGGCAGTTAAAAAACACACATTTATGAGGCTGCTCTGCCTTGGGAGCACCAAAAACGCCTCAGAATGACAAATCCAAGCGGCCCAAAACCCAACCCAGCCACTGAGTTGCCCAGTTGGAAAAATCAAGCGGCCAAATGGATTTATGGCCTCTGCCAAGCTGTACTTCAAAAAGAAAATGAATTAATCTCAGCGTGGAGAGAGCTTGGGCTCCTTTGCAAGAGAGTAAGAAATAGAAATTGGGCAGGGAAGTGCCCGAAGGAAACTCCTACTCTTCCAAACAGCAGCGTGGATGTCACCTTCCCAGTTTGGTAAAGCTCAGCTTTAGGATTAAGCAAACATCAGATAAAAGCTGGATTTGGTGCATGGTCATTATGGCAAACACCAGGCACTACCGAAGGGCCAGGCTGGGGATTTGGGACAACTAATTCCGCTCACACTGGGACCTCTCAGGATTGAACCAGGCTCAGCATCTCACCCCTTCTCTGCAAGCATCTCAAAACTCTTCACCATTTTCTCCTCAGCTAAAATTAAAACGTCCAGCTCATAAATCAGAGAATTTCTCCTCCTCTCTCCTGGGAGAACATTACGTTTTTCACATGGCGCCTTCCTTCCTCCCTGCTGGTACCACATTTTTTATGCACAGATGCCTTTCTCAGCTGCTCCCCCAACCTCTCTGCCACACCAGCATTGTCTCTTTTCCACCACATGCAGTATTTTAAAGCCTCTCAAGGCTGAAACTTGTTCGAGGCCAAGTGATGAGCTCATCTGCAATTTAATAACTTAACACCAGTTCATGCTGTCAGCAGCAAATCACCAATCACTGGCTTTGCAGAAAACGCCCAGCATCTGGCTCCAGTCACTTTTTTTCAGCACATTCCCTTTTCCCAGGGGGTTTTACCTGGATAGCAAGTGCAGATTTCAAATAAATAAGGGTTTAAAGTGATAGGATTTATGAGCCAGGCATGGCTGTCTCAGGATAGATCAGAGGGGTGTTCAGGAGTGGATCCAAACCCCTGCACTCTGCTGGGGTGTTTTGTCCACGTGTGACAGGAAAATGGGAATGTCTCTGCAGGTGGTGACAGGAAAAAGGGGAATTTTCGAACAGGAATCACCCACAAGTTCTCTGCAGTTTATCCCACTTGTTTCCAGCTTTAGGAAGCTGGAAGCCAAACCATTCATCCATCTTTATCCACTGCAAGGAGAGCTTCCTGCCACCAACCAGCTGAGCTCCCACAGGAGGAGTCTTCTGCAAATGAAGCAGTGTAAAGCTATTAGATTAAAAAAAAAAAACAAAACAAAAACCCACAAAAAAATCCAACCACCTACCCCACCCTGAATTTGAACTTCATATCAAAAAATCCAGCACAAAAATGTAAAGTCTTCCTCCAGCAGCCAACAACAGAAATTCCCCAGCAACAGCCATGAGAGGTGTAAGAAAACCCAACTATTCTTGAAAAGAAAACCCCAAGCCAAGTGAGAGGCAGGGTCAGCCCTGCTACTCTGCAGAAGGGATGCTGTGCCCAACCTGTTGTTTGCAGCACAACCACCAAAACAGCCCTTTTCCCCCAAAATTCAGAGCTCACCATCCACTCTCCAACAGATCCAGAGCAACACCACCCAAGCAAAACATCTGAAAGCTGCACCCCCAGCTTACATTTCCCTCATGTCAGGTAAAACAACTTTTATTCCCTTCTGCTGTCAAAAACTGCAGCTCCCAGGCTTTGGAAGCTCCAAGTTGTGTTTCCATGAGACCAACATCCCCCAAGCCACACAGAGCCATAACCAACCCCAGCCAAGCCCATTTTTGCTTATTAAACCATTTATCACTGCAAATGGAGCTGTAATTAGGGGAAAATGCAGCAGGTCCATGTGAGGAGTCATTGAGAAAGCAGCCTCTGCTGTTGTTGTTTTCACCAACACAGAGTTATTGCTGCCCAAATGAGGTTCCTGTGCAAAACACCTCATCACAGCTGCTCCCAAATATCCCAAGAGCTGCTGTTTTGGCTAGCACCTCTTCTCAAACTCCTTTATCTCCACTAAATTCAGGGCAGCATCCTGAATTTCCAAGCAGGGAGGTCGGTGTTGTAAAGAAGGGAAGGATTAATGCAGTGTTGCATCCATCACCTGCTCCAAGTTATCTGGGAAAAATGATTCCATGAGGTGAGATCAGTGTGGGGAGGGAGGTCAGCTCGGAGAGAGGGGTGGGATGTGACTCAACCCCACTCAATCCCATTTTTCTGGATGGAGGACACATCCTTCTGCTCGACCCTTTATGAGGAAAAGTTTCACCACTTCCTTCTACTCTTCCCCAAAAAGATTTTTGAGGCAGGAATCAATTTCTGGTTGAGAGAAGAGCAAAGCACCCCAAAGGTAATGATGTTCCAACACATTTTGGGAAAAAGCAGACCTCAGGCACACAAAGATGCCCGAATTTGCACCTTTGAGGAGGGCAGGAAGCATTTGGGAGCTCAGCTGCAACTGGGCAGCTGTGATGGGACCAGCACATCTGGATGGAGCATCACAAAACCACCCTGGGAGCCTCCACACAAACCAGCAACCGCTCCTGGTGTCCAACCCACCAGGCTGGAGTAAAACCAGAGTTTAAATATGTGGGGTATTTTCTGTTTCACAGAGTTAAGATCGGTTTGGGAGCCACAAATTGCTCATTCCAGCCCTGAGCGAGGGTGCAGTGAGAGCAGGGAGTCGATGCTTCAGGGAAGGAGCAAACACTTCCCTGGCAGACTGACTCAAATAATAAATGGTGGCAGCTTGAACTCCCTCCAGGAGGCTGGAATTGGAGGGACTTGGAGAGCTGGATTAATGGGCAGAGATGTGACGCCGCCATCCAGATAATAAACAACCGAGGAGAATTGCAGAAAAATGCTCTTTTATTTCACGCTGCCAGGCAAAGGCAGGGACTCCAACTGGAGCTTGGCCAGACCACAGTTAAAACTTCTTCAACACAGTGGATGTAGCCTCAGCTTTCCTGGTTTACAGAGCCAGTGGGATCCCAGGAAAAGCCTGGAAATGCTGTTTGGGTAAGGTGACTCCAGGATTTGCTGTGAATAACTCAAACAATTCCTATCCACCACTGCCTTTAACACAACTCTTTGCATTGGGCTCACCAAATATGATCCACTCATCCCTCCTCAAGCAGCAGGAGCTGCCCACATCCTGGTTTTCCATCCAAGCCAGGGGCTGTGGCTCCAGCTGGGGCTCCAGCCCCAAGCCAGGATCCTGCTGGCCACACAGAGGCTGCACCAGATGGCTCCTGGTGGGACTTGTCACTTCCTCCTGCTGCTCCCAGACGGATGGGTGACAGCCCAGCCCGCCAGCAGGCTCAGCCCAGAGGCACCAGAGGCTCCTTAGAACCCTCCCAAGGAGAGTGATCCCACCAAGTTTTCCTCCTGCAAAGGGAAGAGGCAGAAAAAGCTGCAGGTCTAAGGAGGGTTTGAGCAAAGCACAACTGAGGGGTCACTCTTGCATCCCCTCAGTTCCCAGGAGCCAGTTCCACCCAGAGCCCCCCACATTCCCTGGCTAAAACCCAAAGAAAAAGGTTCATGCATCACCCCTGCACGACACCCACCCCGTTAACTCCAGTCTGGCTGCTGGGCCTCCCATTCACAGCTCTGCAGTGAAGCATTAAAAGAAAATATAACCAATTGAAGCAAATCTGCCATTTCCATCCTCCTGTGTCTGCCCAAAGAACTTCCTAGAGCATCCCAGATGCTGCCTGGAGTATCCAAACCACAGCTCAGGAGCAGAACTTCAAATTTATCATCCCTTTTGCCCTGTGACCTGTAGCTCTCAGGGCTGCAGAGGGAACTCCTGCCCCAGCACGGGGCTGATTCCCAGGATCAGTCCCAGCCTCGACCACACTGTGCTGCCAGCTCCCAACTGCAAAAAAAACCCCAACTTATTTTCACTCGCAAAAGCCTTCTAGACCTCTGCTGGAAAATGGACTTGGAGGACAGGCTGCCTATTATCTCCTGTCAGGGAAGGAGCCAGAGCTGTCACCTAAGCTCAGTCTACTGTCATTCATATGATGATAGTGATTCATCCTACCCTAAGATAGCTGGGCTGACTCAGTCCCTGGATGAGGTTGTCTCTCTCAGTTACCTGCCAAGAAAAGCCCCTCCAATTAGCTGATCCTAGACATTCAATGTTGAGGCAACTGGAGCAGGAGAATCCCACTCGTGCTGCTCTCACCTTTGTTTTCCAGCACAGCAAGCGCAGAGCTCTGCGTGGTTTCTGTGCCCGCTCTCCCAGCCAAAACCAGCCCCATCTGTTGTGCAGCTGATCACCCATCAATATCAGTCAGATTTTTATGATTTGCTTCAGGCCCCCATGGTTTTTTTGGAGGTAACCCAGGGCTCAGACAACTCTCGTCCTTGGAAGGTGACAGGAGATGCCCGATGGCCACTAAAGACTTTTATTTGTGCATGCAGCTCTTGTGCTCACAAGCAGTAAACACACACAGATCTCTGAAATAAGTATTTACAGGAACAAAAGAGAGAAGCAGAACTGGGGTCCTTGCAGGAAAGGGGAAGAGATTCCCAAGTAGAGGATGGCACTGTCAGACGGGGAGGAATCACTCGCCCTCATAATTTCCACTGCCTGTGAGAGACCGCCTCGGTGTCTGGGCTTGCAGCAAGTGAACGGCTCCTGGTACAAGAGCAGCATTCCAATCACACAATTCCCTGCTTGGAATCCCAGACCAGGCTCCCCACACCCACTCCAGCTGATGGGAGCTGTTGGATCAACACTGAGCCCACAAGAACTTGGTGCAATCTGCACCTCATCCCCACCTGCACCTACAGCATTCCACGAGCCAGACACCCCTTTTCTGCTGGGAAGAGTCCAAAACCCCTCCCTCGGATGGCCCAGCCTCAGCAATGAATCAAAGAGGCAGCAAGGCTGGTGCTGCCAGTCCATCCTCCCACCCATCTGTCCTCCCCCGGGTGACTCCGTGTGCCAGCCACTCTCGTTAAGCCGTGGGAAAGGGGCACGAGTCTCACGGGTAATTCAGGTTCTGGAAGTTCAGGGAATTGGAAGGGAAGAAGGAAGAGGCAAGGGAAGGAGCAGGATTTGGCTGTGGAAAGCCCTGCATGGCAGCAGAACAGATGCTCTGAGCTGGGCCAGATGGTCCCCAGCTGCTGTCAGGCAGCCTCTGCCTGGGACAGCAAGAGGACATGGGATCCTCCCAGAGCTGAGGTCTGGCTGATGGGATGGAGGATGCAGGAAAGATCAGCCTCACCTGGCTCTGGTCTAACAGAGCAAATGAGAGACTGGGAGTCCTCACTTCTCACTCCTCCCTGCTCTAACCCAGCCACCTTCTCCAAATCACCCTCCCTTCACAATTAACACAACACTGCATGAGCTGCCAGGCTCTGCTTAGGAGGGAATCAGGATTTGTTGTCCTGGCCCAGCAGCTGTGACCACAAGAGACTTCAGGAGGAGGCCAGCGTGGGTCTCCTGATGTACAAAGGGTGAAAAGCCCTCTCTGAGCCCATTCTGATCTGCTGCTCCCAGGAGCAGGCAATCCCAGAACAGCCAAGTGAAACAACACATTTGCTTTTTTAACCACTCAAAAACGCTGCTTTTGATGGCCCCCCTTTGCCCTCCTCAGCCAGCAGAGCTGTTGCAATCCAACGATGGAGAAAGAAACTTGATAATTTCAGGGGATTGATAGGTGCAGCCAAAAATTCTGAGGTGGGGATTGCCCACACTTATCGGGGGGGGGTTGTTTTGAGGCACAGCTCTGCCCAGCCCTGGGAAACATTCCCACACCATCCCAAGGCAGTGAAATTCCCAGAGAACCTGCAGCATCAATAATGATGTTCCTGTCTCACCTGGAAGCCTCCTGGCACGCCCACAGCAGGCAGAAGAAATCAATCCATTCCTGCACACACAATGAGAGGCTGCAACCCAAGAACTGCTGTCCAAAACCTGCTTCCATTTCCAAGCCCTGAGCTGATTATTATTGCATTAGCCACGAAGAGATGCATTGTTAACACTCAATGGATGCTAAACTTTGCTTGAAAGGAATGGAATTTCGGGGTGGGAGACTGGAGGAATGCTTTGGGATCCTTTAATAGGTGCTGGAATAAAACCTCAGATATTTCTGATACGGAAAATGAGCATCAGTGATTCCTCATCACAGCCCTCTGCCAGAGTTATTCAAGGGAAGTAATTGAAGGCATCTATGAGAGGCACAAATATTCAATTAACTCTCCAAGCTGGCTGCTGTGGAATAATGTGAGCATGACAAAAAGATAATTTAAGTGAACAAATTGCAGCTGACTCCCATAAAATCATGCCAAGCCTTTTTTTTTTCTTTTTTTCTTTCTTTGGGCCATTTACACCATTGCAGGAGCAGAGGGAAAAAATGGGTTTGGATCAATAGCAATACCTGGATATATCAAAATCCAGGTATATCCCTGTTTTTTCATCAGCAAAAATAGTGGAATTACTCCTTACAGCTGCCTTGCTTCACTCAGCACAAGAATCTGGCTGAGTATGACAGCAGGAATTAAGAGATTTTGCAAGGTAAAAATGTAGAGGGAACAAGTTACAGAGAGATTTTAGCTCAAAGCAAAAGAGGAGGAAGTAGGGCTGAACTAAACATTGAAATAAAAGCTCCCTGACCCTTTTTTGCATTAAAATTTATCCTCAGGAACAGCCTATTCCATGAAACCACTTTGTACCTTCCCAACGGTTAAAAGGGAATTCCAGCAAAGGAGAAAAACCAACCCAATCCCACAGCACCAAACTCGTTTTCTGAATTAAGACAAAGCAGCAGGAGTGGAATAAAAATAAAGGTTTTCCCAAGGAAGCCAGCATCACTCAAGTAATTAACATGGACAACATGAATTTCAATTCTTTCATTTGCAAATCCAGCATCTCCAGTTAATCTCAAGCATGGACAAAGTCCATTAATGAAGCAGATTCCTGTAATGGGATTCAAAGCAATGGCAAATCAATGCAGAAAAAAACTAGTGTGATTAAATAATCCACACTTTGCATAATAACACCAGTGCTGTGTGATGCTGCCTGGTTATGTGGAGACAAATCCCAGAGCAGCCTCTCCTGAGCAATCCCAGCAGAAATACCCAGTGAGAAAATCAGACTGAGGTGGGAAAACCACCCTGCTCAGGGGCTCTGGGGTGAAATCCATGAGCCAAGGGAAAATCTTCCTCACACTCCATGGAACCTCTCCTGGGCAGCCCCACAAACAGCTGGGAGTTCCCCAAGTAGCTGTTCAAAGAGTGAGGGAAGGTGATCTCCCTCAAAATCCTTTCTCAACCCCTCTGGTCTCACCCTGGGTGCCTGGCAGGGCCCTCCTCTCCAGGAGATGCCAGTCCTGGAATTCAGCAGCCCCTGGCAGGACCTTTCCTGTGCCTTCCACTGCCAGCTGGGATGTATTTATTGACAAACACTGATCCCAGCTCACCCTGTTTCACCAAACCACTGCCTTTTTTGTCATCTCTGATGTCTCCCCCTTGAAAAAAAGGAGAAACTGAGTCACAGCAAGTTAAACCCCCATCCCCAAACTCACACTGCTGCCCTCACCATCCCCATTTCCAAACACCTTCAGCCAGGAGGCCACAACTCTGCTCTCCTCCTTCTCCTCTGGGATATCTCCTCTCAGGCTTGCCAAGTCAGAAAACCACTTAAATACCTGATTAACTACAAGCACATGTTTAAATCCCGCTGGGGCCAAGGGGGTTGGATTAGCAGAGCACTTAAAACAGAATTTGTTAAGCAAAACTTCTTTTTCCTCCACCCAATTCCCTTCACAGCGGCACAGGGAAGGACTGGGACACCCCAGAGTGAGATGCAGCTCAAGTGAGCACTGGAAGAAGCATTTTGCACAAAATCAGGGAATGAGATCCCAGGGAACACAAGCTGTGCCCTCGAGAGCTAGCCCAGAGCCAGCCAACCTTTCCAGTAAGTGCCATTAAGATCCTCCTCTTCATTTCACCACACTCCAGGCTCCAGAAAGGCCAGAGGGTGGTGGCTGAGCCTCAGTGATGGGACAGATTAACCCAAAAATGGCCTGAGAGCCCCCGTGCTTGGCTGACAAGAGAAATCCACCCCAGGTTTCCCCGGGGGTGCTGAACAGACACAGGCAATAAACAGCTTTGCTGCTGTGCCCTGTCCCTCCTGCCCTGTTTGTAGGGTCTGGGTCCTCTCCGAGGGGAAGGGGTGCTTTCAGCACCCCCAAACCCACAGGACCCCCACGCCAGGCAAGGAGAAGCAGGAGCATCCCTCCTGCTGGGACAGGCAGGATCACATCCAGTTTTCAGCAATAAAAGGTGTCAACCCACCACCCACCCCCCAACTAAAATCGAGTATTTCTGCTTTGTTTGACAGCCAGGGCCATTAAATTGCTGTTGTTGATATCCCATTTCCCAGCGGGGATGCCAGAGGATCTCGGGAGGATGAGACACAAAACACACCTTGGCCCAGGGGAGCTGTGCCAGGGAAATCCAGCCTGTGATGGATCTGTGGCCCGAGGGATGAGAAGGAGCCGTGAGCTGCCACTCTGGGCGATGAAAACCACGCCTGGAGCTCACTTTGCAGGAGAGGGCTCCATGGAAAACCTGCTGCTCCCGCTGCTGAGTCACAGCTGCTGCGCAGAGTTCAGTGCAGGCTTTTCCTTCTCTTAGCACTCACCGCTCCCAGCCTGGAGTAGGAGTTTCCTGCCACCAGTGGCTTCCACCCAGCCCTCACTGTCGGGGTGAGGACCAAAAGACACCCAAGAACAAGGCAGAGAGCAGCTCCAGAGTGGGAATATCAGCAGAGCATCCATGTCTCCATGCCCTGGGCTATTCCCTTAATTCCTCACAATGTGACACCACCCCAGGAAGTGTCCCCAGAGAGAAGCCTGGAATGCCACCGGTAACAGAGCACCCTGCTAATCCCTCCTGCTTCCCCGTGGGTGGCTGAGCTTTCCTGGGAGCACCAATCTGGGTCCCATGGAATGCTGTGGCCACAGGATATTCCCACAGGTGCCAGAACAAAGCCTTGTGGCCTGCAGCTCCTACTCCCAGCTCCGGCACTGCAAGCCCAGAATATTTCTTTTCCAACTCCAAAATAGCCACCACTGATATTTTTTACACCAGCAGCTCCTCCTGAAGTGAACAGCAGAGGAAGGAGAACCCCAGAAGCTTTCAGGACCCAGAAACTCCTTAATCTCATTGCTCAGATCCAACCACGGGGCTGAATAATCCCTGAAAGCTGATGCGGGATGATGAGCTGAGCAAGAAGAAAAGCCAGGATGACCTCATTGTGCTGAGCCTTCCCTTCCCTGCTCCAGTCCCACTGAGACATCCACAACCCCGGGCTGGAATTCCTCAAATGGCCACAAGCAGCTGATTTCAATATCATTAAAACATGACTGGTTTTGAGCTGGTTTTAAAGTGGAGGAGCCACTGGTGTGTGGGGAATCAGAGATGTGGGTGAGCCACGGGGTGGCATTTAGCACTCAGTGACACCAATCCAGCCTCGGGACCAACCCCGAGCCAAGAAATGCCAAAAATTCATGCCAGGAAGGAAGATTCCCTTTTTGCAAGGCACGAAACAGGAAGAAAAAACCTTGGTTTTCTCTGAAGATCCCACAGGCTCATCCAAAATCACCTCTGACAAGTAAATAGGTTGGGAAAAGCTCTCTCTGAGAGCCAGGCTGCCAGGCAGACTCAATCTATGTTATCTTTTCCCTTTTTACTTTATCTTCCCTGATGTGCCTGCTCAGGAAGAGATAAGGAGCAGCTGCTCGGAGCCCTGCTTATGGTTTTGCCACTTCTGTGCACTTCATTCCTGTTCCTGGGAATTCCCTGCTTCTCTTCCCCTTTGCCAAGGGGATGCTCAGCCTTTCTGCTCCTCCATTCCCTCTGCAAAACGAGCAGTACAGAAGCTTTTCCCTGGTAAAGAATCTTGGAATCATTTAGGGTGGAAAAGCTCGAGTCCAACCACTATCTCACCTCTAAACCCCACATCCACACATCCCTTAAATCCCTCCAGGGATGGGGATTCCAGCATTTCTCTGGTGGGATAACCAGCATCCTGCTGGCTCTGGGATGGGTCAGTCAGAGCTGAAACATCCAGAGATGGAGCTCGGTCAGCACTGGGTCCCACCAGGATTTCGCATGCGTCATTCCCATCTTCCTGCAATCAATGGAATGATCTCAGCCTGTGGGAATGGCACTGTATTCCTGCCTTTGGGAATATTCCAGACTCCTGTATTTTTGCCCTCCTCCAAAGGGAGGGCACACAAGCAAACACGAGTCCTTGAGGAAAATAAAGTTTGATTTACACGCTGTGGCAACAGCAAGAGGTCTTTTTTTTAAAAAGACCTTTCAGGAGAGGAGTTTGGCTGATTTATTTTCTTTCAGGAGAGGAGTTTGGCTGATTTATTTTCATTGTGTTGGTGGAGAACAACAGCTGACAGGCAAGAGATGAAAGCACCCCAAGCAGAGATTCCTGAGAATTTCAGGGAGTTCATCTCATCCGAGAACTGCTCCACATCTAAAAAAGGATGGAGGAGTTTCTCAGAGCCAAAACTCACACTGCACCGTGCCAGCTTCTCCATCCTCCTCCTCCTCCTCTGGACAGCACCAGGGTGGGAAGGAAAACAGAGGGAAAACCAAGCAGGAGTTCAGGAAAAGCACCGAAGCTGCTCCTGTATTGCAGTTCAGCCTTCCCACTGGATGAGCAGTGCCATGGATTGGAAAGGCAGCTTTGGGATGTTCCTCCCCTGCCAAGAAATGCCAGGAATTCCTGCCTGGAAGTGGTACAGTTCCAGCAGCTGGTCCCCACGTGGGAGCAGGGCCGGGATGTGCTGGATGCCGCACACCCGCGCCCGTGTTGTTTACAAGGCACTCAGGGCCTTTACAGGGATGCAGACATCCTAAAATCCAGGAAAACCTGGAGGCCTGGCAGCTCTTGGAGCTGCTGACACCTTTGTTCTACAGCAATGAGGCAAGAGAGAAGAATGCCATGGAAAGGACTGGATTTTTATACTGAAAAGGAGATGTGGGAGAGCAGATGTTGTGCACGTCCAGCTGAGACACTTCTATCCCTTCCCAAATCCACAAATCTTGCAAAGACTGGCTTGGCTTGGAAGGGACCTAAAAATTCATCTCATTCCACCCCCTGCCATGGGCAGGGACACCTTCCACAGACCAGGATGCTCCAACCTAGCCTTGGACACTTCCAGGGATGGGGCAGCCACAGCTTCTCTGGGCATCCTGTGCCAGGGCCTCCCCACCCTCACAGGGAGGAATTCCTTCCCAATATCCCATTTAAATCTCCCCTCTGTCAGCCTGAAGCCATGGCAGCCTGTTTGCATCACCCAGCCTGGTGATACTTTGTGGTTTTGGGGTACCTGGTGAAGAGTTCCACCTCTAACCCAAAGAGAGGATGAAAAGCAGAGTCTCAAACTCAGCGGGGACAGCAGGAACAGCTCCACACCTGCAACCACCAGGGTCCTGCTGAATGCTCTGAATTCCCCTCCAAAGGCACCCCATGCAGTCCAGCTGTATCCATCCCATCCCTGCTCCCCGGGCAGGCACTCTGTAATCCCATTAAACAGCCTGACAGCTTGGGAATGGCACACACGCAATAAAACCTCGACTTTGGCCTCTGGAGGAGAGGCTGCCAGGTGGCCCGAGGAAGGGAACTGCTGGGATGAGGTTTTCCTCTCAAAACACCCACAGAAAAATGGGGAAGGGAATGGATGAGACCATCAGCCTGGGGAAATTATCCCAAATTTTTCAGGGTGGCTCAAAAGCCTCCCATTTCCCATCCTGAGACTCAGTCAGTGCTGTGCTCTACATCAGAGGGAACTGGGAACCTTGTCCCTGATTTATATCAACAAAGGAAAGTCAGTTTTGGGGATTAAAGGAAGAAATGAAGCCTTTCCCATGTTTTATGCCATGCTTGTGTGTTTTGATTTGCAGCATCAGATTTTTAGATCTGGTATTCGGTATTTTGGTTGGAAAATAAAATCTTTGTAGAAAGTTTTCATAGTGACTTCCCTGTCTGGCCCCAGGGGATTTGGATGCTCCTCTGAGGATCCACCTTGGCATGTGCCTCCAAACTGGAGGGATGTGAGGTGGGATCCTCCCAGCTGGCTCGGTCTCTCCAGAGCAACCCAAAAGTAAAGGGTTTGGGCTCATCAAAGTGACCAGGAAATGCCCAAACTTGCTGAGGAAGAATTAAGAAATGGGCTGTCCAAGGATTCAATTCAGTGACATTAAAATTCAGTTCATGCTGCTCTATAAAATAGCTTTAAACATTAAAATACACTTACTTTAAACCACCCAGATTTCAAACCAACAATTTAGGATGACGCCAACCTCTGGTCAGGCTTTAATACTAAAATTTTATGATTTATTTCATTTTAAAGAGCTCCTGTTAGCCCAGGTAGGCAGGACACAGCTGCCAATGATTTTAGGGAAGTCACTGCTAAAAACACAACCAGAAAAGAATGAAGTGCAAACACAGCTTTTGGGAGGGTCTGGTTCTCTCACGTGGACAAAGAAAACATCTTAATTTCAGTTAATTCAAAGGTTGCACTCCATGATCTTTTCCAACCTGAATGATTCTAATTCACTTAGTCCAGTTTAACACTGAATTCCAGCAATGAAAAAATCAGGAGTACAAAGGAGAAATGCACATTTTCCAATCTGCAAGTAAAACTGCAACCTGAGAGAGCAAGATCTGTAATTATGGTGACCAGAAGTGTAATTCATGATGCACAATTAATTCTCCACTTAATGAATCAACCAGTTTTAAATGCCAAATGTGTTTTGAGACATTTGCTTTGTCTGCTGTCTTATCCAGCATATTTTGAGTTTATTAACTGATCAAAGACCATTCAAAACCACTTTTCTGCTCTTTCAGTTTCTTTCATTTCTATGTAACTCGAGCCAGAGATACGAAAGGATCAATTATTCCTGTAAACCCTAAATTCACCATTTCCCACCAGAATAAAAACACACAAATTTTCTCACCCAGCCACACAGCTGCCTAAATAAATGTCCCCAGATACACCAGGCTCCCTCCTCAGGAAAGGAAGTATCCAATTACACCGAGCAGGAGCAGCTTTTTACAACCAAACAGGAAAACATCCTCTTTCTTACAGAATAAACCCCCCAAAAAAATCCTACCCACAAAAAACTGGCTGCTTAAATCAAGATTTAAACCACAAAAAAACGGCTGCTTAAATGGAGATTTAATCCAATCCTGGATGATTTTGGCTGGATGTAAATCATGGGTGTAGGTCATTCACACTCTCATCCCAAATTGCTTCTCTGCAAGCCCAGCAAGGCCACAGAGACATTTGGGAGCAAGATTTCCCCCATATCCCTTCTTCTTCCAGTGCTGGAACAGAGAGAACTGTATCCAAATTGATGGATAAATGGAAATACATGGCAGGATTCCAGGATGAACCAAGGCTTTGGGGCTCTTTGGGCAGGTTCCAGTCCTGTTTCTGCAGAGATCTGGGCTCCACTGCCCTGATTTTGGGGAGCTCAGGCTGAACCAGGGCTTGGGGTTTGTTCAACACCAACCAAACCTGGGCTAGACGCTGCAGCAGCTTCGATTCATCCCTCGTGCAGGGAATTGGGGCTCTTTTATCGAGGTCCAAACCCCCACACCTCCTGTATTCCAATTCCCTCTGGAGGTGGGGATGCCCCAAATCCCAAAGCTGTCCCCACAAGGAGCTCTGTGCTCCGTGGGAACGGGGACAGAGGTGTCCCAGGAAAAGCCCTCAGCACATCCCCGGCCAAAACAACCATTTCCCACTGCAGGCTGCTCTCCTTCCTCAGCAGCCTTCGCTTTCCCCTGCTGGGATTTCATTCCTGTGCCAAGATCTCGGCCTTGGGGAGGGTGGGGGTGAAGGAACAGCCCTGCAGAACAAGGCGGGAATTAAATATTCCCAGCTCCAGAGTGGGCTCAGTTTAAGCATCTCCTGGGACAGGGGAAGAGGCAGCTCTGGGAATTTCCCAGACATGGGATTGGGGCTCCCAGGCACAGATTGGCTCAAAGCCTTGTGCCTTTCCATCAGGAAAATCCAGGGAATCTCTGCACTAAGAGAGAAGGTGGCACAGGAACCACTCAAGGAGGTTTCAGTATCGTGTTTTCCAAGCTCGTCCTTGGAGTGGGAGGAAGGGACAGGCAGAGCTCGCTCACCTCAGTGTGTTTTGCATGCTGGGAGTTAGAAAACAGAACTTCGCCTCCCACAGAGCTGCAGGTCCTGTCCCTCACATCCATTTCCTCATTTTCTGTGGCTAAACAGAAAGCAAGGAGCTGAAAAACCCAGGACACAAATCCCCATCCTCCAAAAAAACCCACACGCTCCAGGCTCTTGCTCCAGGCTCCTGCTCCAGGCTGGTCTCTCATTAACCAACCTTCATTCCAACACAAGTGCTGTTAGAATTGGAATTAATATTCCAGTGCCCCACTGAAATCTCCTCCAAATGCAATCCCTGAGCACTCATGGATGCTGCACTGGAATGGGCAGCGCCAGCAGGAGCAGAAGGCCTGGAAAGCTGCTCAGAAACAAATCCCACAGGCAGAGGGGATATTAAGGGACTGAGATCAGCAGCCAGCAGCAGGATCCAGTGCTGGGGAGGAGGAGACCTCGAGGAAAACCTCCATGGGCCAACAAGGATTTTGGAACCACTGGAAAACACAGAAATATCTCATAAAGAAATTCCCCCAGCAATATCAAACCTGAGCCCTGCTCTGCAAAGCAGGACAGCCAGAACTCTGGGAAGATTATTGGGATATAAAGAGGCCCTAAGGAATGAGATATCCACTGAGATACCCAAAGGCACGAGGAGGAAGGCAGCTCCCACCCCTTGGCTCTCTCCGGAGCTGGCGAAGCTCAAAGCCTCCTCGCACAAAGGAAGTGCCTCTGACTTTGAAAGACACGAAGTCTGAAAGATAAAGAGTCTTGAAAAGATCTGAGAACTCTGGAAAGCTCTAAGCAGTTCCTGCTCTCCAAGCAGCAAGGTCAGAGCTGGGAATAATTGGAGCTAAAACCTTCAGCTTGGAGAGGAATGGAAAGGACAATTTGCTTTTCCTTTTAGAGGCAAGATGAAATTCACCATGCAGTGATCTTTCCTCCAAAATTTGAAAGAGAAGGAGGCTGAGACACACACGCAGAAAGAGAAATGGAATCAGGCATTAAATCATATTAGGCTTTTGGCCAGGACCTGAAGATGTTGAATACTAAAGAAATTCCACATCCCTTGTAGGAGAACGAAATGAATATTAATATAGAACCACCTCCCTTAGCTAAGAGCAGGCCAGAGCCACAAATCCCCCAACACATCAAACCCTAAAGCTCCAATACTCTGAATTTCAGGTGCATCATCCCCCACTCCTGCCCCCCAAGCCCCCTGCACAGCAGCACAGCCCAGATGCCAGCGCTGGGATGTGCAGGGAGGGCTCTGCCCACACAGCCGTCACACCCACGCGCTGGCAGGGAGAGGAGACATCCTCACACTCTGGGCTTTCACAGTCTGAAGCAAGATAAAAAGGAAAAGAGGAAAAATAAAATTAAAAAAAGGTGCATGCCAGGCTGGCTGCAGGGCTGGAGCCCCAAGCTGCTGCATTTCACTTCAGGTGTGAAAACAGCAGAGCCTGGGGGGGAAAAAAGACACATTCCTGCAATTATACAAACAGAAAAAGTGCTGAGCAGGGGCTGAGTGTAACAACAACCATGAACTTCTGCCAGCTCTGAGATTTCTGCCTGCAGTGAGGGCACAGGCAGGAGCTCATTCTCTCTTCCAGATGCCCACAGCACACAGCCCAGCCTAACCCAGCCCAACCCAGCCCCCACTTTATGATTATCCCCCCTCTCCCCGCCAAGACACATTTCCCCCAGGAGCAGCAGCAGCAGCCACCACCTTCCCGGGGGTTCATGACATCCAAGGCTGCCTGGACAAGCAGGCACAGGACACATCCCACTGGGGATGGGAAGGGAGCAGCAGGATGGGAAGAAGGCAAAGATGCTGCAAGGGAGCAGCAGGGCAGGGTTTGGGAGCACGGAGGGAACAGCAGAGACCCTGTTTGGAGCAGGAGACACCCCACCACTGCCAGGAGCGTTTGTTGTTAATACCTCCAGCAGCCTAAGGGTTAAAAAGAATTGTGGGGAGCGCTGGTGGGGTTTCATCAGCAGCTTGAAGCAGAGGAAATGAGTGTTCACCCCAAAGCCACCCCTCTCAGAGCAGGGTTACCCAACTTCCACCCTGCGGTGCCCGGCGCTGCAGCCAGGGCAGCTCCCTCCCTCTGCCCAGCCCCACTTGAGGAAAAACAATCCCAATCCTGCAAAACTCCTCATCCCTGTCTTCTGCTGGCTGGGAGGAGCCCAGAGACCCCAGGCTGGATCACCTCTGGTGCATCAGCTGGTCTGAGCAGGCAGGAGAAGGGACCAGGAATTCACTTGTGGGGCAAACACAACAGTGCTGAGCTCCTCCAGCATTCCTGGAACACAGGATGGGTTCCATGGGAATGCTGCTCCAGGGCCAGGAGCAAGCACACAGTGGTGGCAGAGTCCAGCCACGAGTCTTTTTAATGTTTCCATGCAGCTCTTGTGTCTCAAAGGAGTCACAGGAGCCCCAAGTGAGCTGTCTCCATCAGTATTTTTAATTTTTTTTGGTGTTTTACCATTCCCGCTGGCCAAGCCCCCTCTTACAACAAAGATATCCATCATTAATTAATTAAACATCCCTGTGCCACACAGTTCCCAGGCCCTGCTCAGGCTGTGCCTTGTTCCCCACAGCTTCTGGCTGGAGAATCCAGGGCTCAGCCTCAGGTGGGGTAGGGGGACACCTGCACCCACAGCAGTTTGTGGGATAAACCACAGGGATCACGGGCTGGATCACAGCCAGGAGGGGGCTGCCACAGGCTCTGCACGGCTTGGTGGGCACAGAGCTCATTTGCTCCCAGCCCTTTCCTGCAAATGGGATTTTTTGGTGGTGTTTTTGCCCATTTGGGGCCCTGACCCCTCTCCCCTGCCCTCCACACCCCAGCAGTGCCCACCTCAGGCTGGCACAGCAGAGAATCCACGTTCCAAGTGCTGCAGCTCTGCCATACCTTGGACCTTCTCATTTGGCCTCAGCACCCAGGGATTTATTGGACACTTCGCTTCCTTTTCCCCTTTTCCCCATTTAATCCCTGGAACTGCTGCTCACCTGCCCTGTGCAGAGGATGCTCAGATTTGCTGGATTCCTCCTCCTCCCCTCTCCCACCAGCCCCCAGAGCAGCAGCAAAAGCTCCACGTAGAGCCATAACCAATGGCAAATTCCTGGAGCGCAACGTAATGTGCTGGGAAGCGCTTCCCCGTTTCACTTGGGAAAAGCGATCCCATTTGGCAGCAGGGAGGAGGAAAACACGCTTTGTTTTACAAATCCTCTCCCCAGCAGGAGAGACACTCCCAGAATTTAATATACTGACACTGCTTGGCTGCCTCAAGCACTGAAACTCAAGAGTATGGCGGGGGAAAAAAAGAAGAGTAAAAATAAAAGTGCCATGCTCTGTAACGTTAAAACCTATCCTGCTCTGCAGCTGGTGGTACTGGGAATAGTGGGGCTGGAATTCTCCCACCTGGATCGAGTGAAGGGTCTGGAATGGATTCCCATGGCTCAAGTGCTGGACATGCTGAATGAATTCGTTTTGTAGCCTCTCCCTGCAGCAGCTCCTTGTTGGAAAGCAGAGAAGATGCTGCCAGGTAAACCTAGGAAGTCACTTCATACAGATAAATTCCAAGTTATTCCATGCAGGAATTACTTCCATGGAAGGCCAGCGGCTCCCTCCAGGTGACCAGCAAGCCTGAACTCCAGCCTCAATCAAATTTTAATTCTTTCAGTGTCTTTCCACTGCATTTAAGTGCCAAAAGCATCCTCCCTCTGCAGCACCGTGGGGATGGCTCAGGGGAAAACACCTCAGCCAAGGAGAGCAGCGGGCACTTGTTGGGATTTGGGGGATTTGGATTTTGCAGTGTGGGGTTTGGACTCCAGAGCAGAAAGAAGGAAAAAGAAATGAGGATCTGTGTCCCAGGAGCTCGATGTTAAATCAGCCTGGCTGTGCCAGAGGAGCACAAACCCTTTGGAATGGCTGCTGGCAGCAGGAATAACAGGAGTGTTATTTTGAGGGCAGGCAGTGGGATCAAATTGCCTCCACACCAGAGACCACTGCTGACCTCTGTGAGAAGCAAAGTCTGTCTGCTGTTCGTGCTTTTTATCGTTTTAAACAAAAAAAAATCACTTTGTATCTCAGTATTTTAGAATTGTTTGCAACTCTCAGGCGTTCCCAGGAACACAAATTAATCCTTACAAGAGCCTAGAAGGAAAACAGCATCGCTCCAACCTCAGGGGAGGGAGAAGGATGGATAAATTTGGAGAAATCCTAAAGGCCACAGTGGACATTGGTGTCAGTGGAGGGGCTGGGTTAGGGTTTAAAATTCGGGATTGCAGCCTTGCCCTGATTATCACACACAGCTTTTGTGGGAGCAGGCAGGAAAAAGCCCCCCCAACCTTGTCTTGCAGGATGTCATGGCATGGAGACCTGAAAAGACAGAGATTTTCACCTCTGGCCATGTGCTCATCCTGCTCCAAAAAAAATGATGGAGCCCCTCCACAGGCAGGGATGCTGTCCCCCACCCCTCAGCAGCACGCTGGGCTGGCCTCAAAGCCTGCTGAAGTCAGTGGAAAGGCTCCCAGTGACCTAAATGCCTGGGATTAAAAAAATTCTCAGCTGAGAGCTGGGCACCAGGTCACTGGGTTTGTCAGGAATACCCCAGTTTTGCTGGAAAACCCTTGGTTTTACAGTAGCAACTACACAGAGCAGCCACAGACACCCTAAAAATGGCTCAGGGAAAAAAAATCTCTGCCCCACCAGGCTCATCCATCCACCTCTTTCCAAAGGGGGAAGCTCATCCTTCCCCCCAAATCCTCACTTTCAGGCTGAGATACTCCAAGAGCTCAGCTCTGGAAAGCTCCTGCCAGAGTGGGAACAACCCAAGTGGCCCCTTGGAGCCACCAATGCCCCTCTAAAACATCTCCTCCCCAAATCCAGCTGCTGGAAAACCACCCAGCAGGCAGGATTTGTTCAGTGGGGCATCCCACATTCCCTCCCTGGAGGCAGGGAATAAAACCACCTCATTAAAAACCTGCCTGGAGTCTATTATAGTATCTGGGACAAAGCGTTCTCTATTTTGACACTCTAAGATTTATTTTATCAGAGCAAGCTCTTCAGAGACACTCACTGCCAGAGATGTACCTGACTCTAACAGGTTCCTTGCTTCCCCCAGCAGTTTAAGATGAATTTTTAGCCTTTTCTTCCCCTCTCCAGCAACCAGGGCTCCCCCGTGGTCAGGTTTGTCATTAGGGCATCCACGGTGACCCAGCCCAGCTCCCTCACTCTGCACTATCAGAGGGTGAGGACAGACCTGAGAAAAACCAGTCTGGAGCCAGGGAGAACTTGGGAGTGATTTGTGGCATTTCCCAGGCCCCAAGGTTTATTTTTTGGGGAGGTGTTTGAGATAAACACCCTCTAAAATTAGCACCTGTCCTTCTGCCAGCTCCAATGGGCTGCGGCAGCGGTAAAGATTTGGCGTGGCTGAGAGGGTGCAACATTTGGGCTCTGATCTGCTGCCCAACTCTACCCCCACGGCCACACAGATCCCAAATGGAGAAGTCTTTGTCCCAAGGAATTGTGCCCCCAATTCCCAGAGAGGCGGCACGTTCACCTCAGGAAAAGTATTTTATCCCAAAGTTGAAAGTGGTGAGAGTTTTCCATAAAAAACCCACCACAAATCATGTGAAACAGTTCAGATTTCTCAGCTGGGTTGCTCCAAAGATCATCCTAAACCTGCTGGGCATAGGGATAAATGGAAGTGGGCTGAATGGATCAGGGACATGCCCCAAACTACACATCCACTCGCTAAAAAGTTACCTGGGCCAAAAGATGGGGGAGGAAAAAATGCTAACAGCAAATCCCAAACACAAAATCCCAAAAGAAAACCAGACTGGACCAGCTGTGCTTTTCCATGGCCAGACCATAGGGCAAGAAAGCAGCTCCCGATGCCCAGCAGAGACCTGAGCAACTTTTCCCCAGCTGGCAGAACTGGTTACACCGAGCTGGAAGATGGATCTGCTTTGGGTTTGCATGGAAAACTCGCTGTTCCCCAAAGCCCTGCGCACCCCAGAGCCTTGAAAACGCCCAGCACTCGGGTGGCTTTTATCAGCAGAAAAGATTAAATGCTAATTTGCCTTTTCTGTTTGCTCACAGCAACTTTCCGTCCTGTTGCTTCCCAGCTAATGCCCAGCTCAAACAGATTTCTCAAGGCAAAAGGTCTCGGGCTCCCTACAATTAATTCCCCACTCCCCCAGAGCGTCTCGTTTCTCCCAGTCAACACCAGCAAAACTCCACCACGCGACTGTTGGCGTCAAAAAGAACGAGATAAAAAAGCAACGCTGCCAACTCTGGCTGCTTCTGAGCCAGGAGGAAAAGAGCTGATTCTCAAAAGCTGCCAGCTCCAAACTGCCTCGGCGCTTTTACGGAGCTGCTCGAAACACCAAACTTTTGGAAAGTTGAGTGGGAACCACCTCGAGTAAGCTAGAAATCCCAGAGCTGTCGGCGCCAGCGAGGAAGGCAAGGAGGGAAAAATGCACCCGGCAGGGTTTCCTCGCTGCAGACAACGCGCAGCACCTCCCCGGGGGTATTTCCCCCTCTCTGACACCGTGACCACCCCGCAGCTCCTCTGCCACTTCCCCAAAATGACGCCACGAGAGTCAGACCCGCAAAAGCGGAGCGTGGCCCCTGCTTGGGCTTCCCACAAAGCAGGATAGGTCGCTCCCACACTTTTCCCCCTCACCGCAGCCGCCCTCCCTCTGGAGGAACCCGCCCATCCTCACCTGCCGCAGGTTCTTCAGCAGCTCGGTGGCCTCTTCCTGCTTGCCCTGCTTGACCAGCAGCAGCATGTCCTGGATCATGCAGATCCGCCGGTGGTACGGGGGCAAGCTGCCGCCAGCCCCCTTCCCGAACTTCTCGCCGGACTTCACCACGAGGGAAGCGAGGAAATCGCCCCTTTCCCTGGGGGCCGCCTTCTTGCGGTGGTGGCCCGGGGGGCTCTCCCCGGCGCTGCCCGGCTGGCAGCCCTTGGTCTGCTTCGTGCCCATGGCCAGCGGCTCCCGCAGCCCGGCGGCTGCATGCAAAGGGAGGGTGGCGAGGCTGGGGGGGCACAAGGGGGGCACAGGGGGGTGGAGGGGACGCACGAGGGGTTAGGAGCGCACAAAGGGGTTTGGGGGATGCACAAAGGGTTGGGATGCGCGGGAGGTCCCGAGGATGCCCGGGAGCTCCGGGGGGGGTGCGGGATGGGGCCGGGGGGGGTTCAGCAGAGGGGTCGCTGCCAGGCGGCGGGGCGGCTCCGCTCCCGCAGGCGGAGGATGGGGCGGCTGCGCCCGGCCGGGAGGAGCCGCGGCTCGGCCCCTCGGCTCCGCTCCATCGCCGGGAGAGGCAGAACCGCCGGATCCGGGCAGCTCCGGGCGCTGCGAGCGGCGGTGCCTCGGCGAAGCGGCGGCGGCTCTTCCGCGCAGCCTCCTCCCGGTGCCGAAGGGTCCCCCGGGGGCTCCCCCGGGTGCGGGGGGCGGTGGCCGCGGCTTGGGGGCAACTGTTGCGCTCAGGGGGCTCCCCCGGAGGCGGCGCGGCGCTGCTCGGCTCGGCCCGGCCGGCTCGGGGTGCTCAGAGCGGGGAGAGCCGGGGGAGGGCCGGGGGCGGGCACCGTGCACCGAGGCAGGGCTTGCGGAGGAAGCCGCAGCCGGACGGGGCTCGTCCTTCCTTCCCCGCGGGTTGGGGGCTCTGCACGCCCCGCAGGGGATGCTCCGGTCGGGAGGAGCGGGGATGGGACCGGGCAGGGAGCGGGGCCGGGCTGCGGCGGCTCCCCCGAGGCGGCCGGGGGCATCCCCGCCGGGGGTTCCCGGGGAGGAGCACGGAGGGATTCCCGCTGGAGCCTCATCGCCCCGGGGGATTTGCAGGCGTTTGGCTGTGCCCGCGTCCCTCGGGGGTGTGTTTTGAGCAGGGGGGGTCCCCCCGCTGTCCCCTGCGGGTGATGCTGGCGCTCCATCCTGCCACCCCGAGCCTGGCTGCTCGTGCACCTGCTCAGCTCCCTCACCTCCAGCCCTGTGCCCAGCTGGAAGTCACCACCTGTGCCGAGCCCAAAGCCCCCTCCCCGTCCCCATCCACATCCACATCCAGCGCTTCCAACCCTCCCTTGCACGTGCTGCTCCTTCCAGCAGCTCCCCAGCCAATATTCCATCTCTCCTTATCTTGCAGGGCTCAGGGCACGGATTAAAGCTCTTGGATAAAGGTCACGGGGAACAACTCACTTGCTGCAGGACGCAGATTGCTCCAGAAGAACCTGGGAGGGATCAGCTTTGCAATGATGAGGCCCCAGCAGTGGCCTCAGACCCTCTCCTGATGTGATGAGAGGATGTTTTTCAACACAGAAAGGCTTTGCAACTGTTTTAAAAAGAATCCCAAAGCAACCAGGGAGATGTTTTTGCCTCCTCTGCATCCCGTGTATCTGGACATCCACAAACACACAAATTCCATGTTATGTTGATGGATAAAAGGCAGCTCTGCTCCATCACCAACGAGCTGGAGGCCCCTGCAATTGTTCCTAAAACTCAACTCATTCTTACCCACAGACCACGAGAACAGCACAGAGCCCCAGTGACTTCACCAGGGTTTGGCTCTGCTGTGCTGCACATGAGCCAAAACACCACCAGACCCCGGTGTCTTCCCCCAAAAAGACAGCTCGTGGGCTAAAAACTCCATTTCAGTGCCTCAGCCATATCAAATCAAGTCAGATGAGGAAACAGGCAGCCAAAGGGTTTGCAGAAACCACGAGTGTGCTCACCAGAGGCCTCACCTGGCAGTAAATCTCCCGGAGGAGGCAGGGAGAGGCAGCCAATGTCAACAAGAGGCACTGGGAAGTGGTGGTGACACCCCTCCAGCAGCATTTCCCCCTGCAGACATCAGCCCTTCTCTTTGGAAGGACCACTCCTCTCTGCTGGCAGCGAGGATCTGACACAGGATGGCAAGAAAGAGCTGCTGGGACCCTCTGTGTCCAAAAATCCAACAGATGGAGCAACATTTCAGACCTGGAGCCTGACACTGTGCCCCAAAACCCTTGGGATCCTGAGCAGCAACCACACCCTTAGTGCTGCTGATACACACAACCCTCCTGCCTCACAGGAGCTGGCAGGGAAGGTGCTCCCAGCCCTAAAATCCTCTGCCTGTCCCCAACTTTCATCCCAGAGCCTGTTCTTTCCTCACATCTGTGAGTCTGTGGTACAGCAAGAAGCCAGCAAGGTCAGCTTACCCCTCCAACAAAAATATTAAAGAATGGAAAAGGAGCAGAAAGGGAACTCCCTGCCAGGGCTGAGATCCTCCACTCCCCTCACTCCTCCAGAATGACATGGCCATAAAAACAGAGCATCCCATCCAGGATGGAGGGAGAAGGGCCCTCAGGTCCTGAGGCATGTGGGGAACCAAATCCAGCCCATCTCTGACTTGCCACCACTTTAAAAAAGGCTGTTTGTGCATTTTTAACTACTTTCAAACAGGCTGTTCGTGCCCAGCCCTGTGGGATGGGGCAGCTTGGTCAGCACAGGCTGCAGGAACCTCTCCAGGCCCATCCATTGTGGGATACACCATTCCCATCCCCTCGGGATCCCAACAGAACGGCCACACCTTCCTAAAGCCACAAATCTCTTCCCCAGAGCAGGGGGAGCTCAGCCCTGGCTGAGGAGGGGGCTCTGCACGGCAGCCAAGGCCCTGAGTAAATAAATAAACCCCAACCTTTGTCCTCCTGACGCTGCTGGCAGCAGGGCATGGAGTTCACCCACTGCTCCTGAGCTTATTTAGTGCACACAGGACAACGCCAGGGGAAAAAGAAATTAAAAAATAAGAAGGCAGGAGTGTGGGGAGTGCTCTTGTTCCCAGTGCAAAGCAAACACTGGGTTGGAGGAGCTGGATTTACACTCCCTGAGGGATCCAAAGGCACCAGGACCATCCAGGGCAGCAGGAGAGTGAGCCCCAGGCTCAGCACTGGTGATGGAAGATGTGCAGATCCCTCAGGAATCTCCATCCTGGACCATTATTTCCTTCTACACCCTCGCAAGGGTCTCCTCCAGCTGCAGACCCAAACTTCCCTGCACACACACGGTTTTCCATGCTCAGGACATCCAAACCAAGTCCATCCAGTGCTGGAAAATCTGACCCCAGCCCTGGTGTGCTGGGAATTAGGGCTGTCCCACAGAGCTGCAGGGCTGGGCTCACTCAGCAGCTCTGAGCACTGAAATATTCTGCTAAACTAAATTTTCCCCTTGGTGGAGATGGGTGCAAACTGCAAATTAATGGGTGTTTGTCTGAGGGGGTTTCTTCTTTTTTATCCACTCCTTTCGTGCTCTTTATGGTATCTGATATTGAGTTAGAAAAGTCCTTGAAGGGAAATAAATTCAGATCATGAGGTCATGAAAGACAACAGCTTCTCCTCTCCCACAAAACTCAGATTTAAGGATGTCCTCACTTCTCCATCAAAAAGAAATTAAAGCTCTTCAGTGCATTATGCAGAAGCCAGGGACCATCCCAGATAACCTGCTGGAATTTCAACAGCAAATCTCTGGAAACAGAGACCTTTGCCCTCAGTCCCTGCTGGGGGTACCCTCCAAAGCTCTTGGCACACCTGTAAAAAATATATTTTTCAGATGAAACCCATTCCCACTTCCAGGAAGGACTGACTGATTTTGCTGGAAGATCCCAATCTCTTGCCAGCCCACCTGTGTTTTGGAAGTCCTGCAGCTCACCCCTTTATCCAGGTACTCCAGAAACTTTAATTCCATCATTTTCCTGAGATAGAAAACCCCTTCCTGATCCCAGGTTTTGCCCAGGACTCCCATCCTGAACTGGAAAATCCACTTTGGATGATCCAAGGTGGGATATTCCAAAGAGGAGCTACCCTTGGAGCCCTCCCTAAGGGGGAATTTTATGAGGTCCCCACCATCACTTCTGTATTTGGGAGCTCTCACGCTGCACCTGAGACACCCAAGCACAAAACCCCCTTGGAATTCAGGGATTCTTCCTCACCTGACAGGTTTTGAGGGATGTTTCTGGCAGCTCAGTCATTCAAACCAGACACTGAGCTGGGCCCAAGCCCTGCTCCTTATCAAACCTGGAAGGTCAGCACAGGATTTCCCAATATTCCCTTGATAGGGGTGGAATAATTAGAATTAATTCTAAATACCAGCATCAGATTCAGGCTGGTATGAAAAAGACTAAGGGAAATATTGCTTTCAGTATGGCATTTAAAGGAATCCTGGTGATGCCTTGAGAGGCCACCTAAAAACAGAGACTGGACAGGAGTAAGGGAATAAAGGCAGGGATTTATTCAAAGGGCCTCCAAAGGTACCCCTGGGGGCCAGAGGCCACTGCCAAGACGGATCCCAAGATGGACCCTGGGTCACGGGTTCTTCACACTTTTATAGGTTTGGTTCATTTGCATAGCAGGGTTAATTCTCCAATTAAAGCTTCAGTTAATGATGTCATTTCCCCTCAGCTTGCCCCTGTCTGGAAGGCTTTTGGTTTATACTTTTTGGGCTCAGGATGGTCTGGGTGTCCTTGAAGACAAAGCCTGGAGAGGCTTTGTTATGTCTACCCAGCACGAGAGAGCACAAGTGAACAGGCCACAAGGAACTTCAGAGTTACACACCGGGCAGTGCAGGGTTTGAAAAATACAAAACTTAAAACCTAAGGCATCACTGGAGTTAATGGGATTTTTGGCTCTTCCTTCAAAAAGAAATTTAAAAAAATCAGCTTTTCTGTAAGACCCCACCAAACGCAGCAAGGGGAGAGCAGTGAGCCTCAGCAAACAATCCCTGGGGAAGGAGGCCAGATTGGAAAATGTGATTTTAAAAGGACAAAAAGCCATCCTCATCCTAAGCTTGATTCAATTGGGCTCTGGCAGTGAGACAGGGCTGAAATGCTGCGAGATGGAATTGCAGATGAACCCAACTCCAGGTTGAAGGGGGCAATAAAATGATGAGAAACATCACATGAGAGGGGTTTCAGAGGAGAACTGAAAGAATCTCGGGTAGAAGCATTAAGGTTTCCTCCTGGCAGTGGATGAAATCTTCCTGTATTCACCTTTGAATTAATTCAGCTGCACAAAGGGAAAAGAATTGGAAAAATATCCCTGGTTTTATCCCCCAAAGCAAGGGGCAACCTGAGCAGCCAGGCAAATATTGCTGCAACAGAGTCCTGAAATCTGCCCTGAGCTCTGGCATCTGATTTCAGCACGGCCTGGGGTCACAGAGGGGCCAGGGAGGAGGAAAATAAACTGCTGCCCATGGGGGGAAAAAGTGACCACAAGCAAGGGGACAGAGCTGCCAAAATCCCCAAACCACAGCAAGGAAAATTTCCTTCTTAATTATTAATTTGCTGCACCTTTCATGGCACTAAAATAACTCTACCAGCACAAGCATTTTCAGAAGAAAAGAATTATCATTCCAAGTCCCCTTCCGAGCAATTTTGCTGCCACAAACAGAAACTGGGATTTTAAAATAAAACCATTTTAATTCCCAAAAAGTGCCACCATCCCCTTATCCCACCAGCAGCTCCTGCTTCTCCTCTGCTCCAGATCCCCCCAATGCCCCCTCATGAAGCTTTTAACCTTAAAAACTGAAATTCCAGCAAAAGTTTTACTGATTTCCCAGAGAATTCCTGAGGGAAACATTGGGGGATTTCTTGGTTTAGGATTTGGAGTGGTGGTAGTTTGTTTGTTTGGGTTTTTTTTCCCCCTCTGACGAGTGTTTAATTGTTTAATCCAATCAGAAGAGTGGAAAAGTATTTGTTAGATTCCAAAAGGATTCCCTCAGTCCAAAGGGATGGGCTGGGGAGGGGTTTGCCTGTGATCCTGGGAAAGGGATGCCAGGAAAGGGATCGTGCCAAAGGGATCCTGGAAAAGGGACCCTGGAAAAGGATCCCCATGGGAGGATGGATCCCAGAACGTGCATCCCAGCTGATCCCTCAGCACCGTGGCCTCCCCACCCTCCGGTACCAAATCCACCAGAAACACTTCTCCAACCTCAGCTTTTCCCAAATCCAGGTGCTTTCCCCGTCTCTCTCTACCCAGACTTCCCGTGCAAAATATTCCCAGCCGAACTCAAACCCTGAACCCTGAGGAAAAATAAAAATCCCTCAGGCTGCCGGAAGCGATTCCTCCTCCCCTCACGCGACGGCTCCGGCTTTTTTCCCACTCCAAGGCCTGGATCCCATGTTTATAAAACCCAAACTCTGTTTACACGCTGGCCAAAAGTTGTTTAGCACGAGGTTAAAGCTGTCAGGCATTTTCTGGAGTCGTCTGAAAAAGCCACCCTTTGCTTCCCTTCCAGCAGGATTGGAAATTCCTTGGGGAATTTTCTGCCCTTTGGGCTGCAGGGAACGGCATTGCAGGGAAAAAGGGCAGGGAGCGCGGGTGTGGGGAATTGTGGCTTTGCGCAGCGTGGATTTGGGAATCAAAACTTTGGGAAGCGCGTTCTTGGATTTTTCCTGGATTTTTGTGCATCCACTGCTGGGATCCAGCACCAGATCCATAATGGGATGTGAGCACCCTGCAGCTCAGGATCACTGGGAAGGACCAACCCTGCTCTTGGGAAGTGCTTTCCCAGGGTCCCGTTCCCAGGATCTCTTTTCCAGGACCCCTTTCCCAGGATCCCTTTTCCAGGGTCCTTTTGCCACGATCTCTTTGCCAGGATCCATTTGCCATGGTCACTTTCCCGGGATCCCTTTTCCAGGACCCTTTCCCAAGATCCCTTTCCCAGGACCTCTTTCCCAGGATCCCTTCTCCAAGATCCCTTTTCCAGGATCCCTTTTCCAGGACCCTTCCCCAAGATCCCTTTCCCAAGGTCCCTTTCCCAGGACCTCTTTCCCAGGATCCCTTTCCATGATCCCTTTTCCAGGATCCCTTTTCCAGGACCCTTCCCCAAGATCCCTTTCCCAAGGTCCCTTTCCCAGGACCTCTTTCCCAGGATCCCTTTCCAGAATCGCTTCTCCAAGATCCCTTTTCCGTGGTCCCTTTCCCAGGATCTCTTTCCCAGGACCCTTCCCCAAGATCCCTTTCCCAGGATCCCTTTCCCAGGACCTCTTTCCCAGGATCCCTTTCCATGATCCCTTTCCCAAGATCCCTTTCCCAGGATCCCTTCCATGGGCTGGCCCCATCCATCGCTCTTCATCTCACATCCCAGCGTGTTTTCCCTTGGGAAGAGGATGGATCTGTTCCTGGTGGGGGGGGGTTTATCCAGCCCGTTTTCCGCGTTTCCTGGCATTGCACACTCCGGGTTTGTGCTCCCTAATTTCCCTTTGGGATTCCCGCCCCCCTGGGGATGGATGTGCTGTTGCCAGCTCAACCCGAGGTGGCTTTTGGGGACAAAAGGACACGAGCCAAGCTCGCCGCTCCATTCCCCGCCTTTCCAGCCATTCCCGGTTGGAATGGGAGCCCTCAAAAGCAGCTCCAGCACCTCCAACCCTGCGGCTCCTCCATCCCAGTCCCGTTCCTGCTCCTAATCCAGCCCCGGGGATCAAATCGCAGCTCCTCGGCAGCTTCCGAGCCAGCAAATCCCGGGAAGAGCCGTGCCAGCCCGGATCCCATTCCAAGGAGGCACAGCCCAAACGACAAAAAAATGTCAGAGGGGGAACAAAATCCCCAAATCACCTCTCCCCACCCCGGGGCTGAGCAGGAGGAGCTGAACTTTGGGATTATTCGTCAGGAACTGCTCCAAGTCCTATTTGTGCAAAGCTGCTTAAACCCTCCTGTTCAGCCTTTTCCTTGTTTGCTGACGAGGCTGGGGAGGGAAAAAAAGGAGTTTAAAACCTGGGTTTTCCTTCGTCCTCTGCACCTGGAAGCTGAATTCCCAGCTGGAGGGGAAGATGCAGCTCCCCAGGAGTAAAATAAGAAATAAATCATAATAAATAATAAATTTTACGCCCTGTCACCTGCTGCTCACTGGAAAAGGGAAATAAAGGTGGGAGGGGGGAGGGCAGCAGATAAATCCTTGTTGTTCCAGCTGGATTTTGGATGGTGGAGTTTGGATTGGGGATGTTCACGGACTGGATTTATCCAGGGGATGTTTTCAGAGCATTCCAAAAAGCACAAGGTTTAGGCTTAAACTAACTCCACCATGTCCAGCCTAACAACCCAGTCTTGGTTTAAGGACAGAATTTTTACCCTCCTCATTTTAATTTTGTTAAAGATGAATTCATTCATTAAGAGAATAAAATATCTTAGAGGGAAGAGTGGCATGGCAGGATTTTCCAAGCAGGAATAAAATCCCTGCTACAGCAAAATCTGGACTATCCCAAAGTGATGCTTTGACCCAGTCCAGGCACTTCATTCATAAAGCATAAAAACCCTTATTCTGAGAAGAAATCAGTAAAATCTTTTGTGTTTTCACTTCAAGTCTCTCAAGCATGGGGTAAAACCGACCAAAATCCAAGACTTCCTGTCCACGGAGAGGCTTAAATCCCATTTCTTTCCAACCTGGAGTTAACAACAAAAAAAAGTCGGCATTTCAAAATAATCATTATAAATCAAAGTTTGCAAGGGAAATTTTCAGATTTTGGAAGCACCAAATTCCTTATCAGTTTTCTGGGATGAAATGAGTGGATGGAGGCAGCTGGAATCAACATTTTTCTTTAATAATCCATTTTTTCCCTGCCTTTTTCCTCTCCCTCAGGAGTATCCCGAGTTGATCCCTCTCTCCAGGCAGACCTAACAAGGCACCTGCTGGTTCTGGGGTAGAGTTTTCCAGGAAGCCTCATCCAGGGGATAAAATCAGCAGGAAAAACACCCCCAAACCTGTGTCAAATTAATGAATCCAAATTAATTTCACTGGAATAATCAAACACAGGGACAGCTCACTCAGCATTTCCCTGGCAGAGAATTTTCCAGGGAGTTTGCCTCGCAATCCCAAGTACTGGCAGGGTCAGGGCTGCCCATCCCCTCCCACCACAGCCCAAAACTGAGCCTGATTTGGGGTTTTATCAAAGGGATTTTATCAGGCTTGAAGATCCTGATGTTCCCTAATTCCTCAGCAGATCCCCAGGTGAGCAGCCCCAATTCCCAAATTCATCGGACGGCTCACTTTAACCTCCTGGCAAGTTCTCCTCTTCTTCCTCTGGGCAGAAAGTTGATGGAATCAAGGATTTTGTTCCCTTTTCCAGCCCAGAGCCGAGTTCTCCATCACTGGAATTTGTTCAGCTCCAGCTTTGTGGCTTTTCCACATCCAAGAGCCCCATTCCCTAGGAGAAAATTAATTAACCTGCCCCAAACGAGGGGTAGGCGAAGCCTTTTGCATCAAATCATCCTTCCTTGGCAAGAGAGGGAGGGAGGCATCTCCAAACCTTCCTAAATAATCCAGCCCAGATGGAAAATGTGCTCCTAAAAGGAGGATGTGGAATAAAAAGTGAGGAGATGCAGACAGGCAGGAATGGGAGGGAAACCAGGACAACACAAGTGCAGGTGATCCCATAAAAGCCAAAATCTGCTCCTCACAATTGAGTTATTGAATTTTTTCAGCACAGCCAGGATTGTTTTTCTCTTGTCATGACAGGCAGAGGCACAAGAAAATAACAGCACAAACGCAGAGGAGGGAAATAGGAGGGGAAAATTCAGTTTAAGGAAGAAGAAAAATGGAATTAGGAGGGAGAGGATGTAGGTGGAGAGCATCCAAATGGAATTTGGAGCATCCAAAATTCAGAAAGAAAAGATGAGTAGTGCAGGTGAGCCACAACCCAGAACTGAGACCTAAAATCAGAGGCAAACATAAAACCAGTGCCGAGAAGTGTGGCTCTACTTCCCCTTTCCCTTTCACGGAGTTGCTCAGCACCTCAGGGACACTCAGGACACGAAAATATCCCGGAATTGGAGGCACCACTGTTTAAAATGCAGTCACTGCACTTCAATTTTGAGGCATTAAAAGCAACAGCCACCAGCACTTAGCAAAATTGACATTAAAACCCCAGCAAGCATCCAGCCACGGCTCAGGTCTTTGGCTTTGCAAAACCCTTTTTCAGAGCAGCGTTTTGGGGTCTCCTTCATCATCACAATGATCCTTTCACAGCTTTTCCACGCCCCACAGCCTCTTTTACCAGCAGAACCTCACCCTGGCACAGCCAGGCACTCTGGGATTGGTTTTTATTCCCCAGCACAAATTAACCCAAAGCCACAAAAAGGTTCAGCAAAGAGAAGAGAAAGCTCATCAAGCAGCAGATGGTGACAGTCCTGAGCAACTCAGAGGCCTCTCCGCTGCTTGGTCTTAGCCTTAATCTAGATAAAAGCCTTCTCCTCTCGGGCTAAGAGCTTATTTTGCGCAGTAAGAAGATGAGGGTGTTAAAATGTGGAGAGCAGGGGGAGCGTTGCTATTTTGAGAAGGGGATGAGGATTCCCAAGACCCAACTGGTTCATTTATTGCCCAGAATATTCCCAATTTCTCCCTTCTTTTCACCTGGGATAACCTATGGGCCCCTCAGGAAGGAAAAGCCAAAGCTCCTCCAAGTAATTTCAGTTGGTTGTGGCCCCCAAAATAGTTTTGCCAAGGTGAGTTCACGTTTTCAGGCGTTTTAGAGCCAGGTTTGTGGGGTTACACCAGAGCCAAGTGCTGGAGTAATAAATCCATGGGGGAATTGTCCCTTTGGATCACCCTGAGGGTGATTTCTCACTCTGCCCAGAGAATGTGTGGATTCCTCATCCCTGGAAGTGTCCGAGGCCAGGTTGGATGGGTTGGTTTGGTTGAAAATATCCCTGCCTGGGGTAGGCAGTGGGATGAGAGGAGCTTTAAGGCCTCTTCCAACCCAAAACATTCCATGATTTGCAGGGATTTGGCATCTGGATTTCCAGATCACAGGAAACCAGGTGGGAATTTGTCCTTGGACACGTCAGCCCAGCTGCACACCTGGCACTGGAAGGTCACAGCCACAACTGTGCTGCCATGTGGGAATGCCCTGGCCATAAAAAGGAGGGAGAACTCCTGGAAGCACCAGGAGATCTCCTCTCTCAGGCACCTCCAGCCCCTTCTCTGGCTGGTAGAGCTGGTGTCCATGTCCATGAAATCCATGGAGCTTCTGGTTTAAATGATTTTTCTGGCTCTGCTGAGAGGGTTCTTCTCTGTTGTGGCTTTGGAAGCAAATCAATCACTTTGCCTTCCCTTTACATCTCTTTACAAATAAATCAAATAAACCTTTTTTTGTTTTTGTTTTTGATTTTACAAGTAGTTTTTTATTTTTTCTTTACAAATAAAACAAATAAATTGCTTTACATCAGCCTCAGAAATGCCCCCCTGCCACTTCCAGACCTCCCCCCTGGCACGATGCAGATTCCAGCATTCCCACATGGGACAGATTAATGAGTCACCCTCTGCTTCCAGCACCTCTGAAAGCCCAAGAAATTAAATTAAACTCCTCTAACGCGTTCTTGGCATCTCCCAGGAGGTTCAACCAAACAAATCCCAACCCTTCCCCTTGCCAGGAGGAAAAGCAACCCCTCCTAATGGCATGGAGAAGTTTGGATGAGGAACTGCCTGGACACGGGAAGATTTCCCATTTCCAGGAATGCCGAAGGTTGCAGCTTTCCTGGCAGCTCTGTGCAACAGCTGAAACCCCCCAGGCTCGTGGCTGGAAGTGGCTGATTTTGGGGAAATGAGCAGGATGAGGCCCAGAGCAGCCTCCCCCTGCAGAGAGAGCAGCAGAGAAGGATGATTCCCAAAAATCTCTTGGCAGCAAGGTCACATCTGGATTTGCAATCAATGGCAAAATTATCAGCAAGGCTGTGTCACAGGAAAGGAGGCTGGGAGGGGGAGGAGGAGGAGGAGGAGGAGAAGGAGAAAGAGAAGGAGAAAGAAGGAGAAGGAGAAGGAGGAGAAGGAGAAGGAGAAGGAGAAGGAGAAGGAGAAGGAGAAAGAGAAAGAGAAAGAGAAAGAGAAAGAGAAAGAGAAAGAGGAGGAGGAGGAGGCAGCATTATTAAAGCCCCAGAGGACACAGCCCCTAGCAGAGAAATCTCCCCAGCAGGACCCTGCTGCCTCTCCTGGGCTGTCCCAGCCAGCTCCTGGAAACCCTGTGCTTCCAACAACATCAACATCTGCAAGCTGTTCTCAGGACAATCTGGCCAAAAATAGCAGAGATGTGCTGTCCTCAAGGGCCACGAACTTCTGACCCCACCGAGGTCACACCGTGGGACTCGCACGGAGAGCACTGGGAGCATCACACACCTCCTGCTCAAAGGAGGGTATAAACCACAAAAAGAGAGATTCAACCCCTCCAGAAATGTTGGTTTCAGTGAGATTTTGATCTCAAGCCCTGATCCTGTTCAGAGGCAGCAGCTCACCCTACTCAGCAGAGCCTCACCCAGCCTGTCCCCATCCCTGTCAGCCCCCAAAGGACAATGCTCCTCTCGCCTGGGAGCTCTGATCTGATGATTGAAATATTCTCAGATCAGCACAGCACCAACAGGACTCGAGGGACTCAGGGGAGGTGCCAGCAGCAGATGACAGGGAAGGGGAGCAGCCCCTCGGTGCCAGCACCTTGCACCAGGGAGCTCCTGCCACGTCCTCTCCATCCCATCCCACCAGGAATGGTGGCCTGGACTTCATTTTTGGGGTAGCTCTAAAGGTCAGCTCAAATTTCTCTCTTTCTGCAGCCGCAATGCCACAAACGACTCGAGGCTGTTGCTGCAGCAGCAGCAGCACCTCCACCCCAGGCTGTGTTATTTATGCACTCCCAGCCCTCCCCTTTTCCACTGATTTGCCCAGATCCCGGTTCTCAGCCACGTGGAAGTGCTTCCCAAAGGATCGCGGCTTTGTCAGGGCAACCATTCTAAGGGGTCCATTGTGTTCCCCCTGAGCTTTCAGCGAGCCCAGGCAAACAAAAGCAGGCGAGTCCCGGCGGGCTGAGCTCCGGCAATCCCTGGATGCCGGGGGCTCTTTCCCGCTGCCATCCCTGGATGCCAGGGGCTCCTTCCCGCTGCCATCCCTGGATGCCAGGGGCTCTTTCCCGCTGCCATCCCTGGATGCCGGGGGCTCCTTCCCGCTGCCATCCCTGGATGCCAGGGGCTCTTTCCCGCTGCCATCCCTGGATGCCAGGGGCTCTTTCCCGCTGCCATCCCTGGATGCCGGGGGCTCCTTCCCGCTGCCATCCCTGGATGCCGGGGGCTCTTTCCCGCTGCCATCCCTGGATGCCAGGGGCTCTTTCCCGCTGCCATCCCTGGATGCCGGGGGCTCCTTCCTGCTGCCATCCCTGGATGCCGGGGGCTCTTTCCTGCTGCCACTCAGCTGCAGCACAGCGCCTTTCAGCTCACTGTCACCAGGGTCCCTGCCAGCCTGTGCCAGGCTGTGAGGAGATGCCGGGCACCGCGTGTGGGCTCTCCTCACCCCACAGCCTCTTGTTTGCTCCACACGCCTCCAGTCCCTCCCGGGAAATGCCTGAGGGGAGGGGTTTTCCTCTGGAAAACCGCTCTGTGACAGTCTGCATCCGTCCTGCACACAGAATGCGGGTGGTGTCACCCTGGTGATGGCAGAGCATCCTTGTGGGAGAGGCATTCCCGGGCCAGGCGCTGCCGGGAGCTCTCCCGTGATCCAGGAAGGTTTCCTCCAAACCATTTTATCCATGCACGATGGAGTGCCATGAATCATTACAGGAGCCAGGAGCTCGCCTCGCTGCCCGACAGCAGCAGCTTCATTCAAAGCCAAGGGTGGAAGGAGAGGAGTTCCCGCACCCATCATGGCAGGGAAACTCGGGGATTGTGGCTTTAAATAAAGGAGGAGGCGTGGGGAAGCTCAAATCTTCCAAAGAACAATTGGCTGCCTAATTCCCGTTGCCTTCAGGGCAAAGTTAGGCTCAGGAGCTGGGTCCTGGGCAGGAAATGGTGAAGTGGATCTGAGGCATTATTCTGGAAAGAGCACCTTCCTACCCCAAATATCACTGTTGATACTAATTCTGAATTAAGGCAGACCCTGTGCTTGGTACAGAACCAGCATCAGACCCGGGGCGGGGCTGAGCTTTACGGTTGTCACAACAGAGAGAAGCAAATCCTCTGGAATTCCTCCTCTAATCGATAGCAGGAAAAGGTTTGTCCGATTGCTCCGACCTTTGCTCACTCAGCCTTGTGCTCACCAGGCTGGGCTTCCATGGGGGGGGGGGGGGGGGGGGACCCACAAACCAAATTTATTCCTTACAAATCTCCTGCTCTTCCCTTTCCCTGCCTGGAGGGAAGACCTGGGAAAACCAAACTCACTCGCCAGACTTTCCCCAAGCAGCTGCTGATGTGGTATGTTTGTAATTCAGAGTTCATCCATGGCCTGGGATGCTGCTTAGGGGACACCTCGTGCCTGCTGCGGAGTGCTGAGCTGGGTTTGCTGTTTATTGGGAATACAGATGGGGATGAAAGGACAAGGAATTTTGTCAGGGAGGTGTTTTGGTGCTCGGAGGCTATGGGGACATGGTGGGGAGCAGGAATGCAGGGGGAGCAGCACGGCCACGCTCCTGAACCCCTGAACCCGCAGGTCTCTGTGTGCTGGGAGTGCCTCTCCCACTGGGAGACCTCCCGGCTCTCCCAGCCCCATGGGCACCTCAAGAGGAAGCTGTGGGTAAAGCCAAGCTCGCTGAAAAATCCCCGTTTTCATCCCACACCTGCCCTCAGTGCACAGAACCGGGGCGCTGCCAAACCCGAACATCACCCGAAGTGAGAGACCCCTCGGGAACACCGGGATGGAAACAGCTGCCGTTCAAGGAATTTTTCATCCCTTCCACAGCGAATCCGGACCCGCTCGGGGCAAAGGACGGGCTCGTGCCGCCATCCAGTGGTGCCCGGCGGGGACACCCCGGACAGGGACAGAGGACACGGGGACACCCCGGGCGGGGACACCCGTGAGGGGACACCGGGGACACCCCGGACAGGGATAGGGGACACGGGGACACCCCGGGCGGGGACATCCGGGCGGGGACACCCCGGACAGGGACAGGGGACACGGGGACACCCCGGACAGGGACACCCGTGAGGGGACACCGGGGACACCCCGGACAGGGGCACCTGCACAGGAACACCCGATTAGGGACCCCTGTCAGTCCGCAGGGATCCCCCCTCAGGAATCCCTGCTCCGAGATCCCCCTCCAGCCCCTCCGTCCCCAGGGAAGCCCCTCCACTCTCAGGAATCCCCGCCCCGGGATTTCCCCTCCAGACCCTCAGTCCTTAGAGATCCCCTCTCAGGGATCCCCCTCCGGACCCTCTGCCCCCAGGGATTCCCTTTCCAGCCCCTCCATCCTCAGGGATCCCCTCTCCAGGATCTTCCCACAGCCTCTCTGTCTGCGGGGATTCCCCACTCCAAACCCTCTATCCGCAAGAATTCTCCCGCAGACTCTCTGTCCGCAAGGATCCCTGCTCAGAAATCCTCCTCGAGCCTCTCCCTCGGCAGGAATCCCCGCTCAGGGATCCTCCTTCCAGCCCCTCTGTCCTCAGGGATCCCCACTCAGGGATTCCTGCTCCATGCCCTTCTGTCCTCCTCAGGGATCCCCCTCTCCTGCTCCTCCATTGTCCTCAAGGATCCCCACTCAGGGATTCCCACTCCAGCCCCTCCATCCTCCCCGCTCCACACCCTCTGAAGCCCCTCTGGGCTTCTCCTCCATCCCCCTCCATCCTTTGGGATCCCCCTCCATCCCTTGGGATCCCCCTCCAGCCGCCCCGAGCCCCCTCAGGGCACAGCTCCTTCCTCAGTTTGCCCCAGCGCTACAAATCCTTTCCCTGCTGGAATTTCAGGCTTCTCTCCCTGACCCAGATCCTCGTTCAGTGTCTCCTCGTATCCAGGCACTTTCAGGTCATCTGCATTTCCTGGGATCTCACGGAGGGTTTCCTTTTGGAAATGTGCATTTTTAAGCTGTTTTTCCCCATTCCCTGAGCCTTAAGGAACAAATCCATGATTTCAGGAGGGTGAAGATCAAATTTAGGGGCACATCCATTGCTCTGAGCCACAGCGAGCCCTCACCCCCCATAATCACCTTTTTTTTTTGCCATTTGTGCCTTCTAGGCGACAATTTTGGCCAAGGACACCCCTGTTTTTCAGTCCCTCACCTCACCTGAGCTGCTCCTGGGCTCTCATCCTTTCCCCACAGACAAAACAACTCTGTGGTGTGATTATTCCATGACCAAAGGGAATATTTTGCCCCACTCCTCACTATAAAACCCCTTCTTTCTGGAATATTGCCAGCAGGGATCCTTTCAAAGGACAAATGCCACGGAATTGTGACATTTTTTATTCACAAACATTAAAAAAAGCTGCTCTCTGCCTTTCCTTTTTATCACTACAGATTGAATCTTATTATTTATCCCATCGAGGTGCATGAATCCTGCTGCAAGGAGCTAAAAAAGAGGCAGCCCAGGGAAATCCGTGCTTAGACACCAACAGTTTCTTTAACATCCTATAAAGAAACACCTTCAGAAGGGAATATTGGTTCTGCCAGGAAGCCTTGCAGGGCAGGACAGAGCCTGGAGCAGCTGGGATGGCCCATGGGATGCAGTTTGAAGGTGACAGCAGAGCTGTAAAAGCTCTTCAAAAAGGAGAAACACAAACCAAGCTGTCCCAGTAACCCAGGAAAAGGCACAGCAAAGGAGCTGGATCACAGAGAGCCTCTGCAGGGCTCTGAGGGACAGGGATAACTCAGGAATGGTGCTGAAGGAAGATCCAAACCCAGCCAGCTCCCAGCTGGCTCCTTGTTTTGGGAGCTGAGCTGTTTCCAGCCCAGGGGTCACAGACACCTCAAGGTCAGGCCACAGACTGCGCCCAAAAAGTTGGAAAATCTTCCAGAAAGGATCCACAGTGGATCCTTTGTGTGTGCAGCTCCTGAGGATCTTCCAGGACGGTGCTGGAATCCAAATTTTGGTGTCAGCAGACAAACGAGTCACAGGAGTTAAACAGAAACATGAGGTTCCACCTCCAGATTGATTTTCTCCCTGCCAGGCAATTCATCACCGGCAAAGTTTTGATGAGTGCTGGAGGGAAAAGGAGAATTTACAACCCAAATTCCAGCAGCTGCTGTCACACTCATTCAGAGGAAACTTTGGAGAGCAACATTTCATGGAAACTCTTTTATTTCCCACAGAGAAGCTGCAGCAATTTCCCTGCTGGTGCTGATTTTCAGTGCTGCTTTGCTGTAAAACCCAAATATTTGGCACAAAGCAGCTGATGAAAGGAATTCCCTTCCTTGCTGGCAGATGGCAGCTCCCATCCCAATCTGCAGCAGGCTGCTGAGGTTGGCTGGAATCTGATTTCCAACACGGCACGTGTGGGTTTTTGCCGGATGAGCAACCTTTATTTCATTTTTCCTTGCCCTTATTTGCAGTTTGTTAACAAACCCCCCTTAAAACACCAACTTTCAGCTGCTTTTACAGCCAGACCCAGGAGGAAGCTTTGGAAAAACCTCACTCAAGGCTGTGGCATGAAATTACAGCAACTTTCCCTGTGGAAAAGGCTTGGGAAGGGGTCCAGGCAGGATTGTTCACCTTTTATTAATAACCAACCAAATTCAATCACAGATAGATTTGCTCAGGGTTTTCTCCCCAGTTTATTCAAGTGTAACTCCCTGAAACCAGGATTTTCTCCAAGGAATTTCATGTGAAACTCTTTGAACAAAGCCTTGTCAAACAACTGCTGCTGGTTATGGAAGGGAGATGGTTTAATAAAAGGATATGTTCTGCTGCCTTTCTCTCCCTCTCTGCTGGCTGAGGGACAGAATTCAGGCCATAAACGATTTCTTTGCAACCTGGAGTAGCAGCAGCCTCACTCCCCATTCCAGGCAGGCATTTCAGAGCCATACCAAAGGGATGGGTAAAAAAAAATTTGGATTAAACTCACTTTTGTCTCCTAATTCTCAGTAAAAACAATAAAATGATGTCACAGATTTGCTTTTAAGGGATGCTCTCATTCCCACCAGGTTTGAACAGGCACCATTTGCATGCTTTGAAGTGTTCTGTTAACAAGGAAAGGCAACAGGAGAGGTGGGTTTGGATCACAATTTTTCCGTTTCTCATTCCCTACACCCCAAACCAAAGGAAGAAAAAATCTACGTAAAGTGCTCACTACGCCCTGGGCACACAAAAAGGTTGAAATTTCATTTTACTGCAGATTTTTCCCTGATTTCCTCATAAGTTTGGATGTTTTAAGAAGCTCTGCAGCCAGGGGGCTGTGAAAATAAAGACAAGGATAAACTTCATAGTTTTTATTCTGCAAAGCAATATGCACATCTTACAAACACAAAAATTAATCTAGGAGAGAAATGTCATTTCCAAATCAGCTATTAACCATCATGCAACAAGACAAGTGAAATGTAAGAACAAAACAAAACCAAAAAACCATCTTGAACCCTACAATCACCTGCAGAGGGTTGAAACCAAGGCTCAGATTTTCTATGTAATGCCAAAGGAAATGCAAAAAAAAAAAAAAAAGAAAATGGCAGCTTTCTAAGAACAAGAAAACACGTACAAATAGAATCAAAACTGATTCAAGTCATAGTTAAAAAGAAAAAAGAAAACAAAAAAAGGAAAGATCAATATGATCTGAACTTTAATATTAAAGTTTTAACTCTTCTGTTTGGCTGCATTTAACTTTGTACATTGCCTGGGAACAATCCAATATTCCTCAGTATTCCAGCATGTTGGCCTGCTGGGACACCCTGCACCTCCCTGCTGCAATCCAGGGGGGGCAAAGATGGACTGAGGCCAAAAAATCCAACTCTCCAACGTTTTCCCTTTTGCATTTGTGGGTCACAATCTTTAATATTCCTGGGGGGGGGGTGTGCAGAAAGTGGGGGAGAAGTTTTCAAGCAGACTCCTTTCATTCCCAAAAGTTTTCCCCAACAGCCCAAGTTCCAGTTGGGATATTTGGAGCTGGAATTTGTTGAAGGAGAAAGGATTTGCTCTGCTTTGCTGAAGGAGTCAGGTGTTGTTGGGTGGTTTTTGGGTATTTCCAGGATTTGCATCACCTCTCTCCCAATCCATCTCCTGTTTCTGCCTGTGGTCCCCAGATCAAGCCACCTTCGGAGGCAACTCTTGGAGTGAGGATTAACACAGAAGGCTGGGCTTGTGTGATTTAGGACCAGCTCAGGCTGGGGTTTAGGACCAGCTCAGAAGAAGCTCTCGGCCTGTTTCACTTCCCTGCCTCACCCCAGGGGAAGCAGCATCAGCCCACAGCAGCATCAGGAGAAAACTGGAAGCTTCTTTTTATCCCTAAACTTCAAACCAGGCCACCTCTAAAGCTTTGCCTTAACATTCCCTGGAGGAAAACATGTCAGTTAATCCCACTTAAGGAACTGAAATTCTAGGAGGAAACGTGTTCTGAAGGAAACTGTGACTGTTCAAACACTCTTAAGACTTGTGAACTTACTGAAGTCCCAACACACACAGACCAGGAGCGGTGTCTGGAGGGAATAAACTGGGAATTGTATGCCAGCATCACTGAGACTATGAGATTCTCACTTGGCTTTCTTCTTCTGTGGAGTTTGGAGCAAAAAGGAGGAAGAAAAAAAAAAAAAAGCCTGTGTGAATAAATGAATGGATGGATGCAGAGCTGTCACACCACCTGGTGAGAAATCTGGGAGAAAAGATGAAAAGTCAATTAAGGCAACCAGTGAGATTTTAAAAGCAGTGGTGGAAATGTCTGCAGGAAGAGCCTGACCCCTGAAATTAAGGAGGCTGCTCAACAAGGAGCCAGGAAGAAAAACCAGCAAAAGGCAGAATGGGGAAGGGAGAAATGCACAGAATAAAATCTCTGACTGAAGAATGGACACAGAGAACAGAAAGGGTTTCACTGGGTCGTTTTCTTTGACCTTCCTCACAACAGCCCCACTCTTGTGGCCATTTTCCCCTGAGTGCACAGCATTAAATGGCAACTTAGTGGGACAGAGCTCAGCAGTGCCATTGTCAGCTGCCCTCAGAGCTGCATGCACAGTCCCGGAGTGAAGCTCTGCAACAAACTCTGGGATTTCTTTTCCTTTCACTATTTGCACTTGCCCAAGGCTGTGCAGAGCCCCAGCAGGCTGTTAACACAATACAGCTTTTTATTAATTTTCACTTTCTAGAAAGAAAAAAGAAGAAAAAAAAGTTTACAGAAAGCTGCTCTGCAGCAGAGACACACAGTCCTGGCTGGAGGGCTGGGGGTGGGAGGCCAAGTGGAAAAGTCTTCCAGATAAGTCTCTGTGCTGACTGGTTCTCTGGCATTCAGCAAGCCAAATGAAAAACCAAAAAAACCAACCAAAACAAAACAAAAAAAATCAAACAGTTCTTTTCAGTAAGTAAGAGTTTAAAATGGGACTTCACTTCTTAATTTTTTTACTACGAATAAAAGCACAAGTTTGTCCTAAATACAGCACTATTAAAATGTGAATATGTATTTTTTTTTTTCTTCCAAAAGAAAAAAAAAATAATCTAAAATGTTGATATCTTTTCTTGCAAGCAAGGAGCAAATGGAATAAAGTATGAGGCCACACAAACACACATTGAATTTATGTCGTAGATTGGTGGCTTTGGAAATGCAGGATTATATCAAAGGTGCATACTTGGTTCAAACACACTGTACAGACTGGGCAAAAAACCAAACATCTCTTGGTTGCTTTGAGACACTTGCAAAGGCATCTTCACCTGCCCAGGTGCAGCGAGACAAAAATCTCTGGCTCTGCCTCTGTGGAGCCTTTTCACTGGAGTTATCTACACCAACATTGGGGGTGTCCCCAGGGAAGGGCCGGAGCGTTCCGGCCGCGCCGCGGGACGAGCGCATCTCCTCAGACCTGCTCTGGATATTCTGCTTTTATAAATATGTACAAATCAATTACAGGCACTTTGAAATGTCTTTGGTTGGAATAAACCAACATTGCAAGGTAATGGATTCACAGAGTGTTAAGACCCAGGCTGGGTTCAGCAGGCAATGGTTTTGGTTGTTCTTGGGAGAAGGAGAGGGGGGATTTTTATGCTTCTGACAAAGCAACCTGGAAAAAAAAAAAAAAAACAGAGAGAAAATATTTAATTAAAAGCAAATTCTTAATCCTGTAACAGTGATATGATTTATCTCTGTGCAGCTGGCAGAGCTGCCCTTGACTTTTCAAAGCAGCTTGGAAAGTCTGACTTGGAAAGGAAATCAAAGCGAGTCTGAAGGTCTTTTGTACTTGGCAAAAATCAATAGAATAAAAGTCCCAAACCACTCAAAACCAAAAAAAAAACCCAAACAAAAAACACCTACAAAAACCATCCCAAACCAACTTACACCACAAAATATCATCAAGATCAAAAGGTGTCAACACTGGCTTCCTACTTCTCAATTTAATATATTCATATTTAATCCTTCAGGCAAACTGCAGGTCCCCAAGGCAGTATTGAACAATGACTCTTTGAACAGCTTTGTTATTAACTTAATTCTGATTAACAACCAATAACTCTTTCAACAGCTTTGTTTTTAACTTAATTCTGATGAACAACCCTTAGAATTATGTATCATGTTTTACTCAAAGTTTTCAGTCTGTTGTAATAAAAGAGAAATAAAACTATTTGGTGCCACCTATTCACTGCTTCACACAAAACAGTTCAAGTAGCGCCAGAATTATGGCAGAAGAGTCCCAGCCCAGCACTTCCTGAGCTGCAATAATTCACTTCTGGAGGAGAGAAATCTCATTTGGAGGATCTCCAAAGCACTTGTGTGGATTTTGTAGCCCCCACCTGCACTGTCCATAATGAAGCACCCATGTCTCTTTGAAAGGCAATTCAATCCCCATCTCCAGAGACAAGAAAAACCAGTCTGTCCTGTGTCCAAAAGGAGCTTTGCTCTGTTTTCTTATCAGAGTCAATATTTTGTTACCACACACTCACCTTTTCAGAGCAGAACTCTGTGTTGCTTTGCCTCAGCTTGCTTGGTCTGCCTTTAATGACTGCATAGCAGAACATTGTAATCACCATCACGAAGAGGAAGTAACTGGTGTGCATGAGATGCAGGTTTATTAGGGAGCGATCATCCTGCACACAGAAAAGCAAATTAAAACCATTTATTGACTTGGCACGTGATATCAAAGCAGTAATTACCAGTTCAACCCAAAAATTACTTCAGGAATCAACTTCCTCCCCTTTACACAGCAATGGAAGTGATTCCTAATTGTGGCACAAAATGTTTCTGGTCTTAAAAATCTGTTATAGATATTTTTCCAAATACTGGCAGAGGCTTTTGAGAAATGATTTCAAAGTATAAATGGTGGTTATTAAGAGCTGTGAGGCACATGGATGAAGATCATCAAACCCACTGGGGTGGAGCATTCTCAGCCCTTGCACCACACAATAAACCAGCAGCAAAAATGACAATTTCAGGAACCATATTGAATGAAAGCAGAGCATTTACTGAAAATACCAGAGGAACAGCCCAGCACTTACATCTGGAACGATAACAGTTAGTTTGGGATTTAAAGCATGGTAGACTTTCCCAACTGCTCCTTTGTAACACCAGAAGGGGTTGTAATCTTGGGCGTATTTCGTGTTCGAGTCCCTCGCCGTGGTGAAGATCTTGTAACACAGAGTAGCATTGCTGTAGGTTTCAGGAACACAATGTGGTGGCTGACTGCAACAAAACAGAAATCATCAGTACCCTGAATTGCATTTGCCACGTTCAACCAGGACAACTCTTCATCTCAAAACATGGGTTTAGTTTGGGTCTTCCAAAGCAACAACAAAACCCCAAAGTTTAACCAAAAGGGTCTATTAAAAGCCACATGATTGCTACACTAAAATTAGAATTTAACTGCATGTTGTTGCACTGAGCCAACATCCCACAGCTTAACTGGAAAAACACTGGTTTTCCTAAGGCTTCACAGGTTGGATGGAACAGTGTCAGGGAATCCAGAGAAGACAAAGGGAAGATATTCTGGTGAAGGCAAAGCAGCATTTGCCTTGTGCTGATCTCTCAGCAGGGAAGGGGGTAAGAACCTTAGCATCAAATCTCATCTCTGAAACTCAGTTATGGGGTAAATTCCTTAAATTTCCATGGATTCTCTTGCTCCCAGTGAATTTTAAATCACAGTTGAAAGGCAGGAGTTTAAAACACCCTCAGAAAGATCTCAAAGACAGCAGAGGTTTCCAGACAAATGTTTTACCATGGGGGAAGGAGCGCAAGGACACAATTTCCACGATCGACAGGAATTTTCACAGGGAACTAACAACTCAGAGGAATTAATGAGCCAGGAAGCAGCCCATGGAGCAGAGTTCCCAATGCACTTACACTGTGACTGGGAATACATTGCTGGCTGCTGTCACAGTCATGCAGGTGGTGAACACAACCTGCTCGCAGTGGCCGTGCAGGACACAGTCATCGGAGTTCCAGGCAGCTGGCAGGGTGAAGGTGATGTTTATTTCCTCGTGGGATTCTCTGCCTTTGAGAAAGAGAAAAGGAAAGCTGGGTTTTGCTTCACAAAAGTATCTGAGCAACGATCACTGGGATAAGGAGAACACACAAATGACTAAGGCAGGAAGTATCACCCTTTGAATCATCCAGGATCTTTATAGGCAACAGAGCAAGCAAAAAGAAAGATAAAACCCAAAACAAACTACAAAATCCCCCAGCTGCTGCTCTTTCTAATCTCTCCCAGCCCAGAACTGGTGTCATCAGGCTGCTTTCAGAAATTAAAAACTGTTTAAAAGTGAATTCAAGTGTGTTCAGAGATATTTATTAGAAAAGTCTTTCTCCTCCTAAGAACTTTGTTCCGCATTTGTTTTTTCTGATGCTCCCTTTTCAAACTGGAGATATTTGTGTAGAGAAAAAGGTGTGAGCAGATACTGAACTGCACACTAAGTCATGTATGATAACTCCATGTGGAGAATTTCAGGCTGAAAATAAATCCAGGCTGCTGCAAATGGAACTTGTATTTGGTAGCTCTTAAAGCAGTAACAAAATAACAACAGAAAATACAGCAATGCACATTTGCAGCTCTCCAAAGGTTCAAGACATCCAACATTATTATAAAACGCAATTCTGGCTGAAAGCTAAAATAAAAGTGAGGTTCTAGTATCAATTTCTATTAATTCTCTATGAACTCCTGTCAAAACTTCCTGGCAGGCAGCCAGAGAGCAGATTGGTCTCTGCACACCACGGAAACCATAATCATCTTATCTGGTGCTCTTTGTGATATTAAAGCTGATTCACTTATGCATTTTAGATAAACTAGAATTTTTTAGACAACATAATGCTCTCTACTGCATCTACGTCACATTTGAAATGTCAGTTGAGGACCTGATGGATCAAGGCAAAACTGAAGAGAGTCACTGTTTGGAATTTTGCTGGCTTAAAAATGACCTTCCATTGTCATTAGGTTAATCATTTCAAACTGCCAAGCCTGATCTTGGCACACCTGCAGGTTCTTTTCCATTCTGAATGCAGGGAAAAGTTCCTCTAACAAACAAGTGAAGGGCTCCATACAGGAATAAACTCACAATAAATCTGGGAACACATCTGTGTTCTGTGCATAAGATTCATCTCACCCATAAGAAGCTGGTGAATTTTTATTTGATCATATAGTTATTTAAATCACAGAATTATTTAGAATCATAGAATGGTTTGGGTTGGAGGGGACTTTAAAAACTGTCTTGTTTCACCCTCTGCTATGGGCAGGAACACCTTCCACTATCCCAAGTTTCTCCAAGCCCTGTCCAACCTGGCCTTGGACACTGCCAGGGATGGGGCAGCCACAGCTTCACAATAAAGAATTTCTTCCTAATATTTAATCTAAACCTACTTAGTTTCAGTTTGAAGCCAATCCCCCTGTGAAAGGTTAGAAAAAAAACCTCTAAAAGCCAACTGTAACCTAAATTTTAAAAAGGTCCATCCTTGCCTACCTGAAAGTCCAATCTGGTGCCCAAAAATTGTGGAGCTTAGGTGTGTGACATTGCGAGAGTATCCCCCAAAAGGTCTCAGAGGGTCCAGGGTCAGCGTGATGGTGACAGAGATGTTGATGGGACCGGAGTCCTCGAGGGCCTGTGGGGACTGTGTGGAAGACCTGGCCTGCCCGCTGGTCACGGTGCTTTCTGGAGTTGTGGTGTCGTTGAGGAGGTGCTTTAGGGTTTCATTCTCAGATATACAGAAGTCCAAATCATTAAACCTCAGGAGGAAAGTATTCCAGTCCTTAAAACAAAGGGGGAAATTTCAAGCAGATGAGGGAGCTCACGCCTCTCTCGGTCCCATCCCGCCCGGTTCCAGGCCATTTAACAAAAATCACACGGCTCACAAAGCAACACAAACACCACCAGGGCTGGCTCAACAACAGGAAAGTTGTTTGGAGAAGTCAGATGGGTTCAATCCCAGCTCCCTCCCCTGAACTAATAAGGAAACTTGGTCTGTTCTCACCACGCTCCGGGGTGAGCCGTTTCTGACGAGGTTTCCCTCGTTACAGGACAGTGCTGAGGTAAGAAGTTCCCCAAACCAGCTAAGTGACCCTAAATAACAAACAGAAAGGTTCCTAGCCGCAGCAGGGAAGAACCATGACAGATGATTTGGCCTCATCCTTGATATAAAACAAAACTAACAAACATTCACTCCAACAGCCCTTCTGAAAGTAAAATGAAGACAATCCCCCACACAACTCTGTGCTCTCTATGAGGGGAAAAAAACCCCCATCATTAACTTCAGGCATGTTTTCCAAATTAATATCCCTGCTTTTTGCACATACCTCTGTCATTTCTGGTGATTTGATCTCCTTGATTTTGAAGAAGTAGCCCAGTGTCAGGAAGGCGATGGCCATGGCGCTCACGCTGATCATAAAGACCACGAGCGGAGGGCGGCTGCTGATATAAACCTTCAGGTTCTCCAACAGGTTTATGTAGAACATTATTCTGATTGTTCACCTGAGGGCAAAAGATGTTCCAACAGAGTCACTGGAGTGTGTGTTACAGGAGGGGGTTGGTGGATCACGTAAGACAAAAGTTTGACAGCAAGAAATAGGATCTTACACAAAATGAGATTCAATTACGTGGCTGTGCTGTTCACTGAGCATGGAGTGTGTGCCTGAAATGCAGCAGCAATCAAAACAGGCTCCACATCACCTTCTCAGGGCCTCAAACTGCCAGCTGGGAATGGATTTGAAGAAATGAGGGCTTCCAGCACAGCCCAGCATCGCTGATAAGTAATAAACCCAGTTCTTGCCTTTCCCCAGGCAGGGTATCACTGCTACATTTTAATGCCAGTAGTGTCTGAATGCACCAAGTTACAAATCAAACTTTGCACATCCTTTGGAAACTGAAGCTGGAGCCTTAAGGATCCCTCTTCACCCCATCTCAAATGCCTCTATGTTCAAAACAGGATCTGAGAAGCAGCCCTACATCACTTTAGGCTTTTGCATCAAGAATCCTGTGGGCAGAAAACCCTAAAAACTGCATTAGGGTGGAGGCTGGAAGATTCCTGGTCTTTATTTAATTCTTGCAGGATCTAGAACTTTTTGTTTTGTCTGTAAGCAAAGCCAGGACCTTACATGCTGAGGAAATGTCCTCAGTCATTAATTTTTGCCCCAAATATAGTATTTTGTCTGATTCCCTTCCTGAATGTTCATCTGCAGAGTAAAAAGACCCAAATTATTGTATCAGCTTCCCCACCTCCACTCACAGGGAAAAGCAAACAGTCCAGTGTTAAAGGGCAGCCTTGTGTCATCTCCTTCAGAAGCTCTGCAAGGAGGAACTCCCAGCCAACCTCTTATTTTTGTCTTACCTAAAATCCTGGCTGAAGAGGCTTTTAACCCCAACTAAACCACTAAGGCAGGAGCTGTTCCTAGCAATGTGCTGCTGATCTCCAAAATTCCCAGGGAAAGGCAGAAAGAATTCTGCACTGCAAGGGTTAAAGCTGGAGCATCCATACGGATCTGGTAACATTTAATTAAGGCTCCCTGAAGGTCTGGATGATCCCCCATCATTGTCATTTACAATCCAGGTGCAGCAGGGCTGAAAAGTGGCAGCTCTGAGGATAAGAGAGGGACAGGGCAAGGCAAGAGAGGGATCTTTGATGTGAGCTATTGATTTCAGAGAAAACAAGAGAAGGGTAAAGGAGGAGCACTCAGACAAAGCCTTTTTCAGAGCCCACAGGGTACAATGATCCCAACTTCCTTGTGTATACTCAGGATTTTACTGGCAGAAACGCTTCAGTTCCTGTTAACAGAAGAAATATTGACAGAACCTGCAAAGAGGGGAAAATCCAACTCAGGGAGAAGAGACAGAGGTGCAGTGCCAACAACACAACCCTGGGCTGTGCCTGCTGACTCCCCACTCACTCTCCTGGCTGAAACCTGCTGAGATAGAGCTCTCCAGAGCTCAAGATCACATCCTGGGTTTATTATTTTGCACCATCAACCCCTTTCCATACACCCTGCAAAGCCCAGGAAGTTTTCCTCAGTGAGAAGTGGGTGCTGCAAACATCTCTGCAAACCCAGAGCGAAAAGCAGGGAAAGAAGAGGGAAGAAAGGCAAAGATGATGAGAAATGTGCACCTTACCAGAAGTTTGTCCCAGAGCAGCTGTGGCACAGCCAGCCAGGCCAGTGCAGGTGTCAGGAGACAGGAGGGACAGGGGAAGGGAGAGCTGGGGCTGGCAGGGATCATGCTGGGAATGATCCGCCCTTCTGCTCGTTCTGCCTATCTTGTCCCTGGCAGCAAATTCCTTAAATGAGCCCGAGCTAAAAATCCCAAACGTTCCATCCACAAGCAAAATCCCAAACACTCCTTCTAGAAACATGGGAGATGTGTGGAGATGGAAGGAGATCAAAACCTAAACTAAAGCAGAGTTGTAGGCAGTGTCCCCTCCTGAGTTTCCTTGTGGAAAGAACACAGATGCAGGGTTTATTGCAGCTTTTAATCAGGGCTGAGTGTCACCCACAGCACATCCAGGGCTGGGATTCCTTTTTTAAAGGGGTTTCCAACACCTCCATTAGAATGTTTGTTGACCACAGGGTCTAAAACCAGCTTTAAAAAAACCGGGATGTGCTGAAAAGCCTTCCCAGAGAAATATTTGGGCTAATATTTTTATGTAAGAGATCACCAGCTTTTAAGTGCCAGTTGTTTAATATGCTGCCATAACTCAGTGGCTTTGAAAGCAATTAGAAAATGCTATAAGCTGCAATTTCTGAGGAATAATGTGCCTTCGGAGCATTTGTGAGGGAAAAGGGAACAACTGTGGATTTCAACACTGGAGCTGACATGAAAATAGCAGTGCAAGGAAGGATGAATGTTTCCATGCTGCTGCCTGAAGAATTACTAATTTTTTTACCAAAGTGCTTAAATAACTTTAATTATCACAGAACTTGTGATTCAGATCAGTGCATTACATCAAAATGTCCACGGATTTTCAGGGTTCCTTAAACTCCTGTTAGAATCACAATGCATCACAATTCTTCTGCCAGCTCTTGTAACTAACTTCCTCCTCTGTGTAACTGAATAACTTAAAGAATATCACTTAAACTTTTATTTCTTGTTCACAGAGTTAAAACAAACAAACCAACCAATGCTTTTACCTCCTGGCAGGTCAGGCAAGCAAGATCAGATTTCACTTTTTAGCCAAATAAATAATTTAGTGAGCGGCTCTAATGACTGCTGCTGCCTCTCTCCACTCCAGCAAAGCCTTTTAATACTTGGTGCAATAAAAATCTCCCCAGTCAGCCTAAATAAGGAGCTCAAGTGCAAGGGGAAGAATGAAAACTGCCAGGCTGGAACATTGGCCACCAGCTCCAAGGTAATTGCTGGGTAGTGAGGGATGTTCAGCAGGAGCAAATGCCAGAGTTACAGCTGATGGAATTCACCAGGAAACCCTGGAGATGTTGTGCTCTTAAATCAACATCTACAAACCCAGGCAGGTAAAAAGATTAAAGTGGTAAAGGGTGGAAATACAACAGTTTAATCTGTCAGAGTCCCAGGGAAACACAGAATTGGGCAGTCAACTAAAAAGCAAGAAAATATTGTACAATTGGGGGGATTTTCCTCCAAAACAGCTCCAGACAGCAACTTCAAAGGAGTAACATTGTGAATTCTTCTTTATTTGTATAGGAAAGAGTGTGGAGAAGGAAGCTGCTGAAACAGACTGATGAGTTTTTAAATTACAAACAAGGAAAATCTTGAAGCCTATTGCAAAGACCAAAAAGTCAATGTAATGAGTCACAGCTGAAGTATTAAATTCCCATTTTGAGCCTTAATATCAAAGGAGCTGAATTCCTAACAATAAAAAACCCATATGCTGCACTAAAGCAGGTATTAAAAGCAAAATTGCAGTTGCCAAAGTGAAAAAAAAAACCCCAAACATGAATTTTAAAGGGATCAAAGTCATTTGACATTTTTGTCAATAATGTCAACTACCATCCCTGCCATTAGAAAGCTTAAAATGATGGCATTTCCTCACAAATATTTCCCCTTCTTGTTGTGCAGGTAAGGTAATCACTCTAGAGGAGGGGTTTGAATATAAAAACACCACTGAAATATCCAAAAGTGGAAAATTGGGTGGAGGAGAAGGACAGGAGGCAGCACTGCTCCTTTAGGATCTCACAAGTTTTCCAAGCCTCAACATCTTATTTCACAGAACAGTGTTTAAATTGAGCTGTGCAGCTCAAAAAAAATAAATGGATGATGTTTTCAAAGATGCCCCACTACCAAGCGTGCAAGGGGGTTAGGAAATGGGTCAGCTCAGGGTTAACCACTTAGAATGAAAATAATGTTGTGTGCCAGAGGAATATTTATAAACATAAATCAAGAAAACCATGGGAAACCATCCATAAATAAATGCAAACAAGGCAGTGGTGTTCATCCCAAAGTGCCTCTCATTTAACAACAATAAACAGCAGCAGGTACCAAAATTCTCTTTCATTTGGTTTTCTTCTCTTCAAACCAAATTTGATGTCTAAGAGTGAAAATACTGAAATACTGAAGCTAAATAAAAATCAGAGTTGGGTGAGCTGGGGCTGGTGCTGCTTAACATTTTTGAGGGTGACAAGGACATGGGGTCAAGCTTGGCAATGACACCAAGCTGTGTGGGAAGGGATCCCATCCAGAGGGATCTGGACAGGCTGCAGAGGTGGCCCTGGGACAGCCTGATGAGGTTCAACGAGACAAGTGCAAGGATCTGCACTTGGAAGTGCAGGAAGACTTTACCACCCTGATATCTGGGGAAAATAGAGGTGTTAGTATCTGCAGCAGCTTCAGATCATCTTTTTAGGAAGTGTGGATCCCTGTGGGATGGAATTCCACAGCCTAAAACCTTCCCCAGCAGCAGCAGGGCAGGCAGGAAGGAGGAATTCATCCTAGAGGAATCCTCCAGAGCACAGCTCTACCTCTGTCCAGCTGAGCCTCTTCCCCTCCGCCCAGCCTTCGGCGTGAAAAAAATAAACCAGAGTCAACAACCTCCTAGGAAATGCCAGCAGATTTCTCCCCAGCACAGAGGGAGAGAAGCAATCAGGGCATGTGGAGGAGGAAACTTTATGAAAACATCACCTTGGATCCTTGAATCCAACCAAAGAGAGCCCAAAGATCAGCAGCCAGATGTGCACAAACACATTTGCTACAGTGCGAGATAACGGGGAATTGGCTCAAGCCAGACAGTGGCTTATCAGTTTGCTGAGCTATTTCATCCACAAATATTTTACTGATAAGAACCACCCCCCCCCTTTTCCTGGAGCCTGGAAGCTGAAAATGGCAGGAAAATGGCTTTGCATATGCAGAGAGGACACTGCACAGGGCAGGAGGAGAACAGCACCTGGAAATGTGGAAAAGAACATTCCTTCCTCCTGGCATCCTGATAAAGGATCAGGATGCAGAATATTAACAAAAACTGGGGACTTGCATGGATAGAAAGCAGGTTCATAGTTGCATGAAATGTTTATTTTCACCTCTCAAAACACTGTTCAAAGCTTAATTAATCATTTCAGCATCCCCAAGAGTGGCCTGAACAGCAAACATTTCAGGCCTGCCCATGGAACAAAGCCAAGGAAAGGAAGCAATTTGGTCAGTGATAGAGAATTTTAAAGATCAAATTGATACTGAATTTTAAACACCCAAATTCCTGACTTCAACTCCCTATAAAGACAGAAAACTTTAAATACAAAGTCGATGATGTAAAAAATAAAAAGGAAAACAAACATTACTCAATCTGTGTATGACAGCCCTTCCCAACAGACTTGTGTTGTTCAAAAAGTCTGCTGGATTTACCACAAGCACCTGAACTTTGTGCCAGCTGATACTCTTGGGACAGCAAAGTTGATTTTCATTTCCCACTGGAAGAAAAATTCGTGCAGAAACAGACAAATCCAAACCAGTTCCAAGTATTTTTTTATATGCTACAAGTTCTTAAAAATGATGAATGAGAAAAGGGAAGGAAAGTTTAAAGTCAGGCAGCAGAAATAGAGTGAGGATGCCTTTTTTTCCCTGGTTCAATGAACCCTGAATTCTGACTTTTGTTAGAAGTGAAAAACATAATTTAAAACATAGCCAGCTGTAAAATCAAAATGAACCCAAGCTCTGGTTGAAAATCAGACATTTTGGTGCCAAACTTGAGGCAGGCAGCCCTGTTTGCCAAGAGCCTGTGCCATGGGAATGAATCCATTTCCATATAAAAGAGCTCATGGGCATTTTTAAACCTTCCAGCTTTTCCAAGTCCAAGTCATGACTTACAATGTGAGTTACCATAATTCAAATCACCCAGACTGCAATAAAACACACAAGAATAGATGAAGGACTTTTGAAGTTGTATTAAAAATGCTATTCTGCTTACTGCTGCTTAGCATGAGAACCTGTGAGAGGAAAGGAAAAGTAAAATAATTCAATTTTACAGGATTTTTAAAGATCCATGAGAAATCAAATTCTGTGTACACTGAACTGACAGCAGCCAAAAATCCGGGAAGGCTTTAATCAAGGTGTGAAAATTCTCAGTAAACGTTCAATAATCAGAAACTGGTTGAGTGACCAGTTCAAGGTTAATTGTTGACTTCATTAAAGCCCACTCATTAAGGAATGTGGGACCTAATTCAGCAGTGAAAGTGCAGAGAAAAGCCAGGAAAAGGCTCTTCAGTCTCTATGATGAGAACTGTGAGGAGACAGGGATGCAGACAGAAACACAGCTTGAATCACAAGCAGAGAAATGACTGACAAGCTGAGGAAATGGCAGCTTTGGGGAATGGCAAAATCAGAGTTTGGGTGTGGAAAGAAGGGAGAGAAGCAGCAAAACAGCCAGCGGCCACTAACGAAAATATAAACAGCAGCAAAAGCAACTGAAATAAGGGACCTGGGCAACAGCTGAGCTATCAAGGCTATGGCTGGAATATTATCATGACTGTGTGCTTCACCCCCACTGCTCAAAGGAAACAGGACCTGAACTTGCTCAGCCCAAACTCCTGTGAGTTCACTCTCCATTTTACAGATTAACAAAACCCAAAATGCCAAGACATTCACATGTTTTCCTCCAAATCAGAACCTGGGAGTTCTGAGTCCTGAGAACCAGTTTTAATCACAGGTCAGCACAGTCTTTAAAAGAAAATAAACTCCCACCCAGCCATGCTTTGGGCAAGGGGAGGTTTAGGAAAAGTAACACAATTCTGACACCAGTGAGTTCCATTAATAGTTTAGGGCTCAATTAATGAAACAGCTTCATTTCTACCAAACCTGTGATGTTATTTAATAAAAAAAGAAGACGACCACAGCAACCAGAGCTGCAGGATCAGCTCAGGGGGTGCCCCAGGAGGGGCCCACCCCGGGGTGCTGGATGTGCCAGGCTCTGTCCCTCCTGTCCCCCGGCTCCCAAAGGACACCGAGCTCTGTTTGTCCCCTGCCCTCAGCTGCTCCTGGGCACTTCTCCGAGCACAGTGACTATTCTGTCTTATCAGGTGGCCTTTCAGGTTCTTGTCTTTCAAGCGGAAATGAAGAATCACATTCCACCAGCGCCGGAGCCACTCCTCAAATCACGGCAGGTAACAAAGCTACCCAGGGCTTAATCCTCTTTGATGAGACTCGGGCTGGGATCAGGCAGCATTTTTCAGCTACAATTCAATGTTATCTGTGCTCAGGCTGCCACCAAAGTTATCTCTGGGCCGTGCACACCTGCTGAGCAGGAATTGGACTGCAGCCATCAGCTGATTCCCAGCGACCTGGGGAAAGGCAGGTGCGGGGAAGCGGCAGCAACTCACCCGGTGAAACTCGAACCGTTGTGTCCTGCCCAGAGGCACCAGGACTGGGGAGTATTTCCTGTAACTCAGCCTTCAGAAAAACGCAACAATCATTTACCACAACAGCCAGGCCCAGGTATTTTTCCTCCACCACGTTCTTCCAGCAGCCAAACTTTGGGGAAGTTCAGCGAGGATGTGGAGAGCAAACCTTAATGAATCCTTATCTAAGATCCGGGTTTGTCTACCAGGGCAAATTTACCCAGACAATTCCACCTCCACAGCTAATCCTGCAAATAAATTTTCCCAAACACAAATCCTTAAAGAGCAAATAAAGGGAAAAGGGGGGGAAAAAAAATCCCAGCTGTGCTGTAATATATTCTTTCCCAGGGTGATTCTGATCCATGGTTTGGATGTAACAGCAGGGATGGAGCAGCCATGTTCTAGGCATGATGCTCCGGGAATTTTATTATTAAAACCATCATGAGATCATTAGTCAAGTTAAACCCCCCAAAAAAGTGAAAGAGGATGAAATACGGATATACAGAAAACTGGGGAAAAAATCCCCAACCAACCACATTAAAAAAGCCCAACGCAGGAATCACCGCTCAGAAGCTATTTTGAAACAGAACTATTTTTAGTGCTACAGAAATTATTATTTTTCACTGGTTTTTTTTTTCTGGTACAACGCCACGCGTACAAACTTCAAGCTGACGACCTTTCCCAAAATTTTTTTTTTTTTTAAATGTAAGTACTAAAGACAAACCAAGGCTACAACCCCCCGGCCGAGTAAAACCACCCCGAGCCCAACCGGGACCCGAGGCTCGGGGGGCAGCGCAGCGATGCCCCGGCCACGGCCCGAGGCTCCCCGGGGGCTCTCCCGGTGCTTCCCCCGCTCCCCCCAACCCCGGAGCGGCCCCAAGGCGACCCCATCCCCCGCCGGGCCGGGCCGCAGAGCCGCCCCCGTCCCCTTCTTACCGGCGTCCGCGGCGGGGCTCAGGCCCCCGGGCCGGGCGGGGCTCAGAGGCGGCGGCGCTGCCGTGCGGGCGGGCTCTGCACCATCGTCCTGCCCTGCCGGGGCTGCGGGCGCGGGCGGACGGGCGGAGGAGAAGCCGCTCCGCGGGCAGCCCCCGGGCCGGACACACGGACAGGCCCCGGCACCGGGCCCCGCCTCCGCCGCCGCTTCCGGGCCGCAGCCCTGACCCCTCACCCGCCGCGCGCGCCGACGGTGGCGCGGGGGGGACAAGATTGAGGCGGGGCCGGCAGCGCCAGAGGGGCCGGCGGCGGGCGGGGCCCGGCAGCAGCACCGGGAACGGGCGGGGAGAGATACCGGGAACGGACCGGGAGAGGTACCGGGAACGGACCGGGAGAGGTACCGGGAACAGGCCTGGGCGCTCAGCGCGTTCTCTCCTCGGGCCCGAGTGCTGCAGTCCCGCGATCCCCGCTCCGGCCTCCCTCGCAGCCCTCAGGATGGTCCCCGCCTTTTCCCTCCCCTTTTCCTCTAAAAACTGTCCCCAAACACTTTTTGTTATGTTTCCTAAAGGTGTCCAATACCTAGGAGTGTTCAGGGTGAAATCCTTAATGCAAACAAACCATCATTATCTTCATTGATATTTTTCGTGATAAACAATATCATTGTTTAGATTGCGTTATTATCTATTACTGTACGTTATTAATAATTAGTGTTAATAATGGTAATATGATGAGGATGATGATGTTTCCACGAGGATAACGTAAAGTCTGGAGCATCACAGAGCGATACTGAACTAAGAGTGGGAAAAATAAAGCAAATTTCTGATACTGTGACTGTCAGCACAGCACAACATCTGTATTTTAAGCCACTTTAAGGGATGAGATTTCAATTAAACTCTCTGGTTCGCTATTTTTTGCAGCACTTTGTGAGCACCTCTGTGCTCCAGCTCTGCTCAGGGATAACTCCGGGTAGGAGGAATTCACTCCGGGAAGGAAATCACTCCAGCTGGGGCATGGAAATCCACCTCACCTGATTTATTTCAACAGCCCACTTCAGCGGCTTGATCACATGAAAAAGAGATACTTTAGTTGCAAATGCACCAGCAAATTTTAAAGTGCTTAATCACTCCAATGACCTTTCTGGAAAGAAAATAAAAACATACATTGTTACCCAGCCTAGCACTTGAAGGGCCAAGAACTGTTGTGTCCCGAAGCAGAGAATGCAGAAGCAGCCGCGATTACCTCGCCCTTAATCATTAACAGCGTAACAAAAGGTGAGGAGGGTTTTAGGGACTCATTAACGAGGGCAGAATGGGCACACTTTTATTTAAACACGATCATTTACACAATAGCTGAAAGTTGGCTTCCCCCACCCCTCTCCTCGGGACAAACCTGGGTATCAGAATTAGTACCCGGTGTTTAGAACCCGAACTAAATAAATCCCAGGGTTATTTACCGAAGCGATTTGGGCGTGGTGACACAGGGAATAATTTGATTTTTTCTATTTTTGTGAGCAGCCCATTGCTGCGGCTGCCTCTCTGGAACACCGGGGGTGGTGCATAGTTCATGTAAGCCTAAAAACTGCCAGAAAAGGGACAAATCACAGTCGTGGTCTGAAGTTATTGCAGTGCAAATTTAATAGGAGCAGTGCTTTAATTAAGTGGAAATTAATCAAGAGGTAGGTGCTTTCCTCCTTGATGGCAAGAATTTAACATTGCTTAAAAGGAATTCCAGCTGAGCTTCGTGTTTGAGATCTCGGGTACACAAAGGAGTCAGGGCTGGATTGAGCTGGAAGAGATTTCAAATGACACAGAAAATGTTTCAAAGTTCTGTTGCAAGAGGTTACTTTTTGTGGGGTGAGCTCTTCTTTCACCCCAATCTGAATTTTAGTGGCACGAAGCCATTTTTAGCTCGGTGTTCAAGGTGCTAAAGGGGTCACTGAAGAGCAGAACGTTGATGTTTCATGGAAATAAAGTGCATTTTTCTGCTCCTGCTCCTTCTAAAAAGCAACCTCGAATTATACGAACTTATTTATTTCCCAGGATTGTCAAAAAAGCAACCAAAATTTATCCCACTGATGGAAATGACCAGAAGAGAGAGCCACTTTTGGAGCAACTCTTTCATGGTCTCTTTCCCCTCCCCCTTTTTTGTTCCACATTATGTAATTTTTACTACAAATACTTCTTCCTATTCCTGAAATATTTTCTATTTCTGGCCCCACATTCCCTTCCAAAGCAGTAAAATCAGCATTTTTGTGCACCACTCAAGGCTACCAGGTGTTCTGACAGAGCATTTAAACGAAGAAATGTCATCTTTTAAATAATTCTTTTTTTTTTAACAAAGCAGATTAAGATGATTTTCAAGTTTGCAAATCACTACAACAACATCCTCTGTAATTCATCACTTCTCCCCTCCAGATTAACTCGTTTTTGCCTTTCTACTGCAACATGATGGAGCTGAAAGGTGCTAAAATGAACATTTCGAGATCATTTTCACTCACACACAAGCCCATGCACAGCTGAGACATTAGATTGGAAATCTATTTACAATTTTACATATTTTACAATATATAGTTCGTCTTTACAGCTACAGAGTAAGTTCAGACTAACACTGGTACCTTGTGGAGCTGCTGCTGGAACTTGGCTTTGAGTTAAACTAATTATTAAAAACAATTAAGTGCATGCTTAGAAGGAAGATTTCAGAAGAGATGTCAATGGACTAGTGTTGCTTAAAAATGACACCAGTTTGTGTAGAAAATTGAAATTCAGTTCAAAAAACCCACAAAAGCCTAAATAGAAATCTACTGGACTAAAATAAATACAATTCATTACACTTAACCAAAAAGAAAAGTACCTTTAAAAATGTACTGATTTAAGCTCATCTGATTTTTTTTTTTTTTTTTAAGCCTTAATTTCCTTCCCTTCCCAGCTAGGTGAGGATAATGCTGCTTTTCCAAGCTGCCACTGGGAATTATCCTGCATAAACCTGAGGCTGCAGTGGTGGGGGCAGCTTGTCATTCTCCACATTTTCAGAGTCAATGGCTGCTAAGGCTTGACTTTTTGGTTTTATTTCTAAGGGATATTTCTCCACAATATCTTCCACTTCCTTGGTGATCCCATCAGTCCAATCTATGAGGTCTTTCTCCAGCTTCTTGGCTTCACTGACAATTCTTTCCTGTCTCTCATTCAACTGAGAGAGGAGGTCTAAGCTTTTGCACATTTGCTTCACCCCTAGGCACACATCAGGGGAAAAACTGTCAGATTCCTGCTTTTTTGGGGAGGTCTGGCCCGTCATGAAACGATCAAAATCTTCCTGGCTCAGATTTAAAGACTGAGCATCCAGTTTTTCAATGAAGGCCACAGCACAGCACTGCAAATAAAACAGAGAGAGCATCACTGCAAGGTTGGAATCACCACAGACTGGAATGTACCTCTTTACTATTCCTTACCCTCTTCTTACATCAGTAAATGATTTTTAAATACTTTTTTTGTGCCCTAAATGAGCTTTTCCAGAAGTTAATTGGATCGGGCAGGTCATACAACTCTTTCCTCTCCCCCAAAGTTTGAAGAAATCAAAAACTGAGCTGACAAGGTACATTCCAAACCTCAGGGTCCCTGTGTTTGGGAGGTGAGGGAACAGCAGGAACATGACAAGGAGACAGGAGCAGTGTATTAATATTTAATTATCTGATCAGCAGAGATCTGCTATGCAGATTAATTCATTAATTTCCTGAAGGAAGGAGTGTCAAAGCCCAGCTCACTTTGTGGATGCTCTGCTCCTTCTGAAATAAACTTTTAACGTTCCAAGTTGTTTCATTCAACTCTGTAATTTCCCTCAAGGATTCTTTATGATAAAATACAGAGCACACTGATAAATGCCTCTTGGAGAAGCTGTAAAAAACCTGTTTGCCTCCACACACCAATGGCCTAATTCTGCAGTGCCTTCAAGAAACTCTCCTGGGCTCAAAGAGGGAACTTTGCATCTGGAACATCTGCACAGCCCAAACTCAGGGTTTGAGGAACAGAAAGTCCTGATCTCCTTGCAGGATAAAAATACACCCAAGTCTTAACATCAGACTTTTCAAATAAAGGGTTTAAAGTTATAAAAAAATAAAGCAAAGCTGTGGTTTGGACAGCAGAGAAGGAAGAGAGAGGAGATAAAACTGGCTGTGCTCTAAGTAATCCCAACCACTGTTTGAAGATTCATTTTAATTTACATTTGAAGATTAATTTAAATTTACATTTCCCTTTGCTGGCAATTCCTACCTCCAAATCAAAGACAAATCTTGCTGTCCAAAACCCACCCTTCTTGCAGCACTCACCAGGTTAGTGAAATAATATCCATCCTCTCCAGTCATCAGCCTGCTGGGGTTGCAGAAGCGAGTGATGTACTGGATGTTGGACTGCAGGCGTGGGGGGTTCCCCTTGAGAACGATGTAAATCAGTGTGGGCAGGAAATCATCAGCAGAAGCTGGCTCATTTTTGGTGATTTTGATGGCATTAAAGATGTGCTTGCTGCACTTGGTGATGCAGGCCAGTTTATCCCGAGGGACACGCTTGGAGTCCATCTCGATGATATCTGTGAGGGAAGGAAAGTCCTGAAATCATTCAAGTTGTATTAATCAGACACTGAATAAGCAGGATTTGCTGGGTAATATTAATATTGTATCATTTCTGTCTGCAGGGAAGTGTTTCAAGATCAGCTAAGCCTAAACACTTCAGTATGGAAAATTATCCCTGTTCCACAGATGAAATTCCAGTCCAAACCCACAAAGATTCCTGCAGATTTAACAGCCTGGACCCCCCCTTTGATGACAGCAAAAATAATCTCAGTAAGCAAGAGAGATGAAATTTAAAGCTGTAAATAAAAACTTCATCATTCACAAACCTGTAATTGCCTTTACAACCATGTCAGAGACTTCTGGGATTTCCTCACTGACAGGAACACACAACATCTGGGGAGTTACCCAGTGCAAAGCCCTGTGACAGGAAAAAAAGGGTTAAACTCCTCAGTGCCAGTGACAGCCAGGTGTTTGAAACCAGCTGCTTCCTGAACTCAAGGCACAAGGAATGCTTTGTGTGAATGAGGCATTATTCCAGCCATAAACCAGCTTATTCCACTGAAGTAATTTATTTTCAGAGAAAATACTTCCTTTTTTAAAAGTTTGTTTTGGCTGTAATTTAACACAAGCAAACCAATTTTCCCAGTGTAGTGGTTGTCATTATCCCACCTATTCATTCCTCCTGTATTTTAAATAAAATGCTTTTAACCCTTGCTGGTTAACAAGGCATTTTTCTGTGCATAGCATGAGGTTTTTTTAACATGGTTGATTCAGAGCTCATTTACACAATTAAGGATTGCTCAATTATTTTTCCTTTCAAGCCTTACCTGATCCTTTTTTGGACAGCAAGGTCTTTCTTCTCATCATCAGTTGTCTCAGGGCAAAAAACATATTTATACTGTCGAGTCATGATGTATTTCTCAACCTCATCCATTGCCTTTTCCACTTTTTCAGGGGGCACTGAAAGGGACAAATCCCACAAATGAAGTATTCCTGGGCTCTTTGGAAGGTTTAATCCAGTTTAATCTTAATATCACCAAATCAGTGCTACTCATTCGTGCCAACCTGAGTTCATAAATGGATATAATTTAAGAAGTAAAAATATAATGGGTAGAACTCCACAGAGAGTTTAAGAGAAAGCTGTAAAAACAAATATTTAGGACAGCAAAACTTCCTAAAATTGATGCTGCTAGGAACAATTCTAACTCTGCTACCAGAACCTGTTCCCAGCATTTCTGAAAGCTGAGGATGCTTTGCTGTAACTGAAAATTCAAGAGGCTTTAGTTTTACATCGTTGCTTTTGGAACAGGAAGATGAAGAAGAAGAACTTGGTACCTTTCCAACGTGTCTGCAACCTGTCTGCTACATTTTGGTAGAAGTCCTGGGCACATTCAGACTGTTCCTCAATGCTTAAATCCTGCAAGAGAACAAGGATTAAGTGTGGAAGACCTGGCAGCAACACCTCATGTTTTGTTTTGGTTTAAGGCAAGTGTCCAGCTGCAGTAACAGTCTGAGAATGCAAAGGTGTCGTCAGAGGTGTTTATAGTGGCTCCATTTTATTTAAAAATAGGAGAAGCCAACACTGGCTCTTTAATAGGTGAAAGACTTGCATTTATTTGCTGAACAAAGGTTATTAGCACAGGTGCAATGCCATTTTCGCAAGGCACATCCCCGAGGAGCGCTGACAAAACTCAGACTAGGCAGGACATTTGTCCCTATTTAACCTCAGACTAGGCAGAAGGTTTGTCCCTATTTAACCTCTGATTTTTAAAAGACAATTTATAGTCTAGAAAATCCCCAAGATTATAAATTATTTGAAGGGATATCTATACAGCAGACATTTCTGGTGAGAAAGTTGCTGTGAAATATATTTACAGTGTTATTTGTGAAACAACACTGGCTTTTGCTAACTGACCTCCTGAAGAACATAACAGAGGTTTGAAATTAACTTAATTAAGGCAATTTTCATCATTAAATGGCTGAATAAAATCATACATTAAAAAAGGGGGGAGGAGAATTCGATTGCTGAATTATCTAAGGGCAAAAACTGGACATTGCCCTGAACACAAAAGTCTCAGTTCTTGCTGAGCCTGGCTTTTAGGCCTGGTTTATGTGTAGTAAAAAATCCGTGTTTTCAGAAGACTGAAGTAGGAAATGAGAAAACCTTCAGTGCTTGAAGCCCAAAATAAACCCACATTATTCTCACTAACTGTGCACAGAATGAACAGATCTAAAAGAAAAGAAATCAAAGTTCAAGAAGATTTCAAAGCAGAGGGAATGTAAGCTTCCATGAGAACTCATGAGGAGATAATCTGAGGAACTAAATAGGAAAGAGACAAGAAGGGGGTGAAAAAGAAGTTATGCTGAGTTCTGACTCATTCCAACCATAGGTGGCACCACAGACTGATTAATATTTCAAGAACATTGGTTTGTGGTTTGTTTTTTTTTTAATGGAAAATGAAGATGTAACCCTTATTTCATATTAAAAAAAGCAGCACGGTCGAATTCCCCTTCCCCAAATAAAAGGAGAGGGATGGGTTGATGCTGAATTATCTTCAGAAGTTTTTAGGCATAAGCTGCCTCATCTCTGGAAGCATCCAAGGCCAGGCTGGACAGGGTTTGGAGCAACCTGGGACTGTGGAACTGCCCATGGAACCCATGGATGATCTCTAAGTCCTTTCCAACCCAAACCACTCTGTGATATCTTATCATTTCCACAAGTCCTATTTATGTAGAATATTGCTGAACAGACTCATTTATGTGGGATTTAGTCAGGACTAATTTATCTGGGATGCAAAGGAGAGCTTTGGGGTTGGAAGGATGGTTTGGTCCAACACCACCAAAAAAATAAAGCACCCAGATCTTAATTTGATGAATTCCATCACCTGAAGGCTCATTACACTCCATAAAATCCAAACTGCTGGAACAAAAGCAGCATCTCCTCCCTCTCTTCCCAGTTCCCCCATTTTATTCAGGCAAGAGGCATGCAGAGCTTACCCTTTTATGGCTCATGGTGTCCAAAAAGAGTTTGCATTGCTTGTAGATGTCCTGGCCAGGCTTCTGGCATGTCCTGATGAATTCTATGAACTCCTTGGACACTCGATCTGTCTCGATGCTGGCCTGCCTGTGGATGGAAGGGCTGGGAGCCTTGGCCTCCTGGATCTCTGCTGGGAAAATTCAGGGCACAACAGATCAGTTTTTTTACACTGCTGGATGAATTCATAAAGGTTTTATCACTTCAAGTCAGTTTTTTTCAGCTGTGCAGACAACTTATGGTCACTTATTTCTCCAGCTTTGCCAGGACAATGCTGGATATTATTAAACACAGCAATTATTAGTACACACAACTCCAGGAAAACTGAGTATTCCACTGAAGTGGAACATTTAGAGCCACACCCCCAGTGACACTAATGGCCTTTTTCTATTAGAAGTGACTGCAACACGGGGTTGCTTTTGGCTCTCTTACACTGTCATTCCCAGGTCAGATACCTCCATTTAAGGTTTCCAGATGGGATTCTGTAGATTCCTAAAGATAACAGGGTGGTTCTCCCACTTTCCCTGACCTCTACACTCCTGCTCCTTTGCTTGTACCAACACACGTGGCTCCCAAGCAGCTCAGGGCAGTTCTGCTCAAGGAACACACACAGCAAGCTGACAGAGCTGCACCCACGGGGCTTTTTCCCACAAAAACATCTGATTTTCCAAGTTCCAAGTTAATTGTCCTGCTCCAAAACCTTCACCCACCTTTCAGCTTGCCAGCCAACGCTGTTGGAAATGGAGGGATTGAATAGAGGTGGTGGAAATGAACGTGGTGAGAAGCAAGCAGAAGAGAGACAGAAAACATGAAAATATTCATGGTCAGCACGAGACAAACACAGCTTTCAATCTGCAAACACTTCACATGCACAGAAATCCTGCTTTCAACAAGCATGCAGAACTCCAGAAGAAAAAGAACTAAGTGGGATTAATATGTTTAAGTTGGTTTAATTTGAATTTGAGGGAGTTTATTGGGGTTTTTTTGGTTGTTATTTGTTTTTAAAGAGATCCAGCACTACAGAAAATCCAAAGCTGAGTCACCCAGTGAGTAACAAACACTTCTCCTCTGACCAAAGCTCCACACTTCAGCACAACCTTCTCTGGGGAATAACTTGGTCAGGCACCATCAGAACACTTCTGGTATTTAACTGCTGAGAACAGAAAAGGTTTTGCAAATATTTAAATTCCAACTGCAGCAATTGAGATAGTGCAAATCCAGCTCCTTTCTAGTTACTCAGGGACACTTTTCCAGAGGGGATTTCCTTCCATTGCCTTTATATCTAAATTCACTGCAGTGAATCCCAAACCCTACACAGGATTCCAGCTGAAGGGTGGGCATTAATTAAATTTGTCACATTTAACAGTAGAGAAGCAGAAAGCTTACATTGAAATAATAAACAAAGAAAAGGGCAGAATTATGAGATATTTCTTCCATGATTAATCACTGATCTCATTTTGCAGTACAGCTGAAGGTTTATTTACTTATTTCAACAATGTGTTCACTCTCTTATAAAAAGAATGAGCCTTATTTCACTATTTGACCTTAAGGAATATGAATATAATTTTTTCACTCACTAATTCAAAATAGATTGGTTTTAGTTACTAGAGAGATGTAGTCAACTGAGGCAGATTAATATTAAGTATTAAAAAGTGAATGTTAGTTAGAATGAACTGTCTTTTAATGAGTTACACCAAGAACTACTTGTAGTTGCAGCTTCATTAATCTCTGAGCTGAAATCCTGATATAAGGAGAATTAATCTGCACTGATTACCAAGGACTGCAGGAACAAACGTACTTCCAGCAACAAAATACTCTGAGGTTTGTCCTGTGTTCTCAGGGAATTCAGTCCAACTAAAAGGAAGCTGATTACAGCCAAGAAATTCCAACAAGTTAAAGAGAACCCAGCAGAGGAAAATGCCAAAACGCCAGGAGCGAGCACGGGAAGAGTTAAGGAAGGATCAGCTTCACAAAGAATAAACATTATTAATACTTCAATCTTTCTACAGGAAAGCCACTTGTCACAGCAGAGCAGGAGCACTCCAGGGATTCACTATGGTTGTGCCATGGCCACGGAGCCCAGTCCAAGCATGGAATGTGAAAAAGGTTTTGCCATCAGCTCTGTTACACATGGCCCTTCATCATCTTCCTGTAATTTAATAAACATCTTCCAATTTCTTTAGCCAGCAGAACAAGTCAGGATTGCAAACAAATAAAGTAGGATGAGCTCTTAAAGCTGTTTGCATCATGGGGTTTGGTGTCCTTTTGGTTTAAATGAAACCAGCGTCTCCTCTTGATAGGAAATTTTCATCTTGGTTTATATAACAAACATCTGGAGATGTTTTGAGAATGCAAAAGTTCTTGAAGTGCCAACTTCAGTAGTTTCAACTCATAATAATCAGATTTGTAACAGCAACCAGGAATGCTTTTTTTGATAAAAACACAAAGCAGCACAAAATCCAACTAATTCTTACAAAATTCTTATTTTTTTAATTCTAATCCTAAAGCGGAGCTCAAAGAAGCTTCAGCTTTACTCCTGTGACTCCCTACTGAGAAGCAAACCATTGGTTTAGAGATTCAACATCACCTCAGGATGCTGGACTTGCTTTTTTTGCCACCTTCATGTTGAAGAGCATGAGTTACAACTGGCACAACCCTAGTTTGTGTTTTGCAAAGCCCAGCTAAGAGCTAAGCTTACTAAAACCAGGCAGACAGCTTGCCCAGGCTGTGCTGCATTACCTTCAGAAGGGGAAGCCAGTTCCCAGGAGGGAGTAAAAATCTCCTTCAAATCCCTGAGAATGTTATCAGCATTTCTCTCCCTCCCAAGCTGTCCTTGCTTAGGGGTTTTCTCTTGAGCTGCTGAAATAAAAGGCCAAAGCAAGCAGGGCACCGAGAGCAGGAGCGTGGCAGGACAGGTGGTGAAGGGATAAAAAAAGAAAAGATGGAAAGTGAGAATGAACATTCAAAAAAAAAAAGGTTTAACACACAGGTGAATGAATGCCTCATGTAGCCAGCTGCTGCCATGCACCAGGTCAACTCTAATAGGAAATACGCTGAATTTCAAATGAAGGAAATGCATTATCCCTAAGGTTAAGACCGATTAATGTTGGTTTTCCTTCTGGAATTCCTCCTCCACAGCCCAGCATTCCCCAGTTTTCGCCTGTGGAAGCTATTGCTATGCAAAGCCAGCAGTGCCATTCATGATTGCTGCTTGTAACACATTCTGGAGAACAAACACTCAGCCAACCACAAACTTGATCTTCCCAGCCCACACACAAACACTGTCAGCCTCACATTTATGTGCAGTTCACGGCACCCTGCTTACACATCCCATTTTTTCCTGGTGAGGTGTCAGAGTGAGGCACTCTGGCAGCATCAGCTGATATTTTATCTCAGGGTTTCTATCACACTCAGACACAGCAGTTTGTTGAGGTGACTAACAGCCAGCACCTTCTCTGCTGCTCTCTCCAGGAGAATTCCCCTCCCAGCCCTAAATCCTGGGATGACACCGTGGCTGACTCAGGAATTTAGCTGGAATGTGTGCCAGAGGAACAAGGAACTTCCCCTCAGCAGTGCAGTGCCAGACCACCACCAGGAACACATTTATGCTGTTTAGTGGAAGAACTCCTGTATAATAACATAGAAACACAGGTTTAGCAGTTCACTGTTCTATTTAAAAGATTGGCATCACCCAAAAGCTCACATTTTTCTGCATTTTCAGAAACAATCACTCTCCAGAAGCATCACTACTCCAACTTTTGAAAGTCAAAGCACAGAGCATTAATCTGCCTTTTAGAACAACACATCTGTCAAAAACACTTATAATTTTAAAATGTACAGAAGCATGAAAAGCAAAGGAGAGTTACCCTTCTTAGCTCCTGCTCTGGAAGAAGCCGTGAAGAACTTCTTCACAGTTGTGACCTTTCTTGTTTTCTCATTGGTTTTCTTCTCCTCAAACTTTGAAAAGGTCAGGGACTGTGCCCCTTGAGTGCTCTGGCTGCTGGCATAGGCTTCTTCCTCCTCACGCTGGAGCCTGGAATTAGAAGAACACAGGTCTGATTTAAGTGCTTAAATAAGCTGATTTCCTGTGCAATCATTAATTACTCATTTGACATGTTAATTCTTTGCCCATCTTCATTCCTTTATTCCTGCCACATTTCCCTTCACTACATGACACCCACCCTTTCCAGGCTGCAGCAGTAAAAGTGACAGAAAGCTCAGGGTGGTGAGGGAGGGTTAAACTGTGAGGCCAAAAGGGGGAAAAATGAGGTTTAACCATGGTCACCTTCCCCTCATGGCACACCCTGAATTCTCTAGGGTCAGGGAAGGATTTCCAGCAGTAGATTCCTTGCCTTCCTTCCTGCCTCACAGGGAGTTCCCCAACCTCTTACCACAGGCTTCACCATCTTAAAAAAGCAAAATACCCTGTCCCAACCTCAGAAATATTTTGGGAAATAGATCATTGTAGTCCTAATCTGGTTTGGTAATAAATATCTGCTTGAATGAATGAGACCAAACCCAGTTTTTAATCTAAATTAGAGGAGGGCAAACTCACCAATCCTGAAACTTTTTTCCCCTTATGCAGAAGGATTAAAATAGGTTACACTATATCACCCTTCAAGATGCTGGAAGGCTGAGCAATTGTCTTTAGCAAACTATCCAGCTCAGGATGGACCATAAATAGTGTTGGATCTACAATCTCTTGAGGCAGGAATTGTATCTTACACCAGTGTTGACAAGCCTGTCTATTCACTGCAGCAAACAATCACAGCTTATCTGTGCCTTTAGCATCTCCCAGCTACTTATTAAAGAATTCCTTAAATACCCCACTTTATTTTAGGGATGATCCAAGACTGGCAGCAAAACTATCTGCCCTAATAATAAAGTTTTTATTAGCTGTTTAAGATATTTATGGCAGAGGAAAACAATGTCATGACCTCTGTGCTGCCAACTGCTTATCACCTCTGAAAACACATCTTCCATTTTCAGGGTCAAGCATTTATCACATGAGGAAAAGTAGATTGGTTTGCAGAAAATAAGTGATTAGACAATTACCTAAGTTAGTAAAGCTAAAGCTTTGATGTTCTTGGGCTTAACCCTGCAGTTTGAAAGAATGACCACATACAAGACTAAAATCAGCAGCTGGAATGTAAAACCAGGGTGTTGGCTACACCCAAGCCATCTCCAGAAGCTCCAGAGGATATTTTAATCAAAATTGTCCCTTTAACCCTTCTAACTGCTAGACAGAAATATAGATTTGCATATGCAAATGAGGCTAAAGTATTCATTGGGAGGTTGGGCTTTGTTTACATTTGTTACTTCCCAGATTTTCTTTTCAAACCTCTTGTATTAGAATGTCACAAATATCCATCTTTGCATCAAAAGGAAGGTTTTAATTCCTGCTGGAAAGGTCAAATTGGAGAACTTGTGATGAGCCTGAGCCAGAGCAAACAGGACTGGGAAATGGGAGGCAGGAATAGTATTTGGTGGAGTCACCCTGAAGGGAGAAAGAAGGTTCTTTACCGCTCTGCCAGCTCCCAGTCCTCTTGAATCTGCTTCTGCCTGGCCTTGTGGTATTCCTCCCTCCAGCACTTGGAGCAAAACCCCTGCCAAGCAGGATTGCCATAGTAACCACAGCCCTTCTTGCACAGCAGCTCCGACTGATCCACGTGGATTCCTCTGCGCTCCGATTTCAGGTTCATTTTCCTCCTGGTGGAAGAGGAGAAGGGTTAAAAACAGAAATGTGGCACCAGCCGCATCCCAGATACCATTTCTTCTGAAGGTTTGCCTTTAGAAAGGAGTCACCTGCTTGAATTATTTAACAGCTCCATAGCAACAAAATGAATGCCACGGGAGGAAGGGCACAGTTACATAACCACGAGCCCCACAGCCAGGGGCAGCATGAGCACATCTCTGCAGGGCTGTGACCTGCACACAGCTCCAGGCAGTGGCCCAGGGCACCAGTGACAGCCCCACAGATGGGACAAAGGGCCAAGGCACATCTCTGCAGGGCTGAGACCTGCACACAGCTCCAGGCAGTGGCCCAGGGCACCAGTGACAGCCCCACAGATGGGACAAAGGGCCAAGGCTCTGCTCTCATCAGCACCTTGTTCTGACAGCCAGAGACACAAAGCAATGGGGGAAAAATGTAAGAAAGTTCCAAACACCAATGAAGGGAGCATATAGAATATACTGTATTCTAAGACTGTGCCTGCAAAGAACCACACTGGTGAGGCTTTAGGAAAGGGATCTCTGGCCTCCAAAAGTGTCTTCAGGGCACAGTGAGGAATCACAGCTGACCCAGCTGGGCACATCAACACATGGACAAGGTGCATCCCCACTTCCTCCAAGTTATGGCAGAGTTAAACTGGCTGCCTGCACACAGCACAGCTCTGTGGGATTTATATTTAGTGACTGCAACAAAAAGATTCTCCTGCCTACACCAGCACTGTGCCAAGCCTGTCTTGGAGCATCCAGCAAGCATCCAGCCTCCCCTTTCCTTGCCTGCCTGACAGAAACCATCCCACATGCCAACTCCCTCCCAAAGGCATCCCAGCTACTTGGTTCTAATGGGGAATGCTGGAGTCATTTTAGGAGAAAAGCAGCACAGGATTATCTGCATCAGCAAGGTTAAGGTGTGCATATTAAAATGTTAACATTTGGATTGCAATATTGACAGACACAGAGAGCAGAAATAGCACAGCAAAGTTTTGTCCAGTAAATTCAGTTCCTTTCCCTTTCTGCCATTCCAGAGATGCCACGTATGGAAAGCAAGAGGAAAAGGGATTTTCTCAAACTGAAGAACATCAGCAACTGAGTCAGAGTTATCTTCCTTTCCCCTGAAATTCCACCCCAAACTCTTCTCTGGATCATCCAGCATAACAGATGGAATATGCACAAATGTCACTGTCACTGAGAGTTTTCTACTACAGGAAGTACCAGCTCTTTTGTTCCAAGCTCAATTATCCATTTTAAAAGACTGATAATGTTTAACATTTCCCATTAATCTAATCAAGTTATTTTAAGCAAAGTAACAGGAAACACACGATTTTCTCTGAGGGGGGAACAAATTAAATATTCCATCTTATCTACATAAGTATTAAGATTTCTTCCACTTTTCAATTTTTGAAAGAAATAATGAGTTCCTAAAAATAACCAAAAAATAGTTTAATTGTAGAGACATGCATATTAAGGGCATCAATTTCTTAATGACATCATTTATAGCCACGTGTTCTCATTTTTATAGATCGGAGAGTGGCTGAATACTTTCTTTTCTTTCCCACTGAAAAGTCTGACAGACAATATTGTGCTGCTGCAAAGCAAAATGAAAATAAACCCAACCCTATATTTTAAATATTTGAGAGCTTTACTTCATTCCCATACGCAGAAATAACTGAGAAACAAAGATTTCACAGAAATCTTTTGGTTTCATTTCCTGACTTCTCAAGGAAGGCCTGTGTGTGAGCTCCTGGCTGCCAGCATCTCAGAGCCCAGAAATTCAACTGTCAGTGTGTGTCAGCTGCACAGCCTGGGGAGGAATTGCACAGTGGCAAGATTTGCACACTCAGGCCATTCCCAGAGCATCACTCATGTCCTTGAGCAACAATTCTGAAAAGAAAGGGGAAGCAAAAGCATGAAACTCTTCACTGATTCAGTTTCAAGACCACTTCCTACAAAGCAGAAGCTGCAGCAGCATTTTGGTCAGAGACCTCTATTGCAGGTGCCTGTCCTAGAAAAAAATGCAATAAATATGCATAAAATGTTTAATTGCCATTCACGTGAAGCTGTTCCGTCAATGTTTTCCCTGTAAACCATGAAGAAACAATAAATAAAACCATTTTCATAACAAACTTCACAGAAATTTTACCGGGATCTCTGTCACCCAAGGAAATAAAACCCTATAAAGTCCTGTCACCCACCACAGCAGAGTTACAACAGCTTTGCAACTGCAATAATTCCAAGAATTCAGGTGTCTGCTCTCATTCAGCATCACCACGTTCCAGACTCTAGTTTGAGAATTAAAGGAGTAGAATGAAACCTGACCCTGTTTCTCTCCCTGCCCAACACCTGAAAGCCACAGCAGAGTTTCTCTGCCAGCTGTGCACTTTCACCCCCTCCAGAGAGGCACAAAAATCACCTCTGTGCCCACAGATCTTTGCCCCCACAGTGCCACCGTTCCCTCTGGCATCCTGTGTGTACACACTAGAACTAAAAATAAAGCTCTGCTCAGTGTCCAAGCTCAGAGTAAGCAAAGCAGGGCTGCAAGGAGCTGCAAAGTCAAGTGCCCTCCCCTCCCTCGAGTCTTTGCAGTGACATCAGCTCAGATGCAGGGACAAAGGAGGTCACCCTGAACCCACAGGAAGGAGTCACATGCTGCACACAAAGCACAGACTTTCGGCTCCCTTCAACCAGAAAAGGCTGTTGTAAAAAAAAAAAAAAAGTTGTCCAGCCGATTTCTGCAGGTCAGCATTAATATTGCAATGAACAGAACAACTCCAGTTGTGATAAACTGAATGTGAAAAAACCCTCTCAAATTGATTTTTGGCAACTAAATCCCTGTGTGTTTTATGATCTTACACACCTAAAAATGTTTTGTTGGAAGTTTTGTGTGTCCAAAATGCCTTTTTTCCCCCCCTTTCTCTAGTCCCTTCTCTCCCTCCCATTCCTTATCCAACAATCACCTCCTCAATGCATGTGCACAGTCACACCACACATTTTGCATGGTCAGACCTCTTATTTTCACTCCTGCCCTGAATGCATGATGTGTTCAAAGCTCACTTCTGACATAATTCCAAGAAATAAAACAAATTTGTTGTTTGTCTGGAGTTGGAGAGCAGGCAACTCCTATCACCTTTATACCACCTGCCCACCTGAGAAGTCAGGAAAACACAAGGAAGGTAAGAAACCTCCACATTAAAAAAAAAAAAAAAAAAAATCTAATCCAGAAATACAACAAAGTACCAGAAGATTATAAATAACATTAACCAGTACAATTTGGAGAGGTGCTTTGCACCAAACATCCTTCTTGCATCTCCTGGATCCCAGTTAAAGTACTTCAAGAAGCCCCACATCTCCCTGCCAGGAGCAAAAACGTAATGTCATTTAAAAGATATTCATCCACTGCTCTGCTTAGTGAGTGCTTCAAATGTGCTGTGAATATCATCAGGGAAGGCAGAAATGACACCTTACAAACACCAAAAGAATCTTCTTTTGAGCATTTCTGTGCCAGGACTAGACCTCATCACACCTTAATATCTAATTGTTAATTAGCAACACCCCTTTGAAGAGTTTAGAAAAAGAATGTGCTCTCAGTTATTAATTTATGAAATCCCTTTACTGAATGTTATTTATTTGCAAGCAAAAGCTTCTGGTCTCCCATTCTCCACCGAAATGGAAATGTGGAAATCGCCCAACTCTTTTCTATGACCTTTAAAGTGCACCTCACACATCATGTGCGGCTCCTGAGGGATTTATTTGGGATAATCACAGCCTGGGAAGGTGTCCCACTGCTGGCTGTGGCCACCAAAATGCTCCTTGTCTTCCTGCCACAAGAATTCCCAGGCTGAAGCTCCATGTTCTGCATGTCCAGCTTTATTTTTCCCAATTCTACTAAAATCAAGAGGAAGTGAGGCATGAGATTCATATTAAGTCAGATCTATCTGCAGGGCTGCACACCAAAGGTCTCTAATGACAGATCAGATCTGCTCCAGCTTTTTCAGAAGCATCTCACAGTAGCTTTGAAATGATGAAAAAATCCCCACCAAATCACTGTGGTTTAATTCAAAATTAGCTTTCTACTTGCTTTAATGCAATTTATCCTGAAGCTCTCAAATACATCTTCCTATCAACATATTTTTCTTGCTGTACCCACACTTAGATAATGTTTTTTTCTTTTTATTCACTTGTTTAGAGCAAACACCTTTTAGGAAGGGCAACACCAACTCAGAGACTTCTCATCCTTGCTCACACCCCTTGATTTTTCCCATCAAGTTTGTCATCCAAGAACCTCCAATAAATTACAGCTCTCCCTTCAGAAAATGGGAAGTCACAGAATATTTTTCAGGAAGGACAAAGCAGCTGCCTGCCCTCTGTGGCTCTGTCAGGGCTGAAACTGAGACCATGGGTGCAAACACTGCAGGGTTTCAGTTACCACCACCAGGGAAGCACACCAGGAACCCAAACCCATAAAACCAACTTTTCTGCAAAATATTCTGGCTGAAAGCCAATTCACTTTCCCTGTCACTTACTCTGATCTGCCTTTTAACACTTACTAAGGCAACACAGAGAGTTAAGACACGAGAAACAAGAATTTTACTCCAAGCCCATAAATCCCCAGGCCATTTCTGTCAGTATCCCACAAAGGGGACTGAAGGAGAAGCAGCCATTCCTCCAAGACTTTGGACCTTTTGTAGCTTCATAACAGCAAAATACTAAGTTCTAATTTTCACAAAAACCAACTTACAAAATAACCAGAAAAATTCATATTAAACCTACTAAATCAGTTATCAGTCACAGCAAGGAGCAGATTCATGCTTAGCTTTTATGTGGTAGGAAAAAAGAGGATCCTTCAATCCAAACTGGATCCGTCACCCAGGGCTGAGTTAATGAACACATGAAAGGCTAAACTTACATAACATCCTCTTTTCAGCAAGAAACACAGGACAATTTTCACAGCACAAAGACTGCAGACACAGCTTTGGCTTGGGGAAAAGCACTGGGTGAAAGATGGTTTAGGAGCAGCACGGATTTACCACGGGCTCCAACACCACCAGCGTGTTTTTCTGGTTCTTTTCCACTTCCCTTCCTTGCCAGGGATGGAGCAGGCAGGCACCTTTGTTATCAGTGCAGATTTTGAGGAGATATCAGCTGGGTCATAAACTATTTATTAGTCCTGGAATGCTGAGGTCACCTTTGAGACAAGAGCTGGCTGGAAAAGCTCATATTCAAAGCTGAATAGAAAGGGTCTTGCTTAATCAATCAAACACCTCCAGTAAGAGCTAAGTGCAATCAATTCGTAATTATTACAAGCTGTGAAGAACAGTTTTTCAGTAACTCCACAAACTAACGCTGGAAATTAAAGCAGTAGCTTTAATTCTACAATTGCAGTGCTATAAATGAGTTTCAGTATTGCTAATGACTTAATTAAATGTATCTAAAACCAGGAAAACACAGACTGGGAACAGGCAGGTTTGGTTTTTGGGTATGTTTTGGTTTCTTTTTGTTGCTGTTGGTTTGAGTTTTTTCTTCCCTCCCTAAAATTAAGTTTTCTCAAAAAAAACCCAACTTGACACAACCATTAACAACAACCTACAGCAGTCTTTCACTGGGCTGAAGCAAATGTGATTCAGCTCTTCAAAAGTCATTGCAGCACCTAATGAACAACGTGAATTCTCCCAATTCAAAACCATCAAAGTGTGAAGTGTTCACAATGAAGGATCACTCTCTGCAGCTCTCTGGTCATCGATGGCCATCCCCAAAAATGGGATTTTAAAGCAGAAAAAAGAAAACCAGGGAAGTCTCCACACACACAATTCTTATATTTACTGCTGTTGTTTCACATTTTACTGGTGCCTGAATATTCCATCATAGTTCAGATCAAGACAGCAGCCAACAGCTTTAATTACTAAAAATAGATTTATAAGGTAGGTTAGAAAGTGCATCAAAAACTGAGGGGTGCAAGGATGGAGTTAAGGTGTATTTTGTATTTTGCCAGTGGAAAAGTGCCCTGAAAATTTATTTATTCCAAAGAAGCACTGACGCAAATGCCCCAAAATTCTGAAGAGCACCAACCTACGTGCTGAAAGAGTCGTGATTCAGGTGTAACCCCAAGCACTCAGGCATGTAATTAGCAATAGAGTAATTAACCATGAGCTAATTTCCTCCCAAGGAAGGGTGGGACAAGATGATCTCAGGCTCATGAACAGAAAACACAAAAGCCATTAGACAACTCGGGAATTAGGCAAGAAACCTGCGTGTTATCTTCGCAGTGCTCACACTTTTAGTGTGCATCTTTCTTGCAATTATGGGATTTCAGCTACAGCAGTTGTAGGATAAGCAGTGCAGGCTGCTAAAAAACAGTCCCAAGAAAAGAAAGAGTCGCTGCTTTGGTGAGCAGCCACCTCAAACAAACCACAGCGCTGGGTCCTGTCATTTGGAGGGGAAATTGCAGCCACTGCTTCAAACCTCCAAAATCCTGACGGCCACAAGGCTCCAGCTCTCAATTTGCTCAGCTTGGAGTTGTGTTTTCCTCCTCAAATGTCAGCACAGGCCTGGAGCTACAGGTTTGGTTTGTCCCCACTAAATTACCGTGGCATGAATGACCACGCTGTGTCTCACCATCTCCATGTGATTCACAACTCTGCTTTTAAACGAAACCACAGGAAACATCTAAAAACTCTTTGAGCCCCTTGGCTGGGAATTCAGAATAAAAAGAAGATTAGCTAAAACTGCTAAAATCTCCTCAGAAATAGCTTCTACACACTATTTCTTGCCAACTGCACTCACCTGGATGCAGAAATTAAGTTGCCTAAAACCTCAGAGAAAAACTTCAAAACGTTTTATACACTTAGTTCCTGGACTTGTTACAAGTGGCATTTTAACAGCACTTCACAAGCAAGGTTTCTAGGTCTAGTTTTAGATCACAAGTAGTTAATCATCAGAAAAAAAAAGCCCCAAGCATAACTGGGGATTACACAGCAAAAAAAAAGAAGGAGCTGAGAAAGATTGTTCTAGCCTAAATAACACCACAGAACAAAATTAAATACCAGAATCACGGACTATCTTCAAGCTTATAATCAGTTTGTTGGGTAAAGCAGTCTTAGGAATTGGTATAATTGGCCTTATAGCCTATTCTCCCCTTCTACTGTGTGTTGTTTTGGACTTTTTCTCGGTCAGCAAAACATTCCACTGAGCTACAATTCTCTTCCTAATCCTCCCTGCTGCAAAAAAACACTTTTGTAACAGTGTCCAGAAGGCCAGCACATCCAATTCCTGAGTAAAGCACTGTTCCTGGAAAACACCACGTCCTTCTCTGCTGACCTGGTTTGGTCACTGGTCTCAAAAAAGTGTTGGGTAACTGGAAAACCAAGAGCAGCTCAGTGCAGTTCCCAAAGTCCCGGTGTTAGGAACTTCATTGCTTCAAAAGTAGTTTCAAATGAGACCAAACAATAAAAGTATGGCAAGTCAATAATGGATCTAAAGCACAACCCCCACAATGCTACCCTTTCCCCCCAAAACATGCAGTGCTGCTAATTCCCAGCACTGGGCCCCCACTCAGCCAAAAAAACCCAGTTGAATTTTGCCTGTAAAACCCTCTCAAGTGAACCCAGCACCCCATCACAGCCCCGGCCACAAAGCAGGAGGATTTCAGACAGCACCGAGCCACCCCCTCAGAGAATTTCTTTGGTAATTCAAGCACATCATTCATCTCTCAGTATCTCACACCCTCGCTGAGCCACTCCCTGCTTCAAAGGAACAACCTGAACCCTACACAAAGTGCTACAAGCAGTGACGAACACCCACAAAAGCATCCAAAATGCACTGCTCAGCATCTTAAGTATTCTCCAAACTTCACCTAGCTTGACTTTAAAGGACTTTGATCCTCAGCTGTGCAGTGAGAAGCCACGCAGGGACAATACTTACAGGAAAAAAGCCAAAACCTCACTCATCCGCAAGGAATTCATCAGGAAAACAGGCTAAGGTGGGCATATGGGTAAAGCTATCAGTGACACCTGCACCCTGTTAAGTACCAGCACAAGCCCATGGAATTAATTCAAATACATAGATAATAAAAATCAGCTTTAGGAGCTGCACATGGAGGAGGGCAAACACCCACGAAAGTATCCCAAAAGCACTGCTCGGCATCTTAAAAATTCTCCAAACTTCACCCGGCTTGAGTTTAAAGGACTTTAATCCTCAGCCGGGCAGCGGCAATACTTACAAAACACAAGCCCAAAACTCCTTGATCCACAAGGAACTCATGAGGAAAACAGGCTGGGGGGGCATACTGGCAAAGCTGTCAGTGACACCTGCAGCCTGTTAACCACCGGCACAGACCCATCGAATTAAAATACATATATACAGCTAATAAAAATTAGTTTTAGGAGCTGCACAAGGAGGAGGAAGGGGGTTTGGCAAGTCTCGGTATATCCCGGTGTTTATCCCGATCGCTGCCGCCCCGCGGGGCCCAGGGACCCCACGCCCAAGGTGGCAGCGGGGCCGGTGTGAAGCCCCTCGGCGGGGCGGACACCGACCCCCGACCCTCAGCACGACCTATAACCGGGGGGACACGGCCACCCCCGCCTGTCCCCGACCCCAGGCGGCCCCTCCAGCCCTTCACCCCGCGGTCCTCACCGGCTGCCCCGGGCGGCGGGGCCGATCCGGCCGCTCCGCTGCGCTGCTGCCGCCGCGGCCCCTGACGGCCCCGGCGCTGCCCGGGCCCTCCCTCGGTCCCTCCCTCGGCTCCGGCGGAAGGGCGGGCGGCACCTCCGGGGCGGGACCGAGCCCGGAAGGAAGCGGTGCCCCGCCGCGCTGGGCGGAGCGGCGGCCGCTCCTTGAGGGGGCAGCGGCCGGGTTCGGGGCTGAGTGGCCGCTGTGAGGGTCAGCGGGGCTGTTACACGCCCGTGCTGCTCGTGTGAACGCATCTACAGTCCTTTTCCTCAGCTTCTTGTTGTCTGTCCCTCCCAGCGTAGCGAATTCCCACGCTGCAGCCTCCCTTCCTTCTCCACAGCCCGCTGCAGCTCCTCAGGGCTCCAAAAGCCGGGCCCTGGCTCCACACGAGCACCCCAGAGCTGCCTTTGGGCTCTCTGCAGTAGGGAGCTGAATATCCGCTGCTATTTCAAACTCCTCTTTCCACGCTCAGTTACACAGTGCTGGGTGCTGGTTTCCATCTCTTTTACCCACCCACACCTCCCCCTTTTTTTTTCCCCCTCAGCACGGACATTCCCCTATGAGACAGACGGATAGAAAGGAAATTACTTAAGAAACAAGGGGGAAATTCTTCTTCTGAACACGGGCAGGTTCTTTTTGAGCGTTGCACAATCCCAGCAGCTACTGGGACCGTCCCTGTGCTCTGTCACAGGAATGGGTGGGCAGGGGAAGAAGGATGGAATTGAAAGCACTGGAATGATCTGATGCCGGAGACAGCACACGCTGCACAAGTGGCATCTGCTCGGGAAGTGATGATAAACGACTAAATGCCATTAAAACAGCCTGGGACAGAGATTCGTGTCTTACTTTTCATTTGCAGTCAGGCAAAGCACACTGAAATGCCAGGGAAGGTGAGGAAAGGCACTGCAGTGGCTGCAGACCAGATGAGCCAGAATTCCAACAGTTTTCAGTATCATAATTTTTTATTGCACAACACAACTTTTATATTCACATTTTCTTCTATGTGTTTTAAATAAAAAACATATAGACTATATATTACCTGAACTGAAAAGTCAAAAGTATTAAGAAATAATACACTGCAGTACTCACAGTATTGAACATCACACGTCAACATAATTATTAACAAAACACATTTGGAGATAATTCCAAACCCTGATCGTTAGCATCCAGGCTGGATTTTCAAAGGCATTACGGGTTACAATGCATAGACACATATAATTTATAATTCAGCAAAACAAAATCCATTTATAAAAGTCACAGTGAGAGTGGAGGTAAACTTATACTAAGCTTGTGTAAGTAAAATAACTACGAACTGCTGTTCTGGAAAGTGATTTCCACTTAGAGAATTATATACAGGAGATAATAACAGAACAGAGTTACCCTCTGAAATCAGCTTATTTGCAGAAAGGTAATGAAAGACCGGGTTGGTTTTTTTCATAGCCCAAAATTTAGAAGTATCCTGGGTCCTCTGTGCTGTGTGTGAAAAACCTGAAAACATCTTCAGGGCTCAGTAATGCCAACCACAACCTAAAGCCAGTGGGGTCTGTAAATTGTCCAAAGTAAAGCAGTCATTAAAAGAAGCAAAAGAAATATATTCCAGAGTTTATAATGAGTTAAGAGATCATTTTTTCTGTGCTGTCTGCTCTGAAATCTTCCCTTACCTGCCAGGCAGTTGTGTCCCAAGTGATTGCTCTGCTTTGCCATGCAGAAAAGAAAGATCCAGCTGTGACATAAAGGTCCTCTAAACCAGATTCAAGCAGTGTGACCCTGCAGCCACCTCACCCATCACTGCTGCATTCCCCGTGCAATCCACAGCCACTGGATTTTCCTTTCCTCTCCCAGAACCACTGCACATGAACTTACACAGAAATGGGTGAGTGGTGGAGGGCTCACACAAACGGGGTGGATGTTCCTGTGCCTCCCAACACAAGAGCTGAAACCAAACACAAAGAACAACTCTGCAATGGGAACAACCAGCTCTGACAGGAATTTTTCCCTGCTGCCACTTCCATCATCTCCCTCATCATGTTCCCTGTCATCTCTAAACAACGAGCAGTGAGGATAAACCTGGCAACGAGGGCTCCCAGAGCTTGCAAATGCCAAATGAAGCTAGAAAACCATGACCTTTAATTATATCAGTGATTAGCTTTTTAGGGAAAAAACCAGATGAGGGATCATGCAGCTGTCCTTCAGCTCACAGCAAGGCCCTCAGCCCCCAAAATACTGCTTAGGCTGAATACATATATCCTATGTAAGTGTTTAAAAGAAGTAAGAGTTTGCACTTCTTAACAGTCATTAGGAAGAAAAAATAAAGCAGAAGGGTGAAATTAAAGTGATTGTGCTCTATGTTAGTTTAATCCATTTATTCAGGTATTTTTGAGAGTAGTAGGATTTAAAAAATAAGATTCTTTAGACACTAACAGTCACCATACTGCAATATTAAAATATCAGTTTAATAATGAGTTTAAAATAAGCTGGCAAACAAATCTGAGGGTGCAGCAGAGAAGAGATAAATTTCCTGCACGTGGAATTGTAGCTGTGAAAGGTTAGAGAAGGGGGTGAGGACCACGGGGGATCCAGTTGGAGTCATTAACTGGGAATGTTCAGCCCAGACACCTCATCTCTTCCTACACTCATCCAACAGAGGGGGTGTGGGGGAGTGGGGATCAGGATCTCAAAGTTTTCCTTTAGAGGTAGTGAGGATTGTCCCTGGGAATCACACTGCAGAAGGAATTCCCTCCCACTTCCCTATTTCCAAAAACCAGTGCTCAGTGCACAGGACTCACTGGAAATCAGCTCACTGGGCTTCAGGTTTCACTGGGAAAACTCAGATACACCAAAAAGCTCAAATAAAAGGACTGCCCAACCTCTGTATCAGAAAACATCCACTGCACCAACTCAGAGGAGATCAGGGCTTAACAAAGCCATCAGAGCAGTTTAAACTATCCACATCCTTCAGTTTGCTGGAATTTTAACAATCCCTCAGCAAGGCCAGGTTTAGCTGATCTGCAAATCAGCTCATTCCTCATGACAGGAGGGTTTGAGTTTTGCCTTCAAGGACTCGAGAGCCAGACCCTGTGACCACTTTGACTCCAAGAATGGAGCCTGGAGTGGATTAAGGAGCCCTGATTCTCCTCATCACTCACTGTGGACAGCCAAGAAAGATTCCTGGTTTTCCTGTAACCTTAACAGCCTTTGGGATGGGTGATTTTACAAATGAGGGCAGGAGATACCTAAGGCATGAGCTGGCTTATCACAAAACCAGTGTTTAACTCAACCCTTATCACTCTTGTTAGATTCAGGAGAGATTATTACACAACTAACAACAAAATCTCAGAAATATTCACGTTAACAAATCCAGGTATTTGCATATATTACATCATGAGGTGTCTCCCAAGCAGACTCCCTAAAACTTAAAAAAATCCCTCAAGAGGGGGTGATGCAGAAATTCCTGCTGCAATAACTGACTGCTTTTGTTATTAAGGTAACTAAACCTGAAGTGCTTCCAAAAAAAAAGAACTCACATCCTCATCAATGCAGAAGCTGATCCCTCATTATAGGTTAAAATAAAAATTAAACTGTAGTTAAAAATCCAGCATATGCACCATAAGGATCTGTTCATGGCTCAAAGGCTTCCCAGATCAAAGCTGGAGGCACCTTCACTTTCCTCTGAGGAGGATGGAAGTTCAGCAAGGAGTATTTCAGATTCCTGTGCAGAATATTGGGTATTCAAGTTAAAAGTCTATACCAAGTCCAAAAGTTAATTTTAGATTTTTTTTTAAACTCTTGAGATCAACAGCCATGAAGTGGCTGCTGTGCATAAACACCTTTTCATGTCATTTTTGAGTGCTTCATAAAGAAGGGTAATTTTCCTTTTTTTTATTTTCCTATTCTTTATTTTCCTTTTTTCCCCTCTTCCTATTTCACAAGCATAAAACAGATGCAGAAACATTTCATGTGCTGTGGAATCGGCCAACTCACTTCATGTGAGACCCCCCTTTGTTCCCTGTTAAAAACCACTCCACAGGGGATATAAAGGAAATGTTAAAAACATCGGTCTTGTCATGTTTTTGTTCACACACACGGAGCAATGTAAAAAATAGTTAATAATTCTCATTTTAAATAAATATCAACTGTTCCACCATTCCCCCAATATTCAATATTGATGACAGGAGACAATTTACTGCTCACACACACAGGGATTTGGGAGTGTGGGGGTGGAAAAGTGGCAAAAAAAGCTAAGGGAGCACAGAAAAATGTTTTAGCAAAACTCTGGCCTGCCCAGATATAAAGAAAAGTCCTAAATAAAAAAAAAGGGGGAAGAAAAAAGGAAAAAAAAAAAGCAGTATTCCATAGTTTAATGAGCCAATTCTATACAAAACCCATCAGTCCTCTCAAACATGGATTTAGTAGATCAGCTACTCACATTTTTTTGTTGCAAATGTAGAATTTCAAACGCTACAGGCCCAGAAAAGAGAAATCAATCATGTTACATAACCCAGTTTTTAGATGACACTCCCCTGCCATCCACCTGCACAATTCTTCTGCTTCTGCCAAAAAATGAGCACAGGTTAGGCAAGAGCAGCTCAATCCTTGTAAACAAAGACTGCTTGGAACCATTAAAATGTTGTTAACCTGCACAAATCCCAAATTCCAGCACTAATTAAAGCATGTGGGCTTAAATCCATGTTTTCCTTTCCAGTATTGCACTTAATATCTTCAGGAGGATGAGAACTTTGATAAAGACACAGCTGATACAGACCAAGATTTTCATTTTCTCTTTTTGGTTGGGTCACCTTCCTTAATTATTGAAGCAATGAACAGGAAAAAGTTACAAAATCCCAACGTGTGCATATAAAGAAGTAATAAAATTGACTGAAACAGGAATTTTGTCATCACAGCTTCTCCTGAACAACAGCAGGAAAATTCCTAAAGCCAAACCAAAAAACACACTGTGAAAAACAAATTGTGATCCATTTCTGCAAGGAGTGCTGGAATCCAAACCAGAGTTCTGTAAATACATTTATGGGAAGTGGTAAAAAAAACCCCACTGAAAATCCCAGTAAAACTGCAATTCTCATTGTAATCTGAAAATCTGAAATTTTAAATCTGTAAATCTGAAAATCCGGAACTTAAATATCTGAAGTGCACAAGCAGCCAGAACTTTGTGAGGCTCAGATTTAAGATGTTATTTAATTTTATAAGAAATTGTGGTTTGCAGTTTGAGATTCCTTGGGAAAAAAGAAAAAATGTAGGCAGCAAAGCAGCAAAGAAACCAAGCAAAGCTTCCTCTCATTGTAGAGAAACTTTAGTCTCAGCTTAATTTTTAATTTTGGGTTGCCAAACACAACTGCAAGAACTTGTAAAACCAAGGCCATTAATTCAGGCAACAATTGAAACAAACTTAAATTTAGATCCAAATGTGCAGAACTCCCTCTGTTCAGATTTATCTCTGGCCTTGAAACTCAGCACAGTGATCCCTGTGAAAGGAAACACTGCAGAGATCAGCAGGGAAACGCTCACCTCAGAGAGACAATTTCATTCCTAAATTCAATACCTCAAAGGGTGACGAGGCAAAAAAAGGGTCTCTTCTTTTGCAAGACAATTTGATCCTAAAGTTCTTAGAGTTATTCTAAAAATTGCCTCAGCTAACTGAGAATTTTGATCTCTGTCATTAATGTTTCTTAAGGATTTTGGTCAAAAGTTGAATTAAGCAGTATTCTTGGATTAATTAATCCAATGGACTGTAATATGCAAATATTTCCTTTTCCTCTCTCTTTAAGGTTATTTTGAAGCCCCTTCAAGTGGGTTGAGTTTTCTGTACCTCACAAAACAATAAGATTTTCAGACTTTTCTCCATTTCAGTTTTGGGCTGAATTCAGGAATTAAAATTTGGGATGTGGTTGCTCATGTCAGAAGTACAAAAATTACCTTCTGAAGAAAATATAATTCTGCAGTGGCTGCCTCTTCCAGCATGGAAAGAAGTTTCCTACTGCTTTAGAGTGGAGAAATATTTGAATATCAAGGTTGAATTTTCTTTTTCCACTATGACACCAGGAGGGGTCAACAAGAATGATAAAATTAAGATTTAATTGTCCAAAGAAGGTGAAGTGAAGGAAGCACTTGTCTAATATCATCTGACTTTAAGTCTAAAATAAAGTTTAATATCACAGAATGTAAAAAGAGTCAGTAATAAAATAATATACATTAAATATTCCTCTCACTACTGCTAATAGGAACATACATACAGGGTTTTCTCATTTACCAAAAGCCTTTGTAAATGACCTGATTCTAAACAGCTTTTTTTTTTGTAGATATTGTAAACATTTAGAATTTCTAAGGCTAAAAACAGGCACAAGTCTTCCATGAACAGTTATCATTCCTAAAAGCATTAAGGAATATATTCCAAATCTGCTATTCCTTTTGATAACAATGGAAATAATTGAAGTGTAACATTATAATTCACAATGTAGATTCTTAATTAAAAAGAAATACAGCTTAACCCTGACAAACAATTAATAATATATAGGGAATACTCCTTTTTTTGTTGTTGTTTTTTTAATTATCTAGTACATCAGAATGACATTTCCAGAATCTTTGTGCTGGGTACGACTCAAATTTTATAAAGTGGTAAAGTTGAAGGAGGAACTAAAACATTTCTAAGAGGGTAAAACTGAAACGTCAGCTTTAGTAGCACCCCAGATTCCCACCAATGCAGGAAAAAAATCTGCAATTCCATCCTGAAGCCACGTAGTTGGTGGCACCTTTGAGCAGATGTTCAGACACTGCCCTCCATCCTTCCCATGAGGTGATTTTGTTTTGTGCCTCGTTAAGGTACCTGAGCCAACAGTCTGATTTCGGGCTGGTTTTTCAAGTTTCAAGAGGTTTTCCCAACCCCTGCACCAGGTTCCCTTTGCTGCCAAGCAGGCTGATCCCAAGGAATGTGAGCAGCAATGCCACTGCCAAGAATCTTTGTGTCCTCTGGAAGTCCTTGCATCCCTTTGCTCTGCCACCACAACTCACCACCAGGTGATCTTGAACTCGTAGATGGGGCGCTTGCAGTAGTAGTGGTTGATGAGGTGCTTGTCGCACACGCCGATGCACTGGTGGTCCACGGTGATGCCGCGCGCAGCCAGGTCGGTGACAATGCAGTGCAGGAGGTCGTAGACATCGGCCACGGCCTCCCAGGGCCCGAAGGACACGTCCACCTCGCAGTGGTGCTCGAAGAGCTTCGTCTCGCTCTCGCTCCGCTCGAAGCGCAGCGAGTTGAAGTGGGGGCACTCGTAGGGAGTGATGGGCATCTCCTCTTTGAACACACACACCTTCAGCTTGGCAAACCTGGCTTTCCTCTGCATGGCTCGCAGCTTGGCTATCTCGATGATTCGCTCCAGATGGTCTGAAAAAAGAAAAGGGCAAAGACTTGAGAATTACAACAAAGCACCAAGGAAAAGAGATCGAAAGCAATTGTTTCACGTGAAACATTTCACTGCAGTTATTCTCAGCGTGGTATTGATGCCATGAAGATTTTTGCCTTTTCTTTTATACCCTTGTTATACCTTTTTACAACTTCTGTATTCCTAGTGCTTTTTGCCTACATTCTTGGACTTGTTTGTCAAGCTAAGAGACTCAACATTTTAGAAGCTTCATAGCTGGGGATCAGTGTGCCCCAGAGCCCAAGGTCCTCTCCAGAACACATTCTGTAAACCAAGATAGAACCATCCAGGGGAAGGTTCCTTGGGGAGGGGGGCTCACTTGAGCCTCTCATTGGGGAATCTTGGATAGATCTGCTAATTAGTAACACCTATAAGGTTATACACGATGTTGGGAGGACACACACACTCGGGCGGGGTGCATCTCGATGCATATGACCTGGACGTGTGCACCTAAGGATCCTTAAAATAAATACCAAGGTAAAATCCCTTTTCCCCTTCTAACTGTGTCTGACCCTTGATTTTAACACCAGGAAAAGGTATCAGCATTAGCAGCATGTAACAAAACATAGAATAATCAAATCAATCTCAGTTATCTGGTGAACTTGGTGGCCCTTATTAATATGCCCAAGTTATGTGGTGAACTTGGTGGCCTTAAGTTTATTCAGTTGCAAGTTGTCCTGGGTTGCAGCGTATTCTATTCCCATCCTCAGGAGCTGTTGAAATCAGGTGGGGCAGTGTTTCCTTGCCTCCTCCCCCCAGACTATCTTTCTGTTCATGGCCCATCAATGCCCTGCTGCATGACTCCCAGATAACTCCCTCCGGACTATCTTCTGTTAATGAGCCTAATCAACACTTGGCCTCATGACTTTGCCTCATGAGATGCTCCACCCAGAGGGAGGAACCAAGCATCCCATCATGGATATAATCTGAGATTCTGAACACCAGAGACAACCCTTCCACTGGATTTCGAGAGTACAGGAGCCACACAGCCACCACTGGACCTTCTGAGGAAGAGCAGACCCCTTTTTCCTACAGGATCACCTCTTCAGAGGACTGCAGCCACCATTCTACCAGACTGCTACCACCACCCTGCCTAACAGGGACTCAAGTTGTATCTTGGCTCTGTCAGTTTGAACCAGTGTTTTCTTTTAGTTTTTTTTCCTTTTCTTTAATTTCCCCATTAAATTGTTATTCTGACTTGGTGCCTCCCACTAGTTTGTTTTCAAACTAGTACACAAGTCCTGACAAAACAAATACAGACAAACCCTCTCATTTAATAATATTATGGCCTAATCTTGCTCCCTTTTAAGCACAGAAATCCACACCCTGGGATGCAGCAGGATGTGGAGACCTCAAAGATCCAAACAGCATGAAAAATACAAAATAAACTTCCCAGCTGCAATGGGATTAGTTTGGGAGCTGAAAGCAGATGGAAAGCACGAGGTATAACACTGGAATCCCACTAGAAGAAACAGTCAGTGCTACTTTGTTTATTTACCTTTGTAATATGGCATTAGGCCCAGGAAAGCTTGTCTAACTTTTTCTCCTTTAAGAGGCTGGATATCCTCTAGATTGTCTAGCAATGGTCCTATGGAATAATACTGAGCTTCCTTGTACACTGACCTCACTCGTTCTCGTGGGGGCAGGTCACCAGATCGTAGGAAGTTTAGTATGTCTCTGAAAAAAGGGCAAAAATATCATTAACAAACACATTTCTGCCAAAACTCTTGCAGATGGGAAAGGAGAGGAAATGCTAGATATTCATTGTTTGCTCTGTTGAGACAGTAACTGAAATAAATGATCCATATTCCCAACATTTGTTTGTAAAACCGTTTGCCATGTTCAGGTTTCCAAGCCATCATTTCACATTTTGCCTCTCTGTTGATGTCAAAACTCATTTGAAAAAATATCAGTGTATTTTAAACAAAACATTCAATGTGGAGGAAACCATTTATAACACAGAAGAGGCCACAGTGTTTCATGGGAAAGAGATTGTAGTCACTGCATTTCAAATGCAAGGTGTGCTGTGGGCAAAGACCCAAACCCATGAACACTGATTGCCTTTATTAGCAATCTCACCCCAATTCAAACAGAGCATTAGTAATCATGGTTAGTTTAATTAAAAATGAAATAAAAGCTCAGCACTTAGGAAGAAATCCTGGACGTGATGGAGTACGGCGCTACCAGCAAAAATAATTTAGAAAAAGAAATTCTTTAAGGCTTGTGCTTTTTTTTAGCATTTATATCCTGTTTAAAGACTGAAAACATCATTCTTTTAACTTTGTAAGATTCCTAGATTCCTTCCTCCCATTCCCTCTTCATTATAAACACTGAATATCAGTAAAAACCCAGTGTTGTGCAAAGGAGTTTCCTACGTAAAGCAACACCAAACACTTCTTTAAACCATCAAAACAACTTGATACCTTGAAAGGAGGTACTCTAGGGGAGACACTGCACAAATTCAAAGCATTCCTTGTTTTGCCTTTCCCACTGCACAACCACCAAAGAGTTTTGAACTGCAATTACTCCTGTGATACTTTGAAGGCGTGTAACATTAAATGCTGCACAAATATGATTTAACTCTGAGGAAAAAACCTATTAAAAATTAGTTTAAAAATAAGTTTTCGGTAAGAACTTTCCAAGGTTGTCCTGAGGACTCTGTACATACCCAAAGTAGGTGCCATCCCTGTCGATGAAGTACCTGCCCTCAGCATCTGTGGGGATGTAGTGCCTGCCACTGAACATTGCTGCCAGCATGGTGTCCTCGTACCTCCGCAGCGTGGACAGTCTGGTGGTGAAAAACATCCCTCCCACGTTCAGTGGGACAACTTCTGGGAACTGCAAAAGCAACCAGGACATCAGAAAGGAGCCTCGAGTCCTCTGCAGGTGACAAAGGGCACAGCTTCCAAAAGACACTTGCAGTTTGCCACCAGGACAAATCTGTGGTTCCTGCCCCACTGCCACAAACCAGGGAGCTTTGAGGGGTAAAAACTTGGATGCTTTGGCTTCTGGGAGGAATCAGGGAGTGGTTTAATTGTAGCTGGGAATCTGAAACAGCAGAAATCACTCAGCTGGAATAGCAGATATTTGAGGTGGCATTTAATGCCTCCTCTTGGATCTTTTGGGGAAACGAAAAAACAAAACAAAACCCCTTACACAGAATCAAAAGGGAGGAAATCTCAGGTCACCCTTGGGACTTGCACTCTGCTGGTTCCTTTAAACAACCAGACTATACAATACACTGAAAAAAAATCTGTATTTATTTACATCAGGCCTAAAATCTTACTATCACACCCCAGGATGCCATCAGTACCAGAATAAACACTTAACCGCATGTCTCAAGTCCAAACCTGGATGGAACTTGTAAATAAAGCTGCCCAGCTACTCAGATAAATTCAAGAGACTTCGTTTTATTCAAACGTGGAAAGTGAGCCGGATATCCACAACGAAATCCTGAGCAGCGTGTGCTGATCATCCCCATCCTCAGGTGAGCCCTTACCTGCTGAGGCAGCAGAGGTAGCGCTTGTCCTGCCTGGGTGGCGGTGGGAGTGGCCGGCTCTTGGAAATCATCCTCTGCATCCGAGCTCGACATGGCATCATCCGGGTTCGCACTCACTTTGTTCTGCCCCGTGACTACCACCATCCCTCTGGCTCTGGGGAGCAGCTCTGCTGGGTAGGAGGCCGTGGCAGTGCTGAAGGGAGACCCAAATTAATTACCCAAATGACCCGAATCACCGGGGCGCTCCCCGCAGCCCAGGAGCCCGCAGCGGCCGCGTCCCCCCGAGCGTTCCCAGCGGCAGCGTTACTCCCGGGAGAAGGATGGTGCAGGGATGCCGAGCACCGCGGCGGAGGGCTGGGGGCAGCAATGCCGCTGGCACAGCTGTTCCAAGGCCCTCCAGCCCCGGAGCCGCCGGCAGGGGCTGGGGAAGAGCCCGGCATCCATTGGCTGCGCGGTGCAGGGAGCGATTGGCTCCGGCGTGGCTTTGCAGGAAAATGTCATTTGCTGGGAGAATTTGGGTGGCCGCTGGCCCAGCCTGTCCCTCGCCAGGGGCGGGATGCAGGAAAAAGCCCTGCCAGGGGCGGGATGCGGGGACGCGTCCCTGCCATTAGCGACACCCGGCTTCGTCTGTCACCTTCACGGGAGTGCGGACGGGCTCGGCTGGGCTCTGGAATTCCCTGGGAAATGGGAAAATCGGGATTTCTAACCAGCCAGGGAACGCAGACGTTTGCCTGCCCACTGCATCACATCGCACCACACACGGACGCGCGCATGAGACACAAATATTTAACTCTCCTTATCAAGCTGCTAATTATCAATTTAATTTAACAGCTACAAGGCTTCTCAGTCCAAGCTCAACGGGAGAATGGGATGCACTGACAAACGGCATGATAAAAATAATAATTGAGAGAGCAGAGTAGCAAAGAGAAACGCCGCTGCTCTCCTTACACTGCATTATGTAAAATCCCTGTTCCCAGGATGTCTCCAGCAGCATCACAACTCCCTAACAAAGACATTCCACTGCCAGAGGCTTTATCTACCTCTAAACCTTCTCTCAAATCACTATAAGATATAGAAAGAGGAGGATTACTTGCACAAGCACGTCTGGCACATTTATTTATTAACTAAAGGATGCTTCCTCTCTAAATCAGCAAGAAAAAATGACATATAAATTTTAAATACTTTATTAATTATTCTGCTAACAGTCATTGTGCACACCGTCAGATCTCAGCTCTTAAAGGAAATACTGAGTTCAGAGTGAACCCAGACAGACCTGGGATGCTCCTGGGCAAAACAGGTATTTTTAGAGACCTGATCAGACAAAAACTCAGCCTTCTTTCCCCAAAATTTGGAAGTGAATTCTAGATCCTGTTTAACACCCTAATAAACACAGATAAGTAGCTACTCTGAAGCTTCAAACATTTCTGTTTGAGCTGCAGCTCCTTAAGAGGTTTGGCTTAGCTCAGCAGAGGGATTTAATTTCTGTTCTCTACAGTTCATAATCATTTTCTCACCACAGTCCAACGCACAGGCAGATAAATAAGGACAGAAGTGCTTCTGGAGGGTCACATCCTATTAACAATTCTAATATTTGTCGTAAAACAACATTTCTTCTGACATCATCAGTTATCCAAACAACTCAACTATGCCTCACAGATAAAGAATACACACAATATAAATTAAATATTATTTTGCTAGGGATTCCTTTAAGGAGGTAAACAAATTATCACCCAGAAACAGCTTGCAGAAAAACATTTATAAGAGGCACAGTCAAAAATTGAGGGTGAGCCCATATTTACTGTGAATGTATTATTTAAAATGCTGCCAGTGCTTTAGCTGCTATTTCCAGTTCTCTTAAGACTATCCAAAAGAACTCAAGATTGACCAAAGATGTGTTCTTTGTCTGCATTTTTCAAGGATGTCCCATAGATTTCCCTTAAATGGAGTGGACTGTGAATAAACAACATTCACTCCATTAAATACACCAGCATTATTGACCACTGAATGGGGTTTTGGGGTAAGTTCATCCATTTGGCACTGCACCAAAAAGGGCCTCTTTCCTAACAGAACTGGAAGCCTGAGAAAAAGGAATTTTTCTACCTCTTTCATAATCCTCCTTCAATATGACACCAAGAAAAAAAGCCATGAGACAGCATTAATTATGTTCTGCTCAGGAGTAACAACCTTCTCTACCATTGGAACATCCACACAAAACCAACCCTCAATAATGAGGTTTAGCAGAGCAGGATTTCAAGAATAAGCTCAGTGGCAATAAAAAGATTAATGACTGACAAGTTGAACCTGTTTTTTGATGTTCATTAAAAGGTGAGTGAAGTCCCTCTCTAGGCTGGCTTCACCTGTTCACCCACGGAGCAGCGAAAGAGCTGTGCTGGCAGGAGCAGAGTCCTCCTAAAATAAAAACAGAAGTTAATCACTGCATTTCATGAAGAAAACACATCCATCTGAATCCCAGAATGGTTTGAGTTGAACTGGACCTTAAAGATCACCCAGTTCCACCCCCCTGCCATGTCCACAGACCAGGCTGCTCCAAGCCCCATCCAGCCTCGGCTGATCCTCTTCCTGCCACTTAAAGTAATAATTATTTTAAACTATGTGCAGAAATACTCCTTTGTTAAATCTCTCATTAAATTTACAGAATTTATTTATTTAATAAATAAAATGCCTCCATTTCACTTTCAAATACATCTAGATCTAGATCCACAGATAGTTAATGGGAAAACCACCTATAAACAAAATTATCATTACATCAAATATTTGACTGAACCACACATCAGCAGCACCCAACTCTACCAGAAATGCCTCCTTCCAGTCCTTCCACCTGTCATTTAAAAGCAGGGATTGCTTCCTGGAGCTTTGCTGGGGACAGCTCAGATGTTGTCCCACACACAGCAAGGAAAGCTCAGTAAATGAACTGGCCCTGCCAGTTTGGCTTCATTCCCCAGGGAATGACAGCAACCCTTGAGCTGGGCTTGATGCTAAGATTTAAAAAAGCTTTTCAAGGCTCTGCTGTTCCCTCAGCACCTCCATATTGTTTTAAACAACTTTTTCTTAAATACCTTCTGAGGTTGCACCAGTGTTGGCAAAGTTACAAACCTAAAAAAAGTTACATACCAACGAAAAATGACATAAGGGTTATACAGAGTCTTTTTCATTAAGGTACTGATGTATGAACCCATTACAAGAGACCCACACAAACTTCTGATCAAAGGTAACTCTTTGGGATGTGCTTTTTTGGGGGAGAAACCAGCTGGATTGTTAGGAAGGCTCCCCCTTTTTTAAGAGAAACTGGGGTAGAATGACACCTGATTTAGCAGTCTCTGCACCACCAACTTCAAGAGACTCAGACGATGAAAGGTATGTGTGAACACAGAGGGAAAAGACACAACATCCAGTAAATTCCAACAAATCTGCGTCAGAATAGCAAAGAAACATCTTGGAAGAGGGGCTGGGATCTCTGAGCTGCAATAAACTGTGTTATACATTGGACTGGAAAATCCTGGACTGTAAAATCCCAGCATCTCTAGTCATGAACAACAACACAGAGTATGATGAAAGGACAGTGTAATCAAACTTTTGCAGCTGCGAGCAGAGACAGGGTGTATGGGTGGGTGGAATGGGACTCTCCATCACAGTGACCTTCCAGGGCAGGAGCAGGACAGCAGGGACACCTGGCTGGGGGCTGGGAATGACCAGTGGGGACCAGTGGGCTGCACTCACTGGTGCCTGGCACTGCCCCTCACACAGAATTCCCCAGCTTTTAGAGCTTGGAGCCATCTGACAGCTGTGAGGAGCACAGGCATCGAACACAGACATCACCACAGCAGGTGGATGGGGCAGCACAGCCCCAGGTGAGCTCAGGACTGAGCCGGCTGTTGGATACACCAGGTGTCCGTCAATTTAATCAATAATTCATTAATAACTTATTAACAATTAACTCTTAACTCTCACTTCGCGCCTTGCCGGGGTGACAGCCTGACCGGGCAGGGGGGTGGCCCCGGCCGCGGTTCCTCCGCTCCCCGACCCCCTCCAGCCCCGCGGCCTCCCCGCCGTTCGCTCACCTGCCGCGGGTCGGTACCGGAGCCCCGGCCGCGGGGAAAGCCCCGCCGGGGATGGAGGGGATGAGGGGAGGGATGAGGGCAGCGGGGCCGGCTGTCCCCGCCCGCGCTCACCTGGTGCCTGCCCGCGGCTGCGGCTCCGCTCCGGCCCGGGGGGAGCGGCCGCGCCCCCGCGTCACGTACGGGCCCATCCGGGTCCCGGCGGGCGGAGCCGCTGAGGCGGCACCGGGAGCGGCATCGGGACCGGGGATTATCCCTCAGTTCCGCGCAGCTCCGAGGGAAACGCCCGGCGTTAATTAGCCGGGGTTAATTGGCGGCCTCGGGAGCACCGGGGCCGCGCTGCCCTCAGCCGGCACCAGGGGAGGCCCCGGGATCGCGTGTGGGAAGGAGCGGGGAAATCTTCGTCCCTCAAGGCACCCAAGAGTCGTTCGGGGACGCGGGGTTTATCGGTAATCATCCCAAAGGGAGCAACAAAGACACGCAGGAAAAGCAAAACTGTGTCAGATCCTAAGAGGAGAATTTGTGGAAATACAAATATTTTGGAAAAAACTCCTCTCAAAACCGGTGAGGAAGGTTGAAACCACCTTCAGCACCTTGAACCACCGAGGAGAGCAAAAACTGAGACACAATAACCACCCCAAAAACACCTCATAGAAATAATCGTGTTCCACACTGTATCCTAAAGATCGAAACTTCAGGATACAACTCCCAGCAGCAGCTTCCCCCCAGCAGAGCATCTCTGAACACAATTGCTTTTGAGGAACAATTTCAAGAGGCTAAAAATTACCTACTTCTTCCTGCAGTAAACAAATCTCACGTTACTTTCCTTATACCCCTCAGTGGGACACTCCAATTTACTATTTCTTCATCACCCAGCTATTAAAAGCAAACGAAAAGCATTAAATTGCAAACCTTAAAATAAGATCCAAACCTAGGACATGAGATCATATCTTCCCTCACATCAATATCTTGAATTATAATTAACACATCAATATCTTGAATTATTTAAATCTTAAGTTGGAAGCACAACCATTAATTAATAAAGAAATAAACAAAAAATCACATTTAAAGCATTTATTTTGAAAAATAAAATACAAAAGATCATTGAATTGTAATTGTACATGTAATTTATCAACTTTTTTTTCTTTTTTTAAATAAAAGATATTTAACATTTTCCACATATGAATGAAACAAACAACTGTTCCACCAAAAATCTTTTAGGACAAGCACAGACCACTTGTGAAAGCTTCGTACATTTAAAACCAAACTGCTACAAGAAACAAAAAAAATCTGTGAAGATGGAGCTCTGTAATTAAAACAGAGGAGCAATTTCAGAGACAGGCATTGCTTTTGCATTTTTTAAAACCTTAAAAAAAATAGTTGTGCGAATGTAATGCAGTTCTACATTAACAACGGTGATTTTTTTTTGTTTGTTTTTTAACAGATTTACATGCGCTCACAACAGCAAAATTTGGAACAAAAACAGGATGAAAGGAACAGGAGAGAGCATTCTGAAGAGAGCAGGCCATGAGCAGCACACCTCTGATCCCAGGGGGACAGGCCTGAGGGATCATTCCCATGGAAAAGGCAGCAGTTCATCTTCTAAGGAAAAAGAAATAAAGTTATGTTTGAGCTTTCCTGGTAATATTCAGCTTTTTATCCTGGACAGCATTTTGGAATTAAAAATAATGCAGAATTAAGAATAGCCACTGTTGTCTCAGTAGGTGGAAAATCACTGCCAAGACAAATCCCAGCCACTCAAACATTCCTGTAAGGAATGTGGCTGCTTTGTCCATCCTTTATCATTAGAGAGACTGCTTGGAGCATCATGCAAAAAATAATATATTGATTTTCCACTTCTATCCGAAACCCTTGTGCTCCTGGGCTGCAGTGCCATGCCGGAAGTGTCCCTCCCTACAGTGGGAAGTTACTGCTGGGAAGTTCCCAGTTTGGTTTCTCAGAAACTGGGCAGCAGCTTTAGACAGAAATATTGCAGTTTGAAATATAACTTCCAGAGCTAAGTGGCAAAATGAGGTTGATGCTTTAGTCATTTGAGCATTGACTGTGTGCAAAGATTATGGTTTCTCTATGGATTTCACAGCAAAGGCCTGCAATTAATCTCTGGGAAGCTTTTAGATCCATTATTTCTACACTGAGCAGTGCTTTTGGCTATATTTAGGGTGTTTATATTTATGGCCACGTAAGGATCTATTTTGGGGATATTTGTAGGGCACGTTGCCTTGGGCTATTTTTAAACCCATTTTGCCATCTTTTGTTGTCAGGCCAGAAGATCTGATAGCAGGGCTGACAAGTAAAAATCCTGCATTAACACAGGAAATCTTGCATCATTCATTCCTTAATTGGTCTGGAATTTACTGAGCTCCCTGCAAAATCTTGCCATTGTTTATTCAGTGACTAAAATGCAGCTTTTTGAAAATACTGGCTATGAGATGTTAAATCAAATATTACAAATCAGCTCATCTTTAGCAGTTTTCTTTAAAAAACATATCTTCATATTTTGCTTACCCATGGAGTTACAGAAGTTGAACAGAAATTATCTTAACTAAATTAAGAGCAACAAATGAGCAGGACCGCAATGCCCTTTTATTACCTTCTGTGCAAGAAATGTCCATTTTATCTTCTATTCCATAGGTTCAGTCTGTCAAAAAAATAATTAAATTGTCAACTCAATTTATATTAGAGGACAAAAATATTATCAGTGCCAATGTCTGTACTCCAAACCTTTGAGCTGTTCAGTAGTTACAGTATGTTAATACTATCAGCATCAATTTGATCAAGTTTTTCTGGTTTAAGGAATATTCTTTTACTATTTCACAATGCTTATTTTTGTCTTTTTGATGGTCTTTCTTTGCTCTGGACAAATCTGCTCAGAGTTTGGTAAATACTGTATTTAAATGAAGTGAATTGTATAAATCTACCTCCTGGAATTTAGGAGGAACCTCCCTATCATATGGAGTGAAGAAGATATTTACTATTCAGAGTAGCCCAGGTTCTTTTGGGTATTATCACAAGATAATTGGAAACCACAAACAGCATAATTTAACTGACAGATACTGTATGCAGAACAAGGATTTAAAGGATTTAACCCAGGATTTATGCAACATCAAGGGTTTTTTTGCTAGCACACCATCTATACACAGTGTGCTCAACTCTGAAGGATCTCCCTGCATTTTCCATAAATCCTTCCCAGTAATATTTCCCCTCCTGTTAAATCACACCCTATTCCTGCAGTTTTATCTGTGGATAATCCTGCAATCCCACCAGTAATCCCATGTGGAAGCCCCAGGAGTGACCCCTGCCAGGACACCGTGAATTCAGCAGCAGACATGGAACAGACACTCAGTGACCGGGGACAATGCTGGGAGCAACAGGGCTGGAATGGTTCTCCAGCAGCTGAGCAAAGCAGGAGCACTGAGTGATCCAAGCAGGCAAACACTCAGAGAAAAGCCAAGCCCACGTTAGAGATCACACAAAGGCTGCTCAGAAAGAATTGGTGGCCACAGCAGGGTTATATTCTGAAAACATGAAACACACACTACAGCTATTCCACTTCACTGATCCATGTTCATTTTATCTTGCCACGAGACTTCCTTTCTACTGTCTTCTTTGGCTGGAACAAAAGAAATCAGTTTTCCTTTTTAATCAAATCATTTTCATTTGAACGAATGGCTAAGTCAAAATGCTTTGTCTGTGGTAGATTCCTGTGTATTTTTAACCTGTCCCATCCCTGGAAGTGTCCCAGGCCAGGTTGGACGGGGCTTGGAGCAGCCTGGGATACTGGAAGATGTCCTTGCCCATGGCAGGGGGTGGAAAAATATGGTCTTTAAGGTCTCTTCAACGCAAACCATTCTGGGATTTTACAATTCTATGACATCCACACGATCCTACAGTTGGAGAGCTCCACAATAAGGATTTTCCTTTTTGTTTTTTTGCAGGTCCCTTAAGGAGCTGATGACACTTAACAGCATTTGAAAGGTACCAAGTTATGAATTTTCAGTAAAATCTCAAGTTCAATAGCTCACGTGACTATTAAATCAACACCACCCCTTATCCATGGCTGGGTTTGCTGACTTTGATAACATTTCTATTTCTTTTTAAAACCTCTCAGTACTTATAATTCTGCCCTGTGAACTAGACTTGCTTTAAACTAAGATAACAAAAGATAAAGCTCGTCTACAAGTAACAAACTTTGCAGTTTGGTCTGGAAAAGAGGCTCAAATTTTCCTTCCATTTCACAGCAATATTCAAGCGGCTCAGGGTGACAAACACCACTCTTAACTCTGGAGTTACAGATGGATTCAGGAGAAGTTTGGGATGCTGAGTTCAAGATTCCACCTCACGGATAATCAGAAAATCTTGCCATCAATCAGAAAATCAAGCTCATGAAGAAGTGGTTTATAAAAGGCTGTTTGATATCATTTGCTGCTACACCCACAAAAAGGAAATTAATTCAATACTGTACCTGTGGCACTTCTTTAAGGAAGTCAGGAAGCTGAAATTCACCTTTATAGACCTGGAAAAACAGACAAAAAATTATACTACTCAAAGCCCTCATTCACTATTGTTTGAAATGCTGAAGAGCTTCTTAAGGGAAGGAAAACCAAAAGGAAAGAAGATTCTTTTGTATTATTAGCATCCACTAATTCTATGACATTAAATACATTACATATTTTGGCAATATATTGTCTTCTCTCTGGAGGATAATTTTTAAAAGCTCTTTCCTCCTGAGATTAAACATTCCAAAGGGGAAAAAAAAAAGTATTCTGTTCTTTTTTTTCCCCAAAAAGAAGTATGCTTGAAGAGTTTTACCATCCTGACTACTGAACCATAAAGACTGCTCATCCCAATGTCATGACTTTTGTGGTCTTGCGTAATCATTTCAAAATAAAAATGAAAAAGGGGTACAAACCTACTTAGAAAAATTCAATAAAGTCATGAAATGGAAATGGGGCTCCTCCAAAGCCTCGCTCCAAGCTACACTCCCTGGCTTGCGTCAAAGGAAGGAGATCCAGGAAGTCAGGGAATGTTTATGAACAATTTTCTCTGCTCTCCTATGAGCAGATGACCAGAATACAAAGCCTTCCCCAGCCTGTCAATATTCTGCAGTGGACTGGGACTGAGTCAGCTCTGAATTTCCTGCCCAGCAGATCCTGTGACTCACAGGAGATGGACTTGGGATTGGCAACTGCCATCCCAATCCATCCCTGGGATCCAAACCAGCAGGCTTCACTGAGATAGCAGGAATTCCTACACATACACATTGTGGCACTCTGTGCCTTCTGATATTCCATGGTTTAGATAAAACAGGAACAGCTCTCATCTGTGTTCAGCCAGGGGCCACTGTCATTCCCATGGGAACATTAAGGAAAGCCACCCTGGGCAGAAATTCAGTGTGTGGCTGTTGGAGCCTTGTTACACTGTAAATATTTATAAATGAAGGAGAGTATTTCTCATTTTGAGCTTTTATCCAAGCCATTAAAATGCAGGCTGTGTCCTGGAGAACAGGAATGGAAGTTACAAAACAACATTACCACAACAAAAATGTTACAGAATAACCTAAGCAAGGGTCACAAGGAAGAACAGTATTTTCTGTTAGATGGTGATGTTGGAAGGGACAGGAACCTTCACCTTTTCTGGGAATTCTTAAAAACATTTAGTCCTGATGGTGACAGCACTTTGTGACTGATTTAGAACCACAAGGACCAAACCCAAAGCTGTGTCTCCAGAATCCTTCTCCTTTCCTTCTCCTGCAATTATCACTCAGTCTAATTTTTATATTACACACCTATATTTGTGTCTGCTCTAAAAACTTCACCTTTGTAAGAACAGCATTTACCCCTAATAAGCATCTAATAGCAGATAGCCAAGGGCATTCACCCATCAGCAATATCAAGAAAAATAATGTCACTGGAAAGCAAATGTTTTGAGGATATTTCATATAATATTCACATGAAAATATCATCATTTACACAGCACAATTTACCAAGGCAAATCTAAGCAGTGGCAGGCCCAAGATTAGGTTTAATACACAAATTTTGGTTCAGAACTGACACTACCTAAAGGCTGGTTTTGTCAGGATGGAGACTGCAGTGAAACTGGTTTAAAGTAGTTCCAAAAACACTGAGTGGTCCCTTTTGAATCAAAACCCAGGGATCAACAGCAAACCAGAAATTCTAAAAACAATGACTCCATCTGCAGCCAAAGAAATTAAAGAGGCTTCAGATTCCAAATTCTTTTCTGACCAATTTGTAAGTCTAAAACACATCACTCACAGTGGCATTAGAGAGACAGAAGCAGGATATTGGAATTATTTCCAGTCCAAGCAAGAATTCAGTAAAATTGAGAAGAAATGGTGTTTACCATTTCTAAGGGAATTATTTTGCAAGTCCAAATGGAATTCCAAAAGAGGGGGATCTGGAGCCTGTGTCAGTTTGTTGTTCAGTGTTGGCAGTATTCAAGCTGTTCTATTAAAAAACCAAAACACATTCTTATAGCCAAACTGAATGCATGTCATTCTCAAAAAGAGATCAGAAAACAAGTTTCACATCCAGTTGCCTGAGAAAACCCTTTTAAATGCACAGGGAGAACCTCAGAACAGAAGTGTAACTTCTAATTCTTTTTTACAGAAGATTAAAGCATTTCTTTTCACCCACTATCCTGCCTGCTTTGGAAAGAGTCCCATTATATTTGGTCAGTTCCAGTACACAAAAATAATGGGGTTTTTTGTGTAAAAGTCACCCTGCAACCAAGTGTACTTGGGCTTGGTAAGCTTTAAAACATCCAGGTTGCAGAGTACAAGGCTGTTGATGTTTAACTGTAAAAGAGAAAAAGAAAGTAAATAAAGAACACTGGCAAAACCAGACCTGAGCCCCTTTCTAGAACCACTCCACAGCACGTGGAGGTACCCTCATCTTTCAGATTTTCCTGAACTTTTAAGGCAGCTTTAAAGGTTTACACAATTCTTCACCTCTGCTGGACCTGCCAAGGAAGGGCTATGTGAGATGTAAATGTTTACCCACAAGAGACAACACAGAGAGCAGGATTTTACACAGGCCCAGCGATGTCTGCCAAAAGGCAGCTTGCAACCACACCTCAGTTTGCATTTTGGTTGGTAATAACTCTCTTTATGGATTATTAATCATATTTATGTAGAGTTAAGGGGTTTGGAGGTTTGGTTTTGTTGTAAAAAGGAGATAGCAGCACCTCTGGAGAGAAACTACGCAGATGGGAATCCACATAGTAGAAGAAACACCCACTAAAGGGAATATTAAACAAATTTAGAGGACACTGAAAAAGTCTGTGCTGTCAGGGTCACAAGACAGATGGAATAACCCCCTAAATTTTGTTTTCAATATGAGAGAAAATGCCTACAAAGCCAAATGCCTTTATGATCAGGTTAATCAGTGAAAATGGAGATGCAGGGCCCTGAGCAGCTGGGCATTCACACATCTCTGACAGCACAATTATCCTCATGCTCTAGTATAAGTATACTTTTTACCTTTATCAGAGATTGCTCCTGCCTTTAAAATCTCAAAGACAAACTGCTGAAATCCTGGTTGTCATGGATGTTTGGACTCTAAACAGGAGATGGTTCCTCACAATTCAAACCAGGCATGAAACTGGAGCGAGTAAACTCTGTTTTTATCTGTAGATGTTAGCAGCAGCTGAACAGAAACCAGAGCTGGATAACAGCTTTGGGCTGTCATTAGAAGAACCACGTGTATTTGAACAGTCCTGCTGAAAACCACAGCTCTTTCTCTGGAGTTCTGTAACTTCCACCTCTGGATCTCTCCAGGGCAAGGAGCACAACTCCATGAAGAAGTTAAAAGAACTTACTGGAGTGTGTATTCCAAGCATACAAATTTATTTAGTGGGAAGGACGTGCCAAAGAAAATCTGATGTAATTCATTGCAGATGTGAGAGGAAACCACTCTGCCAACCATAACACAACAATACAGTTTCTCCTGGGCAGAGCTCTGCAGCTGGGAGCTGCTCTCTTCTTCTGCTGGGTTCTGGCAAACTGCTGACACTCACTTTTACACAATCTCGTAATAGTGATAAGGACATATCAGACACTGTTCTAACAAGGAGTGAAGCACTTTTGTATTTCACCCTATAGAGACTGGGCTACCAGCTCACACAGCTTAAATATTTGCATTTGCTGCATAATTTGCAGATGAAAACTTCATTTACTTCAGGATGTTGATTTCCTTTCTGTTCAGGATGTAAAATCTGTTAAAACTCTAGGGGGGAACAACAAGTAGCCAGTTATGTATCTCTAAGGAAGGAACCCTTGCAGTCATAAAATGAACAGATCAGCAACAGAATTACAAGAAAACCACAACATATTCAGTGATGGCAGAATCATCCTGCCTTGAAGAGGTCACATGCAGAGATCTGCTGAACAGCACAACCCTGGCCAGACCTTGCTCTCTCTGCTCTGCATTCCTTAACTGAGACAAGAGAAACTGTCAGAAAAGATAATATTGTCAGGCTTAACAGAAAACAGATAAACAGAAAGTTAATGGCTTTGTTATTGAAAACATCAGAAAAATCTGTTGAACTCGTGACTTCCTCAGTGCAGATCCTGTCAGAGATGTTTTATCTCCTAACATCCCACAGCACTGGGAGAGCAACACAAGAAGAGATGAAGTTCCCTTCATGCTCTGTTAGTTCCTGAAACAAAAGCAGAGATGTCAAAGTACAAACACAGGTTGCATCTTGTTATTTTTATGCTGTGCTGCAGGAGCACAGAAAACCAACCTCAGCATTTTGGTAACAGTCAGGTGAAAAATCCAAATTTAGCAGAGAGCATTGCTTCCCTTGCATTACCTACGAGGAGATAGCATTTCTAATTTAAGCACTGTCCTTTAGCTGGAGAAAATCATCATTTTGTCTCCAGACTGAAGAGGAAAAAGATATTTAAGCTGTACATATGGAAGTCACCAGCAGGGGACAGAAAAGGAGAAAAGAGGAATAAAGAACAGGACTTGGGTGTTCAGAAAGCTTAGGGAAACTAATATTTTACACCACACCAGCCATGTCTCTCCATTTTTCTCCAGTACCAGCCCTTGTTTTAGGCATTTTTACACTGCTGGTTCTCACTTTCATGATTAAGAGCAGCAGCTTTAAATTGCTGAGTGTTATTTTCACTGTTAAGTTCAATTTGTGGTCTTTTCCAAGAAGTGACAGATTTTGCTCAGCTTTAGAACCCTAAACTTTATCTGTTTTCAATGAATACAATTCAAGTTCTGTGTTCACTTTAAAGTCTTGGAGACCACAAATCTAAATCTATAAATAAACATAAATATAAGCATAAATGAGCTGCTTCCAGACACAGAATGAGCCAATAAATGGATATAAACAAGATACAGATATTCTTACTATGTACTGAAAAGCAACTCTGGAAAGACTTTCTTTGGACAGCTTCATCCACATTCCATATTCAAGATATCCAGTACAAAACTCTGGGAAAGGCTATCCCAGGTGAAGAAATTTAAAGAAAGCAAAAGCGAAAGAAGCACCACAGTGATTTACAAATTCAGCAGCCCAGAGTACACAGGAACACACTTAACTTGCCAAGTGCCACTTCCAAAAGGCTGGAAAAGCCCAGATTTATTTATTTATCCATTTAACTAAATGCTTTCTTCTCCAGGCTGCAAGGAATAAACTAGCACAGGTTCCTGGAGGAGCAAGGGAAACCCACAAAAGCTGTCCCTGATGGGTCAAACTCACACACCACAGTCTGAAACATTTTGAAATCTTTCTGTTGCTCCATTTTTAAAGAAATAATCTAAATTTTGAAGATGAACCATCTTTAACTCTCTTGCTCTTAGCATTCATTCAGAACATCACCCTCATTTTATCTGTACAAACCACACATGGAAATGTAATTTTGTCAAAGAACAAGTGACTAGAAAACTATAGACTGGGTACTACAATAAGCAACAAAATTAAAATGCTGTCTGGGGCTGTAAGTAAACCTATTAAATTAAAATAGCAGCCAAAATATTAATGAGTCTTCCATATGTTTGCAATATTTAGAGCAGCTTCAGTTTTTAACAGCTGCTCTTAGCAATAAACAAACAAATTATCCTTCAAAACAAACTTGGAAAAAGCCTCAGTAAACCCTCAGCCTTTGAAATCAGGCTTTAATTTCTTTAGAGAGATGCTCCTGGCTTTGTTTATTACCTGAATTTCTCTCTTGTATTTTGAAATCAAATACATTTCAAGAAGACACAGAAATCCAGACAATTTTTACAGCTTGGACTGAGCTTGCAACACACAGGTGGAAGCCTTAGAAAGGTCAGCAGGCTGTAAAAATCTGTGTAAATTTTATCAGTGAGACACAACCAATACAATTTGCAATTTCTAGTATTGAACACTATTTTTAACTGAGTGCAGAAAAGTTAATTTCTTTGTGAGCCTTTCAAAGCAGGGAACCTATAAATTGTAACCAAAAAAAGGTGGGTTACCTTTTCCATGCTGAGCTATCAGCAATTAATTAAAACAATCAACCTGCCAGCCTTTAATACACTGTATGTTTTTAATGACATTTTTTTCTAAAAAGAAATAATACAAAAGTGTTTAGAGGCTTCACAAACCCAAATTCCTTTCTCATTCCTATCTACCCCGTCAGTATTCCAACCAGTTTTTTCAGGATCAGAAGGCTGGTGGAAGACAGTCCTTTTAAATAGTTAATTCAATTTTTTTCCCTGATTACTCTGCTGCAGCAGCAAAAGTCACCTTCTTTTAATAAACTATACATGCCCAAAAGAACAGAAGCAGAGTTATTAATTCTATTTCCAACAATGGTAATGAGCTTTTCAACTGATACCTCCAGGGATAAACAGCTCTATAGCCTAACTACTCACATTCCAACAACATTAAATTCAGACTTAAAACCCTTAAGTTTAGATTAATCAGCACCAGACCTTCCTCCATCTTTGGGTTGTTCTACCAAGAATTGGAAAATCAGACATTTTGATCATCATGGGCTGTTTTCTATGGGTCATTTTTCAAACTTCTACGAGTTATTTGGGGTGTAATTTTGTGACAGAGCTTCTGCCAACTCTCATGTATAAAAAGCTGAGCTCATCCATCAAGTCTGAGGTCCAGACAAGAAAGCTTTTTCCACTGCTAACCAGTTCCCAACTATCTGGGCAGTTCTCAGCTGCACACACCAAGAAGCACAGCTCAAGGTCCTGAAGAATTCTTTCATTTTCCCCCAAGGAAAACACGTTGTAAAGTATCAAAAAAGTATCAGAAACAGACTTTAAAACCCCAGACCAAACCCAAGGCTCCTGCTCTATAGCTCATATCCATTTAGGCAGTAATTAAACACAAAAAAGCCTTACCCTCCTTGTGTTTTCCACCACTTTTTGATCTGGTTTCCCATAATTGGGTGGGTTGGCATAGGGATCATAGCCCAGTTTGGCCAGCATGGGGGCAATCACTGGCATGTCCTGCAGGACATCAGCAGGGATCTTCCCAACCCATTTGGACAGTGCTTCCACATTCACTGGCTTGATGACTTGGTCAGTGGATCTTTCAACCCTGAGGAAGGAGAAAAGAAATTTCTATTTTCCATTCCAACCAATACTTCTTCAATTGCATTCAGATCTTTAACTTGTTTTGTTTGGGTTTTTTTTTCCCCCCCATTCTTCTTCTTTCCCTCTCAAAATTTCATGTTTCTACAGAGCTGATGGGAAGTGAAGTTTTAATGAGAAGAATTTGCACAATATTTGCAGATGCTGCCTGGTTTAGGCTCTCACGCTGTGCTGGAGCAACTTTTTTATAGCATAAAGGCAGCAGAGAAAGCCCAAGAGCTGTTAAGTGAAAAGTAAGCACACACCTACACATAAAGCTGTTTTCCCACTGGCATATTCCCACATTTCCTGTTTAATTATCTTAGATGTATTAGAAGTATTCTAAATTCAAATCCATGTGATATTTCTTCTCACACCCATTCTGTGATTCATCTTTTACTTTTTTAACTTGTTTAATAAAAGAGAGACCTGAGATTGACAGAAAGCTACAAACTACAGAAATATTTTTTATAATCATTCCTTTGATTATTTGGTGTTTACACAGTTCTTAAAAATATTTAGAAAAGAGTTGATTTCTTGTTCATTTAAGCAACAATCCTAATGTAATTTTCATTTTTGCTCTACTTTTGTGGAGTGTTTTCGTTGTGTTTTCTTTTTCCAGGTTAAAAATCTGGCACTGCTTTGTTCTGCCACATTCCTGCCTTCTTTACACACAACTTCTTGACTGTGCTTATTTCAGGCTGAGTAATTGAAAACTCTCTGATTTTTTTACTCTAAATAATTTAATTGTTTTTTCCTGACCTCAGAAAGAGTTTGGACATTATTGGATATATAAAAGGAGTATTTCTATCAGCCTCAAAGCTGATGCTGAGCACACAGCTGCCACCTTGTTCCTCTTTTTCACTTCTCATCAGAGCTAAAATCCTTCCAGGACAGAGGCAGGAAATCAGTCATTCAGTGCTGGAAGGTCAGGAAAGTGAAATAAAATTTAAGTACAGTCAACAAAGAACAAACCAGACAGGGACATGATCATAAGGAAACTGTCTTGGCAAGCAGGGCCTTCAGACCGGTGTTTCATGGAAGCTGAAAAGGATCTGACAACAAGAAAACCTCTAAAACAACCCTGGAATTTTCAGCTTTATCCTCTTCAAGCATTACCAAGGACTCAAAACCAAAAGCAGGATCTCAGAAGGGGATTTTGGGACCAGGGAGTTGTGACTAAAGTCAACCTTCCTGAGGGTTGTTGGCCTGAGCTCACAAGTTTGGATGGAAAACTAAAAATTCAGGCAGGTTTGTTTTTTTTTTTGATCTTTCTAATTAGAAGATGAACATCTGACTCCACATTGAATTAGCAAGAAAAGAGCTGCTAAGAATTGAGATTCAGAAGTTCAAAGCAGCAAGGCAGAGGCCAAAGCACCACAAGAGTCAGGAGTCCAGAGGTGGATTGGGACACTCAGGAAAAAATTACCACGAGATGTTTGAAAAATGGAAGATTTAGGGTTCTCAGACAGAGCCAGCCAAGGCCAAAACCCCTTCACCAGAACTGCAAATTGATTTAAAATCAGGATGATGATACTGGGAGAAGCAGGTAATGGGCCTGGCTAAAAGCTTGCTGGACCCTCAAAAAAAAAAAAAAAAAAGAAAAAAAGAAAAAAAAGGGTGTTACAGATCAATTTGAGCCTAAATTTGTACACATATGGATTCCTCATCCTGATGTCAAATTGTCAAATTTTAAATGTGTGTTTTGTCCCTCTGGAATTTTAGTCTTTGGTAACAATACCCTCAGCATGAAACACTTCCTGGTGATTGATAGCAGGGACTACATTTAGCTGCTCCCAAGCACTCATAAAAAATACCCTGCTCCACACTTGGCCTGCTTAAATCCCCTTCTGTCCCTTCAGTTAAGGTGGGAAGGAAAATAAAACCATTTGTGGGAAAGATTCCTCAGATAAAGAACTTCTGAGGACTGTGGGGGAAGACAGATTGGGGACAGGAGGAAAGAAACACCTAAAAATTCAAACAGAAAAACAAGAAAACCCCAATTCTTGAGAAAATTGATGATATGTGCCTATGGCAGTGATTCCAGCTCCCTGCAAAACCCCAGGAAGTTCCAGCTTTGGAAGCAGCTGGAAGCACAGCACACAGGACTAACCCCAAATAATTCTGCATCTGTACCAGAATCAAACGAGAGCTATGTACTAAATATAGTAAATTCTGAAGTAATTCTGCCTAGACAGCTATTTCCATAATAAACCTAATAAAAATTGCTCTAGAGGGGTTGACATTTCTTTACATCAGTGGTCAGCACAGCTGCTTTCACTTAGGAAAATGCCAGAGCTCAATTAACAATCCTGGTTAGAGCATAGAGTCCATAATGCATTCCTTCAACAGCCACGTTGGCAGGGATTTCAAACCACAGAAAATTTCACACTCCTACAAATCCTGCACTGCACATCCCTCTAGCCCTTGCAGTGATTCTGGATAAAAATCAAACTAAGGGGTGAGAAATAAATGCTGAAACATTTATTTTTTGTTAGCAGGTAATAGTATTGTTATAAAGGTCTTTTAGTGACACTGTGATCTCCTTCTCAAAATGTTTTTAAGTATCTCAAAATGACAAAAACTTGTCAGATTTCTCTTCAAAAAATACCTCCAGGCATCTTAGGTTGGACCTGAGCCAGCAGTATGGATCTGAAGTGGATGCTGAGCCTGTCTGGAAGATCTGGAGGTCTTACAGGTGAGTGAAAGATGATTAAAGCAGGGGGCTCTGCTTGTTTTCATGAGTTTTTACACAGTATCACAGCTGGGGATGGCAAACCCAGCAGGTTTTAACTGGTACAGAGACATCAAACTGGGAAATCTCAATTTCCCCCCTGCACAGTTTCAACTGGAATCATATAAGTACACAACACAGGCACTTATGTTGAAGGTTTTCATATGCACTGGGTTTTCTACAGCCCTTGAAAGCCTGAGTCACTGAAATCATTATCAAATCCTGCAACTGAAAACCAAATTTCACCACCCACTGCAAGGGTATTTGATTAGATAAACCCCACCCCAGACATAACACCCATTACTCAGTCTTTTTCCACCACTGCCAGAGCCTCCTGAAATCAGAACTTGCTTCCACAGATCATCTCCTGAGAGATAATAGAAGCATAAAGAGCTCTGTGACCAGACTGAATTGAGGGTCACAAGAACATGTCCATACTCTTAAATGTGAAAGTTTCACTAAAAAAAAATAAACACGAGGCCACATTTTACTTTGAACAATCCATTTTCTTAATTTTTAGAAACAAATATTCTCAACTCCTCACACCCCATTCCACCAGATCTAATAAGAAGTATCAGTAAGAATTCAGCAAGGTTATTGAGTTTTAGAGTATGAAGGTCCATTAATTTTTAAAAACGCCAATCTGGAAGCTGTAAGGCAGTAATATTTTACTAGAAATGGGATTATACAGGGTTATTTTTTACAGGACACTTAACAAAGCTTGGCAACCACTCATTTATCTCAGTAAAAATAAGTTACCCCCACTGAGCTGCTGCTGAAGCAGCAATGAACTCCAGGAATTAGGGAAAAGTTCCCATGTGGATCAGCTTCCAGGGAGGTATCACAGTGCCCTGCTCCAGGTTAATGTTTCCACAAGGCCTCAATCTGTCATCAAACAACACTGGCAAAAAAAAAGGGATGAGATCCCTTCCTGATAACTCTGAACACAGTGGAGGCTGTTTCTTCAGTGGGAATGGTGATGTGAAACCTCCAGATTGTAAATATACAATTGTTACTTGAGTTTTAAGTTCTCTTTGTAATCACTGATAATAATTTCATATTTGCTTTCAATCAAATGCCCTTACAATATATTAGAAAATCCATAGCCATGTTCCTAGGCATTAAATAAAGAAAATCTCCCCATTTTTATTTCTCAAAACTGGAGTTTAAATAAATAGAATCACTCTGTAACAGTCTGTGTGTGCTTGCTGTGCAAGTTGCCTCTTACTCAGAAGCACTTGGCCAGTGCTGATTATTCAAAATCCAGAAGTTGAGTAATTTAACTGGGCAGGCCTTGCTGCTGGAATATTCTTATTCAATATTTTAAAACTTAATCTGGTGGATTCAAAAATAGGAGAAGTGTCAAAAATTGACATTTTTCTCTCTCAATGTAAAGATGAAACAGCTTCTGTATTTCAGTTGTTCAGCTGTGAACAGTGGCAAGGAAACCAGAGGAGTTTAACTAGAGAATTAATCAGATTTTCTTTTAACAACACCCATCTTGGTTTTCTAAGCAGAGCTGGATTTGGGTTTCTGAAAGTAGCTAGATCAGGTGCACAGATGGCCCAACAGAATCATGAGAGATTTGCTTACAACAAGGTTAATTTTCATCAAAATGCTTGTCCTTTTAGGAGCACATGCCAGGAGAAAAGCTGCCAACTCTGCTTTCTATTCTCTTGGAGCAGTTTCTCGAGTTTCCTGGAAGAGGATGTTCTTGGCAAATACAACTCCGAGGCCATTCCTGCACTGACAACAATATTGTTGCTGAAATCAAATGGGTGATCTTGCTAGGATGGGTAACACCAGTCTAGATAAAACAGCTCAGGTTTATTTTGGGGGACAGAGAAAAGCAAAGCTGATATCAGATGTTCAAATTCAAGTTAGCCTTGACCATTAGAAGTTTGTTCTTTTGTTATACACCCACACACACATTAGTGGGACAATTGTTCAGCAGAACCAATCTGAGACTGCAATTTGTTAATTAGCAGTGACTTTTAGCAGAATCCTTTTCCAGATTCATCATAAATCAGCTGCCCAAGGGAGAAACTGCAATCAAGTTATGACTTTTACATGCAAAATGTGCTATTTTAGAACAACACAAGGTGAAGGATGAAGGCTTATACTTACTTGGAAAGAGAAACCCCCCCTGCTTTTCCAATCATCTCCTCATGGTGCAGCACTGCCTGGTTCCATGGGATGTGCAGGAACTTGAGGAGAGTCCTCATCCACCTCTCAGGATGCAGCACCAGCTGTTCATAGTGCACCAGCATGCACCTCTCAAAGCCCACCTCCATGCACTGGTTGTACATGGTTTCTATGGCACGGTTCCACTTGGTCAGGCAGTCCCTGTAGCTGTTCAGGTCAAAGCCAGCTATTGTGACTTTCCTGGAGATCATGGAATGCACAGATGCGCGGCCATCTCGGACCATCAGGAGGAATTTGGCATTAGGGAAAATTCTGGCAAGATAAGTTAAGGATTTTAAAGCAAAAGGATCTTTGTTACACAAGTACGGAGCGGGCTCGCCGTGTTTCACGATGATCTCCAACAAAAACGCCTGCATGGCTGAATCCAGCACCTCATCCGTGACTCCAGCCTCATCCAGGCGGATTTTTTCCTTGCTGGACCTGGCCCACATCTGCTTGACCGCCAGGATCCTGGGGATCACCCTGGTCTCCTCCCCGCAGCGGATGTCGGGGTGCGCGTCCAGCATGGCGCGCATCAGCGTGGTGCCGCTGCGGGGGACGCCGCCGATGAAGATCAGGGGCATGTCCTTGCTGTAGGGCAGGCTTCTGTTGGCACTGGCACTGGGGGCTGTCCTCAGCGTGCCCCTGGCACTGTCCCCCCCCCTCAGGGGCTGGCTGCGCTCCTCCATGCGGTGGTGGCACTCCATGGCGTGCTGGCCCAGGTAGAACACGGTCACCGAGCTGATCACCAGGCAGGCCAGCAGCAGGTTCTGCTTCAGCTTCCCAACCATCTTGGGAGAGAGTCACCTCAATAAAGAGACCTCCTACTCCAAATTATCCTCTAGTTCACGTGCCATGGGAATCCTAATCCAAAATAAATTAAGGTCTGGCAAGCGGAGAAGAAAATTTAAAAAAACAATTAGAATTTTTTTACAGTAAATCAACACAGAAATTACTTTTCCAAGAAATGAGACAAGATTAAGTCTGAAACCCCAAAATACAAGCAAGGTTTCTTCTTATTTTTCTTTCAGTTTGGCTTCATAAAACTGTGTTATTCAAAAGTCATTTTTTATTTCTACAGATGAGACAAAAAAGACTATTAGAGATGATTTCTAGACATGCATTAAGAGTCTGAACAAAACTTGTAGATAGAAAAAAAAAGTCAAAATCTGTCTGTTGAATTCCATTTCCAAGAAGGACTAAGAACATGCCATGTTTTATAGTGAGTATCAGAGGATTATATCCAACAATGGCTTAGATAAATCTTTATTCTGCTGCTGGGTGACTGTATCTTTATTTTTCCCATTTCTAACAGTTCATATATAGACAATAATTTTATCTGTGTTCTGTAGCTCACCTGCTTTGGATTTTCAGATCAGGTAGGCTGAAAACTGACTCTTCTTCCCAAAATTCCAATGAAATAAGTACTCTAATGGAATTTTTAAGGAAGAGCTGGCTGCTCAGGGCTGAAATAGTTCACTGAGCACTCTGAATCACAGATGCTTTTAATTGGGAGGAGCTCCAAGTACGGAGGTACCGCCAACATTTTAAATGATTGGCTTCCTCCAAGCTTTTCCATCTCTGTCAGCACTGCAGGACACATCCCTGAACGGAGAAGATCCTTCTGCCTGCTCCCTGCTCTCTCCCCAAAGCATTATCCACTTAACCTTTTCCTCCTAAGATCCAGTTGTTAGCTGGAAAATTCCTGATTTGAGCAAGGTTCTCCAGCCCTGTCCCTGTTTTATGGGAATGTGCAGCCAGCCAGCAGCCAGAGGACAGAATTCCCACTTAGCAGTGGGGAAAAGAAGGGAATTCCTCACGCAGGAATCTGTCACAGTATTTTTCTCTGGCAGTGCATCCAACAGAATGTTTTGCCCTTCACATTAACAAAGCTTATTCCAATCAACAGTTGTCACAATACTCCACTCAAAGTTCAGCTTTTAGTCTCTTTTACCAAATTAAACTCAAATATAACTCAAAGATTAATCCCCTTCTTTTCCTGTGAAGTGGCCAACACTCTCTGGCCAGAACAAGGAAAGATCTTTGGGATAAGGATGACATATGGAAATTGCTGCCCTTCTGCAAACAAACCCCACCTTCCCCTCCTCCCCATGAGTAAGTGCTCTGGAGCACATCTGTCAGCCTGAAGGATTATAAAAGTTATTATTGCTCTGCTGTTAACAGGAATTAAATTGACAGCGGTTCAAAATCACAACACGGCAATCAGCAATCCCTTGGCAGCTTTTAAGGTGAGCTTTGAAATGATGTGGGGTTTTTCTACCTGAGAAGAGCCAAGTGCCACTCACCTCACAAGCACAGTCAACTTTTACTAAAAATATCCCAGAACAAACCCCACAATCACCCAAACAAACACAACCCACTCACACAAAACGAGCTGAGGAAGTTGTAGAAGACTGCAATGGTAGAGAGGCCTTTGGCAGCAAGTTTCAAGTGTCAGAATAAAAAGAATTCCCAGAAAAATGTATGTGGAACTCAAAAAAAAAAAAAAAGAATCTACAAGTTTCATCACAAGACAGTGCAGCCAAGCAGAATTGTTTGTAAGTGAATTTTCTGCCCAGAAAAGTCAGGCCTATGAGTCAGCCCTGAGATGATGTTAGCACAGCAAAACTGAGTGCTTTGCTTTGTTTCCATCTCCTGCACATACTTAATTCTCCTGCCCTCTGCCTCCACGCAGCAAGTCAAGACCTTTTTCCTCAAGTTCATCCAAAAAATGTTGAAAATTTTTAGCTTAGTCAAGAGGCAAGTCATTCATTTGTATTTTATGCTAGTACAGTATGGGGGCTGTTGGTGTTTAAAACATTCCCTGCCAGAGGCAAAAAAAAGACGCTCCATCACCAGGCAGTAACAATGAATCCTCTGGAGCTCCAGAGCTCAGCCTTCCACTTGGGAGGCTGGAAAGGGAGCACCTCCCTTCTGTTCAACCAGAGCTTTTCCAGGGCTAAGCTGAGAGGGCAGTGACAGTGGCATCACCCATCTCAAGATAAACCCTAACCCCCCCCCCCACACATATAAAGCATTTCTCAGTGATTAGCTTGTCCTCTGCTTCCATGGCTTGAACTCCTGGCTCAGATTCTGGCCATGAGATCTCCTTCTGGGAAGAGCACAACTTAGATTTTATGGGATATGTTTTGTTCCTGATCCACCCAAGTGCAGTGAACAACTTTCCCTTGTAGTTCCCGCTGTAGGAACTACAGAAATGTTTTCACACATTTGCATTCCCTTGAACTTAGGCTTTTCTGATGGGTTGGTTTAAATGTAAAGCTCTGAAAAATGTAAGAGGACAGAGTTTGAGCTCTACTCTTCTGGAGAACTTTGCTGGGAGGAAAGATCACACTCAGCTCTGTGTCAACAAGCCACGAGGCTCCACAGGCATCCTCAAACCCATTGTCACTCTCTTGGAGAAGGAGAAATGAAAATGTTGTTAGGACTTTAAAAAGTAAATGTCAACTCTATCAGTTTCTTCCCTGCCTTTTCCTCCACCTTTCGCTTTTTCTCTCTTAAAAGAAATACTGGAAAGGCAGCAGATACTGGGAATTCTCAAGAATCATCCTCAAAACAAGATACATTTAGAAACTGAAGAGATATTTCTTAGAGGAACTTCTATACTAAGCTCTTTCAGCATCCCTAAAGGAAAGTTTAAGGAAGGAATCCCATGAAAGCTTCCCTTCAATGAGCTGCTTTGATTGTGGTTGTCTGTGTGTGTTCACCACAGAAGACTGCAAAGGAAAGCCAGCAGCACATGATAATGGTAGAGCACAACACCAGGGAACAGCACTGAAATAGCCACACAACACCACTTCCAGAGCCATCCAAACCATCACAGCCTCATTTAGCAGACAGTTCCCAAAATAACTGGAGTATTCAGGAAGCAGTTTTATCCCTCTGCACAATCACCTTAATGATTCCCCCAAAACTGGATCTGTTACCACCAGTCACAGATCAGAATCTGCACAAGGAAGCAAATCCCAAGCAAAAAACTCAAAGCTAAAAATAAAAATCAAGAAGCCTTGAGTTGCAAGTCCATCTTTAGCTATTTAAGCCCTCATGGCCTTCAAGCCCTGCAGCTGTTTGCCCCAGATTTCTCCTCCCATTAATCCTAGAGTAAAAAAAAAAAAGGATGATAAAATAGAAGGAATAATTTTTATTCACCTCCACAAAGAAACAAAGACTCCACAAATAAATAAGGAGTAAATCACCTGGCATGAAAACATCTGGAATGAAAGACAGCCAACTCCTAGAATGATAGAACAAAGTTGGACAAGATTAGTATCAGGGAATGCAGATGTGAGAACAACTCTCCCTTATAGCTCACGCTGCAGGAACTGTAGTAATGTTGGTCACACATTTGCATTCCTTGAACCTACTTTTTTTGGCTGTTTTTTTTTTTTAATCTGAAGCCCTGAAAAATTTAAAACACCAAATTAACCTTCATGACTGCTGAATCTGGAGTTTCCATATCAGGGAATACAACATACAACTATGTAATAATGTCATGATTTCTATTACAACCGCATTATAAAGAGTATAAAAAGATGTGCTCATACATATTCATTTCCATTTTGTCATCAAAGCACTCAAAATTCAACACTTTTAGGTTTTTCAACATTTAAGGCCTCTAAAGTGACTTTAAAACCCCAGATAATTAAAAAGCTCTGCTTCAACGTAAAGGAAATATCTTTATCCAATCTACTCTACTTACATCTATAATATATACAGCAAATTATCTGGATTTGCATAGAGAATGGTCAAAAAAGAGTTACCAGCGTGCTCCTGGTTATGCAAGAATACACAGTATTTGTGAAGTTCTACAGTTCCTGCTAGAGAACAATTCAACAAAAGGAATTTTACTGGCGACACACAGAGGCTTCGAGCTCTCTAAAGTTATGCTTAAGAGAAGAAAAAAGGGAAAAAGAGAGGAAAAATGTCACACTGAGAGCAGATGAGCTCCTGTTCTGTGCCTTTCTCTGTGTGCTCCTCAGAGGGATTTCAGCACTCTGTTATACACCGAGGTACTGCGGAGAATCGAACGACTTAATAACAGTAAAAACATCCAGATCTACAAAAATTCGCACGGCACATTCACAATAACAATCGCAAATGGCAACGGCGGCAGCAAACCCACTTCCAGCTAAGGGACAGATTAAATCTACTGCTATAAAACTATAAAACTGTAAGGCTGTAAAACTATAAAGCTGATGGGGCTTGGAGCACCCTGGTCTAGGGAGGGTGTCCCTGCCCGTGGAAGGAGATGATTTTTAGGGTCGCTGCCCAGCCAAGCCATTCCCCGCCTCTGTGGCTGTGCCACGCTGTGTTCGCAGGTACAAACCCAGCGCTCCAGCACCATCTCCGGGGCCCGCCTGCCTTCCCCGACACCGAACAAAGGCACCCGGAGCGCCGGGAGCCCCTGCCGCGACTTCTCCCGCCCGCAGGGAAACTTTGGGAATTACCCGGCTGGGATCGGCCGCGGGGAGCAGCGCGCCCGCCCCTCCGCGCATCCCCGGCTGCACTGCGGGACTGCCCTGCCCGGCCCGGCCCGGATCCCCCGCGGGCAGCGGGGCCGGCACCGCGGGGACCGACCCGCTCCTGCCGCCGCCTCAGGCCGCGGCCCCCCCAACCTGACCACGGCGGCGGCCCCGGGCGGGGCAGGGCGGAGCGCGGCGGGCACGGAGAGCGGCGGGCACGGAGAGCGGCGGCAGCCGGAGCCCGCCCCGGGCCCGCCTCAGGTGCGCGGCGGGCGCGGCCCCTCACCTGCGCTGCTGCTGCTGCTGCTGCTGCCGCCGCGCCGGGCTGGAGCCGCGCAGCAGCGGCACCGCCGCCCCTCCGCCGCCGCGGCTCCGCTCGGGCACCATCGCAGTGGATAGGGAGCGGGATAAGGAACGGGAATGGGAACGGCACCGGGAACGGCACCGGGAGCGGCCGCGCCGCTGCCGCCACCTCCCCTCAGCCGCGCGGCTGCGGCTGCCATGGAAATCACAACCACGCCCTGATTGGTCGCGGGCCTCGATGTGTCGCGGGCCGCGGTTGGGCCGCCGCCGATGATTGACAGCCGGAGGGGGCGCGGCCGGGGCCGTGTCCCCGCCCCGCCCCGCACATCTGGCGCGCACAGCTGGCGGCGGGCGGGGCGCGCGCGCGCGCACATCTGGGCGGCGGCGCCGCGCGAGCGTCTGGAGGGGGGACCCCACGTGCGCCAGCGTCTGGCCAGATGTGCCAGGCAGATGGTGGCGGCCGGGAGCTCACGCCGCGATATCGCCCCCTTTGTTAACCGAAAATTATTCTTATTCTTGAATATTTTACAGAGAAAGCTCTGTCCCGAATTCTGCCCCCCGGCTCGGCTTTCGGAGGTGAAACCACCCAAAACGCACAGCCCCGCTGAACTGGGCGAGCAGCTGAAGTGCAGCGCTCCAGCTGCCCCATAAATTGAGAGAAACTCGGAATACTTTCAGAGGCACGAGGTGCTGACAGCCTGGCTCAGGGCTCAGGTGTCCCCTGGGGTCACACACCTGTTCTGCAGCAGACGGGAAGCGCCAGCCATGTGCCCACCACGTGTGCAACTGGGAAAACATCTGGAGCAGCGTCAGGCTGGAGCACGAGCCGGAGCCTGCGCCAGCTGCTGGCACAAATCCCAACTCTCTGACCCACAGCTGGGTGGAGCAGCCAGGAAAGGAGTGAGGGTGACTTGCATCAGTTCTGTGCCCCTGGAGGTGCAGCTTTATAAGGAAATCCACATCTTTAGATGAACTCACCTCTTAAAAAGCGTGGCCTAAGGCCATCCTGACCCCTTCATTCCCAGTGCTCCTGTGGAAAGCCAGGTTTAGTTCCTCAAGAGCAGGAAAACAGGTTGAGTTGGACTTGGTAACGTTAACAGAGTGACAGGCTGGGCTAAAGCTAAATCCAACTGAAAACACATTTCTTCTTCACAAAAAGAAGCCCAGATGCAGATGAACAGCCTGCAGAAATGTCAGTGCTGCTGCAGGGTCATATCAAAGGGAACAATCCCGTGGGACATTCCCCCGATTTGTGTTGCCTGCCAAATGGGAGGGGGGGGGGGGGGGAGGCAGGAGGGGCAGGAATCAGCCAAAGGGATTTAACACCCCAAAATTCCATCTGGGAAAAGCCACAGTGAGAGTGGAGAAGCATCTCTGTCCAGAGGTGAATGTGGCTAAGAAAATCAGTATCTGCCATGCAAGCAGGTACCTGTCTTGATGACAAGGATAATTATTTTCATTCTCTGAAAACCTCTGCCCTGGAAGGACTGAATTTCCAGAGTACCCAACACCTGTAACGCCTTTAAATGTGCTCAGAGAGCTGCTGGGAGCACAGAGAAACCCACAACTCCTTTCAAAGGTGGCAAAATCCCTTTCAAATTCCTTTTCCCTGACAGCTATTGATGAGGAATAAACGTCCTTTGCTCCCAAATGCAGACGGATTTGAAGCAACGATTTCAAGATGAAACAATCCCTCTCCCGTTTCCAGTAAGTTTGCCTCAATCCATTAAGCAGCACTTTTCAGATGGCTTTATTGGTTTTTCTTTTATGGCTTTCACTGTGACTCACACAGATTGCCCCTTTTAAAGCCTTCCAATCAAACAGTGCCTCCGGGAGGGGGAAATGCTTGTTCTCCAAGGGAAAAGGGGGAAACCAGCGCTGCTGGATGGAGCAGATGGAAATGCTGGATGCAGAGGGTGCCCCACGCTGAGCTCTGCTTTAATCAATGCTCACCCGGCAGCCACAGATCAAATAACCCAGCAAATATTGCACAAATATTGCACCAAGGGATGGCTGGGTGCAGACAGAGCTCGGCTGGAGGATAAACACCCCGAGAAGGGGCAGCATGAACGGCTCAGCTGTGACATTTGCATTGGCCTGTCCCTGTTTTGTTCCAGGAAGTTGGGAATGATTCCCCCTCGAAGCACGGGATGAAGAATGAGCCCGGGAGCAAAGGTGCAGCTCAGGGGGAGCGGGACAGTGCTGCAGGGTCACAATCTGGGGTTTGCTGAGCTCTAAGAGGAGTAGGAGTAGTTGCTGGTGGCTGTTTTTCCCTGTTTTTCCCTGATCACTGTCATGGCTTATGGTTGTTCCCATGCTCTCAGTTCCAGCTGTGTCAGCCACAACATCACCCAGACTTTTCCTCCACATGGCAGAGAGCAGCTGGCCGTCACTGCCTGGTGCAGGGCAGTGCAGGAGCCAGGCACACCCTGCACAGCCTCGGGCAGCTCAGACTGTCCCAGCTCCAGCAGCACGGACAGATTTTGCTGCCTGGCACCCACCCAGGGCCCTCCCGGGGAGCAGCATCTCTGCTGCCACATCCCACGAGCTGCTGAGCCAGCGTGGGAGCCAGCAAAGGCCCCAGCACTGCTGCCCTGACCTCTGCTAGCTGGACTCTGGCACATTCACAGGCCAAAAGGAGGCTTTTTTTCCTTCCCTGGACTTCCCAATCCAACGCTTTTCCTGCCACCAGCTCCACTCCAAGAGTATTCTTGAATTCAAGTCCGGTGTGATATTGAAAAGCTTGCTGCTCCAGATAGCCTGGCCCTTATCCAGGAGCGATTTACCTTCATTCCACCTCCCAATCCTAAGAATGCAAAGAATTTCCCCCTGGCTCTGTCCAGCTCGTTCCAGCAGCCCGGAGCAGGGGGAGCTGCGCTTGCCGGCTGAGGCAAGTTCTTGCCAGAACTGTTAAATACGATTCTTTTTCCTCGAATGCCTCAGCAGCAATTGCACAACTCCATTTTCTGTCTCACACGGGAAGGATCTCATCTCTCCCTCATGGAGAAGCAGCTGGAGGAGGTTTGGTGCTTGTGGTTTTCACACCTAAAGTCACTAAAGGGAGTTTGGAAAGGCAGGGAAGGGTGGGGGGCTCAAAAAATTTCCCTGTTACCTCGGTTGTAGAAGTCTGGAGCTTTCACAGAAGGAATTGAAGGGATGAAGGGATTTGGAGGATGCTGATATGATAAAGCACGCCCAAAGCAGCACGGTAGGATTTCAGCTCATCCTGTGGAAATTCATTTGGCCTTTGGATAGAATTCCAAAATCCCAAGCCCCGTGTGCCCTGTGCTGGGCATCCTTCCCTCTCCCTGCAGCCCTAAGAGCTTCCCTGGCTCTGTGTCAGGGATGTGTGAGTCAATCCTGTTATCTGAGCATTTATGGATGGGAACAAAACCTCGGGAAGAAGGATGAGCTTGGCACCTTCCTGCCAAAGGAAACTGCCAATTATTCCATCAGCACAGCCTTCAAGCCCTCAGTGGTGCCTTGGTGGATCCCAGGGCAGCATCCCTTTCCACATCCCAGCATCCTGAGATGCCCTTGGGCTGAGGGTGATCCCAGACCCCCGAAGCAGGGACAGGGAATGGGAATAACCCACTCCTGGCTGCAGGATGGGGAACGACAGGGCAGCCAGCACCCAGCAGCACAGATGGATCCTAGCAGTGCCTGCAAGGGCAGGCTGAGCCAAAAAAACCCAGCCTGGACATTCAGGGAAGATTTAACAATTCCCAGAGGAGGAGAAAATCCAAGGACTGTGTCCACAAGCTTCAGGGTTTAGGGAAAACAACCCCACAAGACGTTCAGCTGATGATATTTTGCTGCATCCCCTCGCAGCAGGAGAATCAGATGTTCCTGCACCCACATCACGCCCTGAGCCTCACCCAGATGATTTTAGGAGCAGAGCAAACCTGTCAGCCACAAACCCAGCCAGGACATTAGTTAACTTGGAAGGACGTTCACGTCTGGCTCAGCTTTTCCCAGAGGAACACTCATTTTTATTGCTTTTCCCTGCTACTGATATTTTTCTGGCCCTCGTGCACTGATGGCAGTGCCCGTGCAGAGCCTGCCCTTGGCAGGGCAAGGTTTGTTCAAAGCCACCCAAAGCGAGCCATGGGAATCCCTGTGGGAGCAGAACTGCCATTCCCAGAGTTTTCCTGCAAAATCCCTCAGCTGCCAGCACAGAGATCCCCCAGAACTGCAGGCACAGCATCACCCTCGTGCAAACCTGACAGCATCTCCACCTCCAGCTTTTCCCTGGATTTCCTGGCAGGGATCCCTGGCTCCTGCAGGGTTTGGACTCATCCTGCTCCATATCACCAAGCAGGGTTTTCCTGCTGCAAGCACCATTTCAGGAGGATTTCAACTGAGGTTATCCAAGTCAGGAGAACATGGACTTTATTTTTACAACCTGACCTTTGCCTGCTTGCAGCTCAGAGAGGATCAAGATGATTTTTACTCCGACCCCAAAAAGCACCATTTTCTGATAAACAGCTCCATATTCCCCACCTCTGCCTGATCCCTGCTGGTTTTGTAGATGGAACAGCTGAGAATTGACCTTGCCACGTGTCTGGAGAAATAATTATGGGAGTAGGAACATCTCCACGCAGCCCTGCTCTTGCAGGCGAGGTGTTTTAGGCATCACATGGATTTATTTCACAGGAGGACTTTTCCCCCCAGCTGCAGGAGCCCCTGGAGGTGCAGATCGCTGGGTTTTTCCAGCTGGTTGGCAGTCCAAAAAACACAGAAGGAGCTGTTTTTCCAGCCATAGGCATCTCCCCATGTCCTTGGCTTGCAGACAGCTGCTGATGTGGCACGAGGACGTGTGCAGGAGCGGAGCTCATCTCCGGCACGGGGACATCCCAGAACAGCCCATTGCCTAATTCCTTCCCCTTCTTTACGTTTTCCTGAAAAAAAAACCAACCTAAAAAAGCCCCAGATCAGTATCAGAGAGACTGGCTAAGCTGGAGTTTTTATGAAGTCTCCTGCTGAAGGCTTTGAGTGGTGAGCGATGCTCTCGGCTGACCTTTAAGAGAAGAGGGATAAGATACTTCTTATTTCTTGTCTTATTTCTTATTTCTTGAGGTTAAAATGGCTGAAAATTCCCAGTGATTGGCAGGATCAAGGCCTGAGTTTGTAAAGCTTTAGCACATTGGCCTCTTAATGAGGTAAATATCCATGAGCTCGTTTATAAAGAGATCACCAAGGAATGATCTCGCCTGTGCCTGGAAAATGGCACAAGGAAGTGACAGCACCTCACAACTCCCAGCACCTAAAAAATAAAATAAAAAACCCCCACTGCCAAAGACACAGGATCAAAGCTCTGAAGGGAGACCATCAATGCTGCTGATGGGGTGGTGCAGCCCTTTTCTGTGAGGTTCTTCTGAGGGGAGTTAAAATTCGCACAATTAAAGATGAGACAAGGCAGAATTTCAGTCCTATCCCCACTGTGGTTCCTTGTTCCAGATGGATTTTCATCAATCTGTGCCTCCTGCAGGGCTGAGCTCTATTTGCCAGCTACAAGGAACTGAATTAAACTCAAATTCTCCCTCCACAGGGGCTGCCGGGGACCTGTCACAAAGCCTCAGTTCAGGCACTGGAGTTTGGGGGCAGATGAGGAGGGTGATGTGATTCCCTAAAAAAATAAGAAAATCCCACAGCTTTTGGGGACAGGCTCATTTGGTGGATCCAAGACCCCATCCTGGCAGGGTTTTCCCAGTTTGCAGTGGATGAACAGCTCAGCCCAGGATGCTGCTTGGAAAACTCTGGTTTGGATGCATTTTTGTAATTCCCAAGTTGGTACCTTCAGGTTTCGAGTGAAAGGGGTGAAGCCCCCAGGCCAAAATCTGGGAGAAGCTGGAGAGTGGTGCCTTTTCCAGAGCTCTTGTTTGGATTCCACTGATCATTTATTTTCCCTTTTGGGGGAAAATTCCCTTTGTGGCCTTTTGGAACATGACCCGAGCATTTAATGCTTCCCCTGAGCTGCTGCTGGGTTTGCTCCAGGGAGGGACAGCCCTCACCCTCACTGAAACCTCAGGAAGCACCTCAGTTTGGGAATGGTGAGATCCAAGGGGAGAAACCTTCACTCTCAAAAAAAAAAACAACAAAAAAAACAAACCAACAAAAACCTCTAAGTAATTCATATTAATTCATTGAAGACAAAATACAAATCCAGACCTCTTTCCTCCCCATCCCCAACCACTGGATAACGTCTCCCTCAACCAAAAAACAGATGTCAAATTAAAAAAGCACCACAGAGAAGGATAAAATGCACCAAAGAAATACTCTGTTGAAGCTCTGCCCCTTTATGCAAAGAAAGAAATCCCTTTTTTTCCTTAAGAAACCCAAAATTGCCCCAGCAGAGGTAAATAACGAATTTACCCTCCTGAAAGAGCACTTTTAAATCAAAACATGAGAGCAGAAATTCTCCAGAGGAGGGAAAAAGCACAGAAATGGCAAAATCAGGAATTGCTCAGCCCATCCCAGTTCTAACACCTTCTCCAGCATTTCCAAATATCCCCACACAAGCAGATATTTACAGTTCATTCCCTTTGACCTATTCCCATGGGAACCTGCTGGATTTGGTTGCTGAATCCCCTGTTATTAGATTCTGCCCATTCCCTTGCATTCAGTCTTTACAGGAATATTCAATTTCTTGTTTTCCTAAGGAAGAAAATCAGACTTTCCCTGCCAGAATTGGCCCAGAAAGGGCAGAACTCCCCAGCCAACAACTGCTGATGCTCATAAAGGCACATAAAAACCTTTCTGCACTCCTGTAGCCAGCAAGGAGCTTTTGCCCTTAGATCAGAGCTTTGGATTCCAACTAGTTTTGGTTCCTTTGGGCACAAATCCCTGCCTTGCCCTTCAGGCTGCCTCTGGCTAACCTGGGATGGATGGAAATCAGTTGGATTTAGTGTTTTGGGGGTTTTTTTTGTGGATGCATCCAGCAAGGACAACACCACCAAACCACGGGGGATCTGGGCGTGCCACCCCAAATCAGCCCTGTCCTCTATCTGTGCAAGGATGTGAGAGACTCATCCTGCTTTGCCTAAAATACATTTTCATATCCATAATATCCAGATAAAATGCTCTGGAAGAGGCTCCCCGGGGAAGGGAGCTCCTCAGAGTTCAAGGAGCATCTGGCTGATGCTCTTAGTGACGTGGTTTAGCTTTAGGTGGGGGTGAGGAGCAGGGAATAGGACTTGGTGATCCTTAGGGACCCCTTTAAACTTGATCTATTCCATGATTCTATATCCTATTCTATAAGCACTCACACACATAAAAATAGATACAGATATAAAAATAGAAATAGAAATTTCTGCCCCAGCCTGTGGTTGGGGCCCACTCAGCCTCCCTCACTCCCTTCCTCAACAGGACATGAAAGAAGAGAAACTGAAAACAAAGCTCAGGGGTCAAGAGAAAAACTCAGGAGCCACCAAACTGTGGCTGGAAGAGGAGCAGGCACAGCCCCTCCACCCCCTGCCCTGCAATTAAAACTCCCAAATTGTCCCAAAAGCACCTTTTGGAGCCTCGGCCAGGACCCAGCTCCTGCAGTGAGTAAGGAAATGTGAGTGTGGGATCAACCCTCACGAATGCATTTGGGGAACCCTGCCAGTGCCTGCATCTGATTTCTTGCCTCAACTCCAGCCAGCTTTAATGCAACATCAGCCTGGAAGCTGTAAAACACGAGACAAACAATGTAAACCAATGCAACCAGCAGGACTTAACAGGAAACAGGCTGTGCTCGTCGTTTTGTGGATGGGAGAGCAGCTGGCCGAGGCAGGGATGATCCCATCCAAAACTCCTCACACCCATCTGCTGATATGCAAGGAGGAAAAAAAAGGGGGTTGAAGGCTGATTTCATGGGGGAGTTGGTGCAAATCATCTGTTTGCGGCTTCAAATGGGACAAAAGGCAGAAAAGTCACAAAAAGAGACAGAGAAAATATTATTAAACTGAAAGCCTGGAGAAAAAAGAGTACCAGGGGGAATGTGATGCCAGGAGATGTTGGGATTTCCTGCTTTTCTAAGGATTGGCAGTGGCATCAGGGCAGGAATAAATAAATGTCTGTGCCCTGGAGCTGGAAATAGCTGCACTTAACACCTCTTTGGGGGATTTGAAGGCTGGCAGAAAGCTCCTGGAGGAATTTTCTCCTCCCAACCATGGCCAGTGCTGAGCACCCGGAACATGGATCCTGTGACGCTCCAAACATCAGGGATAAAGCCAAAACCTGCTGGGGAGAAGGCTGGGAGCCAAGGACAGGACCTGAGATAGTCACTGGGGTCAGCTCAGCTGATATAATCCCTAAATCCACTAAAATCCATCGCCATCCCTTTCCCCACCTTTCTACTCCCACTGCAAGGCCCCAGCAGCAGCGCCTGCTCCATGGAAACCCCACGGGATAACGTTGCTGAACACCCTCACAGCTTCCCAAAATGCAGCCCCACGTGGGCTTCCACTTCCATGAATCCCACCCAGCTCCTGGAAGAGCATCCCAGTCCCCCCAAAATCCGACCCCAACTCACAGCTCTGCTGGATTTCATCGTTTTAGGCTCCACCAGGCAATTCCGGGCAGATGCCGCCCTTGCCACGGCATGCACTGACCCCACAGGGATCAGCAGTGCTTGGAGAAGGGCTCAGCCTGATTTCCAGCAGCTCAGGAGGATCTCTGCCCAAGCAGAGGCAGCTCAGGACACGCATGGGGACTTTGGTGATCTCTTCCCACCAGCTGCTTTTTCTTCCCCACCCGCTTTTATAGGATCCTGCTGGCTCCCATTGGCTCGGGACACCCTTTTTATAGCAACCACTCTGCTCCATTTCAATTGCATTAAATAATTCCTCAGCTCATTGTCCTGCAGAGATTAGTTACACATAAGCATATTTGAATGATTAACTCCTGGGCTCTGCTGAGGCCCTGGCAAAAAAAAAAACCTTCGAATTTTTTTCAAAAGGCTCCTTCCGACTCTCCCTGCCTCACCACTGCTCCCAAAATATTATGGTTTTCCTTGGAGCCTCTGCTCCTGGCCTGCTCCAACCAGCTCAGCTGGCACTGGAGGGAAGATTTCAGCTCCAGAGCAGTGGAAAAGGCTGGGAAAAGCTCAAAACCCAAAGAGGAAGAAGCAGCCTTTGGAGGTTGAATGCTGAAGAAGCAGCATTTGGAGGGTCAGTCACAGGTTTTGGGGTGAAAACCTGCACATTCCATCTCATCCCACCAAACCTGGTGGTTTCCAAGGGTGACAATCCCAGCAAACAGGGATGGGTTACACATGGACACCCTCCAGCAGCTTTTGGGAGCATGAGGAGGATTTGGGGCCATTTCCAGTGGCTTAAGCCACCTTCCCCCGTGGCTTCAGCTGCTGGGGTCTCACCTGAGGTGGTGACACAGGCCAAGGGGTCCTGTCCCACTTGGAGCAGCCCACGGGGATGGGAAAGAGGCAAATTCCTGCTGAGGCCACGCCTGGGGCCACGATGCTGCAGAGGAAAAGGGACAATGTTTAAATTGGCCTGGATTAGCCCATTTCCATCCCCAGCGTGGGCAGTGGGAAGCAGCAGCTTTTGGGGAGGTTTCTGGGTGATGAAGGAGCAAACCTGCTGGGAGGAAGAGCTGGATCCCATCAGGTTTTGTGTGGGTGTTTCCAGTCCTTCCTTTTCCCTCCCTCCCGGCTGCTGCACCCCCGAGCCAGGGCTTTGTGTAAGGAAATCCAGGAACAGCACAAAAGGGAAAATGCAGATGGGTTTGAAGAGTATTAAAAAACCAGCAAATCATAGAGGGGATGGAAATTTAACACTGCAGCTGGTGAGGCTGGTGTGGAGCTGCCTGGGATGGGGAATAAACCCCAGGAAGGTGAGTGCTATCCCACTTTTCCCATGGGATAAGGGATACCAGGTGCCCAGTGAATGGTGTGAGCGATTTCCACGTCTAACTTCGGTGCTGTTTGAAGACAATCTGCTTCTAAAAAGACCCCAAAGCTCCAAATTCTGTGGGTTTGCTTTTCCTCCCTCAGCCTGCTCACCTTTAGCTAAGGAACACCCACACAAACACAAACCTCATTAATTTTGCTCCCTGCTCATCCCATTCTGCACTCAGTGGTGGGCACAGGCTCACACACAGCCCTGAGCTCCACCAAAGCTGCTCCTGGATCTTCCCCAAAATTCCCTGTGTTATCTGGTTCCATGCCCCTTGCCCAGCACCAGAGCACAGCCAGGTAGGAGCAGCAGCTCCTTCTCCTCCCATAAAACAAAGCTTCTTCTAATAAAACTTCCCCAGCAGGGTCTGCTAAACTCAAGAAATTTGGATTTATGGGAAGAGAAAGTCCAGGTGTTTTGAAGCATCAGATCAGGAATTCTGGCAGCTCCTTCCCCTTTCTCAGCACAAAAGCAGAGCCAAACACAGACAACAGAGAAAAAAAATGAGGGAGAGATAAGGAATGAGAAAATTAAAAGTAATATCCACTTCTTAAATATTCAGTTTCTTCTCAGAGCACACATTTACCTTTCTTGCACCCAAAGAGCCACTCGGTGCCATCTTCTCTGTTCCACAAGAACAATTAGGAGGGTCCATCTCCTGTTAATCTCCTGTTAATTAAGGATACAAAAAGCAGCCCTGGGAGATTGGCAGATCGTCGGTGTGATACTCAGGACCCTGGGAAATGGTGTCACATCGGCAAGGCGATATTTGCACTCCATAAATCATTTCTGATCTGGGGGTTCTGACATAGAAAAGATCAAACAACACAACTCAAACCTGTCCTCAGAGCAAATCCTCACCTGAATTTACAGGCAGCAGGTTTACAATTCATTTCTTGATGTGGTGCACATGCCACAAGCCCAGAGCCTTTCAAATTGTTGTCAAAATGTTGTTCAGCATTGGATTTTTAGGGGAATTATTGTTTACAAGCCATCCATGCCGTTGCACAGGGCTAACAGCTGTTAACATCTGGAACTGATACTGATAAAAAGGTTCAATCCAGCAAGTGAGGGAGTTCTTGCATCCACAATACCCCCACAACAACAGAGATGCTGGCAAAAATCCATCCCAGCAACAAACCAATTCCCAAGATGGAACATCCAACTTCAGGGCTCTGTTGAGTTGTTCTTGTTGGCTACAGATATTTACAGTCTGGTTCCATCTGCTTTTTATATGCTCAGAACAAATTTCAATAACTTCATTTCAGGAAAGGGCAGATCAAAATGGAAACACTTGCAGCCCAAGGCTGCAGCCTGGCAAACAACATCAGTGGCTGCTGTGAATAAAAATGCTAATTTTCAAATTAATTGCATGTCTTTCCATGCTATGATCCACTGATCTCTCTTGTTTCCTTTCCCATTCACAGAGAAAAATATATATATTGATGTATCACAAAACCATCAAGGACTTACCCCTCCAACACTAAACAAACCCAGTCTAAATGTACTTTTAGTCTCCAGCCTTGGAAGGCATTTAATGTAAGATAAATGATCTTTAAATATATTTTTCCAATAGTTTTCTTTCCTCTCCACGCATCAAAGAAGCTTAAACACCATGAAAATGAGTGTGACAAATCCCCCAGACACTGGAATTTATCAGTCCCTTTCATACACCACACAACTAAAGCTCAGAAAGCATAAACTCTTTGCATAAAAACATAAAATAAACCCATGACAGAGCTGAGGAGGGAGGGAAAAGTCAGATATTCTGACTTCATCTTGCCTGTAAGTCACGAAACTCCCAGGATGTACTTAAAATTTTATTTCTATTTCCAGTACATCATCATAATTATAAAAGAATGGTCTGCAGCCACAACAGAAACCAGTGGCTGACTGTGTGTGGATACTCACACACAAATGATTTATTATAATCACCAAGGCTTTCAACATGAAATACTTGATCCTGAAATCCTTAATCAGACAAAAAAGCTCAGGAAATTCTGCTTCATCCAGGACTGACTCTTGTTTTTCCAAACCAGATTAGGGGCTCAGTGTTGGCTCATTTATTCCTCCATCACAGGAGTGCCTTGTCTGTGTGTAAATATTGGAATAAATGTTCAGAGGGAAAAGAGACACCTCAATATTCTGCTGAGCTTTGATTTCACAGCTTCAACCCCTCTGAATTCAGTGCAATTTGCAGGGTGATCTGGATTTCTTTTCTTGAGGAGGGACTGTCAGACATCCTTAAATTGCCCTCCCTCAGATCCTCTCAATTCCAGGATGCCACGATTTGGGAGTGCCTGGCCAGACCCTAAGCAGCTCCTGTACATCCCTGCCTGTGCTCAGCTCTGCAAAGGGCCCCAAAAATTTGCTTTGCATGGCAGCTCCTGCTCTGGAAGGCACTTGGGCAATTGCAAAGCTTCTGAAAGGAATTCCCACTGCAGCACTGCTATGCTGATTCAAACACTGCCTATTCAAATGTCCAGCTGTCCTTCCATGGGAAATGGAAAAATCCCAAAAGATGCTGAGCCCCAGCACTCCTCAGGCTGCTCCACTGCAAACTCTGGCACTGTCACCCCTGTTTATGACAAAACACCCAAACAATAATGTCCTTTTCCCTGCTTGCTTGTGAACAGTTGGTTCCCTCATCACCTCCAAGTCATAAAAATTTGAATATATTTTACAGTTATGTCCAACACAGGATTGAACTGGTATCAAACCCAGACTGGTATCAGCTGGTTCTCTTCTGAAACTGCTGCCAGGTGCCTCCTATGCCTGGTCACCTTTGTCTTCTGTTGCCATTGCTGAGTCTCTCTGCTGTTCCTCTGGATCCCCTGGCAGGATGCTGGTGACTGTCTGGAGGAGTGACTCGATCTGCTCCTCTGTCAGCCTCTCCTCGCTTTCTTCCACCATCTGCAGGTCAAAAACAACCCCCATTGGCATCATTAAATCCACACTTGCTCCCTCAGAGAGAAGGACTCAACTCAGTGGGGAAGACTTTGTCAAGACACAGCCTGAGCTCATCACAAAAGCATTTTACAAAGCAGGGCTCTTGCAGTATTTTGAAAAAAAGAAAGAACTCCATTGTTAACCACGACAATTGGCACTCTGTAATGAGATCCTGCTTTCTTTACAGCAAGGAAAACATCACACTGGGAACAGCCTGCCTTATCCTAAAGCCTCTCTCAACCATGTCCTGAGCCTGGCTTTTCCTACAGCTCAGATGCAGCCCCGCCTTCCAGACCTTCTTTCCCCAAGTTTCTGTGTTTTCATGGGATACCCTGAGAGAGGTTCCCGGAATCTTGGCATCTCATCCAGCACCTACACTGGAAATAATCAGCTCATAAAAGAAACCACCTCATCCTACAGCAGCTGTACTCCACTCGAATCTGCTTGGATTGGGAGATTCCAGGATATAAAGACATTTAAAAGCTCTGAGCAACACAAAAAACACTGTCATGAATCAGCTCCATGATTCCAGAAGATTAATTAGGGATGTACTCCCACTGTGGAGCTGTGGCAACTTTTACATCACTGCTACCAGTGAAACAACTGCCCTAATTTATAGGCAGCTGTTAAAAGGAAAAAAAGCTTGTCAGAGGACTGGAAAAGCAAGTCAGAAGAACTCTTCAAACAGAAATGAAACCAATTAGGATTGTGGGGTTTGAGTTTTCTTTTTTTATACCAAGTCCTTGAAAATGGCCTTTGAAGAGCAGTGATTTATATTAATGCTGGTTCCAAGTCAGTGCAGGTTTAATCAGCTCTAGCTGTGAATTGCCAGCTCTTCAGATGCCTCTTGCCTTCTGAAAAGCAGAGTGGGACATTCAGTTAATTTCTGTTTTTCTTTGGAGTCCTCTGAGCCCTCTTTGCACAATCTGATCATCTTTCATCAGAGTCATCCACAGATCCTGGCGTGGAAGCACACACAGAGAGAATCCACTCCTCAGCAAAAGGCAGACAGCGAATTTCCATTTGCAAACGACTTTCTGGGGACTATTCCCATCAAAGGATGAAATTCCCTGTGGAGTGGCTTTCCAAGCACTGTTAGCTCAACAACTACTGTAGGATACTGGCTTGAACAGCAGCCCTGGCTCTGGTTCCCAGCAGCTGCTCCTCTGCACACCCTGTGCTCAAACATAGTCAAAATCCTCCTGCCCTGGGTGGAAGAACCCCTGCAGGGCTGGCAGCTGACTCCTGCCAGGCAATTCCCACAGGGAATCATCTCAGCACACCTTGGAGCATCAGCATCACACCACAAAGTGTGGAAATTGTCCCTGTCCCTGGCAGGGGGGATGGAACTAAATGTTCTTTCAGGTCTCTCCCAGCCCAAACTATTTTGGGATTGTGTGATTCCATGATAAAATCTGTTCCACCCACTCCTTGGTGCCATCGCTGCTGACAAATCACTCCTCTCCAGATGACCTTTGCTATTAAATTTCAGAGAGGATTATCAGCCTGGCTTTCAGACTGGATTATGGGGTTATTCATTCTTGTTATACTGGGTTTTAAGGGTGGGGTGGGTGCTGTAGGAGCAGGAGCTGTACAAAGAACCAACCCAGGTGCTTTGGACAGGGAATATGCCTCCAGGTAGGATGACTGAACCACATTTGTTACCATCCCTCAGAAAAATGGCACTTGGCCTTGTTTAGATTTGATTTATGGCATGACATAAAGTCCAACCCTCTTCCCATTTTATCTATATCTGTATCTCCTCTCCCTTTTTTCCCCTCCACCTTCTCCCTTAGGTGCTGGCAAATAAAAACCAGGGAGTTCTGATCAGCACCAGCTCTTAGCAACTTCAGAATTTAAGGCAGAACAAGTCTAATCCCTGTTTTCTTCGCTGCTCCCCAGTGACTCCCAATGAGTAATGCCCCAACTCCCAGTATGAACAACCTCACTGATGTCAATTTTTCTGGCAGAGCACGAGGCTGACAAACTGCAGGGACAGACACTGCAGCTCCGGGGGTTGCTGTGGCAGCCCCAGAAATTCCACTTGAGCACAAAGCTGATGAAAGGAAATCATCTCTGGTGTTTCAGATGCTCTGGTGCTGTAAGTGCTGTCTCATTAAAACGTTGTGAAAAGCGTCTTTAAAGGGAGATGCCTGCACTGAGGAGGGGGTGGAGCTCCAAATTCCCTTCTGCTGACAGATCCAGAGGGACATGGGAATTCCTTCAACTGCTCCAGCAAATCCACGTCTTGGTGCCTCTCCAGCAGCTCACACACCAACAGACACAAATCAACACTTAGCAGGATGGACAGACAGCTTCTTAGTCAAGTTGATGCTTCAGCCTTATTTTGTTGTGATGTTATTCAAGATTTTAAAGGATCAAAAGCACAAACTGTGAAAATCAATTTTTTTCACTCTTCCAGGAAGTGAAAACCAGCCTGAGCCTGATTTATGAAAACATAAGCAGTGAGGAAGCAGCAAAGCAACGAGCCAAAAGGGAAAATTCAAGAATGAGGCACAGACAGCATGCAGATAAAGAGGCAAATGAAACTGTCCTAAAAGAAAACAGATCTCGGGGGGAAGAGCAGGTCACTCAGAGGCTCATTCTACATTCAACAGCTGTTCTCACAGCCTCCTGATTTATAACTGTGAGACAAAATACTTCTGATGCTGATAGCACTAAGAAATATGGTGCTGAGAAGAGAAAGGAGGTGCAAGAAGAAGCCTACGAGGCAAAACCCCCCCAATTGTATTCCAAGTACCTCCTTTTCCAGCAGCAATTTCACCAATCTTGGAGAAAATCTCCAGCAAAAAGCCTTGCACTCGGCTGAAACTGCTCAAGAGCCAGACTCAGCCCATAAGCAGCCAGGAATGCAAAGTTTATAGTAAAGAAAACAAAAATGCAAATATTTGAGCGGAGTGGATGAGCTCAGATGTTGATGCTGGCAGTGCCACACAGCCCAAATGGGAATAATTTCCCCTCACAGATGGTGCCATGTGAAAAGTTTGGGGTATTTCTGAGCAAAGTGCTGCTGGCCCTCAGTATCTGGAGATTTGGGTGAGGGCAGTGTGACAGAAATATCATTTATGCATTAAAAGCCCCCTGATGTCCTAAATAATTCCCAAGTCACGGCTGCTTTTCAGCATTCAAGGCTGTGCTATCCCAAAATAACTCCAGGGGTTTAGGAAAAATTGCTGCAGCACATCAGTGTCCTTCATAAACACAGAGAGTGTGTGTTATCTGTGAAATGCGGGCAGGATAATTCCCTCAGCTCAGGCCTCTCTAATCATTTGTATTTCACCCAAATTAGAGCAGTTTGTTACTCCATTTCCATTGCAACAGATTCATAAATGCTCCCATTTCGTTGCCACAATGCTCTATATCTAATCAAAGAAAGAATCAGCAAAACTTTATCAATTAATTGGCATCAAATTCTCCCAGCTCAAACTAAAAGCAGCATGTTCCCCCCGCAGCTCAAATTTAATTTTCAGAAATTAACAGCCAGCCTGTGAAGATAATCCTGGGGATCAAAGTGGTTATTCATAAATTAAGGTGCAAATCTATGTTTGTAGTGCCATGGACAAATGTGAGCACCAAATCTGTCCCCACAGACACTCAGGATTGTCTAAATTCCTTTTTTTACCCAGTGAAACAAGGACAAACATCCTTAATTCAAGCCATACCTTGTCTTTAGTGCTTACCCAAATAAAAGCAGAATTTAAGAGACCTCATCCTCCTCTTTGTGCTGCTTTCATGCTAATGTTTATTTGGTTTAGTCTCCAGAGACAGAACAATAAATAAAGAATGAAGAATAAATAAAGCCGCATTGAAGAACCCCCAGAAGTCCTGAAAGAATTGAGAAATTCTCTCAATATTTGGTGGGGAACAAACCTCAGCATCACAGAAGAACCTGTGGGTTAAAAGCTGTTGTTTATTTGAATAATAAGCTAAGAATTCCATTTAAAAATAATCAGTAATAAAGGAAATGGGGGCTCTGATCATCTCCAAAGCAATCAAGCACATAATTTAACTCCAGTGTAGGAGGGAGATGTTTGATAAGAAAATCACTGTTATTTCCTCTTTTAAGCAGTGATTTGAAATTGCTCAGCCCCATCACACTAATAGGAAAAAAGCACATTAAAAAAAAAGAAATAAAAGACTGAATGATTGGATTCATGTCCCTCAGAGATAATTAACCAAGGGGAAGGCAAAATACATTGTTGAGAAAATAAAATGTTTAAAGCCTCTTAAGATCTTCTGTTTTCCAAAATACTTCCCGTTATTATTTTCCAATAAAAGCCAACGTGCCAGCCTGGTTATGCACACAGGAATGAAACTCTCCAAGGTGGAAATACAGCTTTAAAAAGCACAAAATTCAAATCTGCTTTTCCACTCAGAGAGAAAAACGTGGAGTAATTTGTTCCTTAAAAAAGATGATGCTTCATCTTCAAGCCCACCAGCATCAAGTAAAGCTGAACCACTCTCATGGAGACATGAAAATCCCTCACTTTTTATTTCCTCCTTTTGGGAATCACTGAGCCAGGCCCAACATATGTTAAAGATTAAAACAGGAGGTCAAGATAGCTGCAATGTGTACAATGATTTACCCTGTGGGGTAGGAATTTGAATTTCATGCTCCTTTTGTTGCTATTGTTGTTGGAAAATAAATCCTGGCACAGAGGCTGGAAAAGACAAAGATGGACAATGGCAGCAATTTATGCATTAAGGCTTACAAAAGACCTTGATATCAAAAGATCACAACAGAAATTTGCTTTTTTAGCTGCAAAATAACGTTATCAAAATGTATTTATTGTTTGCATACAGCTAAAAATAGGGAATAAAAAAAATACAGAATTTTAGTAGAGGCAGAGTAAAAAAACTAAAAAGCTGGAAAGGCAAAAAGCAGCAATAATTATAATTATCCTCTCCCATGAGCCTGTCAGGTAAATCAGACTCCATTCTGTGGTCAGGCTGCACTGAGTTAAAGTTTGAGACATCAAAACTGAGCAAGTGAGAGACAGCTTTGACTCGTCTGGCATTTTGTTTAAAGTTTTCTGAAAAAGAAGATTGATGTGCCCCATTCCAGAAACTGCTCAGAAGTTTCCCCCCATCATTTATTTCTGATTCAGGTCCAGCAGCCACTCAAAGCTTTGGAGAGGCAGGGGCAAGTTCAGTGAGAAGAGAATCAAGGCCATTTTAGAGCCAAAATTCACTTCTCAGCAGGTTGTGTCTCATCCATCAGCTGCAGGGAATGGACTCTCCTGCAGGAAATCTGTGTGGGTGACCTCTGTGTTATTTTATACCCAGAGAAGGCAGATTTTGTGTGTTCAGTGATTGCTACAACCTCTGTCCTCATCAAAAGAAGGATCCAAGCCAGCAATTGAACAGCAGAATTATCACCTTGCTTCTCCCAGGCTCTGGATTTCAGTAACAACACCAACCTGCAGTTCCCCAGCAGCCCCTGAGCTCCAAAGGCTTTGATGGAAGCACTTTCAGATGTGCTGCGATTTTGGGGAGGGTTCATCTGACCCAGTGTTAACAATCCAGGCAACTCACACCACTGGATACTGATCTGGGGGAAACTTGCCCTGGGAATTACAGGGGAATCACAGTGGAACAGGAGCAGCTGCATCCCCAGTATTTCCATGAAGATACAAATTCAGGCTAAGCCCCCAAGGTACAAATATTACATTTTTCACAAGTTGTTTTAGATCATCAGAGAAGGGTTTGGATCAATAATGAATTGACACTGAACTCAAATCTTGTGTCTGTGTTCTCTAAGATTCAGCAATTAGTTTTATTTAACTTTGATGCTATAGAACTTGGAATATCTAAAGTATGACGCTCTACAGACACCTGATAGAAAGGCCCCAAATTCTCAATTTTCTTCAAACATGACATGGGAGCAAACTATTTTCAATATTTTATGGGTAGGTAGGGTAACAATGAACCAGGTAGGACAGGAGGGAAGAGACAGGCAAAGCCATGCAGTCACCTGAGAGCCCAAGAGATGATTGCATTTAAAGAAGGGAAGAAAACCCTGCAGATGGCAATAAAATAAATCTGTCTGAGCACATGAAGCTAAGAAAGGTGTGAGACAGGCTCCAAATCATGGCTTCTAACTTAAAGCCTTAAAGCTCCTGCTTGGGCTGCTGATGGACATTGATCTCCTCAGCCACAAAACACAGCATTAATTCCTCAGCTGGAATCATTCTTCTGAGATGCCTTCAGCATTTTAATCTCTGCTCCTTGGTGACAGAAGAAAAATTGTCCTACTGGTCCCTCTTTAATCCTTCCCTTTTTTTGCAGCCAAATATGATCCTGTTCCTCCTCAGCTTGACTTCAGGGGAAGATTGCAACCAGATGTTCTTAATGCAAGAGATCTTTCTTGAAATAATATCCTGATTATAACAATCTCTTTATTACCACAGGGGTTTGTATTCCTGAGGAGATATTTGAGAGAATGTAAGCACCTATTTCTATGTAGTGACAATCCCTCTTTATATCTGAATTATTCTTAGATTGACAATGGCTACTTTCCATCAAAAAGTCTCTTTATAGCCATTTTTCATTCTGCATCACTGCTCACTTCTTTTTAGAATTTTTGACTTTCGTGTAACCCTGCCATCACAACAATCAGGGAAAATGTCAAAAAATGAAGTATTCCATCACAGAGCTGCAGCAGCAAAAAGATTAAATACATTCTTATTTGCAATACTTTAATAAATCACCTTTAATGACTGCTTTGGGCAGTTTAAATGTGTGACACTGAAGCAATCAGAGGGGGAGAATCTGTCTGAGAGGACTCTGAGGAGGGCTCTGACAGGAAACTGAATGGATTTGAAACCGTGGATGTAAAATGTGCATAAAGGGATACATTCAATCACTGGCCATGAGAAAGCAATTATTCAATTGATCTCCAAGGTTAAAGCTGCTTCCAGTTAAGCTTTGAACAGGCCCAGGCATTGTTACTCACCAGCTGGATTTCCACTGCAGTCACAGGCCTGTGGTTCAGCAGCTGCAGCTTTTCTGCCCTGGGTAAAAGCACAGGGTAAGACAATCCACATTAGTGACTGGTTTGAGGATCCCCTCAAATGCCTGGAGTGATGCAAACACATTCCTGATAACTTAGGGATGAAATGTCACTGCCAGGAATAACCCTGACTGGGTTTGCAGTGTAGCTCAATGGCCATGATTTGCATATTTTAATATTCTGGGTACTTTCCTGTGTTTAGCCACGCTGCTGTTGCCACCTCCAGCCCAAGGTGGCAAGCAGAGACTCTTAGATCATTACTGTGCAAGCATTAATTAACTGCTGCTTTGTTAATGCTGTGCAGAAATGTTGAACAACTTAGGAGAGATCAACAACTTCTGCTATGAACACACAGCCACAAGAACAATTTTCATACCTAAGGAGTTACAACCCCATCCAATGGCAGCCACTTGTTCATCCTTTTAGCCCACTGCAAATACAAAGCTACAGCAGGGAACTGCAACGTGCAAAATCAAAGCTTGGAATTTATTACTGTTTATAGGGCATCTTTAAAGGGTATTTAAGCTGATTCTGATGGGTTTTCCCCTGGGGGTTGTTTAAAAAGGCAACCTCACAGCTTTTAAGAGAACACAGATCACTCCATGTTTACAACCAACGATTTCTGTGTGTCTGGAGATACCTGAGAGATATAATTTCATTTCAAATGGCCTCTGCCGCTGCCTGCTGGATGGTCCAGCTAAAATGTCCATTTTAATCGTGACTTTCAGCTTCAGAAGAAAAGCTTGTCAATTTTCAACACAGCATTTGTGAGATATTAACAATTCCTAACAGAAAGCTCCAAGAAATGCTCCTATTTGTTTATTTATTATTCGATTTCTCTGCTTTTGGAGAGCCAAAATATGTTTCCACTGGTGAAGGGAAGCAGGGAACACACCTCCTCTGTTTTCCCAAGTTAATCACTCGGATCTATTTGCTGTTTACAACATGAGGCTCTGGAGAGCACGGCTGGATTGAGCTCTGAACTCAGAGCACTGCTGGCTGCTTTACTGGCAGAAAGATGAGGTGTTTCTAATTGCTGCCATCTCCCATTGTCATAAAAAACAGGAAAATAACCTCAACAATGACAGGAGATGAGCATTCAAATCCTTTACGTGGAAAGCAGGTGATTTAAGGAATCAATAAGACAGAAAACTCACTCGTGTCAAAGTGAAGCTAAAGGCAGCACTGCCATGCAAGCTGAGTAAAGAATATTAAATTATCTCTTTACTGTACAAAAATCTGGCCAATTCAGCTGGATGTGTGACAGATTTAACGGTTTCTCCTCCAGAGCTGGGAAATTCCCTGCTTTGGTGCCTGCTGGAGGCACAGCAATGCTACTTTCAGTGTTCTTTGCTTTGCTCCCTGGCCAAGCAAGTATTGGTGCCTCATTTTCCAGAGCTCTCAAACAGCTTCTCTGAGGATCCTCCTTGTAAAAACCTCCCTCCTCCTCTTCCCCCAGCCCTTCTTACAAAGCCAGACTGTGTGATGAATTCATATTTTACCCAAATTTCTCTTGCACTGCCACTTCTGAGATCAGAGCCTTCTCAAACAACTCCTTCTTCTCTTTTGTAGCAAAGACACATCCCAGTCCTACAGCTCCACTGCTCCTCCAGATAAAGCAAATTTGACTTTTACTAAATAAATTTCCTCATCTTCTTCTTTTCAAAGTAATATCCTTGAAATTCCCTGCCAGCAAAACTCCAGAGCCAAATAAAGAGGATCAAACAGCAAAGCCATTTCATTGCTGAGCTAAAGAATGCAAACCTGATTTATCCAGAGCTATTTTAAAGCAGGTAGAGCTGTGTTTATCACAGGAAGATTACTGGCCCAGCAGCAAGCAGAAGTAAATTATCAACAATTACACACTGTGACTAAAACAATCAATTAGTGAAACTGCTCCTGTTTCCTGAAGAAAAAGAGGGCACAGTAAAAAAAAGGTCACCTCTCCAAGACTTTTTGCTTATAAGCCATTAACATCACTCTAACTCATTAGGGAATAGACAGAAATTTTACATCAGGCCAAACAGATCCTAAAAACATCATTTCAGGGTATTTGAAGTTTTTAAAAATGTGTACAGAAGAATGAGAGACAACTTACAAGTGATTAACACGTTCAAACGTGTCAGCTGAAGGATTTCATGCCTGGTTTTGATCAGCAAAGCTCCCTACTGGAAAATGATGCAGAACATCACAAAAGAACAAGCAGCAGGGTGCAAAAAGAAAATCCCCAGAAGCTGCATAAATGCCATATTTCATCTAGAGCTGCTTGTGCAGTGCGAGCACTAATTAACACTCCAACATAATGATCTTTAGAGATGTTAATATGGAATTATGAGGTAAGCAATGCATCCCCTTGAAACAAACACTCACAAAATGTCTCTAAATTTCATTTAATAGCAAACTGCATTGCTCAGCCCTCAGCAGAAGGCAGTGGTTTGAGTTGGAGCTCTGTACCCACTGCACCTTTTTAATACTGATCCCAAAAATTAACAGCTAGGACCAGGCTCTCTGTGTCTGATCCCAAAAATGGACTGCTAGGACCAAGCTCTCTGTGTACCTGGAATTTCCTGACAGCACATACACAAATTAAAACCTGAATAACCACAATTTCATCAGAGATTAGCTTTAAGCAAGGCAACCATGCATTAGGATCAGCCCTGACTGCAGTGTTTGGCATGGGCACACACATAAGCCTGAATTTAGTTCATGCTCCATTAAATCTAAAAAGTAAAATTAACTTTTTCCAGCTCCCATGAATTCATCTTGACACTTTCTACAGCATGCATGGCACACTGATGCTTGTTAAATAAAAAGGGGAACTGTCCCATTCATCCAAACTGAAGGTGAAGAACATTTTCAGCTTCATTGCCCCCAAACTTCAGCATCTGAATTTTCCCTGCTCTGCCTGAATTTTGGTAACAGTTTGGAACACGAAAGCTGCTCATTCAAGAGAAGAATCCATCCAAAAGATGAGTGACAGTTGAAAGCAATTTTCTCACATAAAAGCAAGATTCCACTAATCAGAGTTAATGGTCCGTGCTGCAGACTTGTACAGGACTTGCCTGGTGAGAAATCCCAAAATGGTAATTAATGCTGTGGGGCTGAGCCTGCAGCCCACATCCTGCAGCTCTGAGACTCAGCTGGAGCCAAGAGCAGCTTTTCCAGCTGAGGGAAAAACACTCTGGATACGTTTGGGGACACACACAAAGCTCAGGCTCCTGGGGACAAAAATGCGTGCTGTTACAGGGGAGGAAAATGAGTCTGAGGTCTGTATGAGGGGAGAGTGTTGGAGGAGGTGAAGATGTTGAGTTACGTCCTAAAAATCCTAAAAAACAGATCTGCAAGACAAAAACCACCAGTGGGTTGTGTTCAAGATCACACCAGAGCAGACAGAACAGACAGCACATTCCTACATTGATACATCCATTCTTAAAAATAACACAAATAGTTCCATGCTCTTGTGGAAATTCAGACAAAATGCACTATTTTCTATTATCACTGAGCAAATTTTGGCAGTTTATATTTTAACCAAAATCTCATAGGTGTGTTGGTATTGCCCATTTTTTAATCTACTGAACTCCCAGAGTGTTTTTCCAGCAAGAGGTCTGGGTAAGGAGAGAACAGTGCCAAGATCCAGCACTGAGAGCTAAAAAAACCCTTCAAACATCTGTGCAGAGGCAAATTTATCCTCAGGAATGGATGTTTGAGAGTTGCTAGGAAAACCATGAAGTAACAGCTGGACACATAAGCAGGGGTTTTATTCCTGCTGGAAATATAAATCCCATAGTCCTGAATCAACCATGGCAACTCGTGTTTGATGTCTGAATCCTGAGCACGGGGTCTGGCTGAGGGAGGATTTTCCCGAAGTGGGAAATCACAGTGGGTGCTGTGATTCTCCACAGGGATTCCCACTGGAAAAGCTGGAATAATCTTTTTAAAATCTCTTAAATGATGCTGTTGTTCAATGAGCACCATCCTGACTTGCTGTCGAATATTCATTTTGAAAGCTCTGGAGGAGACAAAAATTACAAAGCAAATCCTTCAGCCTTTCATATTGCAGAGGTTTGTATCTGCTGTAGTTCTTGGCAGTCATGAGGGAAAATACTTTCTAAAAGCACTGAAGATTTTCAGCTCAACACTTCCTCGACTGTGTTGATTTCAAGACAAAAAGGGCAATGTTCTTGTCCAGTTTTTAAAAATTTATAATAATATGCAGTGATTGGAAATTTGGTCATTCCAAAATTAGATCCAAGATAGGCTATCAGTAACAGGAAGGAGAACAAGTATTTTATTTTTTTTATTTAACCATAATTACAGAGCTCCAGCTTAATAAATGTTCTTTTCATGCAATGCAATTCACTATATCTTACAAAATATGAAGCCATTCCAGGCACTAAAACTGGAAAATTAGCTGCTAGTGGCAAACTCTATTTCCAAGTACAACATGGCTCACTGAACTGGAGCTTTAGCCAAAGCTTGAGGCCTCAACAAGGTAATAATAAAATTCATTATATGGGTTCAGAGCTTTAGCTCTAAAAATTTCTCAGTTCTACAGTTTCAATTTTACCAAAAAAATGATGAATAGTTATGGAAAAAGCTCTTTTACCACACCTTAATTGTATCAGTGAAATATCTGTTTAGATGGCTTTGAATTTGCTCCATTTAGCAGGCAGCTCTCTGAAATGACTCTGGAAGATTTGTTTGCACACATTGGTGTTTATTTTTAAAATCTGCTTTTTAGGAAGCTTTTTTTTTTTTTTGTCTGGAACACTAATGAGACAAATCCATCACTAAATGGATGCTGCTCTGTTAACCTGTTATTTTGAGTGGCAAATATCAGTGAGAACAGAAGGATTTGAGGTGATTTTCCAGGAACTGCAGGATTTCCCAGCATTTTATTATCAGTCCTCTCACTGGAGCAGGGACACCATTTGCAGCCTGACATCCTGCAGGGTTGTGGAAGGAAAAATAAGAATTCCCTTGATTCAAAGCTCTGCTGTGCCTCAATTCCCGCTATTTCCCTGGCTGCTCTCTCTTCCCAGCTGGGGATTCTCCCATCCACGAGCACAACCTAGTGCTGAGGGCAGCAATCACAGGCTGAGCAGGGAATGTCACAGCCCACAGGCGGAGCTGCAAATCCTTCTGATCTCCAAAGCCCCCGTCTTAGGAAATAGGCTGAGCCTAATTAAGAACACCAACACGCTGCTTAATTTGTTTCCCCTCTGACTAGAGGTGGACTCATGACAAGGAATTTAAAGGGCAGGGAAACAGCAGGGGGTGATGGGGCGTTTCTGACCCTTTAACCAGATTGCTTTGTCTGAGGACAGACCCCAATTAACACAAATACATCTTAAATCTAATCAGCTACCTGCAGAGACAGTGTCTGACCAGCTCAGAGAGCACGGTTTGGGGTGCCTTACCCAGAAAGGAAGCAGCAAAGAGAGACTGGAGTTCATTACTCTTAGTGGGAGGAAAGGTCATTACAGGGATCATGCAAGCAAGGTCCTGGAAAAGCAAACACTGCAGATCCTTCCTCTCAAAGGGAAGAAAGCTCTCTGGCAGATAGCTGGAGTGAAATCCCTAAACACCACCTCCATCCCACAGAATGGAAACCATCAAAGCCTTTAGTGTCTCATTTATTTAACAAGAGCAGCAGTGTTGAAATGACCTTGCTTAGGAACCCAAGGGTAGTTCCAAATTGCCTTGGAGGCATCACTGTTTTAAGTGGTTTAACATGAAGTGCTTTAAAGAGTAATTGCACCCCACGTGCTCTCTGTGGTTTTGGGTGAAGGGGCTGCCAGATGGGCCCTGGCACTTCTGGCTTCAAGGGGCTGCATGGAAAAGATCAGGAAAAAGAAGTGCCTGGATCACACGAAACAATTGTAGGTTTTATTTTGCAAAGCACGTGGCAGAGTTGGGAAGTTCTTTACCAGATGCGAGATTAACAGAGTAGAAGTTGTACAGGATGCTCACAGAACAAATCTGAATTCTGCCAGGTCATAAGTAGAGTACACTTGTCACCTACAGCAGGGGCTGACTCTTCACTCTCATCCTGCTGCCACTATGCACAAGAAATGATTTGGGAATAATTCCCTTGCTTCAGTGCCTCAGGAAAAGGACAGACAGGATGATACCTAAACCCAAAGGCACCTCAGAGCACCCATAAAAAATTAAGCAGTCAAAAAGCTAATTTAAAAGCTTATAACTATTCCAACCTTTGCAGCTCCCTGAACAAGCAGGTGTGGAAAGGTGAATATTTGGGTAGATCTTCTACAAAAGTGCTCAGCACTGTGGGAGACAGAGAATTTGTAGCTGGAAGTTTCTCTGTTATGACTGAAATTTTTTAGTATTTCACTCTTGGAGATCCCATCCAGGGGAGCAGTTGCAGTCAAGGTACCTCAAGTGGTAACACTAAGAATTAACCCTCAGGTCCTGGTCAAATTCTACCTGAAAGAAGTTTAGAAATGAGCTTTAAACAAAAATAAACCCTTTGATTTTTAATGTGAGTTTTACACTTACCTCATTCAGTTCCCTCTCCTCTGAAAAATCCTACTCTGCCTTTTTGCTGTGCTACATCCTTCCGCTGGTTCCTCCTAAACTGCTTACTTCTCTTCAAAAAGGGCTGGTTTACATTATCAGAAGGGAAGGATGCTCACTACTACTCAAGAAATAGTTTGCTGCCAATTTTAAGACACTTTACCACCTCCTTACACCTCTAGTATTTTTATTGCAGAGAATTTTCTTTTCTCCATGCTCCAATACCTCCAGAAAGTAATTAGGATACTTTGCCCACTACAGAAACGAGTATCCTGCTGTATAAAATGAGCTACAGGAGGATTAAACACTGACTTAACTGACCTGGCAAAGAAAGTACTCCAAGCACAATTCCAACAGCCAGGACAAAATTCCCAAGGAGCAGCATCCCTGTGTGTGCAATGCCAGCAGCACCAGAGCTGTGCTGGATGTGACTGTCTGTAGAGAGGGGGCACTGAAAGTCTAACAAAGAGCTGACAATGTGCTTTCTCTGCTCTGCACAGGGTAAAAACTTGCGCTGCAGCACTCCAGATGCTCTCACTGTGCATTTTGTGCCAGAGCCAAATGAATGAAAAGCCTCTTTCCTAGAGGATGAACTCCTTGGGAGTCCTCCCAGCAGGGAATAAAACCACTCTCAGTTGTCTCTCCAGCATAAACTCCTCCTTTGAAGTGAAGGAGGAGTCATTTAGAAGCAGCTAAATATTGGTTTTTTTCTGCTTTAAAAGCCAGAGGAGTGATGAGAGCTATCCAAACAAGCGGCCAGCTGATTCCATTTCTGTTTCTATCAGGCTTCAGTCCCACTCTGCAGAGCTTCAAGAGGATTATGTGCTTCAAGAACAGGCACTCACACCACTGCCAAAGAGGAAAGAAGCCCTTGGAATCTTGTAATTGCAAAGGAAATATTTTCTTTTCCAGGCAGAACTTCCTAAAATAAGAAGTGGATGTTCAGCTTCATTAGAAACTGCTGGGGGAGGAGGGAAGGTTGGTTGATACAATATTTAAATAATTGAAATGTAGATCTCAGAGATCCTGGACAAACAGAACATAAAGAAAAGATGGAAGTACTCATCCATGAGCAAAGGAAAAGATGTTTGGCTAAGCATTTAAATAATGCCAGAAAATACCTAAAATCCATTAATCAGATGATCACACTGTCCACAGGGATCAGTTTTTCAGCATTAATTGCGTTTTTACTTCTGTTCAAAGGCACAGCTCCACTTACTTGGTTAATTTATGGTCTTTCATTGCTACCAGGAACTCTCTGACAGTCTCAGGACTCTGGTACCTGCAGGGTGTTTTTGAAATGTACTTCAGTGTCTGCAAGGGACAGAAAGGAAATACGTATTATTTCACACTTGTTTTACCAGTTGTGTATGGAACAAATACTGGGAAAAGTCTCCTCAGCATTGAGAAAAATTGGAAAATCAATTCAGGTTTGGAAATCAACTTTATCTGAGCTGTTCAAAGCCCAAAATTGCAAGCTGAAGAGGACAGGGAAGGAGTGGGTTTTAGGTTTGTCTGCTAAAAAAATCCTCTTGCTGTTTGTGACAGACATTTGCTTCCTTGTTTTGCTCCTTGTTTGGCTTCTGTCTTTTAAAAGCACACAGGAAAGTTGAACACAATTCATCCTGAAACCCACATTCCCTTCTGCCAACTTTTCATGTGCTCAGTGCCAGGGATATTCTCACTGCCAGCCCAGAAATCTCTCTTTAAGTTCTCTAATCTATGGTTGTTTTTATCCTTTACCTGTATTTTTGGCAATTTAAAGTTGATAGAAGCAGATTGGCTTGTTATGAAATCTGCAAGGATATTGTGCTATTAAAAAATGTTTATCTGACTTGAGACAATTAAACTTTGATCCATTTTTTACATGTAACACCCACCAACCTCAACTGCCTTTGACAGCAGATGTTCCATTTATTTGCTTTCTTTAAAATAACAACATTGAGCAGGTGGATAATGGAATTACATGACACAATGTAATCTGACCTGAGTAAAAAAATCAATCTGTTGATTAAAAAAATGCACAAAAATTCCAGTTCACAGCTGACTTTTCACTGGAAGTGGCTTAAAATCTTCCTGAGTATTTATTGTTGCTTGAATAAAACCCCAAAATGAAGAGCTGTAAATAATTATAATTTATTATTCCTTTCTATAAGCCCTGTCTGACCTTTTCAGATAAAATGAAGTTGTCATTCACCAGCAATGACTGAAATGAAATTATTATATTGTCATGTAATATAATTATTTCACAGGAGTAATTTCTCTTCCAGGTTCATCTTTTCTTGGCAATTTCAAATCGATGAAAATGCCAAATATACAGAAGAACAAAGCTCCTTTGGAGTTACTTCAGTGCCAACAGATCCAAGTCTGCAGGGAGCTTGTGAAGAAATACAGAGACAATCCTGCAAGATGAAATTCTGCTTTTCTTTCAGTCAAACATAGAAAATACACCCAGAGTTTACACCAGCTGCACACCCAAGCCTCCTATAGGTATTTAACACATAGAATAACAAAGCAATTAAAGATTTCAGGTACATCCTGATAAATTTTACTTACAGGATCTTCCTCAGCCCCTTTTCCAGAGGTACAGGAAGAGACTGTCAGTCTCCATGAAGATTTAATTCAGATTTTTGGTAAGCCCCTATTTTGTTGAATGCAAGGCTTAGGAATTACAACTCTGTACCTTTTTCAAACAAAACCAGAACTAAAACAAAACCAAAGCCTAGGCCAGATCTTATCCACATGAGTAGTTTCAGTGCTCAACAGAATTACTCATGCAAGCAAAGGCAAAGTGCTTTCAGCTGCCTGTCAGTCATGGTGCTGCTCACGCAGTTCTCCAGCACACACAATGGGTCTCACTGCAAGGCTCTGGGAAGTTGCTAATTTGGGATATTTTAAATGTTGGTATTTGTATTACAGAATTTTAGAATTCCTTCCTAGCAAGGGATGAGATGTTTATTACCAACCTGGCATCCAAGTGATGTTATTTGTATGCGTGGTTTTGCGTTTCTTCGGATCAAAAAAAAAATTTAAATGATCTGTTTTAGCTGGGAATTAATTTGTTTCTATTGACAGGATTATTAATTCTGTTAAAAAAAAAATACCATGTGATCTGTGCCTCAGCTTTGAAATCATCAACTTAATTATCAGATCAGGTGATACCATAAATTCACCAGATGACAGCGAGTTCTGCCCTGTGCCTTAAAAGGATGGAATATTTAGAATTGAAAAAATCCTAACAAAACCAAACAGTTGCAAACCAGGGGATTTGAAACTCTTTTATAGATTTTAATAACAGCAGCTAACTCTTCCCTGACAGCACAGTTACCCTACAACTTCAACAAAGTGAGCACAGAAAAGTGGCAGATAAAACATTTCAAATTTGGGGGAAATTTGATCCCAAATTATTAAATATACAACCCTGAGGATGTGAATTATTGCAGCCTGAGCTAATGGGTAAAAGGACTTTCCCAGTGCTACTCACCTCATACATGATTGTGTTCAGATTCTGCTGCCCAGAGCTCTGCTTGGTTTTGCCACTCTCTTTACGCTGCTGCTTGAGATCAGTAAGTAACTGGTACACCTAAAGAGAAAAAATAAAGTGGTTTAGAGCATCTGAGAGTATTTAACCTAAAAATATGACAACAGGAAAATGAAAATAAAAAATAAGTATGTTATATTTTCTAGAAAACAAATATATAAAAAGTTATATATTATATTACATATATAATATAAATATATTTTATATAAATATAAAATATTTATAATTTAGATTTTATACTATATAATATACAATGTTATATATAATATAGTATAAAATATGTAATACAATATAAAATTTATACATAAAATATAATAAAACATCAATTTTTATATAATTATTATAATTATATAAAATTGTATATTTTACATACAATTAAAAATGAAAAAAAACAAAAAAAGAACAGGAAAAATCCTATCAGCCAACCAACAAAAAATGTGTGTCTGTTTTGGTAGATGGACCAGCAACTGAAATGAAAAATGTTTTGGTCCCAGAGTGATGAATAAGGATGTAAAATGTTTTTTTAAAAGCTGTGACTGTTTTACACAGATGAATGAAACTTTTTCAGATGTTTTGCTTCAGGCTTTGCAGTATATCCAGAGTCAAAACCCAGAGCAAAGCAACAGAGCACTTCTCACTGTTAATCCCCTCATGTTTACCTGGCTGCACTCAAGATCCAGCCCCAAGGGAATTATAAACTGACAAGTGCAGAGAAATAAGAAACCAAACATTTCGAGACAGTGAGAAATACGACTACAATCAGCTGCAGACCCTGCAATTGCTTCACACTGCACTTCCTATGAGAAAGGAACACCTGCCAGTGCTGAAATCCCAAACTCGGGCCGTGAGCTTGGACAACAAACACAAAAGGACAACTCCAAGCTCCCACAAGAACTGCAGGGAAAGAACTCTCTGGGCAAAGCATTCCCTTGATTTACAGAATATTGACTTTGCCAGTGAAGTTGCAACAGGGAAGTGGAGTAAATGGAAAGGTATCAGTAGTTTGAGGGAATCAGTGCTCTGAAAAGCCGTATTTGCTACGTTTTTCACATGTTTTTAACAGCCAGGCACTGAACACCAGTTTGGCTGACATGATATCATCTATATCTTAGAGGAAATTTAAGAGAGTTCTCTCCAAGTCCTCATTAAAGCCCATTTAACAGCCACCAGATGCCTGCTCTGCTGTTTGCAGACAGATGCAGCTCAGGATAAAACACCTCGAGGTTTATTGCAGAATAGAATGAAACAGCTGCAATAAAAACCAGCTTCAGCAATACAATAACACAGACAAAACCATGTGAGTTATTAAAATTGCTCCAAAGATTACATTAATCAGCAAAGCAAAATATTTCCATTACCTGGCTCAAGTTAAAACATTTCCTCCCTTAAAATGAGAGGGAAAAACACCTGCTTTGGAATAATCTCACAATACAGGAACACAGTACCCATTACTAGCAAAACCATTTCCAAATCTTCTTTAAAAAGCTTTTTTTTTTTTTCCTTGAAAACCAACCAAATGCAAGGAGGAGTAAATCCCCTGCAGGTTTTGCTGATTGCCACTGCCAGTTTTCAGCTTCCAAAGATTATACAAGGGACTGATGACAGCTTTTAATTGCTGCTTTAAAACCAGAATGAAGACAAACTTACCTCAAAGTTACTCAGCAATGCAGCATTTGCATCTTTTCTAAAAGGAAAAATGAAAAGAGTTAATTATGTCCCAAATGAAACAGTTTGAAGTTTTTCTTTGCTGAGTCACAGACACTAAAAGAACACAGTGTTTTTTTAAAAAAAATAAGTAAAAGCGCCAAGGCATCTTATTTTAGTGATTCTACAATTGCCATATCTGGAAAATATTTTTTTCCATACTGTCAGTAGAATTATGACATAAATATTGAATTATGACATAAATATTTACAGTTTGCCCCATAAATCATAAGCCACTTGTACAACACACTCCTTCCACTCAGCCACCCTATTTTACTCACTCACCCAATTTCACACACTCAAACCAAATTGCTTTGCTTCTTCCTTAGAAAAAAAGCCTCTGATTTTATTCAAATAAAGACTGATGGGAAATAATTCAGATTATACACACTATTTTCTTTATTAGTCAAGAGCACACCATATTTTAGTACCATGGACATATGTGTGTGTATAGACACAAACAGGGCTTTAATTCATATGTGTTGTACCGAGTAAAAAAACCCCAATTTATTGCATTTTCTCTTTATTTATTCTTTCCATCTTTATGTGCCTATTCCTATATTAGAAGGGCAAGGCTGAGTTTCTCATTTTTCACTTTCTCAGTCGCAATTAAGCAAGAATCCTTATCCAAGGCTGGCAGGGTGACTGCAGATCCAAGCACATCATGACTTTATTCCTCCTGGATATTGTAAATTTATATATTTAAAGTAAAAACAGGGAGAAAAACTGCCACAGAACATCCTATATTCCCTGAACAACACATTCTGCTGAGCAGTCAGCAGCCACAACAACAGAAAGTTTCCATACAAAAGGAAAAAAAAGGCCTTTCTCAGGTCTGTGCAGCAGCTTAGGAAAAAGAAAAAAGAACAAAAAAGGTACAATGTGTTGTTAAGCACCGTGAATCGTCTGAATAGAACTGTCACGTTCATCACTTTCAAATGGTAAATGCATCCACAAACTTCCACAGGTTCTATCATTGTTTTTAAATGAAAAGGGACCTTCTAAAATACGCTGAGATGAACTTCAACTTCCATTTCGCTGACCCGAGTGAAACTTCAGCAAGTGAGCTCAGGCATGCATTAGTTTTTCATTCATGTTTTACAAACCATATATAGCTTTTGTTGTTAGGTAAATGCAAGTCTTCAGAATGTTTGCATTCAGCCGGGCCCTACAGAAATCCCCACGGATCAAAGACATTCTATAGGGAGAATTACATATGGAATTGTTCGGCTGAAAGGCTCGTATGGAATAAATACATCGCCATGCAAATGAGGCTGCGGAATCAAGCTGAGGGTAAGAATGAAATTATTTAGGACAACTGCTTTCCTTTTTTCATTCCAAACTGCTTTGCCATTCAGAAAAATACCTTTTTTTTTTCACTCCTGCCAATGAGTCAGTCTCAAATCTTCAACAATTCTGTTGTGCTGAAATACCAAAATTATAAACTGATAAACTTTTGCAGTAGTGATTCAAAGGAATCCACAGCAAGGTACTGTAAGGTATGTTCAAGCAGTCCTGTGTTTAAAGGAGTTCTGTATCAGTAGAAATAAAATTTCCTTCGGTCCTGACTCACAGCTACCAATTTTACAGTCAGGAAACAAGAAATTCTGAACAATGAATTGTAATGTATATTTTAAGCAGTCCGCTATACAGTTCACTTAATTTTTATGAGAGTAAGACTTCACCAGAAAGGAAAAAAAAAAAAAATTCATGGTAATGCCAAAAGTATGAATACTTTTTAGAGCTAATAAATTAATAAGAGAAGATCTTATAGTAGAGAAGATTTAATGATAACAAAGCATCCCTGGGTTACATGGCTGCAGGAGCTCCGTGACTTTGGGGGATACATCCCTTGAGTGCCCCATTCATTAGATAAATGAAAATTAAATGAAAATTAGAAATTTAACCAGCTCCACAGAACTCGTGAGATTTTAACGCTTCAAAACAGGTCAAATCCTATAGTTTTGTGCCCGAAACACGTGGTAGGAAAGCACAAACCGCTGCCTGGTGTAACAGCTCTGAAATACCGACCAGCCAAAATTCCGACTCTCTTACTGTGTTTGCAATCGCTGGCACAAACCCCTCAGGTTTTTCCTTCTCCAGCACTTCCAGCTCCTGCACAGAGCTCACGGGAATAACTCTCCCCGAAAAGAAAAATTCCCATTTTGCCTCTCCCAGGGCAGAGGGAGCAGGAGGGGGACAGGAGGGGATGAGAGCAGGATTCATGCCGAGCCACGCCGCCTTTCGCCCCAACAGCTGCTTCAGCTGGAGTTTTAAAGAAAATAAACCCCTCAGATATTGACCAGAATGCCTGAACTCACTGCTGGGGGCAATGAACCCCTCATGGATTTATTGCACCCTCACACCCCTCACGCACAGGCCCACATGGATGTGTCTCCCCCTCACACCACACATAGATATACCTATACAAACCCCAGGCCCATATAGATGTACCCCCACGCCTCATGGAGATATACCCCACACAAACCCCACAGAGATGCACCCCCGGCCCTGCAGGCCCGCTGTGCCCACGCAGGGTGGCTCCGAGGCCCGCCCGTGCCCTGCGTTCCCCCCTCAGGCCCTTCCTTACACCTCCATCTTGTCCTCCCCGGCGCGGCCTCCCCGAGGATCCTCCCGCTACCCCCGGGCACCCGCAGCCCAGCGGGACACGGCGGAGGAACAGCAGGGCGAGACCCGGTGGAGCTGAAGGAGGATTTGGCGGCCGGAACGGAAGCGGAAAAGGAAGGACAAATAAGGAACTGAGAAAAAAAAAGAGGAAAAGTAGCAGCTGCATTGGCCGGGAATCGAACCCGGGCCTCCCGCGTGGCAGGCGAGAATTCTACCACTGAACCACCAATGCCGGCCATGTGAGCGTTTTTCCCGTGGCTCTCTTTGTGTGTACATTAGACAGAAAATGGTACCAATTTTTCTCCGACAGATTGGCAATTAGCCCTGTTAAGTGTGACAAAGGCAAAACAGTATCGCGGAAGTTCTTTCAAATCAAATCTTTAACCTTGTGCGGAGTACTGCGAGGCTGAGGTACTTGTGTAATGCTCCAACAGTCTTTCAAAGCGGTCGAATATGGATCCATCAAACTCGTCTTTGTCTTTTCCAGCCGTCACCGTGACTCTTTCCCAGCTAAACCATGTGCTATTAAATTTACCAAGAGCCCTTTTCATCCTCAGTAAAACCAGTGACACTTCAAAGAGTGCAAACAGCTGAAAATCCTAGTGGCAACAGCAAGGAAAATTATCTGGCCAGGGAAGCATTAATTCCTTAATTTTGACATAATTTATTGGGGAAATTTTTGTATGCAAATACAACACCACTGACTCCCTAAGGAGTGTCATACAGATATATTTGCTTGCTTGCAGCAGGGATTTAAGAGCCTTTTAGGGATTTAGGGAACTGAATGGGTCACTTGTACCCCCCAACCTCTGCCTTGCAATTCCAGCACAAACCCCACCAGCCACTTTTTTCTCCAGAATCAAACCAGACAAAATTCCACTCCCACTTTTAAGCCTTTTCTTCTCCTTGGGGTGTTGCAAATCCTAAATCAATTCAGAGTAACATAAGCAAACTTCAATGCTTTAGGAACAGTCTTCAGTGCCAGGGCAGTGGGCAAGGAGCAGCCCCCAGTTTTCCAGGAGCTTTCACCACCGGATATAAAAGTGCTGGGCAAATTTTAAAAGCCAACTGCAAAAGCTTTTCAGCCCTTTTAATTTGAAAACCCCTAAAAAAGTTTCAGTGGACACATGTACCCCATCACACACGGATTGTAGTAAAGATAGGAATTCATTTATACTTCAGAATCATTTATTGTGGAGTCCTGTGGAATAAAAAAAAGCCAGGAGAGAGGTCTTCAAAGGCAGACTGAGAGCAGCTGGTGTGACTCAGTGCACAGGATGCAATGGATGCTGCCCTTTTTCATGTCAGGATTAACTGGCCTTGTAAGTTGGCCAAAACTGGCACAGCAAAAGCTCTGTGACTGCTCTGCCATATCCCAAACCCTGCACATGAAACCGCCTGAAAGAAGGGAAAGGATGTCGGTTTTCATGGGAAAACAGGGTATTTCCAGACAACCAAATTTTAGAGTTTTGTTACAGAAATCTGCTAACCCTTGTCTGCCTATCACCACTCTCTTCAGATAAGGGTTCAGAACCTTCAGCACAACAATTTTATTTCTCCTTTACACCTCTTTGTACCTCTCTCCCAGCAGCAAATTATTACAATTATTTTCACCCTTTCCCCAAAATTTCACTTTCCTGACGCGTTTTTCCAATCAATGCTGCTTTTTCCAATCCACAATGAAGACACAGCTGGGGATGAATGAACATAACACAGACACCTCTTTCAACAGCTTTTTTTCCTAATAGAGATACTCCTCCTAAACATTTCCCAGTGGAGACAGGAAGCCTGGTAAGGCTGTAAATACAAATATGGGTCAGCTCCACGTCCACTGACATCATGCAAGGCAGAGAGGGAATATCAAGAGAGAACCAGCTGGGCAGGAGGTGAGGTGAGGAGGTCACTTCAGCTTTAACTGCTGCTCATTAGGTGTTAGACAGTTATGCTACACCATCCATAGGGAATGCAGACATGGGTTTTTCCAAATGTGCTTAGCATGTCAACATTTTAAGCATTGGCTTGTGATTGTTACCACTAAGGCTTGGGGAGAGAGGGGCCTCGGTATTAACTATTGAAAGCAGGGGGCCTAGGACTTGCTATTGACAGCAGATCTGCGGGGTATTTGTGTTCTTTGTCATGAAAGATGTTTACTGTGTTCAGCATTTCGCTCAGCACCCTATGGTGTCTATTTCTTTTCTTTTCTTTCTTTCTTTTTTTTTTTTTTTTTTTGCCTTTTACATTCAAAAATTCATTAAAAACAAAGTTGGGGGGTTTTTTGAACAAAAAATGTCAGCACGGTTCCGCATCAACCGAGCTGACGGTGCGTTTGCCCGGCACGTTCAGCCCACGGAGCTGTTTTCTTTCTCCAAAGCAAAAAGACAGCTAAAAAAAAGGATGTTTTTAAAAGAAGGTGCACTGTAGCAGTTTCTGCCATCCTTTTCCTTCACAGTCCTATTGTGAAAAGTGAACTTCCAGAGCCACCAAAGCTCCTTCGGTGCTGCACTCCCTCAAGCATTGCACCCTTCCAGCAAAAAAATGAAATCGTAGAGAAGGACTCTGATGGATTACAAAAGTACAAATAAAGTTCAGATTCTTTGAGAACATTAAAATATATTTAATTAAACTTCTCTGTACTGCAGAATTGGCAATTTACTCTAGTACTCATTGTCACCTCGAAAAGGGTGTAGCTGGGAATATTAATGTAGGAATGATTTGCCATCCTCTCTGCCAGAAAGGAAAATAAGTGGGAGGCTTTTCCCTCAGAATTTCCTCAGTTTTAACTGTGGGGTGAGAATTTTGAGGTTAATCTTTCTATTTCAGATAAAATACTGAAAGGAGATGATGGGCAGTGGAGAGACATCCAAACCAGAACAAATGGAGAAGATAGCAATGAGAATGCACTTCAGTTTGCATTAAAAAGTATATTTTGCATTGCTATTTCACTGCTTTCCCCTCAAAAAAGTTCAACTCCCCAGCTCCAAGCATCTTTATGAAATCTTCTTTCTTCAATGTTTGTTTTTAAGTTGAGGAATTCTGCTTGCATTTAGTTTTACTTCCAGTTTTATTATAAAAATATTAGTCTACATTCTACATTGCTTATTATAAAGATGGTTATTGACTGCTTGGTCTAAAAATAAAGAGAGAATTCATCATTTCCTAGATACAAACTAGGGCAGGAGCTGAGCAGTGCACTCCAAGCCAATTAATCCCTGTGAAGTTTGCTAAATACACAGTGGCACTGCTGACAGGTCCCATGTGGGTTTAATATCCCCTGTCACATGTAGTATCAGACATGGGTTAGCAAAATCTTATTTATAAGATTCACTCCAGTTATAAATTCAGTGCTTAATGTTTTCACAACACGTTGGCAATCTCCTGTCAAAGCCCCGAGTAAGGACAAGGATGCTTTGAAAAGGTGAAGAAGACAAGAAAAGTGGTAAAAATGAGGGATTTCACAGTAGGAAGGAACAGGACTGCAAAAGGATCAAGTGCTGTTTCAGTGTCCTAGTGGAAAAAGGGGAAGGGGATGAGTTGTAGAACTGAGAGAACAGCAGAAAAGAATGAGAGGGTCAGTTAAAGGGAGGAAAATCCAACAGAAACGTGGATGAGAAAGTTGGAATATGTTTCCTGAGCTCTGTGAGAGGTTTGGACAATGCAGATGGAAAAATATTACACTGCAGGAGCTCACTTGGTAAGAGAAAGCAGCAAATATTCAGCTTTCTGTAGAGGGGCTGCAGAAAATACTCTGTCTGAGGAGTTAATGAGAAATCCGTGCTGAGCCACAGCTTCGCTGCTCTAAAAGCTCTCTTGTGCTTTAAATCAGTTACTTAATTCCAAGATATTTAGGGTGCGATGAGTTTAAGCTACACGTTATTGCCATAAGTATAACTTCAAGCCCCACAGCCACTGCCTGAGGCTCTCAGGTGCCCCCACAACCTTGGGACAGCAGGGAACCCCCAAATCTGGGGCTGTAGCATCCTTACAGGTGGGATGAAAAGTCTCACCCATGCAGAGATGGGAAAGAACAAGAAGCTCCCATCTATTTTTTGTGTTTATTGGAGTGGCAATGGGGACAGAGCAGCGTATCAGTTATATTTATATTAAAGCTTGCTCATTAGAGGGGTGTGACACAGAGCGATGCGACTCCTTCAACCCAGCGATATTCCCATGGGAGCATTCCAAGGATATTCCTGACCTGCCCACAGCGCAGGAGCTACGCCAGGTATAAAGCAATACTCGAGCATCCCTCCTAAGCCTCCTCCTCTCCAAAGCACCCCCTGGCCCCGAGCCGCAGAGCAGGGCTGGGAAGCGACAAGGGGGATACGGGGGGGACCCGAGCGGGGCCGGCCCCGGGCACACCCCGCCCCGGTGGGGCGGGACGAGCCGCCAGCCCCGAGCCGAGGGCTGTAAAAGCGGGGCAGCGGGGCCGGGGAGCAGCGAGCCACAGAGCGGCCGGGGCTGCGTGCGGAGCAGGTGAGCGGCGCCGGGGAACCGGGAGCGCACTGGGAGCGCATCGGGAGCGGCGCCCGGGGAACCGGGAGCGCAGTGGGAGCGCATCGGGAGCGGCGCCCGGGGAACTGGGAGCGCACTGGGAGCGCATCGGGAGCGGCGCCCGGGGAACTGGGAGCGCACCGGGCACCGGGAGCGCCCAGGGAATGGGGCAGGGAGCGGGCACCGGGGCAGCTGAGCATCTCCACGCTGTCCCGCAGGTTGCACCAGGTGCCAGGATCGCTGCACAAACGAGCAAAACGTCGTCCGAAATGGCAGCCGAGGTGAGGGGGAGCTTGGCTTTGCTGGTGGGGTGCTGCTCCGGGTCCTGCTCTGCTCTGTTTGGAACGGGTTGTGCAGGGACGTGGTGGGATCAGCATCCCTGGAAGGGTTCAGGAAAGGTGTCCGTGTGGTCCTTAGGGATGTGGGTTAGGGGTGCTCCTGGCAGTGTTGGACTCGCTGATCTTGGAGGTCTTTTCCAACTTTAATGATTCTGGGATTGGTTTTCCCGGGTTTTAAATGGAGAAGGGGATAGCGAACAACTTTGCTGCAATAATCAACCGTCCCACCTCGGATCCTGGCAGCAAAAACGTACCTGGACACCTCTTCCCCATCCCAGCAGCACCATTCATTCCCTGTCCCCTCTGCCCATCACGGAGTGCCCAGCGAGGAGCTGCAAAACTTTGGGGTTTTCCCCTATTTCCCCCCCTCCCCGCGGCATCTCCTGCGGACAAACCCGCTTCAAACGCAGAGCTCCCGCACCCCGAGCCTGCATCCTGCCTCCGCAGGCTCCCTCCTGCTCTTCCCTCCGCCAATCCTTTGGGAAAAGGGCTGCTGATGTCCCGGTCCCTGCCCGCTGTCCATGGTAGCTCCGCCGGCCGCCCGGCGCCGCGTACTTGTCGAGCCCTTCTGGGGGTGTTTTGGGGTTTTCTCTTTCCTTTTCATCTCACGGGAACATTTGTAACACGAAAAGGCACCCAGGCCTCTCTTTCTGCAACCTGCGCCTTTGCCGGTTTTATCCTAATTTTACACCAAAGCTTGCGAGAACGTGGAATCTGGAGCTGCTTCAAACGGTAACTTCAGACACTTTATAGTCGCAGGAGTGGTTTAGAGCATGTGGCTTGTGCTGGCCCACAGCTCTTTGTCAGAGGAACGTTTTCTTCTAGTCTCCCTAAAAGAGTGGGATTATTTAATATTTCAACCAGCTCTCACTATATCCCTGACTCCTTTACCTTTTTTTTTTTTTTTTTTGTCAGGAGTCCATCAAAGGGTCAGAGATCAGCAACTGCCTTAAAAGAGAGTTCCATGCTGATCATGCACCACGTGCCCTGATATTCATTTTCAGAGAGTCCTGCAGGAGTCAGATATCTTGGAGGATCCCCAAGCCAGACCTGTAACCTCAAGGGCTAAATTCTAGTGACAGTGACATGCCCTAAAGTCCAGAGTTTTGCTGGTATAGACTGAATAAAACCATTCCTGAGGTTGTCCACAGTTTTAGTTTGATAAGGATGGAGATGGACACAAACTGATTTTTAGGGGATATATCCATAAATCTGTGTCTCTTACCTTCTTTACTTGCAGGGGGACAAAATGATGGCAGGAAGGTTTGTGGGGAGCACAGATCCCATCATGGAGATGCTCAGCGCTTCCATTACTGTTGATCAGAGACTGTCTGAAGTCGACATCCAGGGGAGCATGGCTTATGCCAAAGCCTTGGAGAAGGCTGGAATCCTGTCTAAAACTGAGCTGGAGAAGATCCTGAGTGGCCTGGAAAAGGTATTTCTTCCCTTCACAATCTCCCATGTGTGCTGGAATGAATCTTTCCTTACCTGACAGCATCTTGCTGTTTTAAAAAGCATCTTTAAATGTCCATGTGTCCCATCCTCTTCAGACTGAGCAGTCACTAGGAATCATTTCAGTGGGAAGTAAGAACATCCTTTTCCTGCTGGCACGTGGAATTTTGAGTCTGGCTGCCCAGCTTGGTGGGAGACAATGCATAGCAGGTGTAGGGGGGGGAAGAAGAGTCAGCAGAGAAGGGGCTTTTATAAAATATCCATTGTTGTTGCTCACCCACCCTGGACAACAGTGGGTCTGTGCAATGTTTTATAGGAAAACCTTTGTGGATGATGCTGAAGAAATCACTGACATTTAGGCTCAATTTTTTCCTTGCAATGCTTAAATCCTCCATAACACTGCAGGATTATCATGGATAGAGAGATGAATCCCAGCAACAGTATGGAATACCAGGATACACAAGCAGCCTGAATGCCAGAGACTTAACACGTGTGGGAATGGCAGGAGCTGGGATTTGCTGGGGACACTCACAGCCCCCACACAGCAGGGTAGCTGTGGTGGCTGACTGGTGTTTCTGGTGTTTGCAGATCTCTGAGGAATGGTCCAAAGGAGTCTTTGGTGTGATCCAGACTGATGAGGATATCCACACTGCCAACGAGCGCAGACTAAAGGTTTGGCTCCTCTAACCTCTTGGTCCTGATCGTCTGCCTGACACTGAGGGCTTGTGCCTCTGTCCCTCTGTGAAATTCCTTTAGAGCTCGTGGCACTGAACCCCCTGGGGCACAGCCAAGGGTGCCCAAGCCCCTTTTTGTGGCACTGTACAAGCCCAGAACCCAAACCTGCCCTCCCCAGAACACATCCCATGGCTACTCCCTGGATCCTGGAGCTGAGTCCCTCCCAGGCAGGGAGATCTGCTCATGTGGATTGTCCTGCTTAGAGCACAGAGATCCTGACAGCAATCCTGCTCTTGTCCTCAGGAGCTGATTGGAGATGTAGCTGGGAAGTTGCACACTGGCAGAAGCAGGAATGATCAGGTACAGACAGAACCTTTTTTTCTTCCTCTGTATTCCTCCCCCACTTTACTTCAGGAGACCTCAGACCAGAGTGGCCTCTGGAACTCTTCCTGGAGGGCAAGAAATGGTGGCATTGCCACATAAATACAACCAAATGATGAGAAGATGATTTCCCTTCCCATCACACAGGACAAGGAGGGGTTTACCTTGCAGTCACTGCATTTGTCACATTCTGTGTGGCCTGACTGTGGCCAATCTCCCACAGGTTGTGACTGACCTGAAGCTGTTCATGAAGAATTCCCTCTCCATCATCTCCACGCACCTCCTGCAGCTCATTAAGACGCTGGTGGAACGCGCTGCCATGTGAGTCCTTTTCCACAGTCCCTGTTTTCCATAACTTTGGCCTTTTTGGGGCAGGAGACTCCTGGGTTTGTCCTTTGTCTGACCCCACTGGGCAGCAGCAAGGTCTCCTGTGCAGGGAGTTACAGCCAGGCAGTTTGGGGTAGCCCAGGGAGCACAACAGCCCCTTTTTCTCCAGAATTCACTTCACAGAAACTCTCCTCATCCCTCAGAGAAACCTTCCTTCATCCCTGGCAAAGGAGTTGAGGTGGGAGGTCCACACAAGGTTTTAGAAGGCACCAAACCCATCTGAAGGAGTGGGGAACACGTTTCAGGTTTTTCTGGCTGAGAAAAAGCTCAGCTGTGTTACCTCCCTGTTTAGCTCTGCTCCTGGCACTCCAAACCTATGGTGGACTGGGGAATCCTTGCCTGCCACAGAGGCATTGCTGCTCCAGGCAATTTTCCAGGCAGCCCAGGGCAGATTCACCACACTGGAATAGCTAAACCCAGTGTGCTTGGCTTGAAAGATGACAGGGAGAAGAAGAGGTCGACCCTTCAGCATCTCATAGGCTGAAAATGCTCAGTTTGTGACCCTGCCAGGAGCCCTGGTGTGTTCCTGTCCCTGCCCTCCTGTCCCTGCTGCTCACCTCTCCCTCCTTTCCCTCCCAGAGAAATCGATGTGATCCTGCCTGGCTACACCCACCTGCAGAAAGCTCAGCCCATCCGATGGAGCCAGTTCTTGCTCAGGTGAGCACCTCCCACCCTCTCCACCCTCGGGGCCCTGCTCTGCTGAGGGGACAGCCAGGGGTGGTGACAAACCAGAGGGAACCTCACAAACTGGAACAGGAATTCCCTGTGTCCCTTCCACTCCAACCTCATGTTTAAGGGTAGATCCCAGGCTCCAGGCATGGCAGCACAGGGATTGGAAAAAAAAAAAAGAGACATTCCCTAATTTCATGGCTCTCTCCCTGTTGTCCTTCCCCAGCCATGCTGTTGCTCTGACCCGGGATTCTGAGCGCCTGGGAGAGATAAAGAAGAGGATCAATGTCTTGCCTTTGGGAAGGTAAGATCTACCCTTTTGGTGATCACTGGGCCTTGCTTTGCTCTGCAAAGTCTTCAGGGGTGTCTTCCCTGCTTCCCAGAGCTCAGCTTTGGATGGACAGGAAAGGCTTATTGCATGATTTCTGTTTCTTTCTTCCCTGGCAGTGGAGCTCTGGCTGGAAACCCTGTGGAAATCGATAGAGAGATGCTGCGCAGTGGTAAATGTTATCCTGGGACTGAGGGGCATGGGAGTACCTGTCACACCTGGGAGGGAGGGAATGGCACCATAATACCCCATCCTGGAGCCAGAGCCTTTAATTTTCCAGGATTTTTGCTGCAGAGAGACAGGCAGTGCCTGTGAGGTGGGAGGAGGAAGAGCCACACCTGCTGCACTCTGGCTGTCTGGGTTCATAAGAAAAACCCCACTAAACATGTTTGTGTTCCTGGGACTGCTCAAGGGCTCTCAGTCACCTCCTCTGGGGCAGCCTGGTGCATTCAGGCTCCTGTCAGGGCCAGTGTGACCTCCTGTGTCCATCCCCTTCCTTGCAGAGCTGGAATTTGCTTCCATCAGCCTGAACAGCATGGATGCCGTCAGCGAGAGGGACTTTGTGGGTAAGCACAGGCAAATCTTCCCAGCACTGTGGGAAGCAGCTCCTGACACCTTTCCAGTTAACTTAACAAGGGGCTGAAATCCAGCACTAGGAGCAAAGGCCCAGTCAGGGCTCTCTGAGTTTTCCAAGCACCTTTTCCCCCTCCTCATTTCCTGCCTTCCGTGCAGTGGAATTCCTCTCAGTTGCCACCCTGCTGATGATCCACCTCAGCAAGATGGCCGAGGATCTCATCATCTACAGCACCAGCGAGTTTGGCTTCCTGACCCTCTCTGATACCTACTGGTAGGTTTTTGGTCTCTGCTGGGGGATTCTCCTCAGCTCTCCCACCCTTGGAGGGTGAGGCAGTGGTTGGGGTCTCTCTGTGCATGAGGCTGACCCAGCATCAAGACCTTGGCACAAAGGCACCCTCAGGGTGAATATTCCTCAGAAATGCTCACTTATTCCTGATTCCCATAAGTCAACCATGTATGTGTTCAGCAACTGCTGGCAGAGAGAACTTCCTGCTGTGCTGGGAATGCTGCCAAAGCCCTTCCTTGCCTGGCTGGTATTGCAATCCCAACAGACTCCTTGTCTGCAGAGTGGCACAACCACAGCCCTCCCTCCATGAAGTCACATCAATGCTTAGTCTGGCCTGCTGATACCACCCTGGAGGGGCTTGGAGGGAGAGCCTCCTTTTAACTCTGTCTTTGAGGGGTGGGACTGTGTGGCAGCTTTAGACAAGTTGCAAAAGCAAAGGCTTTGCTGTGGGAAACACGAGAATCTTGGCACACTTCATTCATAGATTTCCTACACCCTAAACAGGAGTACAAGGAAAGGGGATTTAGAGGTTTATTTTGGAGGGCTGGATCAGGGATTTCAGCCAGAGGGTCTTGCTCACCATTGCACTCCACACACTTTCCCTTCAGCTCTGGCAGTAGTGTGATGCCTCAGAAGAAGAATCCTGACAGTCTGGAGCTGATCCGCAGCAAAGCTGGCCGAGTGTTCGGACGGGTGAGCCCCAAAAAGGAGGAAGAGGGAGGGAAAATTGCTCATATTGGGGCTGGAGAATCCTCCTTTTTCTTGCCTTTTCTTTCCTAAAGAGCTGTGCCCAGTGTGGGTTCTGGACCTGCCCTGAGGCTGTGCTTTGCTCTGTTCCTCACTCCCTGCCTCTCCTGTTTCCCTCTGCAGCTGGCTGCAATTCTCATGGTCCTCAAAGGACTCCCGAGCACCTACAACAAGGACCTGCAGGTAAAGCCTTTGTTCCTTTCCACACCATCTCTCTGAGCAGACACAGCTATCTCCTACTCTTGAGCTGTCCCACCACTCCATTTCTCTGCACAGCCCCTGGCTGGGTGCTGGGAAAGGGGCTGAGGCAGGGGATGCTGCAGGAGACACCCTGAATGCCATGGCAGGAGCCTCTGGGATCACATCCCTGCTCTGCTGCCTGGGCTGCTCAGCCTCTTGTGCTGCACCAGGCTGGCTCAGAGCCATTTCCATCGCTGTTCCAACACAGGAGGACAAGGAGGCCGTCTTTGATGTCGTAGACACCCTGAATGCTGTGCTCCAGGTTGCCACTGGAGTGATTTCCACCCTCCAGGTAAGGATTCACTATGGAACATGGAGCACATTCTGTGAGTAACACGGGGGACAGAGCTCCAGGCTGGTTCTAAAGTGAAAACTCTTCAGTACCTCACCCACACTGCTCATTTTGGTCCCTCTTAGAGCTGAAGTGCTCCAAGGAAGAGCTGATTATAGATAACATCTCCCTCTGTCCGTCCTTTCTGCAGATCAACAAGGAGAACATGGAGAAGGCACTGAGCCCTGAGATCCTGTCATCTGACCTGGCTCTCTACTTGGTTCATAAAGGAGTAAGTACCAGAGGGAGAGCTGGAGCTGGGATTTCTTTGGATACAGAGGAGCTGCTCAGTGAGGAGCTGGGATGAGGCCCCTCTGTTCTGTCCCAGGGTGATGAGCAGTCAACAACCACGAAAGCTGAAAACACATCCTTTACATGCATCTCAAGGGACTTCATAGTAATTTACCCCCAAATTACTTGATCATAATTTATTCCTAAATCCACCCAAGCAACCCCAGATTCAGCTTGCATTGCCCTAAAGGGAAAACAGGCCAGCCAAAAAAGGCAGCACATCCATTTTTCTAATGGAAAAGCAGCCCAGCTGCCTGGTCACTGACTGCCACCTCTGCTTCCCCCGGCAGCTGCCCTTCAGACAAGCCCACATTGCTGCTGGCAAGGCCGTCCACCTCGCCGAGACCAAAGGCATCACCATCAACAATCTCAGCCTGGAGGACCTGAAGAGCATCAGGTTTGGATCTCTGTTATTTCACTTCCCTGCACAGGCAGGGAGCAGCCTCCCTGAGCAGCCTTCCCAAAAGTGCCTCAAAATCCTCCTGTCCTGAATATCAAGGGCTGCTCCTCCTGGGGCTGAAAACACTGGAGGGGGACAATATCAGCTCCATTCCACTCCATCAGGGCATGGGCAAGAGTTATTGGGAGGGGCTGGGAGACACTCCTGCCCTAAGCAGGAAGCCCCCAGAGGGGTTTGGCTCTGAAGTTCCTTGGAGTCCCCTTGGACTGTCAGCAGAAGGGCAGGAGGGTGCCCTGTCCTCACTCCCTCAGCCTCTCCACAGACACTGGGCATATGGAACAGCCCAGAGCCCCCTGACAGCCCTCCCTGTGCCCCCAGCCCCCTGTTTGGCAGCGACGTGGCGCAGGTGTTCAGCGTGGTGAGCAGCGTGGAGCAGTACACGGCCGCGGGCGGCACCGCCAAGAGCAGCGTGTCCGCCCAGATCGAGCAGCTGCGGGAGCTGCTCAAGAGGCTCAAGGAACAGGCTTAGAGTGTGGGGAGAGATCCCGTGCCTGCAGCGTTGTGCCTGTGCCACTGGTCTGGAGTTAATAAACACTGGGGTGTCTGTAGTTCACTGAAATTCCTCTCTTGTGTCTTGATTCTTTGGGGCACGGTTGGGCTGAGCTCAGAATGTGGGCTCTTCCTTCCTTCTGGGTATGTGTCTCTTGGAGGGGAGGCTGGCAGACTGGGATTGTCCCTTTTCACTCAGCAAAGCTCCTTTTCCAGCCCAGCCTTGTGAAGCTGGAGTTTTGCTCAGCCCCTTCTCCCTGTGCTGAGGCAGCAGCACGTTGTTGACTCAGAGCTGCAGGTCTGGAACACACACAGGGAGTAGAAGTAACAAAGGTGTTGCCTCACCAAGTTTAGGGCAAGGGCTGCAGCACAGACAGGACACACTGCCAGCAGCTAAATCTCCAGCCAAAGTACCCCAGGAGACACAGAGTTCTTGCACCTCTGGAGCATTTGTGCTTTTAACACGTGGAAGAAGGATCAGCAACAGCAAAATTCCCTTTTTTCAACACTTCTCACTGCTCTCAGTCTCTCCTTATTCTGGCCCTAAACCAAATCCATTTTCCTGGCATTTAAACAGCACATTTCAGTTACCTTTCCACAAACCTCCTTTGTGTTTGCTCCTTTCCTTCCTGCTGTGTTCCTGTTTTGGCTCATGTCTCGCTCTCCAGACTGGCCACCTGTAGCCAGGAAATCACTTACGCACACTCAGCTGCCAGGCTAAAGGAACAGGAAAGCCACAGGTAACACCAACAGTCAACACCTGCAGAGTCAGAAGAACAGAAATTTCCTCATCTCCACCTCACAGTTGTTTTTTCTCCCATAAACTTTCCTGATCTGTGCCACTCCCCTTATTTTTCCTATTTGTATCTTCCTCTCCCTTCAGAGCCTCAGCTGAACAGATTTTTTCTTGCTCCCAGCAGCAAATGTCTGGCATTGTCCCTCACGGCTAATGCTGGGTGACACGTGGCCAAAATGAAAGGAAAAGGGAAGTAGCAGATTACCACATTTTAGTCTCTTACTTAAATAAGTAGTTTACAGTCACTGGTACTTTCCACCCATCCACCCCTTTTCTTAGAATTGTGAAATAATTGAGATTAGAGGGGCCCGTGGAGGTGTCTGGAGCTCCACAGACATTTCAGAGTGTGGTCCATGGTGTCTCCAGACTTTCACCATCACCCTTCTCTGACTCGTTGGGATTTAGGTTTTGGTCTCAAACCCCGGCTCATTACAGGCCACAGGAAGGCACCTGAGCCAGGAATTCACTCAGGCTGATTATCAGCTGGGTCTCTCTGGATGTAAATCTAGTGCTCACCATTCTTCCAAACCCTCAGAAACCTCCTGTCAAAGCCTGGAATATGGACATCCATAAAGGATGAACGTGAAAAAAAAAGCATTAAAAGTGAGGGACTTCAGAAGAGGAAGGAATCTGGCAACAAAACGGTTCAAAGAGGTTTTCTCAGGGTAGACAGCGTGATGCTCTGTGCATCCTCAAACCTGAAAGCCTGAAAAAGAAATAATCATAATTGGAAATGTTTGAGAAGCGGTGAATTAATTGCTGGCTACCTACAGAGTCTGAGCCTTGCTCCGGATGGATACTGAAGGCACTACCCTGGAAATCCAGCTGCAAAAGGACCTTGCGGGGCAGCCAGAGGCAGCTGGATGTCACTGGTAGCGTCCTGGAGCATCCCCATGCACAGCCGTGCAATCCCAAGGACCTGGATTAGGCTCCTTCCCGCCTGAATTATGACAACGGGGCTGGTTAAAGGACAGAAAACCCCGAAGGGGACAAGAAAACGGGGATGCCACTCCTGAGCGTCCTGTAAAGCGCAGGGACAAGCCGTGCCACTGCACAGCAGGACCGGGAGCGGGGCCGGGCCGGGCACTCCCCGCCCCGGCGGGCGGGACGAGCTGCGGGAGCGCCGGGAGCGCGGCCGGGGTGCGCCGGGAGCGGACCGGGATCGGCACCGGGATCGGAGCTGGAATCAGGACCGGGACTGGAGCTCGGATCGGCAGCGGAGCTGGGATAGGGATTGGAGCTGAGATCGGGACAGCGATTGGAGCTGGAATTGGGACCGGGTTTGGAGCTGGAATCGGGACCGGAGCTGGGATAGGGATTGGAGCTGGGATCAGGATCGGAACACAGCTGGGATCGGAACCGGAGCTGGGACCGGCACCGGGAGTGGAGCGGGGATCGAGACCGGAGCTGGAATTGGGATCGGGACCGGGACTGTGACCGGGATCGGGACCGGGACTAGAGCTGCCCCGCCGGTGGCCCCGCTGCGCACACGGAGCCGGCAGCGGCCGCGATGGCAGCAGCCGAGGTGAGCGCGGACTTTGCTTCCCCGGGGGGTGTCCGGGGGTGCTCAGCCGAGCGGAGCTGTCTCGGAGCCTCCGCGTTCTTGCCTCTGGCTCCCTGGGAAAGGCCGATGCCCCGTGCCTGGGACTCGGGCTCAGGCACAGGCACCTCCCAGCAGCTTGTGTAAACACTGCTCGGCACAAAAGCTGCGTTTTCAGTTTCCTTCCCTGCCGAGACGTGACCAGGCATCCTGGCGAGTCTCACTTTCTGCTTTCCAAGTCGGTGCTCCACGTTCCAGGCAGTGCCCATCACTTCCAGGCTGGAAGCCACTGCTCCAAACAGTCCTGGAGCATCCTAAAATTAATCTTGCAGCTTTGATTTCCCGATTGTAAATGTGTATTTGCAGTGTTTTTGCTGACACACTTCTTGCTTTGATGGAAAGCTTTAAGTACTGAAGTTGTACCTGGATATTCCTGTTCCCCACTCAAGTGCTGAGCCTCTGGAATGGCCTTTAATTTAGCATTAATTTTGCTCCTGGGGGCACCAAATGAGTGCTGAGGAGCTCTAACACTTCTTTTTAGATTCTGATTCCTCTCTCTGCCTTCCTTCAGCTTTCTAACAAAGCTGCCTTCCACACATGGCTGCCCCTTATCTCTGCAGGCACTCTCCTGTTGTCCTTTCAGGCTCAGGGACATGGAGACAGTCACCAGGGAAAACATCTTTAAGGTTACTCAACAGTGTTTTGTCTGACTGGTAAAGCCCTGGCACAGATCAGCTTCCAGCTGTCCTGCCAGCTCTTGCTGTCCATGGTAGTTATAGTGACCAGCATGAGAAGAAACTTGTTGGGGTGTTTAAAAAGTAGATTAGTAATTATTATCCACTCTGCAGTGCTGCTCTATTTTGTCCCTTCCTTCAGGAGTCCTCCAATTCCTTTCTGTGCCTGGTAGCACTGGAGAGTTGCTTTTGAAATCTTGGGTTTCAGTGTAAGTCTGGCAGAATTAAAACTTCAGGGGTTGTCTTACCTGGGCAAGCAAAAAGCTCCTGAGCAGGTGACACAGCTCAGGTGAGGCCACCCAGGCTCTGAGTCACTGCTGGAGAAGCTCCCACACGACACACGCCCTGCTGTGGGGCACAGCTGGAGCCCTGCACAAGCCTTTGGTCACCCACTGAAATGGGTGACACATTCCAGGGGGTGAGGTCACCACAGGAATCCTGGTTTGGGTGGGAAAACCCCACTTTTGTTTCTGTGCTGGCCCCCATAAATGCATCACTGGATGTTATATCCTGCATAGGATTTATCTGAAGTTATTAGGCCACTTTAATTCACTGTTTTCTCTCTCAGGGGAATAAACTTTGGGGTGGAAGATTCAGTGGAAGCACAGATCCAATCATGGAGATGCTCAATGCTTCCATTAGTTATGACCAGAGACTGTCTGAAGTCGACATCCAGGGGAGCATGGCTTATGCCAAAGCCTTGGAGAAGTCTGGGATCCTGTCTAAAACTGAGCTGGAGAAGATCCTGAGTGGCCTGGAAAAGGTATTTCTTTCCTTTTCAAACTGTCAGGTGAATGATTCTCTCCTGACCTGAGAGCAGCCTCCTTGGATTTAATCACCATCGTGGCTGACTGGTTCTTCTGGTGTTTGCAGATCTCTGAGGAATGGTCCAAAGGAGTATTTGTGCTGAAACAAACTGATGAGGATATCCACACTGCCAACGAGCGCAGACTAAAGGTTTGGCTCCTCTAACCTCTTGGTCCTGATCGTCTGCCTGACACTGAGGGCTTGTGCCTCTGTCCCTCTGTGAAATTCCTTTAGAGCTCGTGGCACTGAACCCCCTGGGGCACAGCCAAGGGTGCCCAAGCCCCTTTTTGTGGCACTGTACAAGCCCAGAACCCAAACCTGCCCTCCCCAGAACACATCCCATGGCTACTCCCTGGATCCTGGAGCTGAGTCCCTCCCAGGCAGGGAGATCTGCTCATGTGGATTGTCCTGCTTAGAGCACAGAGATCCTGACAGCAATCCTGCTCTTGTCCTCAGGAGCTGATTGGAGATGTAGCTGGGAAGTTGCACACTGGCAGAAGCAGGAATGATCAGGTACAGACAGAACCTTTTTTTCTCCCTCTGTATTCCTCCTCCTCAGTTCTTTAATTGAATATTTTTATGCAATCCTTCTCATGCCCTGGCACACTCTAGCCTGTATTCCCTTTAAATTAATGATGGCTTTAAACTAATGATGCTGCAGTGGCTCATCCATCCAGGGGAGTGGGATGTGTAGGGCTGCTTCCTGGTGGTAAAAGGCCACAAAATTCCACTGACATCTCTGAAAAGCTCCAGAACCACTGATTCTGCTCACTGGGAGCCACACATCATTCAGGATCAGTCCTCCTCAGGATGATCAACTTTTGTTGGTTGGGAATTTTCTGCTTCAAACTTGACAATACCTGAGAAGTCCCCTGAAAAAAATGGATTTTGGTTTTGTCTGTGGAAAGCAACAGCAGCTTTCACAAATCAGTGACCAGGGATGCATTCCATATGAGGAGGATTTCCCTTCCCATCACCCAGAACTAGGAGGGGATAACAGTGCCAGGGAGTTCTGCTGAGCATTATTTGGTCACTAAATCTGTCCCATTGTGCTTGGCCTGGCTGTGGCCAATCTCCCACAGGTTGTGACTGACCTGAAGCTGTTCATGAAGAATTCCCTCTCCATCATCTCCACGCACCTCCTGCGGCTCACTGAGACGCTGGTGGAACGCGCTGCCACGTGAGTCCTTTTCCACAGTCCCTGTTTTCCATAACTTTGGCCTTTTTGGGAGCAGGAGATTTTTAGGCTTGTCCTTTGACAGTGCAGCAGCAGGGTCTCCTGTGCAGGGAGTTACAGACCTGTCTCTGCCCTCCTGTCCCTGCTGCTCACCTCTCCCTCCTTTCCCTCCCAGAGAAATCGATGTGATCCTGCCTGGCTACACCCACCTGCAGAAAGCTCAGCCCATCCGATGGAGCCAGTTCTTGCTCAGGTGAGCACCTCCCACCCTCTCCACCCTCAGGGCCCTGCTCTGCTGAGGGGGCAGCCAGGGGTGGTGACAAACCAGAGGGAACCTCACAAACTGGAACAGGAATTCCCTGTGTGGCTCTGACCAGCTGGGAATCTAAGCATGGATTGAGCAACTCCCCGTTCTCCATCCTTTGGCCATTCTCACCTCCTGAGGTGCAATATTGTTCAGCTTCATCTCCCAGTTTCATCTCTCCTGTCCTTCCCCAGCCATGCTGTTGCTCTGACCCGGGATTCCGAGCGCCTGGGAGAGGTGAAGAGGAGGATCAATGTCTTGCCTTTGGGAAGGTAAAATTTATTTTTTATTGTGATCCTCAGTCCTCATTTTGCTCTGAGATAAGGCCAAGAGGCAGATCTGTCCATCCCCTGAAACACTGGGGTTTCTATTCCACAGACACTGCAGCCCAGCTTCCCTGTCCAAAGGTTCTCACCATAAATATATTGTTCTATCCCTTGGAAATCAAGGATTACAAGGCTTCCATCAAGCAAACCTTCCTCCTTGAAGAGAAATTCTGGTTTACTCCAGAGTTCAGAATTTGATGAGCCTCAGAGCACACTGTGACACCAAAGTGAACTGGGGGAGGGAAATCTTCAGAGAGGTGTCACCACTAGAGCTCAGTTTTGGTTGGATAGCAGTTTGGATATCATGGGTGACTTCTGGTTCTTTCTTCCCTGGCAGTGGAGCTCTGGCTGGGAACCCCCTGGGAATCGACAGAGAGCTGCTCTGCAGTGGTAAATGTTATCCTGGTGTTGAGGAACAGGAATACTCAAAATATCAGGGCCTCTGGGACGCATCAGCACATTGTCCTGATGTTATTTTGGATGTGTTGCAGCACTTTAACAAGGGGGTGGAGGGTAATGAATATAAAAAGTCACTTGCACTGAGGCAGCCTGGTGCATTCAGGCTCCCGTCAGGGCCAGTGTGACCTCCTGTGTCCATCCCCTTCCTTGCAGAGCTGGAATTTGCTTCCATCAGCCTGAACAGCATGGATGCCGTCAGCGAGAGGGACTTTGTGGGTAAGCACAGGCAAATCTTCCCAGCACTGTGGGAAGCAGCTCCTGACACCTTTCCAGTTAACTTAACAAGGGGCTGAAATCCAGCACTAGGAGCAAAGGCCCAGTCAGGGCTCTCTGAGTTTTCCAAGCACCTTTTCCCCCTCCTCATTTCCTGCCTTCCGTGCAGTGGAATTCCTCTCAGTTGCCACCCTGCTGATGATCCACCTCAGCAAGATGGCCGAGGATCTCATCATCTACAGCACCAGCGAGTTTGGCTTCCTGACCCTCTCTGATGCCTACAGGTAGGTCTCAACCCTGGGCAGAGCTCCTCCCTCAGCCTCTCCTCCTCAGCTCTCCTGCCCTGGGAGGGTGAGGCAGTGGTTGGGGTCTCTCTGTGCATGAGGCTGACCCAGCATCAAGAGCTTTGCACAAAGGCACCCTCAGGTGCCTATTCATCCTCAGGGTGAATATTCCTCAGAAATGCTCATTTATTTGTCATTCTGGTAACTTAACCACATTTGCATTCATCAGCAACTCCTGTCCAGCAACTGCTGGCAGAGAGAACTTCCTGCTGTGCTGGGAATGCTGCCAAAGCCCTTCCTTGCCTGGCTGGGATTGCAATCCCAACAGACTCCTTGTCTGCAGGGTGGCACAACCACAGCCCTCCCTCTGTGAAGTCACATCAATGCTTAGTCTGGCCTGCTGATACCACCCTGGAGGGGCTTGGAGGAAGAGCCTCCTTTTAGCTCTCTCTTTGAGGGGTGGGACTGTGTGGCAGCTCCAGACAAGTTGCAAAAGCAAAGAGAAACTCAGCAGTTCACTGATTTCCTACACCTGAAACAGGACTATGATGAAGGGGGACCTTGCTTTTGGAGGGCTGGGTCAGTGATGATTTGTGTGTATGGATGGGAGTTTTGCTCAGCAGTGCACTCCACTCATCTCCCATCCAGTACTGGCAGCAGCCTGATGCCTCAGAAGAAGAATCCTGACAGTCTGGAGCTGATCCGCAGCAAAGCCGGCCGAGTGTTCGGACGGGTGAGCCCCAAAAAGGAGGAAGAGGGAGGGAAAACTGCTCATATTGGGGCTGGAGAATCCTCCTTTTTCTTGCCTTTTTTTTTTTTTTTTTTTGTAAAGAGCTGTGTGCTCTGAGCCTGTGCTGGGGCTGTGCTTTGCTCTGTTCCTCACTCCCTGCCTCTCCTGTTTCCCTCTGCAGCTGGCTGCAATGCTCATGGTCCTCAAAGGACTCCCAAGCACCTACAACAAGGACCTGCAGGTAAAGCCTTTGTTCCTTTCCACACCATCTCTCCTGCTGGCTGCAAGAGTCAGGAGAGCTGGGCTGCTGAGCCTGGTGGGTTTTTGTGCTGTACCAGCTTGACTCAGAGCCATTTCCATCGCTGTTCCAACACAGGAGGACAAGGAGGCCGTCTTTGATGTCGTAGACACCCTGAATGCTGTGCTCCAGGTTGCCACTGGAGTGATTTCCACCCTCCAGGTAAGGCTTTTTCTTCATCCTCTCAGTATTGAACATGATTGTGGTGCACATTCTGTGAGTAACTCAGGGAGCAGAGCTCCAGACTGTTCCCAAATAAAATCACTTCAGTGCCTCACCCACATTGCTCATTTTGGTCCCCTCTGTCAGCTGCTCAGAGCATCTTTTTAGAGCTCCAGATGAATTCCCCTCACTCTGAGCACTAACATGCCCCAAGGAGGAGCTGATGGTAACATGTCCCTGGGATCCTCCTCCTGCAGATCAACAAGGAGAACATGGAGAGGGCGCTGAGCCCGGAGATGTTGGCTACTGACCTGGCTCTTTACCTGGTTCGGAAGGGAGTAAGTGCCAGAGGGAGACCTGGAGCTGGGATTTCTTTGGATGCAGAGGAGGAACTGAGCTGAGTCCCCTCTGCTCTGTCCCCTTCCCACTGCAGATGCCCTTCAGACAAGCCCACGTGGCCTCTGGCAAAGCCGTCCAGCTGGCTGAGACCAAAGGCATCACCATCAACCACCTCAGCCTGGAGGACCTGCAGAACATCAGGTTTGTATCTCTGTTACTTCAGCTCCCCAAAGTGCCCCAAAACCCTCTGCAGCAGCCCAGAGCCCCCTGACAGCCCTCCCTGTGCCCCCAGCCCCCTGTTTGGCAGCGACGTGGCGCAGGTGTTCAGCGTGGTGAGCAGCGTGGAGCAGTACACGGCCGCGGGCGGCACCGCCAAGAGCAGCGTGTCCGCCCAGATCGAGCAGCTGCGGGAGCTGCTCAAGAGGCTCAAGGAACAGGCTTAGAGTGTGGGGAGAGATCCCGTGCCTGCAGCGTTGTGCCTGTGCCACTGGTCTGGAGTTAATAAACACTGGGGTGTCTGTAGTTCACTGAAATTCCTCTCTTGTGTCTTGATACTTCAACAGCTCATCCTCCTTCCTATCCCCAAGAAGGCACTTGGCGCACCTTTTTGCCATTTCCAGTAACTTTTTACCCTCACACTTCAAAGAGTGACTCTGAAAATAAATAGAAGTAAGCAGGCAACAAATAAATAACCAGAATTAAGTAAGCAATAATAATAAGCTGTGCCAGGGGAGGTTTAGGTTGGACATCAGGAGGAATTCCCCCACAGAAAAGGCGATAAACATCAGAACAGGCTGTGCAGGGAGGTGGAATCACTGTCCCTGGACGTGTTTAAGGGAAGAGTGGATGTGGCACTCAGTGCCCTGGTCTGGGTGATAAGAGTGGCATTGGGTCACAGGTTGGACTCGGTGACCTCGTAGGTCTTTTACAACCTAAATGATTCTGTGATTGATTGATAAAATAAATAAATAAATAAATAAATATGTAAACAAGCAAGTCAGTAAATGAGAAATAAGTAAAAGTAGGCAATAAATATATTAAACCCCCTAAGTAATAAATACGGAGGAGAGAGGAGAGGAGAGGAGAGAGAAGGGAAAAGGAGAGGGAAAGGGAGAGGGAAAAGGAAAGGGAAAAGGAAAGGAAAGGAAAAATGAAAGGAGAAATCACTCGCCACCTGAGTAAATTCACCAGTCCTCCTGACTCGTGGAGGCGCCTTTACGGCAGGACAATCGTAGCTTTGTCCGGAGGTGACCGTGGGACAGAACCTGATCCCTGACACCCTCTGCGGCAGCTCATCCCGCCCGGGCGGGACGGGGACCGGGACCGTGACAGGGATCGGGACCTGCACCGGGATCGGGCTCTACCTCTGACCCCGCTCCTCAGCTCCGGTCCCGCTCCTCAGCCCCGGTTCCCCCTCCTCAGCCCCGGTTCCCCCTCCTCAGCTCCGGTCCCGCTCCTCAGCTCCTGTCCCTCTCCTCAGCTCCGGGACCGCCCCTCAGCTCCGGGACCGCCCCTCAGCTCCGTTCCCCCTCCTCAGCTCCGGTCCCGCCCCTCAGCTCCGGTCCCGCTCCTCAGCTCCGGTCCCGCTCCTCAGCTCCTGTTCCCCCTCCTCAGCCCCGGTCCCGCCCCTCAGCTCCGGTCCCGTCCCTCAGCCCCGGTTCCCCCTCCTCAGCCCCGGTCCCGCCCCTCAGCCCCGGTTCCGTCCCTCAGCCCCGGTTCCCCCTCCTCAGCTCCGGGACCGCCCCTCAGCTCCGTTCCCCCTCCTCAGCTCCGGTCCCGCCCCTCAGCTCCGGTCCCGCCCCTCAGCTCCGGTCCCGCCCCTCAGCCGCGGCCCCGGCCCCTCCCCGCCCTCAGCGGGCCCTGCCCACAGCCAAGATGGCGGTGGCGGCGTGTGGGGGCCGCGGGGCCGGGCTGTGCCCGCTGCTGCTGCCGCTGCTGTTCCTCCCGGGGCTGGCGGCGGGTCCCGCCGGGATGCTGCAGCCCCGGGACACCCCCTCCCGCGAGCGCAGGGAGCTCGGCGGCCTCTGGAGCTTCCGCGCCGATCTGTCTCCGGGCAGGGACGCCGGCTTCGCGCAGCGCTGGTACCGGCGGCCGCTCCGGCAGGTAGCGGGGAGCGGGGCGGGCGCTGCCCATCGCCGGGCGCAGGGTGCGCTTTTCCCCCTCCGAACCGGGCTCCGGCCCGCTGCGGGGGCACCGCTCCTTTCTTCCTCTCTCCCTGCCTCCCTTCCCCACCGGGCTGGCGGGGCCGCTGCCCTTTGCCCCATGGTGATGGCTGTGCCCAGGTTATTCTTGAGGCAGTTCCTAATTAGCAGCTCCTGATGATCCCCCTGATGATCCCGCCGGTGCTGCTCCAAAGGCAGACAGCGTTTGAGTGAACCCCATTCACATCCAGGTGCTGCCGGAGCCTTGCACAGCGGGGAGCTTCCAGCAGCACAGAATCAGCAAAAACGTGCCTGGAAAAGGCACTGGGAACTGTTTATTCCAACGTTTCAGAGTGCTGGCTGACAAGTTTTGGTGTGACTGAGAGCTGCCTGGAAATTAGCTACGTTACCTGAGAGAAAAGAGTTATGAATTTTATGCATAAAATGGATAAGTCGTTCATTATTTCTATTTTTAGCCTTTTGGCCGATTTTGTTGCTGAACTGTGGAAGGAGAGAAGAGCTGAAGGTCACTGTGCTGCTGGAAGTTTTGCCAGAGGAGAGAAATCCTGAAATACCAAAGGGAAACTTAGATGAGTGTGCTCAACCTGCTTTAGACCTCAGAGAATCTCCCTGAAGGGGACCCAGCTCCTGGCCAGCCTAGGCAAGGGTTGTCCTGCATCAGATACTAGAAAATCCTTTTCCCAATCCAAGGATTTCCCCACTAGGATCTTGTGACGAGGGCACTGAGCTCTCTGCAGTGCCAGTGCTGAGTCAGCCATGCACATGATGCCCACCCTGGGTGCCCAGACCTTCCTCATTCTGTTTCCTGAGGCTTCCTCAGGAAAGGAGAAGCTGCAGAACTCCTTTGTGCAACATCCCGAGTGCAGAAAGTGCTGAAAATGAGCAGCTCTGTTTGGCAACAGCATCTGGATTCCTCAATATTCAATGTCCTGTGACACTACCTCCCTCTAATCTTTATATTGGAATAAGCAACTGAATGGATTCTGTTGTAATCCCAAGGAATTTCTTGCTTTCAGGTGGTGAGAAAGGCTGAACTCATCCTAAACAGTCTCCACAGGGAGAAAAATATCCTAAAATATCCATTCCTGCCCAAAATATCCACTACTGTTGCTACCCTTTTACTACAGCTCTTAGCAAACAGCACCACAAACCCCACATTGCTCAGGAGAACATTCCCAGCTGAAACAACAACCTGGGCTTGGGGTTTTTTCCCCTCACTTCTCTGATTCCATGATGCCAGAGCCGTTAATGAAAGCATTTCATTGCACAGCAGGAGAGGAAAAGAAAGGAGCAGCTCCCTCCTGTAGGAGCAGGCAGGTTCCTGTGCCTGGTGCTAATTAGGGCTTGTATAGGAGCTCTGGGAGATGCCACCAGTTTTTAAACAGCTTTTCCCACGTATTTCCCCTTGGCAAAGGGATTGTAAAGCTGTCACTGGAAGGGGACACCTCCAGCAGTAAAAATCTTCTTTTTAAACGCTCTGTTCCTTCCTTTTCCATGCAACTCCTGCCAGAGCGGCCCTGTGATTGACATGCCAGTGCCTGCCAGCTTCAACGACATCACCCAGGACCCCAGCCTGGAGAATTACATCGGCTGGGTGTGGTACGAGAAGGAGGTGCTGCTCCCCCTGCGCTGGCTGCAGGGCGATCCCGCCCCCAGGGTGGTGCTGCGCTTTGGAAGTGCCCATTACTACTCCATCGTGGTAGGTGCCTGGGGGGGATTGGCCCCGTGCTTCCAAAATTAGGCTGGACTAAAGTCAGTTTAATGGTTTGTTCAGCAAATGCGACCCTGCCTCGATTTTGCAGCTCTTTGCTGTTTTCTTAACCTGTTTTCCCCCAGCAAGAATGAATTCCAATTTCTCTTCTCTGATCCTGCAATTTCGGGATTAGTAACTGAACATTTCCCGATTAATGGATCTGCCCCAAACTATGTCCCTCTGTGACACTTTATGTGAGCCAGACCTAGCTCCCAGCAAAGGGAGATCCCTCAAAGACCCTTCGAGGATCAAGAGCCCGGATGTTCCTTGTAACTGGGCTTCCCTTCTCTGTGCTCTGCTTGCCACAAAATCCCAATAAACCATTTTTTGGGGTCTTTCCTTGCAGTGGGTGAATGGGGTGCAGGTGGTGGAGCACGAAGGGGGGCACCTGCCCTTTGAGGCTGACATCAGCAGCGTGGTGCAGGGCAGCCCAGGAACTCTCTGCCGCATCACTGTCGCTCTCAACAACACCCTGACCCCCCACACGCTGCCCCCAGGCTCCATCCAGTACATGACTGACAAAACAAGGTGAGCTGCTGGGTGTTTTACTGCTGGGCTGATCCCAGGGATGGGAGAGGAGTTTATTCAGCTGCTGGTTCATAAAACTCTTCATGGGGTCGACTTTATGGTGAAAAGAGCAACAAGGAGTTTAAGCTTTGGTGTGGTGAGGAATTGCATCTGTTCTGTGCACAGGGAGCTCAGGTTGGATGATCTGTCAAGTTGAATGAAGGGCAGGTTTGAGGAACTTGGATTCAGCTGGAAGCTGCAAGCACCAGCTCTCCTGAAGGATCAAAATCTTGGGGCATCAGATGTTTGTCAGCTGCAGAACCCTTCAGTGTAGCAGCTGAGATACAGATCCAGCCTGTTGTAAAGACTATTTTACATGATTATTTTGCACTGCCAGCATCCACATGCTGCCTTCAGCTGTGCAATGAAGTGTAATGCAGCCATTTCTCCTGTCTCACTCACTCAGGTACCCCAAGAACTATTTTGTGCAGAACATCAGGTTTGATTTCTTTAATTATGCCGGAATCCACCGCCCAGTTGTGCTTTACACCACTCCTGCTGCCTACATAGATGACATCACTGTGACAACCACTTCATCAGACAGTGTTGGTAGGTCCAGAGCAATTACAGCAGCTCCCTCAGACTCCAGATGGAGGTGACAAGGGGGGAAAAATCCTGCACAAGTTTGATTGAGTTTGTTTTCTAGTGGCTTTTTCTTGAGCCTGATTGTCTTTGGTTTCCTCTGAGCCAGCCATGGTGCAGTATCAGGTGTCAGTGGTTGGCAGCACAGCCAATTCCTTGTCGCTGAGTTTGCGTGACCAAGAGGGGAAAGTGGTTGCTACAGGTGATGGCCCAGTGGGAGAGCTCAAAGTCCTCAACCCAAACCTCTGGTGGCCCTACCTGATGCACGAGAACCCTGGATACCTGTACTCCTTAGAGGTAAAGTGGCATTTCCTCCTCTGTGGGTGTGTGTTTAATAGGGTTAAGGCACTGCCATATGGCCCATCCTCTGTCCTCTCCTCTCACGGGTCCTGTGCGTGTGACCAGAGTGGCACCGCTAATTAGGCAGTAATCAAATCAAGCTTTGGCAGCTTCCTGGCTGCTGAACTGAAGGGTCTGGCAGAGAGAAGGGCATTCCTGGAGTGTGCTCTGAGGTGCTGGCCCTTCACACTGTCCAGTCCATCCCCTCTGAGGAGATGATGAGTTCGACAGCTGGAGCCTGGGAGATTCTTTGAGAGTTAAGGATCAGTAACGATGTTCATGTGCAGGAATCAGGGAGGATGAGCTGCTCGGAGTTTCCAGGGGCTCAGGTTCACACCTGGGGGCAGGTGATATGTCAGTCATTGCCTGGCATCAAGGTGCAGGGCATAGAAATGGTCTGTGGTGATGCCATGGGGAAAAGACACTGAAACTCCTGGGATGAGCAAGTGCCAAAAGGGTCATGCAGGGGCCCATTCTTTATCCTTCAACTTCCACAGCTTGGATTTCTATTTTTTGTTTAGTCATACCTGTCTCCCTGCCGAGCAGCAGCAATGAGGGACAGGCTGTGCGCTGAGGCAGGGCTAGGAAGGGGATGTGGGGCCAAAATCTCCCTCACAGATAGGGGAGGGAGCACTGGGCATCCTCATGAGGATCCCTTCCATTCCTCCCTGGACATGCAGGTGAAGATGCAGGCACAGGTGGGTGAGGCGCTGCTGGAGGACGTGTACACGCTCCCGGTCGGCATCCGCACCGTCCATGTCACCAGCACCCAGTTCCTCATCAATGGCAGGCCCTTCTATTTCCATGGGGTCAACAAGCACGAGGATGCAGATGTAAGTGTGGCACCCATGGCAGGGACACCCAGTGACACCTCAGCTCACACTGCTGAGGTGGCACCTGCACTGCCTCCCCTCCCCTCTCCAAGGGGTTGTTCCTCACACTCTCCTCCCAGGCTAAGCACTAAGGGGACACCATGCCCAGTGCTGCCATGGTCCTGACATCCCTCAGGGTACATGGGTGTGCTGGTGGAGACACTGAAGCATCTCCCAGCCACAGCTTCCAGCCAGACATGCTGACAGTCTGCTGTGAGGGTGGGGTGGCCCTGGCACAGGTCACCCAAAGAAGCTGTGGCTGCCCCATCCCTGGAAGTGCCCAAGGCCAGGTTGGACGGGGCTTGGAGCAACCTGGGACAGTGGAAGGTGTCCTTGCCCATGCCAGGGGGTGGAATGAGATGAGCTTTAAGGTCCCCTCCAACCCAAACCCCTCTGACTCTGACAGTGGCTGTTGGGTTCCCCACCCTGGGCAGCACCGGCCTCAGGCAGCTCCAGGGCTGGGGCTGGATCAAACAGGGAAGCCGTGTTCACAAAGGGTGATTCCTCTCTCCCCCCAGATCCGTGGCAAAGGCCTTGACTGGCCCCTGATTGTAAAGGACTTCAACTTGCTGCGCTGGCTGGGGGCCAACTCATTCCGCACCAGCCACTACCCCTACGCCGAGGAGATCATGGACCTGTGCGACGCCTACGGCATCGTGGTCATCGACGAGAGCCCGGGGGTGGGCATCAAACTGCTGTAAGAACTGCCCAGCACACCCTGCCCCTCGCTCATCTGCTCCTCTCTGAGCTGTTTCCAAGTGTCCCATTACCCTTTTTACACTTTTGTCCCCAGAGTGTCCCACCCGTTGTCCCGATAATGAGAGTACTTTGCTCTGTTTGGAAATCTCCCAGTTGCGCCACCAGTGCCTTGTGATGTTGGGCAACCAGAGGGCATTTTGCCACATGGCTCCATTAACGAGCCCAAACCACGGCCCTGAACTGTGCAGCAAACTTTGGGGAAATAGGGCAGAAGCCATCTTCAGCATCAAGGCTCTGCTCTGCCCAGAGGCTGAGTTTGCACAGGGCAAGGCAGATGGGATGGATTTTACACCCTCACCTCCTTCTGTCTTCCAGTGAGAGCTTTGGGAACAAGTCCCTGCAGCATCACCTGGCTGTGATGGAGGAGCTGATCCGCAGGGATAAGAACAGGCCCTCAGTGGTGATGTGGTCAGTGGCCAATGAGCCGGCGTCGGAGCTGCCCCCAGCCGCTCACTATTTCAAGTAAGGGCATCTGCTCGTCATCTCGTGGCACATGATTCCTCTTCTTCCTTTGGGATGGCACAGAGAAGTAATAAAGGGGGGGAAGGCATTTTTTGGGAACCCTGGCACTGTACCTGCAGATGCAAACTGAAATGTAACTCCTGCATATGTCAAACTGATGCTCAGAACTGCTCAACTGTCTCAGACCTGTTGGTTTTGAACACTAAGACTCCACAAAATGACCAGGAGTCCACTTGGTTTGAGCAGCTCTTCTTGAGCTAAGCAAAATCAGACCTGGTGGGAACAGGATATTCCTTGTTACCACTGGAAGATGAGTGCTGAATCCTTTGAGAATCACAGCAAAGCTGTAAAATAACTGGCCTTTCATTCTGAAGACAAGGTTCTGCAGTTAAAGCTGCTTATTTGTTCTGTGGCTCCTCACTTCAAAGCCACTGCTTTGAGTCCCTGCAGACCCCTTTTTTCAAGAGATTTAAGCTTTGGATAGCCCAGAGGCAGCTCTGTAACGGGCAGCAGGCTCTCCCTGGGAGCTGTAGGTGCATTGACAACTGTGAAATTTCATTCTTCAGAATGTTCCAGCACCCTCCTGTAATGTCAAGAGCTTGACTCTCCCATTCTGTCCCATCTCTCTCACTCAGGGCTTCCTCAAAACCATCCAACCTCTGCCTGCTGTGCCACAGGGCCTCAGGAATGCATCCCAGGAGTTGTTCAGAAACTTCCTATTGTCCCTTTCACAGTTTTGTCCTCAAACTCAGCTGTCCCTTCAACGTCTAAGCTGCTGGCACCACCAACAAACGGATGTGCCTGTGCTTGGTGTGCTTCCACTCTGCTCTTTTATCAGGTGGCATAGCAACCACTTGGTGACAGATACTCTCTTTAATTCAAACACTGTCTGCTAAATCAAAACCAGCTCTGTCTGGGGGGGTGGAAGGATAGAGAGCCTGGGGAGAGGGGGCTGTGCTTCTCCATGCTGTTGTTGAACTCTTGCTTTACTGTTTGCAAACAGGACAGTGATAGCTCACACTAAAGCTCTCGACCCCTCCAGACCAGTCACCTTTGTGACAGATGCTAATTACGCTCTTGATCATGGTGTAAGTTTGCTTTATTTTCTAGCTTTTTCTTTTTTAAAACTCATACATTAAATTTCCTCCTCTTGTCACTTGTTTTATATTCCTTTCCCTGCACCTCCCTAAATTTAATGGAGATATTTAGCAGGGAAAGACAAAAGAAAAGTTACATTTTTGTTTCTAGTAAAAATCACCTTATCCTGTAGTTGTAGTCCAGCTGAAAAAACAAAAAGGGTCTGTAAGAGAGAACAATTCTTTGTGTGCAGGATTATGCCCCTGGATTCCATTAATATTGCCATGCTTTGTTATGCCATTGTGTTTACTAATGCTCAGAATTTTCACTTGCAATTAAGCCAAAGCTTAAACCTCTTTAAAATGCTCACAACCCTTGTGGAAGTCTAAAGGAAGGAAGCTTTGCTTTAATTCCTGCCTTAAACTGCTGTAGATCTTCTTTGGCAGATGTCTGTTTGTGTCCAATAATCTAAAAGCTCCTCCAGCTCCATAATTAAAAGCCTTAGAGCTGTCTAAATAACTGAAAGGCACTTTCCTTGGATTTCTGGGCCTTTCATAGCCTGGACCAAGGATTTTTAACACCTGTATTTGTTTCCAGGGTAGATCCTGGGCACTACTGTACAATAATCACTTCTAGGAGGTGAGTTGGTGCTACCACACATCCCTGCTCTAGGTTATACTTTGGATTTCTTCTAAACTGTCCTCTAATTAGCAGGAATGGCTGCAACTCTTGAGGTTTTTCCTCCCCCAAAACCTCTGATGGCCTTAAATTTGAAGGAGCCCAGCAGGAATCTGCTTTTGGATACCCCATTCCCACTCTGCCCAACTCGAGCAGCACAGGCAAACCAACCCAAAGAACAGATGTCTCATACACTGATGTGATATTAGAACTTTTTTTTTTTCTTTTTATTACAAAACATGTTAAGAGAACATTGAACAAGTTACATACAACATCACTTTATCTTGAGGGGGCTTTGTGCCCTTTTATCACACTGTCCATGTGGTAGAAATGGCAAATAACTTGCAGAATGCTTTAGTCTTAGTATTGCACCATTGATGCACAAAATTTAGTTGCTAGTCAAAATATTTGACCACTCACTTGATAATCACATTCCAATACTCAAAAAAAAAAAAAAAAAAAAAAAAAAGTACATCTAAATGTACCAGCAAGCCAGAGACATCTTGGAAACAAAAAAACTTCTAACAAACCTGAGAATGAAATGTGTTGATCTTGTCTAACTCTTTGCTGTGACTTCCTAATCTGTAAGGAAAATGCCAACTTAATGTTGTTAGCTTATTAAATTTATCCTGCTTTTTTTTTTCTGGGGAAGATATGATGTTTGGAGGGTCTGAGTGATGGGGGAAACACTTCATTCTATGTGTAATAAACCTGGATTCCATTAAATGAACCCAAAGGAGGATTTAAGTTTGCAAGAGAAGGTTGAAGTCTATGCCAAAACACTCTCACCTTGTGTCCTGCAGGCTCCCTACGTGGATGTGATTTGTGTGAACAGCTACTTCTCCTGGTATCACGACCCAGGCCACCTGGAAGTGATTCCACTCCAACTCACAGCCCAGTTTGAGAACTGGTATAAAACCTACCAAAAACCCATTATCCAGAGTGAATATGGAGCAGACTCAGTGCCTGGACTTCATAGCGTGAGTGTTGTGGTGTTCCCCAGATGGAAAAAGCTCTTAGAGGGCAACAAAATTTAACTGAGAGAGGGTGGCACCACTGGGCCTGGCTTTGTTGTGAGATGCTTCAGCTGGGAGTGTCCAAAAGGCTCCAGGATTGTGACCCTGCTCCACCAAAATCAGTGAGCTTTGCCTACCTAAAGAGGACTCCAAAATCTGTCCTTTGGCAGTGGTAGGAGATGCTTCAATGAAAGCAAACCCTGGAGAATGGATGTTTGTGGTGCTGTCCCGTGCAGGAGGGGGTGGCACTCCTGTCCCTTTGTGGCAAAGGCCACCACAGGAATTCCCCCTGGGAATACCTGGAATTTTGTGTTTGCTAATTGTCACAACAGCCACTGTTAATGCAGCAGCAATCAGAAGACCAAGCAACCAGAGAGTTTCTCTTCAGGAATAGTTTCTCAGTAAGTGGGAATGCCTTTGCTGGGATTAACTGTCCCCTCATCCTGTTGTCCCTGGCTGTAGGATCCCCCTCTGATGTTCACTGAGGAGTACCAGAAGGCCATGCTCAGGGAGTACCACGCAGTGTTTGACAAGAAGAGGAAGGAGTACATGATTGGGGAGCTCATCTGGAATTTTGCTGATTTCATGACCAGTCAAGGTAAGCTTTTATTTATATTCTACACAACTCTCCATCCTCCCTGGGAGTTTAGTGGTTTATGCCACACAAATATTGTGCTGGAGGGTAGGATAAAAGGCCCTCTGTTTACCAGGACAGAGCACAGCTGGTTTTGTCACAAAATCCAGCATGACCAGAGCCAAGAGAGAAGGTCCTGTCTGTACTGAGTTCATCCTTTTCTCCTGCCTGTCCCACCTCAGAGATGCTCCCAGGAACATGAGACAATGCACAAGGGAAGCTTGTGAGAGACCCAGATTGCCACCCTCAATTCAGAGCTTCAGTCAGTGGTTAGGGACATCTCACTTGCTTCTTGTGTCACCTACAACTGCCCTGGGAACAGATCACCTTAAATAACCTAAATTAACTTGGTAGAGGAGCAGATGCCACACCGGCACACAGCTGTCTTACCATGACACTCCACCCATTATTAATAGCTAAGTGCAGTCACAAAGGAAGGGAAATTCCTTAATTTACAGTGCAGTCACACAGAAATTCAACAATCCCAACTCAGATCTGGGAAGGAACCTGTTCTGTTTGTGCCACCTGCAGTGAGTTGGGGTGGTGAGCAGTGTTAGGAAGCAACACCACTAAAATACTCTGCAGAGCACCAGGACAGGTATTAGAAAGCTCAGTGATGGCAGTGGTCAGAAAAGCAGCATCAGCTTCAAACAGGACTGAGAAAATGTAGACAAGGTTACACACAGATGCAGTTCCCGTCTCTCTACTTGTTTCAATCCTTTTTTCTACTCTCCTATGAAAATTAAAACAGGCAGGAAAAGGATCTAGACACGACAAAGGACAGTAAATAGTCATCACCATTTCCTCCATCCAATCTGAAGGTGGAGCCAATCTATTGTAGATACAGTACTGATCAATGGGCACACCCCAGTTAAGTGTCACAGCTCACCAGCTGTAAATACAAGGAATTGCAGCTGGATTGCTCTGTCACATCCATGAATCCTGCCAAGGCTCCCTGTTGTACCTGACTGTGTGGAAAGAAAGTGCATAGGTCTCTCCCACCTGGCCTGATTTAGTGCCTACATTGTAACAGCTCAGAGCAGGGCCTGAAAGAGCTCATTTTATGTATTTGCTTTATTTTATAACCTCTCTGCAGGGACCACACGAGTTTTGGGGAACAAGAAAGGAATCTTCACCCGCCAACGCCAGCCCAAAGCAGCTGCATTTGTTCTTAGAGACAGATACTGGAAGATTGCAAATGAATCAAGCTGTCTTCCTCCTGTAATAACATCACATTCCCTCTTTCTAAAATGAAAACAAGGATTATGTTGAACTTGTTATTAAATTTCTGTTTAAATAAGTTTTATGCCTGACTCAAGTCTTGCAAGTCCAATGCGATTTCTAGTCCACCTGAAGAAGTTACTGTGATGCAAAGCAGATCAGAAACTTTTGTTCCCTCTGCTCAGCCACGTCTGTAGGCTTCCTGTTTCCAGGTAGGAAAACAAATACTCACTTTCAAGGAGCTGAAGTTAAGAGATCCTGACTGAGGTATCTGTTTATGGCAAAAAAATTACAAATATTACATGATACAAATCAATACTGAACTTAAAAATCTAAGTTACTCTAAATGAACATCACATCCCACTAATGCAGATGAGGTTTTCCAGTTAAACTCCCCTAACAGTTAACACTACTGAGATCACAGCAAACTGTGCACAGGATTGCAGAGGAGCACAGTTTGTGCAGCTGCTCTGGCCTGACAGGATGGGTGTGTGAGAAATCCTGAGCATTCCCAGCAGGCAGGAAGGGCATGAACCACCCAACATACTCCAACACACAGTTTGGAATTCCTATTCCAGCAGCAAGGTGGGATATGTTAGAGAGGGAGGGACTACATCAACTCAGCTTTAAATCTATTTATTTTACAGTACCAAAACTGCCACTATTAGACATGAACTGTGCCTAACAGTGCCACTGTCAGCGCCCTTCCAGCGTGGAAGGGCTTCCTTCATATTAAATGTCACCACAGGAAGAGCAGCCCAGAGGGAAATTCTGCTCTGAACCTTTCAGAGAGTGGCCTGAAGCCCTCTGGGGTAGGGCCAGGTGTAGATTCAGGTGCTGCTTCAGTGATGTCCCTTTAGGGCTGCACACCAGCCTCAGGCCAGGCTAAAAAACAGGCTTTAGACTGTCAGGGATCACACCACCACATAGAAAAACTCAGAATATTTAGTCTGCAAACTTGCCAGTGATGTCCCAAAAGCAGCCATCTCGAGGAGCAGAGCAACAAAATCAGAGGCTGCCCAATGCATTTGGCAAGTTAAAATCATGGAGTTTGATTACTGGAATTCACAGATTCTGGGTGAAACTGTTGCCATGACTCCCTGTTGTGCAGCTGGCTCTGGTGTGAGTGTCTCAGGGAAGTGACCAAAATCTGACCATATAAAGAAAATATTTGCTTTTCTGTTGTGTGGTGGCCAAATTCTGTTCCCTTTAGAGGTGGTAGACCAAGGAACCAACACCACCTTCCACCCTGCCCCAGCAGAATAAGGACACAGATGTTCACTGCAGACTCCACAACAATTTTTCTTGTCTTTTGAAGGGAAAAGAAAGAACACACTACAGCATTCCTCACACCGTGCTAGGCCTAGATTTTCTCTAGAACTAAACCCCCAGAATATAAAACTCTATGCACAGTAAAAAGACACTTGTTCAAACACACCATGGTGTAAACAATTACCATATTTAAGCCCACTAGCAGTGTTTGAAAGTCATTTCAACTTCTCCATCTCTAGACATCATCCTTTAAAAACTCATTTTCTTCCCCAATTTCAACAGACCTGACCAAAACGCAGATGAGGATTTGACATTGTTCACTCCTTACAAACCAGGGCTCAGCTCAGCCCCCCAAAATCTGAGCACACATTGGAGGGTTAATTCCTGCTTGTTCTCAACAGCTCAGTGCAATCACAAACCCAACCCTGCACAGCAGCTCCCTCCCCAAATCCAGGGACACATCCAGCAGTTCCCAGGTATTTTGTGGTCTGTGGGACTGGCTTTGAGTGGCCCCACAGACCCAATAAAGCAGAAAGTGATAAAAATCACAATGCTGGGGGATCTTTTTTGCTTAAAGAACTGTAAACAGTGAAAGCCTCAAGTCAATGCTGCTCAGCCTTTACACACAACGCTCAGCCAGACACAAAGCTGCAGGAATTCTACTGGGAAAACTGGGATCTGGGGGGGATCAAGTGCTTTAACTGTTCTACTGCTAAGCACACACAATGTCTTGGGGAAAAAAAACACACGACTTAGTACGATTTCTAGAAACAGAATTACAGTACTGACATTAAAAACAGTTTCTAAGGCTCAGACTGAGTCCAAAAAGGCCTCTGGTTGGGTTCATTCAAGCTCTTATGTTTGGACTGCATGAATGCAGCATAAGAATGATTGCAGCAAGACATCCACAGGTAATTCCTACATTTATTTTTGTTGTTTTGTTTTGTTTTTTATACCAAAAAAGTTATGTGCAACAAATAGAATTCGTACATATTTACATGTTTTTTTTACCTGTTAGCAAAATTGTATCCTAAACCTCCAATAGAGAATCTCTCAGCCTGTATTGAGAAAAGGAGCATCTGCCCAATGACTGCATTTTAAATGGGTGTTTGGAGTTTAAAGCACTGGGAATAAATAGTTGATGGAACATACTATACAGAACAAACACCTAATACTTAGGCCATGCTTAATACAGTTGTATGGTAACAGAATACTTCATCTTTTCTAGACCAGTTTAAACAACATTGGCAGAACCAAAGCCAGCCAATCTCTGACTTTAGCCCACATAAATTAGGAGCAGAGTGCTGCCTGAAGCACCTCACCAACCTCCTGGAACAACTGAGAGACTCTGTACAGCAGCAGATAAATGCAAACTACAGCATTCAGAAACCTCCTCACCAGAGATTTGTTATCACTTCAGATCTCAAAGGTGGTCAGGAATGTTTCATTGGGCTCAGTGTCACTAATGTTTTACAGGAAGAAACTTCCAAGAATATTCATTTCCTCCATGAGACTCAAATGCTTTGTTGGCCTTAAAGAGTAGCAAGTACCTTACAGTAAGAGGATTTCAGGAATGTTTAATTCCTAAGCAGGTTTTGGGATGAGGGTTTTTTTGCCTTTCCAGTCTGCCCCTCGCCATGAACTTCCAACTCAGAATATTCTGTGATCCCAAAGGAATTCTGGGATTCTGAGAGAGCCAAAGAGGGGCAGGAAGAGCCCACATTCAGAACCACTGTTTGGATACTGTGAATTTTATCCCCTCCATTCTAGTGAGTGTTGAAACCACAAGGAGGATCTCTGTAACACCCCCCTGTCCACTGCCAGCCCAAGTACCATTTACCTGCCTTTACCCAAACTCCTGCATCCTTGAGAATTTTTAGGATTTGCCTTTGGATTTGTAAGGGTGAAACCAGGATCAAGCACACATTTGCCACCACGTTTTGGCTGGGGTAGGCAGGGGGGCACAGCTGCACTCCTGATTTACATCACAACCCATTTTACTGGAAGAAAGATGCTGTTTCTATCACTGGGAGCAACAAGGAAAGAGTCCAAAGAACTGGAAGCAGAAAGGTCCAAATTTCTCCTGCTAAGATTATTCTGCCCTTTATTCAGGCCAACTGCATTTCTGAAGCACAAGAGAGAAATAGAAGAAATCAGGGCCATTTCTAGCAAATCACTTCCAGTAAAAAGTAACTGCAAGGAAAGCACACGAGACAAGAGAGTTTGCAATTAAGGATCCGATTTGCAAGTTCGTGCACAAGTGTAGCTGCAAATTCTCCCAGAGCCCGAGCTCCAGCTCCATTTGATCCCTACGTGCACACAAACAAGGACTGCAGACACCACTGCTGAAAATCTGGCCCTAAACATTTTTACTAAAACTGAATGAACAGACTATGCCCACACAAACAAGCACAAGACACAGTGAAGTTAAGTCAACACCAATACTTTCAGCTGATGGGGCTTTTTTTCCTCTTTTTTTCCCAAAAATTGGACCAAGTACTCACGGATTAGACTTGTCTCCATGGCTGCTTGCTCTGAGATAGGAGCAACTTTCAGGCAGCACATGTTCACCTCTTCCTCAGATGAAAAAAAAGATGCCTTTAGTGTAGATCACAGGAATGCATCAAAATAAAATCTATACAACACATTAAACACTGATACTGCCTCAAGGCTTGGGAGAGAACAAAGCCAAGCCTTGAGGGACCAATTCAACATCATTCATTCCCCTTGATATCAAAGCAGAAGGCATTTGAGAGACAGAACTAAACAGCAAGACAAGCTTTAACTATACTCTCGTCAATACAAAACTCATTTAATGAATTGTTGGCTAAAACTGTCAGACGAGGGACAAATCATTTAGTGTTACATGCAACAGATGTTACTCATACCACAGAACTCTATACAGAAAAGCAGTTTCCACCTACATCCTTGGTACAAACCAGAGAATTGCTTCAGTAGTAATTGAAATATTGTTTTTGTGAATTCAATCTCAAAACTCGCTTTGCTCAACGGAAACACTGCTCGTTTCACAGTCGAGTTTCTCCTTAGTGTTTAAAATCCACTTACAATGGAAGTGTCTCTCTGACATTCATGTTTGAGAAAGAAAATGCTAAAAGTAGTTAAATTAGTTCTTTAAATAAATGGGTATGCAGTTGGAATTCTTCATATTTCGAACTGACAAGGGCAAGAAGCAGCACAGCACCAATTACAGAAAGTAGCTGAACCCACACATCTCAGTGTCACACAGTCTGAAACACAAGTATTTCATTTTCCAAATCACATCGACCTTTTAAATTAAACTGAAAACAATACTGCTACCACTCCTCAGTCTAAAAACTAAAACCAGATCTCTTAATACTCTTCTATCCCCAGCAAGTTTGCTGGGAATTTTGTTTGTTCATTTTTAAAGCAAGGACACTTCTGCCTGCCAAGTTCAACACAAAGTATTTGGTTTAAGATTTGAAGACAGAAGGCACTTTTAACATTCAGCCTTAGAATACTGAGTGCAGAAACAACATGTACAATTTTGTTCCTTTTGTTTAAATCTGCAATTTAATTTTTTTCCCCCCCCAATTAGTTCTTAGAAAGAGCAATGATAGCACTATATCACATTTCATTTTCAGGAGCACATTGACTTACTTATCCCATTAAACAGGTTGCCCTTCCAAGAGATCTTATGTGTGTGTGTCAGGCCTAAAGTTCATTTCCCAATATAGCACAAACCAAAGATCCTGACCAAGATCAATTAAGGAACTGCTTTTTCAGTGCACTGCTTGGTTATCCTGCTCACTCAGTGGTTTCCACTGCAAATTGCAATTACTGCAGCATTCATAGAACATCAAACATTAGTAACACTGGCTGGCTGACCACAGCTTAAAATGAAACAGCTCTGCATGGAAATGGAGTCCTTTCAAAGAACACTTAATACACCAACCCCCAACCTGCAAATCAGCTTTTCATTGACCACATGAAGCTATTTTCGTTCTGTACAGAAATTAATGAGGTTGTCGTTTAATCAACATACTTCAGGTTTCAGCTTTAATTCCATTTTTGTTACTGGAGACAAAAAAAAAAAAAAAAAAGGAAAAAAAAACCAAGAAAAAATGGAACCAACCCCAAGCATCATTCTTGTGAAAGCACAACAGTGAGAGCAGCAACTCCATGTTCTTTAGAGGTCACTTCTTCCCTCGTGTCAGTCGACTCCGAGCTGAACCCTCTGACAGCTCCTAACCAAACCCATGGGACAGTGAGTTCTCCAGGGATGAAACCAAGAGTTCTAATTTTATTTACAGCATAAGTCCTAGTCAAATCTAAGTCCATCAGCTAAAAAAAAAGAAAAAAGAAAAAAAAGAAAAAAAGAAAAAAAAAAAATACACATACTGTAAACATGGCAACATTAAATATGGTGATGCTAGTCTAGAGTATTTCATTTCATGATCACATCTTGTTATACCTGAATTTATATACAGGATATTTTATAGCAAGTGTTACCCACTTCACAAGTGGAAGGGGAAGAGAGAGAGAGAGAGAGTCTAGGTTTTGCTGTGGCTAAAACTCCTTCAAAGTAAAGTTAAAGCTTGTCTTTGATTGTTATAGAGCTTTCTTTCATAACCACATTTAAACTGAAGATTAGCACAGAGAAATTATCTGGGGGCCCCTTGAAATTTATAATTCAAAATTTCCGTTATGATTCTCAGGGGGGGGTGGGGGGGAGATGGAAGTGTCTGATATGGAGAATAAAAAAATTACTGCAAAATAAACTTAATGGAAGTTGGGTCTTCAGACTGTCAGTCAAAAGTTCCAACAGGGGTTATTCCTGTTTGGGTTGGAGTTGCCTCTTCCAGGCCTCGTTCAAATAAACTAGTCGTTTGTAGTTGATGATAAAGAGAATGAAGTTCAGCAAATATGTGAGCACGCAGACAATGCAAAATTCCTTCAGCACGAAGTACAGAATGTATGCCAAGTACAGTGACCCTACTACAGACACTATGGAGGATGTCATGAGGATTAGAGCTGCTACTGCACTTGCTGTCATACCTGCAACAAGAGAGAGAAAGTTACTCATGCCTCTCCACACAGAGCAAAACTGAATTCAAACTCAGCCACTCAGCAACAGTTACACAGAACTCTGTTTAAAACACCACAGTTGAGAAGTGGATATTTGGAGGGGAGCATCTAAGGCTCTGTCTGACAGCCCTGTGATAAGGAGTGTGTGTAGTATGAACCATCCTCCTATTCCTGAGTTATAGGAAAATTATTGGTCAAGTTATTTCTGTCGAGATTAACAACTTTATAGCAAACCAGAGAGTTACCAATAAATAGATATACATTACATTTCATGCACTTTTTTGCCTGCTCTCTCCATTACTCCTGCAAAACCTGCTCATTCCATTTTTATTCCCTCTCTTTTCCACCATGCAATCCAATGCCAAATATACTGGAGTGAAAATACCAGCACAGAAACTGTCTTCACACTTGTATTATTAATAGCATATCAGGAGAAAATGCAATTACTCTTGATATCAGTTGGGTTTTTAAGCCCTTTGGACTCATGTATCATTAGAGTGGTGCTAAAAAAACCCAAGATATAAAATCGGAAGCATTTATCTGCTTTCTTGCAGATTGTGCAATGCATATGGGTCTCCTCCTTCATCACCACAGCCCTGCTTTATACTTTAGGCTCTGAAGTGAAAGAATACTTACCAAGTAGCATTTGTAGTATATAAAACACGAGGCCAAAAACACTGTTTGACTGATTTATTGCACTGTCCTTTCCAAAGATGGAACCCAAGAGACCGAATCCTCGACCCCATCTGTAAAACAGGGAAACTCATTAACTCTTATTTGGGCACCTATTGTTTTACACAAGATTTTCAGTTCAGAGCTGCTGGGAAAAGCAAAGGACACGCATCCTGCCATGAGCTGTGTGGAATTCTGGAAAACCAAGCAGCTTGCAACAGGGGGAGCACTGGGCACAGCTTTATCCCACACCTTGCTGAATAAAGCTGTTTGACACACCAAGAACTACCGAGTTCACACAGCTGCAATTTCACTGAACAGCACCTCTGCTTCCCAGGGCTGTAGTTTGGAGCTGTTTTGTCAAATAAACACCTCCTTCCCCCACTGACAGCTTTAGCAGCTCTCTGCATCACAGTAAATTGGACACAAGGTCACTACAAAGCCAAGGGAAGATGGTACAAGTGGTAAGGATTTGTTCCAGCTCTGCCAGAGCTCACCTCGGTGGATCAGAGCAGGAGAATCAGGACATAAATTTGTATCTCAGCTGCTCCTCAGTCTAACAGCTCAGGAGGAACCCAAATCTGTCAAGCACACAAGCTGAGGATGGCACCATCACAAGATCCCCAGCCCTCGTTTGTTGGAGCTCTTGCATACTGTGACACTTTGAACCAACACCTGAATCCACCACAAAGTGACTTTCAACTTTCTAGTGATAAGGCAGAAAGCAGCACAAGCCCTACAAAACTGCTGCTGCAGGAAGGAGGATGAAAGATTAAATTAGCAAATGTATTTGTGCCAGAAACCATTAATTCGATGCCCCAAGGCAGATCATGCCATTATTTGTAAAAGCAAAGTGACGACCCTATTTATTAGTGTTACTTGAAAAGATGAAGTTATTTTACTACTCCAGTTAACAGGTAATTTAACTCACAAGAGCACATTGGAATATCTGCCAGCAGATTTTTGGAGCACCAAGCCAAGCACCACACAATTGCTTCACATTAACCAGGTTAACTGAGCAAGGTAAAAAATGTGCCATTCCTCATTCTGCTGCAGCAGAAAACTCCAAGGAAAATGCAGTTTTCAGGAAGTTTCTTGTCCTAGAGGCAGTGGCCCTGCTGGACCAAGATACTGCTCAGGTTTGTCCCTGCACGTGGCAGGAAGGTTGCTGATGTAACTCACTACACCTGGGACCTGCCACTACCACATCACAAGCAGTCTTCTCACAGAAAGAGGTACTGCAATAAGGACAATTTAATATCATCTCCAAAATACTTTCTAGTCTCACAGCCATCTGTGCTAAACGCATTTAAACTCATAATTTTAATTGCAGACTAAGTCTGAATTCACTATTAATACTCTTGTGCTCTTCTCCCCAAGAAACCCAGCAGGTCCCAATTCCTAGAAAGCAGATTTACTGTATAAACAGTCAAAAATTAAACATACTTTCAGCTAGTTTGGTCTCAAATCTTTTAAAAGTGGAACTTCTGTGACAAAATTAAGCTTCAAGGCAGCACAGACAGTGCTTTTCCAAGGGACAGAGTCTCAGCATCCCAGAGCTGCCAGACATGGAGTTGCAGGGAAGAGCAGTGCAGAACTGCCTGGCTCCCTGCTCTCATCCCAGGACAACTCTGAGGCTATGGGATTACAAAGAATTACAAAGAATCTCAGTTATGACAAATTTTCCTCCCACACCTTGAATGCTATCTGGATTTTAAGTGAGAACTGTTAATTTTTTAGCCTTCCTTTGATAAGATGGTCACAGCACATGCAACAATTGTCTTGTGCTGTCCAATTTGCAAAGGCCAAATTAAAGAGCCACACAGATATATTAAAGGAATTATCATTTTTACATTTAATAGTCTATATTTATTTTTCTGTATTACTACATTTACAGATGCTTCAGCTTGCCATCCACAGGTTCAGTTTCTTGTTCTGGTCTCCAAGTGAGAATTCTTTGCAGGGTGACATTAAAGTGATTTGAACACACTCAGGCTTTCCTGCACAACCCAAACTGTGCAAAGGTTCAGCATCATCCTAACTCCAAATAACTGCGGGATGCTGAATCTCTCCCCTGTGTGAGTGCTCTCACCTCTGATGCTCAGCACATCCTGTGGTGTCTGAGAGCAAACTCGAGCTTAAAATATCAGAAATTTCCTTTTACAGAAGCTGACCCTGCAGTTATTCTGCAAGAGAATAAAATGTTGCTGGTGGAAGGATAACGAGTTCCAGCCCTTCCTGAGAGTCAGAGTCCCGGAGTGATCTGTGCAGAGCTGCAAGGTCAGAGCACAGGGAAAGCTTTTTCCACATGCAAGAGTTCATTAAGTGTCTTGTTGGCCTTGTAGCAGCTTTGAGGACATCAAGTATTAAATTTCAGCCCATGCAGTCCAGGTCTAATCTCACATCTTATTCCACACACTTGGAGACAGCTAAGCAACTTGGGGTTTAACATGGAGCACTCTTCCCCAGCCTTATAAGGTTTGGAGTGGGAGCAAGTGTTCTGCATCAAACTGAAAAGCAAAGTATTTAAACTTGATATATTTACTTTGTATACTCCCTTTCCCATCTCATTTCCCTACTGAAAAGTCTAAATCGTGTCCTAATTTTATTAAGGTTGTAAAACCCACAATGAACCAGGAACTTTTGCAAGTGGAGGAAGGATAAACAGTGAGTAGATAATGTTCCTTTTCACACCCAACTCAGGTGTGAATTGCCTGATTTATGAGAACTTTGAAAGTCTAAAATAATATGGCAAACAAATAGCAAGAATAAAGTCCTAACAGCACGATAAGCTTCAAAAAATAAACACAGAAGTCTTTCATGTAATCTGCCTTTTACAAAAAAACCTAATTTACAAGAAGTGTTATTAACTCGCATCAATTTTTTTTTGGATACAGAATGCTAAACAAAACGACCTGCAGTAATTACAGAGCTGCTTGCACAGCAAGATAAAAGCACAGCCCAATTTCACCAAGTTTTTCCTGGTACTGACTGGTGGCTCCCATCTCTGAGGATCAGGAGTTCCGCGCTGAGATCCAGGTCGAAGTCACTCGAGGTGACTCAGAGCACTCTTGACAAACACACAGCCAAACCCACTTTCACCACACCCAAGTTTCACTCCTATTAAAAAATAAAAAGCAATCTGAACTAACTACAAGGAACAGACCTTTAAGACATCTTTGTAACTTAATTTCCCTCCCTATCTGCATGTACAACTCTGAATGTTCTTTAAAAAGTTAAATAATGATTCAAGAAATAAAGTGTTTCATCTACTTTCCCAACATCTAAAATGGAGCACTACAGTGATTTTTCAGTCCAATGTGCACTATCTTATTTTAAGTTATTATCCACCCTCTAAACAATGCCCCTTTTGGTTTGAGGTACTTCTCAAAGCTCAGCACTGTTGCATTTTTAGAAGTTTAAAGCAGTATTTGTGTGCAATTGCTACTTCTTAACAGGAAGAATAAAAGAACTGAGGTCACTGTAATCCACAAGTGACAGACCTCCAATAAAATCTTACACTTTTAAATAATTTAAAACTCTTTTGCACAATTATGAACATCCTCTGTGTTCCAGAGCAGCATATTAGGGGACACACTTGAAACATTTTAGCATAATTTAGCAGAGAAAATGCTAAAAGGGAACACAAGAACCTCATTTAGTCCCCCAGCATCTCAAGTATTTTAGAAGACAAGCAAACAACCTTCCAGTTTAACAAGTTAAAAGCTATGAGTTATCAGCATTGGCTCAAAAAGCAGCAGAATTCCAAGCCTGCCAAACACACCAAGTCAAACAAACAAAACAAAAAGTGTCTATTTAGCCAGGAGCTGGATTAGTGTCCCATGCAGTCCCGGTAAGAAATGCTGGAGTGTTTTTGTAGCCAAGCCCCAGCTCTGACAGTTACCTGCAGATGTTTTAAACAGTTTTGCCACAGACATCATTCCCCGAGATGCTTTCCTTGGCCTCCCACTAAGGATCAGCTTAAACTTCTGAACTGGGGTTTCACCTGCACCAACACTTGGCAGCCACCCCTGAAGCCTTCCAGGATGGACCAGATGCTTTGTGAGCACTTTTGACCTCAACAACCACCCCTGGTGATGATCAGAACCACATCCCCTCAATTTCACCTGGTAACCCCCTTAGTTTTTATGCCCAGAACTGAACTAACACCTGGAAATTCATTTGAACATGGAAAGAACTGTACTGGATGAGGGCAGGCCCAGCAGCAGATGCCTTGAACAAAGCACACAATTCCCAGGTCACATTCCAGTGTCCTTAAGGAATGTTAGAAAATTCAATCAAATCCTTCAGGGAACCAGATTATTCCAAGGCATGTCTGATCCAACATCTCTGCATTTGTGCAGCAGCAGCTTTGCCAACACAATTCTCTCTCTCAGGTGTTGGGTTTGGTGCAATGAAAAGGGCAAACAATTTAAAAAATTCTGTACTCAGAAAACTGCAAGAAAAGAACTCAAGTTAGGGGTTTTTTTTGGGTAGCAGGAGGTTACTAAAAGCCTCTCATTTCAGGATTATTTATCATCCCATGAGCATTATTTTGTTATCAACAGCAAGAACCCCTTACCACTTTGTAACCCCAAGGAAACAATAAATCTGATTTTCTAAAAAGAAAAAAAAGGCTTCACTTGACAAGTGATGTGCACATTTCCTTAAGCACCACTGGACTCCTGAGATAAGTTCTGGACCAGAGTGAAAGTTCTCAGAGGGGAGCAGAGCTCACACCCTGCTTTCAGTGAAAAGCTCATATAAAGGTCAAAAGATCTGGAGCATGTTAAGAAACTTTGGTTGCAACTTCTTTCCAGCTTCACTAGAGGATTTTGGATTAAACCTAATTGATGGTTTCAAGGCCATTCAAACAGTTTTAATAAATGAAGTAAAAGCCTTCAATTAGAAGCCACAAGAAAGAAGATTAAAAATTGCCATTTGTAAATCTGCCAGGAGTGCTCCAAAATGTTGATACACTTAATTTCACGTTGAAATCTATCAGCAGTATTTAGCATAACCAAATGAGATTTTGTTCTATATATCCTCCAGCTCTACTTCAGAAACAGTCTGTGAAAAATCTGTGTCTAGATCAGCAAAATCTTAAGCAGACAGTGGATAATTATTTCATAGCAGCATTTACAGAGGCACTGGCTATTCAAGCTACAAGCCAACAGCACTGATTCCTTCTACATAATCTTTTCTATTAAGCTACCATAAAGGAAGCCCAAGTTTGAATTAAAGGCACTTTGTTAAATTTACTTTGCACCAGGCAAAAGAATTCTTAGCCCTATTGCAAATTCCAGACAAGCTGGAAATTATATATATATGAAAAGCAAAAATAAACATGTTTGTGTGAGCACTGTAAGGATGGAAAATAAGATTCCCATAGCAAGGGCACTGCTGTGTATTGTAAAAGATGTGCCTCAGTCACTAAGGGTTGTACCAGTATTAAATCATCCAATTTCTACTAGAAAGATGGGGGAAAAAACCCCACTTGAGTTATCAGCTTCTGCCGCTTTAAGAGCAACTTTAAAACTCAAAGCTGGTTTCTACCAGCATTCCTGAAACACCTTCCCTCTGCTGCACATGGAATAAGCTCTGAATCCTCCCTGCCCACACCCTAAGCCTCTGCTCCCTGCCTCCCCATGCTGTGCCAGTCCTGGCTCCTGTTTGCACAGTGCCAGCCCAGCTGGGGACAAGGGACAGAGAACCTTGGCTCCCAGGGCAGGGTGTCCCTTCAGCAGAGGAGTGACTGTGGGTCTCCCTCCCTTCCCCTGTGGCGCTGAATTTGTCTCCTCCAATTTCTCCCTGCCCAATTCCAAACCAGAGATCTTCCAAGCTTCCCTCAGACAGCAAACCCAGTGAATCCGGAATCACTGAAGAAGCCCTGTTACACCTCCTAACACCTTGTATCAGTCACTAACACTGGCAGCTGAAAACCTCAAACATATCTGAATATTTATCTGCAGGTACAGCAATAAAAAAAATCCTGGGATATCAGGAATTTATTATTATTAATATAAATGATAACTGCTACATAGTGTTCTTCACCTGGAATTAAGCAAACTTGACAGACAAGTTTACAGAACTGCTCCACAACAGAGCTCAGTGGGAACCTGGTTAAACATCAGGTTAGGGAGGTCTGGGAAGTTTTCTCCATGTGCCATTTCCTTGGACAATGGGGTTGTTCTTGTCAACTTGATAAAGATGCACCAGAACAGCTCTAGCAAGGTGTGCTCTGTGAAAAACCAGCACGGGGCAGTTTTACCCGCAGTTCTTAGAGCAATTCACACCCACTCTGCAGAGGAATGAGCTCTACACCAGCACAATCTCCACAGCTCTGACGGCAAAGCAAGCAAACAGAACACGAGAGGTGTAAATTCACTGTTTAAAGTGATTTCTGAATGTGAGCAGAACCACACAATAATGCTACACCTGTCACAGGCCACCCTTTCAGACCTGCCCACAACACACATCAAATGTAACAGGCATTTTCAGGAACTACCAGGTGAGTATTTTGGTGCATCCACTAGAAAACACAAGGTGGACAGGCAGCTTGTCTTGAGGAAGGTGTCCCTGCCCATGGCACGGGAGCTGGAACAAGATGAACTTGAAGGTCCCTTCCAACCCAAACCATTCTGTCACATCAGACTTCTTCAGAACTTTTCAGAGTGCCTCAAACACAAGACACCAATCCAAGACCTTGCCCACGAGCATAAAGTTCACAACAGGGAATTCCTAAAATATCAATTCCATCCAGATTCTCAAAATGCTATTTTGACTCTAGAACTACTTCAACAATCAGCTAAAGATCAATATTGACTATTGCCAAACCTCTTCACTGACGCAGCTGCAAATATTGCTACAGATATACACGACACGTGCCCTTTGCTCGTCTGTGCTGCTGTCTTGAGGCTCTGTCACAGTGGGTACAGCATTAATTAATGCATGCCAGGCTACAAAACCTCCTTCAAAACCACTAATTTGCCCTGCAGGAACCTCCAATTCACCAAGACAGAAAGCAGAAATGTATTAGAAGACCCCAAAAGCTCTCAGAGCATGCAAAAGACCAAAGCCAAAGGCTCTGGGTCTCTGCATTACTACTTAAAGGTTACATTTTATTTCAAGCTGTAGCATGACCTGTATGACTTGAAATGTGTTTTATTACTTTAATTCCCTCTGTGAAACTACAGCAAGACCAAAAATATTTTTCAGGAACTGCTATTAGTCTGTTTCATTATAAATAAAGCCATTCTTGCCACTTAATTATTCTCAAATATAAGACAGCAATTAATTTCAAATAAATGCAGCCACTGCCAAAGGAAATGTTAGGTATTGCCCTAACACCTGCCCTTATTAGCCACTCCTTAACAGTTTTTATTTTTAAACTATTTCATGAACTTTCTCCTTGATAAAAACTTGAAATATGCTGACCATTCATGTTTTGGGTAAGGGATACTGGGAAGGTATCTCTCCAACATAATCTTCTGCATGAGTCAGGCTCTGATAGGAGATTTTCTGTGCTCCTCCCTCTGCATGCTGGCAGTCTTTACATTTCTGTTCTTCTTTTTGTGCCAATCCCAGATCTGGCTTAAAAGCAAGACTTGGAAATACCAACAGCTGGTGAAAAAAACTCCGCCCAAAATACCAGAAAGTCAGCTCAGGAAGGAATAAATGGATTTATTCTAATTATTCTATGCATTTAAAATTAATCCTACCAGCATTAAGTGCTTTTTAAAGTTCAGCCCACTCTTGGAGTCAAAACTCAAGATGTGAAGATTGTAACATTCCAATTCCATCAGCAAATCCAGCTTAAATAAAAAGTCACACAATCCAATGAACCATCTAAAAGCCAAGGTAGAAACAGAAGTTTCTCACCCAGTTAACTCTGCAGAGTTAACTGTAATAATTAGCTAATCAATTAATTTCTGATTGTCAGTGTGACAGCTTAATGAGCAAAGAAAAGTGAAAGTTAAATCTGAAAAAGCTGGAACACAAGATTGAAACTCTACTACCCCAGTGGAATCTAAAGTGTGGTTAAAAGTTCCTTTCAGAAATCAAGTTCCTGAGAAACTTTGGAGATGTGGAAACAAAGAACATTCACTTGGAGAAAGTGAGAGAGAATGATGGATGGGGAGCTGTGGCAACATGGAAAATAAGATTAATTTATTTCCAAGTTTAATGCCTTGCCCTCCGGCCTTACTTTTAAAGCAAAACTCCCCCTCTGTGTCCTGCACAGCCTGGAAAGCAAATTCTTCTCCAAATATGGCTTCACTGAACAGAACTTGCACGTTCCTTTACCACAAACTCCTTTTACCACCTGCTCCAATGATCACGAGCTCTCCTGGCATTTGCAATGCTTCACTCCAGGCATGATTCTCCTAGCAACTGCTGGGAGATTTTAGTGCATTTTATCCCTAACTCTTCACATTATCATATAGAATTCCTACAGTAAAGGATTTCCAGGTCTTACTCAACGTGTCAGCTGCAGCATTGCTAATGAATGCTGCAATTACTGAGCATGATTCCATAATTAGAAATAATTCCAATTATATCTTTAGGTGATCTTCTCCCCAGCCTTCAGTAAACACAGGTCGAAACTGTGACATCAAGTTCCCTGTCACAACAGCAGCACCTGTGCAACATCAAAAAGCTGTTGGAGGACCAATTCTATACAAAACCAGGCTACTCAATACTTAAATCTCTGTTATTCTCTTTTTACCCCTGTATGTGTAATCAAAGTTAAATTACTCATAAGACTCACGTGGTTTAATCTCAATAGTCTAAGCACAATTTAATTTATATCATTTTAATTTATCTGGTGAGTTTATTGAAGTCTCCTCCTTAGTTAGATCCAAACTTTGCATTTCAGGACACTCCCCAACCAGAGATATGAACAAGCACCTTCACAAACTAAAGATGACCTGAGACAGACAGAAAAGCAGAGTTAAAGCCTTCACTCAATCACAATATCAGGTGGCCAGAGATACAGATCTCTGTCACATAATCCCACTTCTATCAGCACAGAAGAGGTTTTAAGAATAAGAGTTCCCTGGATGTTTTGCCTCAACAATTTCACAGCCAGAGTATGGGAACATTCTCTCAAACTGCCTTGTTATGATGATACAGCAAGTACCTCTATAAAAACTGTTACAGCTTTTGCACAGGTTGCAGTGAGAGGGGGAAAAAGTAAATCTCAAGTACTCATTCAGCTGAAGACACTAACATGATAATAACAAAATTCTCCTTAAAAAAAAAAAAGAAAGCATTCAATACATAGACTTGCTCAATAACCAAATTTATACACTGACTCTCCTAACAGAAATAAAAGCCCTTGGCCTTTAGAAAACAACTGCTAAACTGGCTGGATGTCTGCAAAGTAAGTCAGGATTTGGACTGGGCTTTTGCTGCAGAGGCATCCAAGCCTCCCTTGAATGAAGCACTTCCTCTGTATCACAAAAGCATCTCCTGTGCTGCCAGGAGACATCCCAGTGAAAACACAATACAAATACTGCAATTAAAACTAACAAAGCACACCACCTGCAACTGGACTTGTTTATGTTATCCATAACCACTACTCACAGCGACAGCACTTCACTCTAAGGAGCCTTTACCACTAAAACGCCTGTCACTCCACCTAATTACCATTGATTACAACACAGCAATTGCGGGTGCCTCACCCTCCAGCCCGCAGTGATCCCGAAAAACCCCGCTCCCACAGCGGCCCTGCAGCGATGGGGCTGCCCCAAACCGGGAGCGCTGACCCCCGCCCCAGACTGCCCCGACCCCTCCGTGCCCCCGCCCGGCCCGCAGCCCCTTCGAGCACCGCCCCGGGCCCCCAGCACCCCCCGAGAACCGGAGGCAGCGCTCCGGCTCCCGTCCCCACCGCTCCCGCAGCCCTCAGCCCCTTCCCCCCGCGGGGGCGGCGGCGGCTCCCACCCGCGCCTCACCTGGAGGTGATGGCGGCGGAGCAGCGCACCCGCTCGCTGAGGTCGCACAGGGCCTGGTAGTGGCTGTCGCGGCCCTTTTCGCGCTCCAGGTGGCAGGCGTACAGGGAGAGCAGGATGCCGGCGGCGCACACGGCGGACCGCGCCACCCGCTCCCAGCGCGGCACCGACACCCGCAGCAGGACGGGCGCCGCCATCTTGCCCCGTCCCTCCGCCTCAGCCCGCGACGCGCGCCCAGCGCCGGCCCGCCCCGCGCACGCGCACGCTCCCCTCATTGGCCCGCCGCGCACGCGCGCGCGCCCCTCATTGGCCGGGCGGGCGGGCGCGCCGCAGCCCCCTCCCCCCCCGCCGTGGCCCCGCCCCCCCGGCCGCTCGCGCCGGACGTGGCGCCTCGCGACAACGTCACGTCAGGCCTGGGCGGGGGAGGGGCGTGGCGTAGCGCCCCCTGGCGGCCGCCGGGAGGCCCGGCAGAGTCCCCTCACGCCCCCGCCCCGCCTGATTCCAGCCGGAAAATGGGCTTTTCCTCACGTTTTTTTTCCCTCAGATCTGGGACGCGGGAGAAACTGGGCAGTTCCGGAAAATGCGAAAAAAAAAAAAAAAAAAAAAAAAGAATCTTAGCGGCTGACCTGAGCCTCGGGGATGATGTGTCACTTCACCGGAGCTAAGGTGATGTGAGCCTCAGCCCCGTTCTCCAGGTGTTTTTCCGTGATTTTTGGACAGAATGAGCCGAACTCCCGCATCCTGCAGACACAGAGAGCCCATCTGGTGTGCAGAGGGCCTGTTACACTCCCCAAAGTTCAGCACGAGATGTCCTGGGGTGTGCAATTTGGATAAACGATACAAGACGCGTATCAGAAGTTTGTTTTTCCTAGCGCACACCACAGCCTGGTGCTCCACTTGGCTCGGGAACAGCTGCTGATGGATTCCCCCAGGGCTCGGGAGATTACGCCTTGCACTTGAGCAATGGGATTTCATTACTTGTTTCCCAGATCTGGGATCGCATTCCGTCACTCTGGGTCACAATAAAAATGGACACAACGCAAAATCAGGGCTGGATCTTCTCTCTTTCACAGAAGAAGCATCGACACCTGCCTGGTGCTTAAAGAATCACTTAATCCCTGTGGTGTACCCACACAAAAGTCATGGCAGCTGGAAAAAAAACAATCTTTGTTCGCTGTAAACATCACCACAACCACTGTTATTGCTGATTTTCGGGATGGCCACCGGCTACTCGTTCTCTTGCCCTTCCCAAAATCCTTGTGCGTTGTGGGCATCAGCAGATGCGAGGGTGAGCCGGTACAAAAGGGAGCTCTGGAGTCTTCCCAAGGAAAGCAGGAGAACAAAGCACAATGGCAGCATTCATCCCGCCGGCAGTGCCATCCTGCCCTCATTGTTCTGCAAAACAAAACAAATCTAAGAGAGACGCGGCGGCAAAATGACTTCAAGCGTCAAGAATCCCTCTGCCAGCAAAAGAAAAAAAAAAAAAAAAAGAAAAAAGAGAAAAGGGAAAATTGAAAACTATTAATTAAAAAGCACTTAGAAAAGCACTCATTAAGAAACGAGTTGCTTGAACTCTAGAAAAGCGAAATTATAACTCCTGCTTTCTATGCCGTGATTTGCTTTCAGTGGGAACAAGGGACAATGGGAAAGGAGTGGAGATGACCGAGATGGAAGAGGGTGACCAAAAAAGAAATAACAGATGTACTAAAGCACGAGGAAAAGAAAGCACCCTCTCCCATACATTTATAGCCCGGCCCTTAAATAAGATGAGGTTTAGTCAAAGCTTTTCTTTTTGATAAAGCGAATGGACACGTGCGATGTGTGTCCCTGGAAGCAGCAGCGGTGGAGGAGCAGGGCTGAGCTCTGCCCTGCCAAACTCCGGAGCCATCTGTGGGCATTCCGGGCCAACCGCAGGGGAGAAGGTGCCAGCTCTGCAGTGAATTACTGCCTGTCTGGAGTGCTCCACTCATAAAGCTTCGCAAAAATCCCAAACCGGGGGAGCGGCCAAGATGGAGAGAGGCCAAGAACCAGGGAGAAGAAGCTCTGAGAGACGAGCTCCTGCAGCAAGACCAGCAGTGTGAGCTGATGCAGATGTCCCTGTTCTGAACGTGATTTATCATTTATATTTCTCTCCTAATAACTCTCACATCAGCAACTGCTTTTCTGAGCTGTACTTCTGCTCTATAAACTCACAATATTAGCACTTCTTTCACAACAGTTACATCCCCTGATGTAAAAGATGTTGAAATGCCTGGTCTTTCACCTCCTTTGTAAGTGAAGAAACTGTGAACAAGCAATTTTTTTGTCATGAATTATCCCAACTGTTGACTGTGGTGTCCCATATTATTGCTGCTGTGTATAGAAACAGCTTGATTAATACAAGAGTTAATAAATTCATTAAAAAATTCATTTCTCCAAGTAGACAGTGTCTCTAAAGCAAGGAGACAGCCCCTGGATGGGGATGAGGGGGCAGGAGGGACCCTTGCTTCTTTTTGGGGTGAAAATCGCAGAATCACAGAATGGTTGGGGTTGGAAGGGACTTCTGGAGATCATCCAAGGCAGGGTCACCTGGAGCAGGTGGCACAGGAACACATCCAGGTGGGTTTGGAATGTCTCCAGAGAGGGACACTGCCGGTTCCAGAGCTCTTTCTCCTCAACGTAAAGTTCTTTCTCGAGGTGAAACTTGTTGTGTTTTAGTTTATGGCCATTACTCCTCGTCCTGTTGCTGGGCATCACCAAAAGGAATCTGGGATCGTCCTCTGGCACCCCTTGGAGATATTTCTATGGAATGATGGGATCCCCCCTCAGCCCTCTCTGCCCCAGACTGAAATCTAAAATGTGAAACTCCGCTGAAAGGCTCAATTCCGAAGGCCTTCTGGAGGCTCCTTCTCCACAGAGAACATTTCTCTGAAGGCTGGAACACTTTCATTGCGATTTAGGTGTTTATTTTGACTAAAAGTCCCACACAGACTGGGGTCTATCGCGATTTGGGTGTTTATTGTGACTGAGGATCCTACAAGGGCGAGTTTATCGCGATTTAGGTGTTTATTGCGACCGAGAACCCTGCACGTGCGTATTTATCCCAATTTAGGGGTTTATTGTGGCTGAAGGTGCCGCAGACGCAGGTTGATCGCTATTTATTGTGACCGATGGCTCCCCAGGCGCGGGCTTAACCGCAGTTTAGGTGCTTATTTATTTACCGTTTATTTATTCTAGGTGCTTATTTACTTACAGTTTATTTATTGTAGGTGCTTATTTACTTACAGTTTATTTATTGTAGGTGTTTATTTATTTACAGTTTATTTATTATAGGTGTTTATTTATTTACCGTTTATTTATTGTAGGTATTTATTTATTCACACCGCGGCGCCTCAGGCGGGCGGAGGGGGCGGGGCCTCCGCACAAGCCCCGCCCCGCGCGCGGCGTCCCGGAAGTGACGCAGCGCGCGGTGACCTTCAGAGGCGGCGGGCGGGTGTCGGGTCGGGCCGTGCCTCTCGGCGCTTCCTCCGCTTCTCTCCGCGCCGCTCGCTGATTCCTCCCGCTCCCCTCTGCGCCGCTCCGCTCCCCGCCGCCATGCCCAGGGGCAGCCGCAGCCGCACGTCCCGCGTGGCGCCCCCCGCCAGGTGAGGGCCGCCGGAGCCCCCTTGCTTTCCTCTCCTTCCTCTCGCCCCCGCGCAGGCCGCGGCGGCCTGGCCGCCATTGTGCGGGCGGGTGACGCACTGGGGTGGTGGCAGTGCCCGGCTGGTTTGAACTGAGGTGGCTTTGGGTTAGTTGGACGGCTGGGGGGGACGGAAGTGTGGCTGCTCGGCTGCAGGGCCTGGACATCAACGCCTTGTTAATCAACCGCTTTTGGGTCGTATTTTATTTTTCCCCAAATAGTACAGCCCTATGCGAGCTGGGGAATGGCCAGGCTTTAAAACAGGCGGAAAGAAGCGTGTAATCCTGACCCTGTCTTGCATAAGCCGCTCCCCAGAACACGGAGTTCATGCATTCAGAGTGTAGCAGGGGTGTGTGTAATCCCAGCGTGATCCTTGGGGCCACGAGTTGCACTGGCGGTCCCTGTGTGTCCCTCCCAGCTCGGGACATTCTGTGCTGGAACGGTGAACTCCTGGCCCTGCAGCCACGTGGCTCCTGCCCGGCGTGGTTTGGATTGACGATGATGATGATGATGAAGTGAGGTTTTTCTTTGTGTCATTGCAGCCGGGCACCCCCGATGAGAGCCGCGTCTCCATCGCCGGCTCCTCGGGCCTCTGTCCCCGCAGCGGCTCCGCCTTCTGCCGTGGCGGCCCCAGCGCCGAGGCAGCCGGGACTGATGGCCCAGATGGCCACCACTGCTGCCGGGGTGGCCGTGGGCTCGGCCGTGGGACACACCATCGGGCACGCCATCACCGGAGGATTTAGTGGAGGGGGCAGCTCCGAAGCTGCCAGGCCTGATATCACTTACCAGGTGAGGGGAAGCACAGCTGGACACTGACTGATGGGCACAGTTGATTTGGAAGATCAGTTCCACGTGGGCTGAGGGAGTTGCTAGAGCCTTAAACACCACATGAATCATAGCTGGGGTACTTAAAGTCTTTATATAGTCTATAGACTATATATATATATATAAATAAAACCATATATAGTCTGTAGCTACAGACTGACTCTCCAAGGTAACTCACCATGAGTAATCTTAAAAAGAGTTCAGAGGGATTCAAGAGTGATTCGTGCTGGTGGCAGGATATCAGTGTTATTTTCTACTGTATTATTCCTCTGATTCAGGCAAGACTTCCATGTTCCAGGTCTGATGTTGGTGAGACCTTTGATACACTCAGAGTTACCTGAGTGTATCAAAACCACTCAAGTGTTTGTAACTTCAAAAACTGCTCGGAATGTGGCATTCCACTCCTGGAAAGTTACTTTGTTTTTCAGCCCTTTACTTGTTTTCCATTTAAAAATCATGAAGATTTTGACTAAAATGCAGGAAAGACATCTCGGCAAGCAGTGTGGGGGTGGTTTGGCTTCATTGGAAGGGTCCTTACAGAGCTGTTTGGTTTTTCAGGAGCCCCAGGCTGCTCAGGCTGCCCAGCAGCAGCAGTATGCTCCTTGCCAGTACGAGATTAAACAATTCCTGGAGTGTGCTCAGAACCAGACTGACCTCAAGCTGTGCGAGGGCTTCAGTGAGGTGCTCAAGCAGTGCAGGGTTGCCAATGGTAAGTACACAGTGCTGACAGGCAACTGTTACATGGGATAATTGGTAAAATTATCATGGAATGATGTCCTGGGGTTTTGATCCATCTGGTGAAGGGTGGGGAGTGATGAAGGTGCTCTGAAGTCAGGTAAAGCAGCTGCTGTTCTGTTGGGCTTCATGCTGGAGGTGATGGGGTGGAGAGAGGGTGAACTCCTGATGCTTTTGTGCTGGTGCATGGATTGAAGATGACTGGAAAAGTGGCAGCAGCACATTTGGGGAATTAGCAGAGCTGTAAGGACAACAAAACCATCCTGTCCTGGAAGGAAGGAGGTGGCTGTGCACCAGTGCTGATGTCTGCAGCTCAGCATATCCCAGAAAATGCATGAGGGAAGGGGGGAACACCCTGACAAATCTGTCTTATGGCAAGGAAAACCACCTTTCCATTCAAGGATCCAGAACTTACTGAGAACTCCTTTCCTTTCAGGTTTGGCCTAAGCCTGCTTGAGGCTGCTGAAGATCATCTTGCAAGAACTGACCTACGAATGAAAACAAAAAGCTTCAGTAATAAAATTTAAAGCTGTCTGGTATCTTGGTAGTCCATATATTCACACTCTCATCCCTGTGGCTTGACTTCTGCCATAGCTGCCTCCAATGTGATACAACTTCACAGCCGCAATTTAATTTAGCACAAAATGGAAGAGTGAATAATAAAGCAGAATGAGCGAACGAGGGTTTAACTGATTTTGCTGATTGTTGTGTTGAATGTGTGTAATGTGGTCTATAAATAAACTTCTCTCTCTAGAAGTCCCTTGCTTTAGTTGAGTGCTGGAGTTGAGCTTAAAGGGTGAGGAGGTGAGAATTGATTTTGGCAGGGTGTTTTGCAGCTCTTTCATCCTGTGATGGGGCTGAACCCTGAGAGGATGGTCCTGTGGCCTTTCCCTCCTTCCTGGCTCAGGCAGGTGACAAAGCCACTGCTGCTACATGAAAATAATAATCACTATTTAAAAAGTATTTACTGATGCAAAGTGCAAACCCTCCTTTTTCCATCGGAGGGAGCAGCCACATCGTGCCTTGCTGAAATCCTTGGGGCTGATAGAGTAAACACCCTCCTGGACATCACTGGAAAAGCCTGGATAAGCTGTGCCCCCACCAGGAAGGGTGGTGGGGAATAACCCTGCTCTGAAAAGCGCAATTCCTGTTAAAAATGCTTTCCTAGCTTGACCTGTTTTTCCTGAAGTGCTGTTCTGCTGTTGGATGTTCTGCCTGTTCCTAAAACCCTTCATCTCGTGCCTGCAGTTCCTGGAAATGAAAGTATTAGATCAGTGTTCAAAATGGAGAAGAGTCACCTCACACAGGGGCGATGAGGGCAGAACTGCCTGTCCTGGTGGCATGAGCAGCTTCGCTTCTGCTGATGAAACTCCCATCTCATTTCTGCGGTGTTTCAACGTCCTGGTGAAACTGAAATAAAACCAGTGCGGGGTTTGGGCCAATCTGGGACAAGAGGAAATGGCCTTAAGATTCGGTTAGATACTAGAAAAAACGAATTCACTGTTTGGATGGTCAGGCACTGGAACAGGTTTCCCGGAGAAGTTGTGGAGTCACCATCCCTGGAGGTGTCCAAGAGGCGTCCGGACCTGGCGCTGGGTGATGACCGAGCGGCTCAGTGATGGCAGTGCTAGGACCGGCTGCTCTTAAAGCTCTCTCCCACCTTTCCCGATTCCACGATTCTCTGCTCCCAGCCCGTCCCGCGGCCCATCCCCGCCGAGCCATCCCGTGCCCGGGGGCAGCCCCGGCCGGGCGGGCGGCCGCAGCTCCGGGCGGCCCCACAGCGACACCCCGGGGAGGAGGGGCCGGGGCTCGGCGGCGGAAGGGTTAAACCGGGGAAGTCCCGCAGCTCCGGGGCGGCCCCCGGCCCCCCCTTGCCCCTTGCCCGGCCATGCCCGCCCGGCGCCCGCCGCTGCCAACTCGCGCTGCGCTTTCTGCGGGGCCGGGCGGCGGCGGCCGGCCCTGAGCACTCGGCTCCCGGCGGCTCCCGGCGGCTCCCGGCGGCTCTCGGCGGCTCCCGGCGGCTCCCGGCGGCTCCCGGCGGCTCCCGGCGGCTCCCGGCACCAGGCCTGGGCCCAGCCCGGCGCTGCCCTCAGCGAGGTGAGGAGCCGGCGGCGGTGAGGGGAGGGTGTGTGAGGGGGGGGGGGGGGTCCTGCCCCGGAAAACTCCCGTGCTCAGCGTTCTTTGTCTCCGGGTCAGCGGCGGGAGGGTCGGGGAAGGAGCACCCCGGGGCAGAGGGAGAGGGGCCGCATTCCCCTGCCGGCCTAAAAGCTGGCTTTTGCTTGAGCTTTGTGGGTTTATCCCAATGGATATTGGAATACCCTTCGTCCTTCTCAAAGACCCCCCCGCTTGGCAGCTGCGGGCGGGGGGCGATGCCCAGCGCCTCTCCCTCAGTGTTCCTCAAGGCAGAAAATCCCCTCACGACGCTCTGTGCCCCCCTTGCACACTGATAATAAACCCAGGGTATCCCCTTAGAGCCCTGCACCGGCTGCTTATATAATTCAGGGTGTTTTAAACAAACTCCCGGGCTCTTCCCTGCCGGGAGAAGGCAGCACGCAGATTCCAGGCTTCTCCCGGCAGTGCTCTGTGGATGCTCCCCAGTCTCCAGCCCTTCCCCACAACACCAACCCCCAGGACCTGGATTTTCAGCTTCAAAAATAATCAAAGGTTTTCGTTACCCCCCCCATCTCAAAGATACTTTATTTTCCCCACTTCCTGATCCTGCCTCTCGTTTATTTCGGCTTGGTTTGGCATTACTCACAGTATTTCCAGCAGCTAAAATTTTGTAAATTAAAGCAAACTCATGGCTGTTTAGAAACGCTCCAGCCCGTGTTAAACATCCCTGGCAGCAGCAGCCAAAACACCGCATTGGTCCTTAAAACCAGGTCAGGACAGATACACATTGCTAATGAGATTTAAGTGTACTTAGAGCTGCCAGTGCCCTGGCAGAGTTACTGAGAGGAGGGCAAAGGAAAGCCCACAGAACCGGGGATCTCCTGCCCACCTCTGTCCCTTCCTTCAGCAACAAACTGTCACTCCAAAGGGACAATTTTGCTGCGTGGGCTTGTAAGAGCTGCTTTCCACCCTAAGTGCTTGGACTCTGTGTATGGGCACAAACCAAGCTGTGTAGAAACCCCCCCCCCCCCCTCCAAGCCTGAAATAGGATAAAGAAACGGGATGAGAGCCTTTCAGGAGTTGTGGAGGCTGCTGGCAGCTGCACAGGAGTGGCTGAGGGAGCTCTTTCAGCTGCTGTCCTCATGCTGGCTCAGCTCTCACTGTTCCCAGTCCCTCTGTCCCCACCTGCACCCTGACCCACCCAGCCCCTCTTGCTGCTTCACTGACCCTCACCACCTCTTTTTCCTCTTCAGTCCCTTTCCATTCCTCTGAAACACGATTTTCCCCTCCTTATTCTCAGCCAAAGACAACTTTGTCATGTTAAAAATAACAAGGGAAAAAAAAAGAAAAAAAAAGGCAGGTTCTAGCCCTCGAGGTGGTGGTGGTGTGGGGTGGTGTTTCTGGAGGCTGCTGCTGTGAGCTGGGTGCAGGGAAGGGATGAGGTTTTGAGGTGCTGCAGCATTTTTTCCCCAAAGCCTTGGCCCCAGCCAGGCTGGTTCTGCCCCTGGGGACAGTGAGGCTATGGGGAAATCCAGTGGGATTTCTCCTATTCCCAGTGGGATCTCCACAGCGTGCCAAGGACAGAGCATGGCTTTTCCAAGCAGCAAAATACCCACTTTGGTTTTTGGTCCAGGATCATCCTCCTCCTTCCTCCTCAATGTTTTTTCTTCTGTAAGGGATCAAGGATCCCAGCCCTGGGAGCAGTGAGAGCTCATCCTCACTCTTTTTTCCTTGCAGCTCCTTTCTGCCCTCAGACAAGCCCAGGGTGCTGCCTGACAGGAGCCAGAGATGACCAAGGAAGAAGATCTACCAGACTGGAACTCATCCAAGGAGTTTTATGAAAAATATGAGCCGAAGGAGATTTTGGGCAGGTAAAGCTTTTATTTTTGGCAAGCAGCTTGTTTTGGTTCCACGTCCTCCAGTGCCAGATAGGAACAGTGTTCCCTGGGAATCTGATACAAACAGGGCCCACAGCAGCATGGGGCTAAAAATAGCATGGAACAGCACTTTCCATCAGCTCAAAACCTTCTGTCCCACCGAGACAGGGTGACAGAGCGAGACCCGCTCGTGCATGAAAATCCCAGGCTGCCCAGGTGCCGGTGGCTGGGCAGGCAGGGATGGAACCCCCCTTTTCTCCCTGTTGTCCCTGGCAGGGGGGTGAGCAGCGTGGTCCGGCGGTGCATCCACAAAACCACGAGGCAGGAATACGCCGTGAAGATCATCGACATCACGGCAGGGAACATCTCCCCCAAGGAGGTGCAGGAGCTGCGGGAAGCCACCACCAAGGAGATTGACATCCTCCGCAAGGTCTCGGGCCACCCCAACGTCAGTAAGTCAGGCCCTGAGCATCCAGTCAAGGGGAGTTTTTGCCCAGTTTGTTCCTCAGGGTGTCCCCAGGAAGGGTTTTTGGGGTGAAATCCCTGGGTGATGTAGGGCACCTGTTCAGAGCGTTGTTTGCTCTCCCTCCACACGCACCCCGGCAGTGCCCCCCATGTTGTCTCCCAACCACAACACTAGTGAAGATCAACTCCTCATTAACTCAATTAGCAGTTTAATCAGTGGTTTTTGGTCCATTGCTGTGCTCACAGCCCTTGTGCTTTATTCCAGTCCAGCTGAAGGACAGCTATGAATCCAGCACCTTCTTCTTCTTGGTGTTTGACCTGTAAGTACCAGCTGGCTCAGCACTCCGGGCCCACTCCCTCTCTGCAGATTGGTCCCAGCTTTTTATGGCCCAAAAATGGCGAAGTGGGGGGACAACCAGCTCTTAAGGTAGAATCAAGCCTCAACTACTGCAAGCTCATTGCAGTCCTGCTGCCAGCACTGTTTCCCCTCTGTCAGCGGCTCAGTGCTGCTCGGGTTTCCCTATAACCTTTGGTGGGAGCTGTCATGCATCCCTGAGGGTTATTTATATGCTCAGTGGGACCAGGCTGTCTGCAAAGCCACAATTCCTAATGCCAGGGCAGTGCAATGGATGTCAGAGCAGTGGGATGGCACTGGCAGACCCCCATCCCTGCCCCATCTTTGATGGTTGGACTTGCTGATCTTAAAGATCTTTTCCAACCTTAACAATTCTGTGTTTCTATCCAAAACTTGCCCTCTCCAGGCACAGCCTTTTCTCCTCCTGCCTGATACTTTACTGAAATATATAAAGGCATTTTTACCCCTTTTTCTGAAAGTTATTTTGGGCCTTTAAGGGGCACAGACCCCTGGGTGATCCTCCCCAGGGACTCAGAGCTGGTTTGCTGTTTCAGCTCAGCCTCTGCCTCACTCTGTTTCCCCTCCCTCGTGCAGGATGAAGAGAGGGGAGCTCTTTGACTACCTCACTGAGAAAGTCACCTTGAGCGAGAAAGAAACCAGGTAAGGCCGGATGCAGAGGGGTGAAGATCACCTTGCAAGAGCAGAGCGTGTGTTTGAGACACCCTGGGCTGTGTCCCTATGCTCAGGGCTGAGAGCACTGTCCCTGTCCCCATCCCTGGGACTGTGGTGCCAGTGGATATTTGGGAGAGGGAATGAGCTGTCCCCCATCCTCAGGAAGATCATGCGAGCGCTGCTGGAAGTGATCCAGTACCTGCACTCCATCAACATTGTCCATCGGGACCTGAAGCCGGAGAACATCCTGCTGGATGATGACATGAACATCAAGCTGACAGATTTTGGCTTCTCCTGCCAGCTGCACGAGAATGAGAAGCTCAAAGGTAGGGGGCTGGCGAGGTGGGGGGATGCTGGGCTGGCCCCTGGTCACCCCACTGTTGCAGTGCCCCTGGCGAGTTCTTCCAGCCCCACTCTCTCCCTGTCTTACCTGTGAGTACAAATCGGTGCTGTTTGGCTGATTTTGCTGTCCTCACAGACAAGTTCTGCCTGCACACAGCCTCCTCTCTCCTTGCCATGAAAAAGCTGCTGCTCTTTAGGAAAACCATCCTAGTCATTCCACTTCTTTTTTCCTCCAGTTGATCCCCATTACCCCATCCACTTACAGCCCAGCATTATTTCCCCCAACTCCTACATGCAAAGAGCCACACATCCAACGACAGATATCCCCTCCCACAAGCATCCATATAATTTTCTTTACTCACTTTTTAGCCACTATAATTCACCAAAGTCACCACTGAGATGCACACAAGTTGCAATTCCTCCCTGTGACACCATCCCTGCAAAGATCCCACCTGGGGGCGGGTAGGGATGGCACCTGCATGGCTCAGGGGATGCTCTGCCCTGTGTCCCTGTCCCCACAGAGATCTGTGGCACTCCTGGCTACCTGGCCCCCGAGATCCTGCAGTGCTCCATGGATGATGAGCACCAAGGCTACGGGAAGGAGGTCGATATGTGAGTGAGAAGCTGAGTGTTTGGAAAGAATGAAATGATGCACCAAAAGCTTGGTGGATACCCCTCACTGGTGGCTGTGAGGGGCTGTCCAGGGTCACCAGGGGGCTCTGGCACAGAGCAGGGGGAGAAGCAGCCTGGGGACAAGCCCATCTCCCCACTTTGCCCCATTGTGGGAGGGAAGGCAAAACTTTCTGTTCATAGAAGTCAGCTTGGGCTGAGCTCCGAGATGTGGGGGCTTTTAAACACACCTTGTGCAGCCCCTGAGAGAGCAGCCAGCTCAGGGCAGCCCACCAGAGCTCTGCAGGGCTTTTGCCACCAACGTCTGGTGGCTTCAGGCTCAGGGGTCTGCAGTGGTCAGAGCTGTGACCGACCACCTCAAAACACCCTTTTCAGTTTGAGCCAGGACACCTGGCACCTGCATGGCCTGAGATATGCCCTAGGGCATCCAGCCTGGCTGCCATCACCAAGCCCCACTCCCTTCCCTAAAAAAACTCTGCAAGGGTCAAATGCTCCATCTCAAGGCATCCTCCTACAGCATCCAGGGAGCAACTCCCCATCAGCTCAGCTCAATCCCCCCCTCCAGCAGCGAGCTCAGCCCCTGTCCCCAGGCACATGCAGGGCAGTTCTCTGCTGGTTTTCCAGGGGTACAAAGGCAGGTGTGGCCACCCCTGGGGTGCAGATGCAGCTGGGTGCCCCTGGGCTGGCACAGGGGTGCTGGAGGGTCTGTGTGGGCTGCCCACAGGTGGAGCACCGGGGTGATCATGTACACCCTGCTGGCCGGCTCGCCGCCCTTCTGGCACCGCAAGCAGATGCTGATGCTGCGCATGATCATGAACGGCGATTACCAGTTCGGCTCCCCGGAGTGGGACGACCGCTCTGACACCGTCAAGGACCTGGTAGGTGCTTGGGTTGGGAAAACTTGGGAGTGGAGGGGGTGTTGCAGATCCCTGGGATACCCCAAATTGAGCCGGTGGCCTGTGCAGATCTCGCGGTTCCTGGTGGTGGACCCGCGGCAGCGGTACACGGCGGGCCAGGCGCTGGCACACCCCTTCTTCCAGCAGTACGACGTGGAGGAGGTCCGGCACTTCAGCCCCTTCCGGAAATTCAAGGTGGGGATGAGGCTGGGAGCTGCAGGAACCAGCAGTGGGATGGGTTTTCCAGCTGAGCTGGGAGAAACTGGGAGCTGGGCAAGGCTGATGGGGCTGGGGTTTGAGAGGGTGCGGCAGCCTGGGTGCAGGCTCACAGGAAGGATTTAAGGGAGAAACTGCCTCTCACCTCCAAAAAAAACATTCAAAGAGCTGGAGTGTTTAGCCTGGAGAAGAGAAGGCTCCAGGGAGACCTCGGAGCCCCTTCCAGTGCCTAAAGAGGCTCCAAGACAGCTGGAGAGGGACTTTGGAGAAGGGATGGAGTGACAGGGCAAGGGGGAACAGCTTCACAGTGCCAGAGGGCAGGGTTAGATGGGATATTGGGAAGAAATTCTTGGCTGTGAGGGTGGTGAGGCCCTGGCACAGGCCCTGGCACACAGGTGCCCAGAGAAGTTGTGGCTGCCCCATTCCTGGAAGTATCCAAGGCCAGGTTGGATGGGGCTTGGAGCAACCTGGGATAGGGGAAGGCGTCCCTGCCCATGGCAGGGGGTGGAGTAAAATGGGCTTTAAGTTCCCTTCTAACCCAAACCATGCTTTGATTCTGTGATTCCCTGGCATGAACCCCTGCCCTTTGCCAGCCCCACAGGAACTAAACTGTGCCAGGCACTGAGCTCCTGCCTGACTCCCCCACATGGGAGTGGGGCAGTGGGGATGTGCTGGGGGTGCTCCGGCCCCGTTGTGGGAATCCCCCTGAATGCCAGGCTGTTCCCTGTGCCACAGGTGATCTGCCTGACAGTCCTGGCCTCGGTGAGGATCTACTACCAGTACCGGCTGGTGAAGTCAGTGACCAGGGAGCTGGTGGTCAGGGACCCCTACGCCCTCAAGCCCGTCCGCAAGCTCATCGACGCCTGTGCCTTCCGCACCTACCGCCACTGGGTGAAGAAGGGGGAGGCCCAGAACAGAGCTGCCCTCTTTGAGAACACCTGCAAGGCCATCCTGCTCACCCTGGCAGCCGATGAGGGGCTGTTCTGATCACCACTACCCCAGCCCCTGGTTCACAGTAGGCGAGTAAAATCTTTGAAAACAAACTGGTGATTTCTGGGGTTTTTAAATTTTCTTTCACCAGGCTCAGGACTGGTGCAAATGCAAACCCAGCAAATAATTTGCTCCTGGGGTATGTCCCACTGGAAGAATGGGTTTGGAGAAGCCACCTTTTAACAGAGCCATAACCAGCTGCAGCTCCCGATGGGGAAGGCTCAGCCCTCAGGCACCTCCAGTGCCTGTTTTGGGACAGTCAGAGGTGGACATGAGTGCCCTGAGCAGTGTCCTTGCCCACCCTTGTCCTCAGGGCTCCTGATCCCATCAGGTTTGGTGCAGAGCTCGTGCACAGAGAGTTTGTGCTGGTTTTAAGTCCTGGGAGAGGTGGGGCACTGGTTTGTGTCATCTGTCACACACATCATTTTGTCACTGCTCAAAGGCCAGTGAAGGTGCTTTGTTTTACTTCTGGGAAGGCTCAGCAGGTGCTACAAAGCTGGAACTTCCTGAGGGAATGGGGATTGATTATGAATCCCCCTTCCAGGGATGTGCCCTCATAACCTCTCCCTAGCAGCCCTGCACTGGTGGTCATGGGCGCCTGTGGGTGTCCCTTCACTGGGGCTGGAGATCAGAGCAGCTCTGGCCCAGTCCCACACATGCACACCTCTGCTTACTTTACATGGACAACAAAAGGAGAGCTGGAATATCTCCCACACCAAAAGGAGACAAACCTCACTTCCTGCCATCCCAGTTGCTGGTCCCACCCAGACATCCCAGCACTGAAAAGGTTCAAAGTTATTGTGAATTTTAAAAACAATCAGGGTTTAATGGAAGTGACAGCTGGGGGTTACTGTTCATCTCCACAGGAGAAAATGCCTCAGGTGTTCACAGTGAGCCCTCAGAGCTCGGGTTTGGTGTGGCTTTTCCAGGCTGTGACGGGCGGGACGTCGGCAGCGCAGCGGAAGCTGAGGTTGTCAGAGGCTGAGTCTGGTGTGTTCCCCATCCTCACAGGGAAAAAGAGACCCAAAATTAGGGATCTTTCCTAGTTAACACATATCCCCAATACATTACAACCCTCGCAACCCTAATGTGTTGCTTACAACCCTAATGTGACCTGGTAGAACAGCCTAGAAACATCTTCCACTTCCCCTGAATAACTTAGAGAAAAGCATTTAATTATAAATATCTGCTGTAAAACACACATGATTTGAGAAGCAATTAGGAATGGATTTACAGCAGAGGAGTTTTTAGCCATAATTGTAGTGTGCTCTGCCAACTGCTTCTCAAAAAAGTTGTGTAGGAACAAACAAATATCTTTTAAAATAAAACCAACCCAGAGAAAATCCTTGTGCAGCGACATCTGGGCTTTGGCCAGACCTACCTGGTGGTGACACGAGCTCTGTGGTTTGCAGAGCCATCTGCAGTGTCAATCCACGAGGCCCCTCTCAGCACCTGCATGTTCTGAGCCCTGGATGCCCGTCCCGGAGCTGGGAATTCTGACGCCGTCCATTCCCAGGTGTTTCCCAGCAGGTCATAGAGCCCTGAGATGGTTTTGTGTCAGTATTAGGAGAGCAGGTTTGCAAAGGCTGCCAATTTGGTGCATGGGAGGGGCCACAGCATTCAAAGCATTGTTCAAGAGCGTGGTTTAATGGTGAGGCTGAGGAAATTCCTCACTGTGTTTCAAACTTCAGTGTGTCTCATCATTTTGCATGTGCATGAGGGCATAGCAGCCAAACAAAGTCCCTGGGATGTTTGTTACATCCCACTGAGTTGCAAAACAGCTGAGTTGTAATTAAAAGGAGGTGTTTTGGTCCCTGAAGTGCAGCAGCTGCACCTCAGCCAACTCCAGCACCAACCATCAATGCTTCTCCTGGGCTCACTCTACCCAAATGCTGACACAATCCCACACATCTGAAACTCTGCCCCAGCTCCAGGATTTGATAATTAACGTTACTTTAGGAAGCAGATGCCATCCCCAAAGCAGGAGGAGGGTGCTGCTGTACCGTAGCTGTTCTGGGCAGGGAAGGCTGTCACCGGGGAGACGCCGTGGTAGCCGTCCTCAGCCGTGTCGCCCCGAGGGAAGTCACCCTGGGGGAACAGAGATCACTCACAGCAAAGAACCACCCCACAAGCAACACCCAGTCCTGCTCCTCACAGGGCTGTGCTGCACTAAAATTAGGCAAATAACTCTCTGGTGTAAATTGATGCTGGTCAAGAGAGATCAACTACCTGAAGTTGTCCCAAGTTCCCTTTTCAAACAAATTTATGCATGAATTTTTAGAAGCAGTAAAATCCTGCTTTCTCAGGGAAGATGGGCTGAGCCTGCTCCCTCTGAAGGTATTTTTACAACCCACCAGGAGCTCAGTTTCAGTACCCACAGCGTTTCCCAGGGCACCCTCACTCAGTGGCTGAGTGAAACCCCACGCTGAGGAGAGCCCAGTGTGGACGGGATGATTTTTAGGATCTTACCTGCCACAGGTTTGTACGGTTTGGCTGGAACTTGTTTCCCCAAGGATACATCCTTTCTGCCAGGGAGGAAAAGACGCCTGTCAGCTCTGGGTCACTCCAATCTGTAACCAGGCTTTTATGATTGTCCTTTTCTGCTCAGCTTGAGATTTATTTTATTATAATTATATATTTTATTATCATATTTATTTTATTATAATTAGGTTTATTAATTATTAATATTATTACACTCTCAGGCCAAAACAGGTGGTTCAAACCCCCCTAAATTAACCCCTGAAAGCCTGGATGGAAGTTTGGATCTGGTGGAACTAACACCACTCCATGCCTGGTTTGGGAAAAGCTCAGGGCTTGTGGTACATACGCTCCAGTCCTCCCCTGGCAGCAAATTCCCACTCCTCCTCCGACGGGAGCCTCTTCCCTTTCCAGGCACAGAAGGCCTGAGCATCGTTCCAGCTCACGTGCAGCACTGGGTAATCCAGCCTGTCCTTTATGCTGGAGCCAGGGCCTGAGGGCTGGGAGGGATTTAAGCAGATTTGAATTAATTTTATAAAATTTTCCTTACAAAGGGAATAAGGGGTAAAAGAGATGAGGGGATGGAAGATGTTTTTTCACCCATTTCTGGTCATTAAGATTCAGCACACGCCACACACACAAGCTCCCAGCATGGGGAGGAGTCACCACACCAGGATTTTACCACATCAGGATTTACTCACCTGTCTCCAAAAAGCCTTCTCGATGGGCAGCCACCATGGGGCTGACTGGGGAAAGAAATGACACCAGATTAAAGGTGAGCTGGTGACACCTGGCCTGGTGACACCGTCCCACAGCAGGGTGTGTTAGTCTGGGAAATGCTGCAGCTTGAGCTGGGTTATCACAGACATTTGGATGGTGCTTTCCCACAGAGCAGAGGCATCTGCTTTTAGAAGTGAAAATAGATCAAGAGGCTCATGCTGTTCAGTTTTTCTATTTTAAAGTTGGATTACTGAAGTACTTTGAAAGACATTTTACTTCCTCCCAGCTCCTCGGAGTCCAGATTGACAAACCAGGGGCTGACAGTGCTCACAGAGGAGCACATGAATCAACCCCAGCTCAGTCCTGCTGAGGTTCAAAAACAAAACAACCCCAGACTAGAGAAAAACCTCTGAGAACAGCCAGGCTCTGCAAAGAGGCAGCTGCTCCTCAGTGGAAAAGCAATACCAAACTCATCACAGGATTCTGATTTACCTCCAGTTTTTGGGTGACTTTTTTTTTCAGCTCTTCAGATACGAAATCCTCAAAGACAAAGCTCCAGCCAAATGCTTCTGCTTCTGTTTTGTATTTCTTTTCTCTAACAAACTCCCTGGTATAAATACAACATGCTCTGGGTAAGAGTTCTTCAACTCTTTGCCCCACAAATCTGCACGTGCAACGAGTTCAGAGCAAGGCAAAAGGCACAAAACTTACAGACCCCCTCAGCTCCAGATGGTTTGATTTAGATTTAACAGATAAAACAGTCCAGTGTGCATCTTTGCAAAGATTTGATATTTTTATGTTACCTATGCATCTAAACTCAGCCTGCACTCACGTCTTCCATAATTGCAGAGATTAAAAAAACGCTTTAAAAGTCAATAAAACCTGTGGCTGCTGTTAGTGGAAGAGGAGAAGAGAGGAAGAAAAGTGGAAGAAGAGAGGAAGAAAAGTGGAAGAAGAGAGGCAAAAAATAGGGAGAGGAGAGGGAAAGGAGGAGGAGAAGAAAAAGAGAAGAAGAAGAGAGGAGGAGGGGAAGAGGAGGAGAAAAAGAAAAAGGAGGAGGAGGAGATGAAAAAGAGAAGAAGAAAAAAGGAAATAAAATGAAGGATACTTGCAAGCTACACTGCTAAGATGGCTCAGCTTGCACCTGTAGGGATGATTTACTATTGACAGACACGGTTTTTTTCTCTAATAAGCACCCAAGCATTGGCTTTCAGACCCCAGGAACACCTGGCACCCACACCTACCCCTGCCGCCTCCCCACAGCCACCCGAGGCACCGCGGGCTCACCTGAAATCCCTGTTGGTGACCGGGTGTTTGTCGAGAGCAAACGGCTTCACTGTCACCTCCCTGACGGGCCCCTCCTCGCTCCTCCTCTCCAGGGAGCTGGATCCCATCTGGAACGTCCCTCCGGGCAGCTGCACCATGCTCCCATCCTCTCCGAGCGCTAAAAAGGGAGAGATTCAGTACAAGTTTCATTTTTACACGAGTGAGGCGCAGCTACTGCCGGGATGTCCCTGCGTGTGCTGGAGGGGGTGACAGCGACTGGTCAAAGCATCTAAAGTCCCATTTTCGGGAAGGGAGCGGGTCCCCTGGGAAGGGATGATCAGGATGCTCGGTGCAGGGGGATACCGCGGGGATTTTGGGGGCTCTCACCGCGCTGAGCCCCCAGCACCCCGCAGCACAGCAGGAGCAGCCCCGCCGCCGTCCCCATCCCGGAGCCGCGGAGGAACCGCGGGGCCCGACCCGGAGGTGCTGCGGGCTCGGGAAGCGCTTCCGGGACATCCGCGCTGTAGGGAAAGCGGATTTCTGTCACACCCCGGCTGCACACGGGGGTGAAAACTGCCTGGCACCAACCCTTCCCCACAACGGGGGCTTTTTTTTGGTGTTTGTGGGGTTTTTTTAAGGTTTCGTTTATGGTCATTCCACAGTCGCGTGTGACAGAGGAAGGAGACTCCTTTTAACACAAAGCACCGCTGGGATTAGGAAAATCATTCCAGCTGGCAGGAGCCTGTTCCCCTCCCACAAACCCACCGAAAGCTGGGTCTAGACCTGCTCTGGCACTCGTTGTCCATAAATACTTCAATGCAGAAACACCAGTGTTAAAAATCCATCTTAAAAGTCCTCAAGACAAGGGTGACAATCTTGAACGGGTCCTTCAACCCACTTCAAACCATTCTGCAGTCAGTGAACTCAGTTTTATCCACAAGAACAAAACTATTAATTTACTGCCCTAATCCATCTTTTAAAAGTTTATTTACTGAACAGATTCCAGGCCTGATGCCACCCTGTTCCCACAGCAGACTTTTGAGCAGTGGTTTCACAAAATGCCCAAGAGCAGGAATGCAGCCCCCCGCTGCAGAATGTTCAGGAGGGGGTGAAGGTTAAAGAACAGACACCCAAAGCACAGAACAGAACAGTTTATTGGGTAAAAATGGAAAGCCACACAGTTCAGTGAAATAAAAATAAGTAACTCCTTTTTAGAGCCAAATCTTTGATTGAGTTGCTAAGATTTTGAGTGGCCGTGTTACCAAAGGGGCTGCCCCTCATGGCAGAGCGACTTCTGGTGCTGGGACATCCACCACAGCCAAGGTCTGTGGATCCACCCCAATCCCTGGGGTGGATTCCTCGGAGAAATTCCACAGGGCACTGCTGGAGCTGCCTCTGGCCCAACAGCAGCTCCAGCTCAGCCTTTCAGAGAGGACATCCCAGCTCGCATGATTTCATCCACCAAGAGAATGTTGCTGGCAATCACCGTGCTAGAAACACGAAAGAAATACTGTTACAATTGCCAAACTCAGCTTCATTTTCGTGTTTCAAGACATCTTCTTGTACACGGGATCCCCAGTTTTACATCACTTAAACACACATAGAGTAATGTTTGAAGTGAAATACTCTCAGCCTTACCATGAATGAAGCAGCTGCTTTTTGACATTGTAATTATCCCAGATTCCAGCTGCTGCAGCCACCATTGGCTCCCCTGCAACACAAGTGAATTAGCCTTTAAATAACCAGCTCACACAGAGACTTTCTGCTGGCTGACATCTGACATCAGCCACTGTATCCAACAGTGTTACCATGTGCTTTATCCTCTAAAAACCCCAAACCACAATGCACTGAACTACAACAGCCTGACTGCCAAGGCTTCTGGGCAGCTTTTTGTGAATAAAGGTCAAACTTTCTGCATTCAGAGCACTTTGTTCTTCACAGAGCTGAGCCAGGTTCTACCTGGAGCATCACCCTGTGGCTGAGGGAGTCCTTACCAGTGTTGAGATCAACCCCAGTGAGCTGCCCTGACTCCACGTGTTCAGCCTGGACCTTCACCAGCGTCTCCTGGGGATCATATCCTGAGTTCTGAGCAAGCACCTGACGCAGAACAGAGAGATTGGCTTCATTTTGCTAATTACAGAGCTCTCCAGCAGAAAAAGCAGTGAGTCTGTGTGTGCTTTAAAGCCACTTCATCACCCAGGAACTCCTTATACCTTAGGAATGATGAGCAGAGCATCAGCAAAAGCCTGAACTCCGAGCTGGGCTCTTCCTTTCACGCTGGGTTTGTGTTTCACAAGAGCATTGGCTACTGCCACCTCCAGTGCCCCTGCTCCTGGCACCACACATCCTGCAAGGGAAAAGCACCTATTTCAGTTCAAACAGCTCATTTTTAGTGCAGTTTGATCTCTTCCCTCCACATCTTACACTTCAACAGGTGAGTACTTACACAGGTATCAACCACTTGCAAACACAGGGTTGCAGAACTGTAAAATCACTTCACATTCAGCTTGGGCTTGGATTGGAGCAGGAACCAAGGAAGCTGATAGATAATTCCCTAATTTTGGGATGATTTCTACAGGTCCTTAACATGATTAACAGGGAGGGGACTCACCATCCTCGATGGCATTTTTCACAGCCCGCAGCCCATCCCTCACTGCATCCTTGATCTGGGTGAGCGTGTGCTTGTTGGGGCCCCTGATGAGCAGGGTCACAGAGCGGGGGTTCTCACACTTCTCAATGAAGGTGTATTTCTCCTCTCCCTGTGGAAAACAGGGTTATGTTCACCTGTCAGCCACTTGCTTCAGCAATGTGGACACAAATCAATGAACTGGATGCTTCCAGGCTCGGTTTTGCACTGACAGCACTTAGGAAAAGCAGCAGAACTTTATTTCCATGAGGTTTTAATTCAATACTCTTTTAAATTCACTCTCTCCAAACACTTGGTCACTCACCAGGGTGTACTCATAGACAAGCCCTGCGTGTCCCAGGCAGTCAGGAGTGAGATCCTCCACAGAATTCATGGCAGTGCCACCACAGGCCAGGGTCAATCTGACAGAGAACAGGTACAAGCTCAGTTTTATGTTCAATAAAACCCAAAGTCACTGACAATAAGTGCAGTATTTCAGCATGCAGATCCCAGGCTTGGAACAGTTTGGTTTTGTTCATGGAAGAGCTCTTTAAAAAATAAGCTTGTAGGATTAAGTCTCCTCTGTAGGTGTCTGCATTGAAAGCATCCTGAGAGCTCAAAATGCCCTGAGTTACACCAGGAAGAGCTGCCCAGACTGAAGTGGAATTCTTAGTCCAAGCCCTCAAAGGTGGATTTAAGCCAGGCTTGACTCACTGTCTCAGTTATTGTACCCTCTCCTCTCCCCAAAACTGACCTTTCCATGTTCCTCCTTTTAGCTCTCCTCAAGGCTACAATTCCTTCTTTGGCAAGTGCATCCAAGGAAAATGGGTCAATTCCCTGGAAACAAAGAAAGTGACCATCAGCATAAGGACAAAGCTAAAAACACCTTCTCTCAGTGTGACACTAATAAGTTCTTCCTCGAGGCTTAAAGAAGATCTCAAGTAGGAACTGTACATTACATTCAGAAATACCAGCCTAAATTTAGCTAATTCTGTCTCGATAACTGTACCAGGTGAGTCACACAGCACTTGGTTTGCCAAGGAAATTAGTTTCCAAATTGAATTTTAGTTATTCTCTTCATCTCACCTTCTGGTTGATCACAACAAATCCTTTGTCTGAGTCACCACAGACTTTTCTTTTCAACTCTATGATTTTGTTGACTCTGTCTTCAATGAACTTTCTTTCTGCTTTCACCAACTTCTCCCTCTCTTCAGCACTTTTGTAGAAGAATCCAGAGCTCACCTCTCTGAAGGGGGAAAAAACCCACAAAAAAGCAGTGAGACAACTTCCTCTCTGCTGTAGAAATAAACTTAAGGAATGAGCCTTTCAGCAACATTCTAAAGAAACCAACCCAAAACAAACCAGTCCCCCCAACCCACACTGCTGTTGCTGCTCTCTAGTTCAGAGCTTTTCCACTTCAAAAAATAAGGCAGACACTTGAAACTGAGAGGACTCTGAAGTGTATTTATGTGTTTGTTGTAGAATATAAAATTATGCCCAAGAAAACAGGGATTTTCAGCCTTTCTGTGATCACACAACAAAATAAAAACCACTGTGAAGCTCTGCCTCTCAGAGCCATTTTTTCACCCATCGCCTTTCCCAAGAGGGCTGCAGAAGGAGCTTCACCTTTCACCTTCACAGACCTTTTGGTTGGTATTTAAGCACAACTCAAATAAAAATCCTTAGGACATGAGCATTTGCTGCGTACTCACGTTTTCTCATACTCCAGAGACACATTGCAGGTAAGAACAAAAGCATCTTCCACTCTTTTCTTCATGTCAGGGTGGCGAGCTCCATGATCCAGAACCAGCCCTCTGATCAGCCTGTGAGATTAAAACCATTTTTGTGTCAATGAATGTATGTAAATATATAATTTCATGGAGTGCAGGCTGGTCAGAGAATGGAGCTGGTCCAACCCAAACTGCCCGGGCACTGCCTGTGCTGGCAGTGAACAAGGATTATGTATTCCCCTTCCAAGGGCATGCCCATTCCCATAAAAAAAGCACACCAGGCACAGTGGAAAAAAAGGAATTTGCTCTGGCATGGTGTCTGACTGCATCAGCTACTGAGGAAAGCTAGTGCAGAATTCACCCATGCACTGAGGGAAATGGAAAGCCTATGGAATATCCAATCCACAATTCAGTTTCCATTTAGTAAATGCTGCTTTGTATTTAACAGATGCCAACCTAAAGCATCATCAAGCCCCAGACACTAAGAAAAAAGAGCATTTCTCCAACATTGTTAGGCCAGTGTTGCTTTTTGCTATTCAATAATTTCATCAAGGAATCAAGTTCAGTGACTGAGCAACTTCTGCCAAGATATTTATGGCTGAAATCTGTATTTCTGCCTTTCTTTTCAGCAACTCCTCCAGTGGCAGCTTTAGGAAGAAAGAGAAGAAACCCTAAAGAGAAACCAGAACTTCCCAGGCTGCTCAAACCTCAGCTCAAGGACCCTCCTGACTTACGTTGTGTCTGTTTCTGATTTGTGCTTCATCTCCATGATTTCCACCATGTACAGGTCAATGGGCTCACCTGGTTTTCTGACTGTCAGAACAGAATCTACCACAGCCTGCAACACAGGGGAGGGGAAATGTCCCAAAATGACCATTAGTGCAAGTTCACATCTTTCACGCTTCAAATCACCATCCCAGCACTTTAAAAGCTGGATCTCTTCACACAAAGAGGCAGAGGTGACAGGGACACTCACCTCTGTCAGGATGTCAGCAAGCTCAGCATGGACTTTAGTCCGGAGGGATGTCCTGGCAACATCTATGAGGGTCTCCCTGTCCATCTCCTTGGACACTTTGACCTGCTCCAAAACCTCAAGTGCTTTTTCCTTGGCAATCTCAAACCCTTCTGCAACTATTCTAGGGTGCAAACCCTAAGGCAAGGAAAGAGAAATTATTGGACAGTGGGAGACAAAATAGTCCTTTTTCCACACCCATGGTTGCAAGATTCCACGTAATGGCAAAGCACAGGGAATGTGCTACACAGGCAAGGTGTTCTGTCCTTCTGAATACATATAAAAGGAATGCAAATCCTTCCAATGCAGAGGAAAAGTACAGATTAATTTAGCACAGAACTGAAACCAAGGGAACTACAAAGCACACTTGGGTGTTCGCTGTGCAGCATCAATGTCCACCTGCCCTCAGGGAGGAGCTCCTTTTTAACACACAAGAAGTGTTTTGACTCACACAAAACAAAGTAAAAGCAGCTATCACACAAAACCTTGAAAGCTACAGTAGCCACAATAAGTGGGGTTGATTTTGAACAAGTTTTAAGTCCTCTCCTCCAGCTTTTCCCCCTTTTTACATCTTCTCATTTTAAGCAGAACAATATATGTATGTTTCACTCCTATTAAACATTAAACAAACAAACAAACAAACAAAAGCTGAAGGGTCTCAGTGAAGCTTTTAACTTGCACACCTACAAAAGAACACTGCATACACACCTCAGAAATATAAAGATCTGCCTGCTTTAGGAGCTCTCCAATGATGAGGACATTTGAGGTGGTGCCATCTCCAGTGATGTCATCCTGTGCTGTTGCTACTTTTGCTATCAAGGAGGCCGTGGGGTGTTGGATTTGCTAGACAAAAAATAAGAAGCTGAGCAGTTAAGTTTCACTGCAGTGGTACAGCAAACAAAAATCCGAGATCAGCTAAGAAAAAACTGGATGTGATGTTTTAATGGTTTATGGCAATTCAACAGGTTTGAACAAAAACCAACAATCACTCTGACAAGTAAAGTGATTGAATTAATCCATATAACAGTTTTCCCCTCAGATTATGCATCTATACACAAAAATATTGAGTGCTCAAAGCCAAACCAGTCTTCAGCTCACTGTGAGCTTGACAGAGAATGGATGCACCATCACAACCAGGCTGGCACTAAATCCATTGTGTCTGGAGTGAATTTATTTATCTCTGCATGATCAGTGCTGTACATACCCTAGCTGGTTTGCTACTCCTCTGGCTGGTTATTTTACTCATTTTATGGTGCCATTTATATTTTTACCATTATTTTCTTTACAGTATTGCCTTAAGCTGCGCTTACTTCTTTATCCTCCTCCCAAGAGACATTTTGCTTTCAATGGATAAAGGTGGCGCAGTGGGGGGACGCGATCCTCCCTCACCCGAAGGCGCTCGTCCCTCCCTAAATCCCCCCTGCGAGGATCAGCCCCAGCTCACCATTTCCTGCAGCAGCACGTTGCCATCTTTGGTCAGCTTGATGTCTCCGGACCCCGACACGAGCCTGCGGGTGGCACCGGGCGGGTGAGCAGCGCCCCGGCCCAACACACGTGTGGGGCCCGCTCCTTCCCCATTCATCCATCCACCCATCCATCCCCGGCCCCAAAACACGTGCGCGGCCGCGGGCCCGGACCCCTCCCTCCCCATCCCTCCATCCCTCACCCACTCACCCCTCACGCCTCCGCCTTTGTTCCCTCCGCATGTCCCGGCACCCCCCGCCGCCCCTCAGGCCGTGCTCCTCCCCCAACCCCACCCGCGGCGAGAGGCGCGGGGGCTCCCTCACATCTTCATGGTGCCTTTAGGCCCCAGGTTGGTCCTTAGCACGTCCTGCAGCCCGCGGGCCGCGCTGATGTTGACGGCCAGCGCGGCCTGGGCACGGGCCACCTCGGCCTTGGGGTTGAGCGCCTTGACCGCCATGACTGCGCTCCGCTCTGGGCCGCGCCGAGCGGGGGCACTGCGGCCCCGCCTCCCGCCCGCCCCTTCTAGAACGCTCCGGGCCCGCCCATTGGCCCTCCGGCGCGGTGCCTCATTTCTATTGGCTACTATGCCTGTCACTCACCGGGATGCTCCAGCCGCTGAGGCGCCTTGTCTTCTCATTGGCTCACCGGCGCGCAGCCGCGTTCCCATTGGCTGCAGCGCCTGTCCCTCCGCCTAGTCCCGCCCCCGCCCCGCCGCTAAGGCGTGTGCGCGGCGCCCCTCCCAGAGCGGGCCGTGAGGGGAGCGCGGGGCGGGTGCGGAGGTCCTTGAGCGGGCAGGGGTGATGGGTGCTTAACCCGCTCTCTCGTGTCATGGACACCCCCAGCAGCTTCGCAGAACCGCGAGAATAATAATTAAACCCGGTGATTTCACATTAGACCGATAGAATTAATAGTTAAGTGGACTGGATTAATAATCAATGGTTCTTGGTTAAATTCGGGGTTGAGGTTAATCAAAACTCGTCTTCTTATAACATACAAGCTGATGTGTGGACACTGGGGCCTCCATAGCCCCCAGTGCACACCCTTTGCCTGGGGCTTTCCTGGACTAAATCCCTCCCAGGGGTTCTAAGGATGGGGATGATCCCTCCCAAGGCTGCGCAGAGGTTTCCCTGTGGAATAAAACCAGAAATATTGTCAAGGCAAGCTTGATGGGTGCTGAAACGTGTGGCCTGTCAGGGCTCACTCCTGGAGACACTGGAATATTTGTGTCTTTGGACTCTGAGACAGAGGACAAGTGAATTTCCCTGGAGAGGAGCTTGAGAAGAAGCTCCTGCCATGGTCCCTCACATCCCTGTGGGCACTGATTGCACCAGGTTTGAATCCCAAATTGCTCCATCTGGGCTTGTACCCTCAAACACCCATTGGAGCACATGGCAACACCCGGTGTGACACAACCCTCTTCTTCTTTCAAGTATTGCATGAGGAAGGGGTCCAGCCCCAGAATAATCCCCAGGCAGTTCCCAGGGTTCTGCAGCCCAGCTGCTCCAGAGGGTGCTGACCACAGGGACAGCTGGCACTGAGGCCAGGATTTTGTCAGTATTTGGTACAGGGAAGGCAGAGACCCTTCCAGGGAAGACAAAGACTTCAGCACTCGCTCGCCAGGCATGAGGATGCCCAGAGAAGCCGAAAGTGTCCAAGGTCAGGTTGGACGGGACTTGGAGCAACCTGGGATAGTGGAAGGTGCCCCCCATGGCAGGGGGCTGGAACAAGATGATCTTTAAGTTCCTTTCCAACCCAAACCTGTGAATTTTTTGAAATCTCTCCCTGTCCATCCCACTTTTTGTAGCAGGGAGCTCTGGATGCAACCCTGGATTGCTTCAGCAATGCAATGAGCTGGACATGTTTCCACACCACCTCCGGGAGTAAAGTCTGAGCCTGCTGTTGGGTCCAGTTTTGCTGCACAGGAGTTTTGGGGGAGCTTGCTGGAAAAAGTCAGTGTCAGGTGTCAGGGCAGCCTGGCTGGGTTTGGCTGCAGGCTGTGGCACCTGCTTTGGGTGAGGATCTCATGTTCCTGGGCAAAATGCCATGCTGCGCATGAGAAGAGGACTCCCTGTCCCTGGAAGGGACAGCTGCTGCTATCCTTGGGATTCTGGTTTTTAAACTTTTAGATGGAGTTGGTGTTTGGCCGTAACAACCCAAGTTTGGAGCCCTTTTGTTTAGCTGAGCAGTGTCTTGTGAAGTATTTTGATGCTGACTCCAGTGGAGTGGCTGGGCTTTCTCCTTTGTTATTGCAGTCATTAGGAATAAATATTAAACATTGCAAAATGCAGGGAATCACACTTGGCCTTTCAATATTGGCTCTGGAACTCTGTTAAAATGTTGTCTTCACTTTGTTGGGATGCTGAAACCATAACAAAACAAAACACCCAACCTGGGCCCAGAGGTTGCAGTGCAAATATCTGAGAGGCAATGTCCAGTTAAAACATCTGGGTCCCCAGCTCTGCCCTGGATTCTGTAACTCCCAGCTCACAAACAAATATTTGGTTGCTCTTGATTCTCTGATTTGTTGTTTTTTTGCCTGTTCCTCTCAGGGTTGTTCTCAGTAGAGGGCAGCCTTGTCAAACCCATACCAGCAGGCTTGTTATATTTTATGTTTTCCTTGATGATGCCTATGGAAAGGCAGGAATTATCCATCCTCAAACACCTGTGTTGTGTGGGGCTGGCAGCGATGTGGTTCAGGTTTGGGTTTGTGAGGGGAATTATTGCTGCAGGAAAATACAGGGGAAATTTAGTCTGAATTTTAGATTTTTTTTTTAGGAGGGAAACAAAAAAATAAGGGAAAAGCTGTTTTCAAAGACATCCTAATCCCCCATGCAGGTGGTCTCTGCTTTTTTTTTTTTTTTTGTACAAATGGAGAGGTTCTGTAGTGATGTACAAGAGTTGGGCGCTGCGTTTGCATCAACAAGTTTGTATTTTCACTGCTGAGCATCCTCCTACAGCTCCCAGGCAGAGCTCTCTGTGTTTCTTTGCTGGCTCACATTCCTCAGGATAGTTATTTTGTGCTGTAGGAACATTTCTCACGAGCATCTTCCCATTAAATTCCTGTTTTGCAGCATTTTTCAGCCATCAAGACAAGCTTTTCTTCCTTTTTCAGTCTTAGCTGTTGAATTGTTCTGTGTATTTGTTTTTTATGTGTAATAAAAATAAAGGGCGAATCCTTACCAGATTTAAATTGCCCTATGAATTCAATGGATTACACCAGGTTAGAATCAAAATATTTAACTAAATTAAAGCCAACATGTCCATTAAACTAAGCCAAATAAAGGCAATATCCTTCATGAAATATTCAGCAGCAATTCTCTTAGTCAAGCCAGGCACTGCTTATCTTGGCAAAAACCCCTCTGAGATTCTCAGTAAAAGCCATTTTCTTTCATCTTTATCAAGATGGGTTTTCCTTTAACCTTATTCACAGAAATGATTTCTAAATCTGCTTTAACCAACATCCTGTCCTGCCACGATAAAGCTGACAAACAGCACCAGGCTGCTGATCCCTGGCACCAGTTTGGCAGCAGAGGGGCTTGGTCCCATCTTTTCCTGACTCAAGAAGTTACTGAGAGATGATCCTGTGAACATTTGGTCGTGTACTAAGAAATTCTGAAAAAACATAAAGGGAGGAGGGGCACAAAAGGTGATCAGTTTTAATTAATAAATGGAATTTTGAGGGGTGACACTGCCAGGATGGCAAAAGAGGTCATGCACAGAATGTGACTGGAGCATCCAGCGATGCAGAACAGACGGGCAGCAGTCACAGGACTCCTGGCACAAGTGAACAGAAGTAGCTAAATCAGCTAAATCAGGTTTTCTTGACCTTGAACCAAACAACTTCTGGGCTGGCACTCTTCCATTTTCTAACCCACAGCAGTGTGCGAGGGAAGCTCTTCCGTGGGATGCCAAAACACAAGCACGGGCAGGTTTGGCAATTTTTCCATAGCTTTTGACAACACTGCTTTTGGGGAAACAACACAGAGCCTTTTCCCACGCCGTTTTCCCTTTGCTTCCGAGCTTTTGCCGGCTTTGGATGTGATTTGCCTGTGTAACTTTGCTCAGGGATGCATTAACAGCTTGAGCCAACAGGCGATATTGCAATCCCAACTCACAGACCCTCCCTTCTTTCCCGAAAACAGCGTCCCTGCCTCGCCTCTGATTTCTGAGAGGACAAACTCCCGACTGCTGCCTGCCGGAGCTTTCCCCGGGCTCATCCCCGTGCTCGGCCCCGCGTTCCCCGTGCCCACGGCGGGGTGGGCGAGCTCCCCGCGCAGCCCGGAGCGCCCCGAGCCGGGCCGCCGGCTCCTCCCCTGACGTGGGGCGGTCACACCTCTGCTGCCTTCCCTGGCAGCGAACAGCTGCCCTGCTCTGCTCCATGTGTCCAACCACCTCAAACAAACCCCCCGGGCTGGCTTACTCAGCGCTTTATCAGGGGCTGAGCGGCAAAATGCGGCTCTCGTCCAGCGCAGCCCGTGTGTGGGGTTTGTGTGACTGAAGGGCTCAGCTGATCCCTCCCTGTCTGGCGCAGCCAAGAGGTTCCCAGCGGCAGCAGCAGCCACGGCCAGTTCAGTTCTGTAAGTCACCGGGATCGTGCTTTTCTCGCAGGTCGGAAGGGGTTGGCGTTCGGCTCGCAGATCCATAACACCGTGGGTTTTTTCCAGCACAGAAAATAAGGAGGAACTTGTGCCTGTGCTGCCCGGCACCAGTGTGGTACCTGTTTTATAACAGCAACGTGAATGAATGATGCAATCGGGCACGGGGGGAGCAGCAGCATTTTGGCAGGACAGGCGAGAGGGGATTGGAGAGTTGGGAGGTGGATGTCAACATCCAACAGGTTCCTTCTGCTCCTTTTCACCTGCTTTTCACGAGGTGCTTAAATGAGTTCACTGTGAGGCACTGCTGTGCAGATAATCGTGTGGAGCTGCAAGCAGTTCATCTCTTGACTTGCAGACAGCTTTGTGCCTCTGCCTTTACAAACTGGACAGAAGGCTAAAGAAAAACCAGAAATGAAATAGAAAACCCAGGAGGTTGACGAAAAACCTAAAAAAAGGAAGAAAAGCCAGGAGATTAAGGACTGAATCTTCCTATTCTCACCCTACAAACCACAAAAAGCTATGGGTGGATGGGTTGAACTTCTAAAACTTATATAAAACACAAACACAATTTGCTTAAATATAACTAATCTGCTTAAATGTATCAGCTTTCCTCTAAAGCTTTCAAAATATTGCTAATTCTGAGGATGAAAGCTCAGCACAGAAAAGCTGTGGCACTGTATTATTCCCATTTCACAGACACAGGGCTAGAAACAATGAGGATTAAGTGGTTTGTTTAAACTCATACCATGGAAACACTCCTGGGAATGTTCTTAGAAGCTGTAGGAGGAAAAGGTCCTGAAAAAAGTTTCAAGAACTATTTTCTCCAAATCCTTTGCTCTGAGCAGCAGTTTCCCTTCAAGGCAACAGAAACAGTTTAATATGGTTGAACTTCTGTTAGTGTTCAATACAATGTTAAATGGGGAAGTGAATCAGAAATTGTTTGCAAACAAGGGTATTCCTGAGTGCTGGGTAATACTTCATTAAGATGCACTTAATCTTCATTTTTAACAGCAATTAATGTGAACATCATGCAAAGTAGCAGCGTGGCAGCACTTCTGAAAGCTGAAATATGACAACGAGGGAGGTCTAGTCACAATGAGGGGTTTGAGATCTCATCAAAACCTTGCAGCCCCAGAACACCTGCAGTTCTGAGCACCACTTACTGCTTCCATTTGCATTACATGTGGCTACAGAGGATGGTTCAGTTTTTCTGTGAGGCAAGTGCCCTTCTTTGAAGGGACAGCAGAGAGGGTTTCAGTTGTTTTCCTTTCCCATGTGCTCTTACATAATTCCCGTGTTTGCTGCTGTGACTCCACCCTGTCTATTATGAAAGAGAATTATTTCTTGTGAAAATATCGTCTTTATTTTTTTTTTTTCAGAACAGCCTAATGAAATACTTCATAGTCTGGAGGCAAGGAGATCTCATGGGAATTCCACTTTTCCCTTGTGATTTCCTTTTTTCTCCATCTTTATTTCAAGTTTCACCCTACCTCTCTCTGTCACTCTTTATCTTCTTCAGCCACTTCCTTGCCCATTGTTCTTCTCTTCCCCATATTCTTCTTTCCAGCTTTTCCCCATGATATTTTATTATCAGACCTGTTGAAATGTTTGCTGCTTGGATGCTTTTCCAGCATGCAAATAACAGGGTAGGAATTGATTACCTACCTGAAATTCGGTGGCAGCAAGATCAGAGATTCCCTATCAGTGTTTTTCCTATGGAGACAGAACCCATTATTTGTGGGAATTTCTTTTTTCTTCCCATCTCATTAAATCATTTACACTTTTAAGTAATCAGATGCCCTGTATTTTGGAGTAATTAATCTCTGCCAACTGCACAGGCCTGGACCACTCTGGAATAAAAAACTGCTCTTCCCTGACTGCAGCTGAGATTTGTCCATAGAAGGGTTTTACACAAATTCAATTCTTTTTTGCTCTGATGAGCTACTGATGATTTCTGCAATTCTTCCCTTCCAACCTGTCATTTTTAGACAACATAAGCCACAATCTGACGCTATTTTCAAAGAGTTATTGCGCAGAGTAAGAAGAGGACTGGGTTAATTCCAACTATGACTCCACAATAATTCTTCCTCTAACTTCTTTATTTGTCCATCAGAGTGCAAAGTCCCCCACAGCTTTCATGTCATCATTGTTAGGACCATCCAGCAGGAAAGGAGCATGGGAAGTGTGGATATCAGAGAGAAGGAAATGTTAACATTTCATCATTCCTGCTCCCAACGCGCGTTTGGAGCGATAACGTTTCTCTGGGAGAGATTAAAGACCTGTATCCAGACCTAAATTCCAGGTTGTCACCGAGCAATCACGTCACAGAGCAGTGTCCCCACATGGTGACATTGCCTCATGGTGTGGCAGTGTTGCAGTGCAGCCCCAGGTGAGGCAACGATGGCTTTGCATAAGAAGGGCTCGGTGCTGGAACACCATGACGCCAATGTCACGCCCCAGGGATGCCTGCCCTGGAATCACAGCCCTGCTGCTTGGAAAACCAGGATATTTCACTGCAAACACAAACACAGCCCTCTGCAGTCCATGGCAAGTCAAGGCTAAAGCAAACGTGGAATTCATGTGTCACCTGCCCAGCCACTGCCAAGCCTTACCTCAGGACTGGCCTCGGTCCACCAAGCCTTACCTCAGAACTGGGCTCTGGCACAGGGAAGTTTTGATGTCCATGGCCACATTTCTTTTATGTGCTGTGCTGATGGCTTATGACTATTTTTCTTACATGTCCAGTGCAGTCTTTGTAGAAAAAAATAAAACCCCACATGGCCTGCAGCAAATAATCCTTTAGTCGTGATCCTAAGGCTAGACTGGAGTTTAATGGTGTGTCCATGCACCGGTGGCAGAGTTCTGCCAAACTGCAGTCCAGAGGTGCTCTGTAAAAGCCCTTTTCTGGGATAGCTCCTCTATTGCCACACACTCCCCTCAAGGGTAGCAGAAAAGCCCCCACAAAAAAGTCCTGTCTGATGGCTGCCTGTACCTTTCACGTCGCTTTGTGTCTCTGTTCCTTGCTCATTCACATCTCCCTGTTTGTCAGACAGAATCTCTCCTACAGACACAGCTCCTGGCTATCACAACAGGTTTCACCACTCAGGCTGGGTGGTTTTGTTTAGACAGATTTCCACCTTTCTGGAGCATTGTCTTTTATTCCACGCACAAGAGCAGATGAGAGAGGTGTGTGTTCTACGTTTGTAGTGCTGATGGTAATTTCTCATAAAGCCTTTTGTATCCCAATATTCACCACATCCTGGGACAGAACCCAAAGGTTCTTGTTCCTGCTTTGACCATTAGTAAGAGGAAAACAAAAAATGAAAGGATATAAAGACATCCATAATTCTTAAGAATGTGCTGTTGTTTTTCCCCCATCCCAGAAAAAGAGCCTGAAACCCAGATCAATCATACAGGACATGTTCTGAGAGATGTCTGAGAGATTAGAAGAAACAAAAACTTTTAGAAAAATCTGGGAAGTGAGATAAAAATGAAGCCGTTGTTTGTGTCTAAATGTAGATTAGTAAATAGTAAAATCCACACTGAATTAGTTCCCCTATGAGAGGATGAAGCACAAGGTGAGTAGGGGTGAATAAGAAGATACTTAACTCCTCAAGTGCTCAACATATTGAAGTGGACAGATCTAAAAGGGAAGAAAATAAACTTTTGAGAGGGACTGTTACGGAAAATGTGATGTCTTGATGGGTTGAGTGAAGTTCTCAAAGGCCAAGGGTTTGATGGATTTTATGAAAGGCTAATCCCCAATGCTAATAGCCTGATCTTTTATTAATGAGGATGTAGGAGAGGATCTAACCCTTTATGCTTTAGGGACAACCACTCATTGATAGGTTTAGGATAGTTTGCAATCAGTCCTTAGGGCCTGGGTGTCCTGCAGCAACCATTGTGACACCCCAGCCTGGGACAGATGAGAAATCAAGACCCACCTGAGATGAAACAGAACCCTGCAATCCCACACAGCACTTGGCAGCCCGGTGCCTCAGCCAATGCCAAGGATTACAACCTTGAACCCATGAACATCAATGGGCTGAGGCAGCAGGGAGCAAATCAGCAGCTGCCCAGGCCTCCACGGCCCACCTGGAGCACAGGGTGACCATCAGTAGGCAGCAACAGCTGGGAGCAAATCAGCAGCTGAGCCAGACCTCCACCGCCATTCCCCCTGGGATAAAAGCTGGCGACCAGGCTGTGCTCGTCCCTTCTTGCACGCATCAGAGCAGCAGCACCAATGGCTCAGGAAACAGTGCACTACTCCCACTCAGAGAAAGACTTCATCTTGTCTCCTCACAGTAAGAAGGCTACCAAAAGGATGGCATCCCTCATGGAGCTGAAGGAGATCTTCCGCAGCGCCGATGCCGTGTGCTTCGACGTGGACAGCACCGTCATCAGGGAGGAGGGCATCGATGAGCTCGCCAAGTTCTGTGGGGTCGGGGATGCCGTGGCAGAGATGTACGTATGGCTGGGGGGAGCTCGGACAGGGGCAGGCAAAAATAGCCACGGATAAGATTAATCTGTGATAATGAATTTATCATTCCCGGTCATTTGATTCAATCGTACGTTACTGCAGTTGAAAAAGGGGTTGGGGTAATAAGTGGAGTTGATGCGTGATGAAGTAACTTGTTTGGGAATTGTGAGGCCACCCAACAAAACTGTACTGGCATAAATTCTCCAGTGATAGTTTTGATAGACTGAGAGCAGCCCTCATCATTAAACTCGGCTAAGCACTACCAAACACTGTTATGGACCAGCAAACCCTTACCATGAGATGGATGAGAGGGGACAGCTCTCCCAACCCATCTCTGAGGCTGAGGCTGGGAAACAGCACAAGTTGAAGCTTGTAGCAAAAGCTCTGTTAAATTCAGAGAAGGGCACCTGAGCTGCAGCTCAGGAATATGGTCCCAGTATGGCATCCCAGAAAGAATGGAGCCATTTTCCTTTGCCTCCCTGGTTCTCCCATCCATGGAGATCTCCTTCCAGTGGATGCCACCAATCTTTTAGCTCAGTATAATCTCCAACCTCTGCTCTCTTACCTGGTTCCTTGTCATTCTTTGTTATTGCTCTGTTGCTGGGAGAAGCCTCAGCTTGTGAAGTGTCACTGATTTGGTGTTTTGGCTGTCCCCTCAGGACCCGCAGAGCCATGGGTGGCACTGTGACATTCAAGGCAGCTCTGACAGCACGATTAGGTCTCATCCGGCCCTCCTATGAACAAGTGCAGAAATTAATATCTGACAACCCACCTCAGCTAACTCCAGGAATAAGGTAAGAATTTAATTTTTTTTTTTTTTTAAGTATTCAGGAAGCAGATAGGATAAATAAACCAAATTCTGTGTCATCAGTGATGCTGTAAGATCACAGAGCTGGTTTCCTGCTCCATCTCCATGCTGGATGTGTACCAAGCTTGGATCAGGAGCCTGACTTAATGGCAAGTGGTTAACAACCCATGGAAAAAGAAAAGTCTTAGATATCACCTGGCACCTTGGCTGGCAAGCTCAGATCCTGGCTTGAGGATTAAAGGGGCGTGGGAAAGAATCTGTTCAATCACTGGTTTTTCAGGGGTGATGGGACTGGGAGGAGATTTAATACCTCCTTAAATTTGGTCTAGTCTGCAGCTCTTTTACCTCTCTCTGACTCCCCTCAGTACAGTCACACCCCTGGCTCAGTTTAGGGCATCCTTTGCTCAGAGCTACTCATTCTGAACTCTCTAAAAACACTAAACACCTCTTGTATTAAGCAAACACACATAAATACATGTATTCATTCATCCTGAGGTTTGGAATGACCATTAACTATTTAAACTGAAAAGCTCTGGGGATTTTTTTCCCCCTATTCAAATTGTTTCCAACAATTGAAAATAATTACTACAAAATTTGACCATAGCTTCAAGTCTAAAATATTTTTAGTATATAACAGGAATTGAAGATGATACTGTGCTTGTATTTTGTCTTTTTTCTGTAGAAGACAGAGCAAGAGGTAATGACAAAGAGAACATTGTTTCCTTGTTCAGGATCATGTGATTTTCCTTTTCAGTCCTTCCCTTTTCTTCCTCCTTTTCAGTCCTTCCCTTTTCTTCCTCCTTTTCAGGCCTTCCCTTTCTTCCTCCTTTTCTGTGTGTCCTGCTTTGAGCCTCTGCTTTGCTTGTCAGTCTTTAGTGTTTCTGCTCTTGCTGCTACCACTTCCTTGCTCCCCTTGCTGCAGGCTGGTCTTCCTGCCTCCAGAGCCAAATCCCCCAAACTTTTCACTGCCTTCAAGTCCTGCTGACATGAACTGGGGCCACAAACTTCTCTTTTTGATTCCTTTTCTGTAGCTGGTGCCCTCTTCTAAAGATGGCATCGATGTCCAGCATCTGGTGAACCAACCCTGAGCTAGAAAACATTTGCACTTTGCACTTTTCAGCCAACTTTTTGCATTTTGGAGCAGTGGCTTTATCTCACATTCCCTGCTTTTTGCTGCATTCCAGATTCATTTTCTTGCTGTTGTTTTACTTCAGAAAAAAAGTCTGAACTGGATCTGCTCTCGCTTGTTCAAGGGAACTAATGTGAAAGTGGAAAGAAAACATTTTTAGGGAGTGCTTGTTTTTGAGGAATTAAATGATGGCTTTGTCCAGCTCTTTGCAGCCAGGTGTGTGCACAAACAGAGGGAAAGAAGGAAAAGCTTTGGGCAGCAGAGATGGATGGAGCTGGAAAGCAGCACACACCCAAACTAAGCTGGACTAGCACAAAGCCTGGTTTAGGAAGGATTTATTTGACCTTTGTGCTCTCTCTTCTCAGGGAGCTGGTGAGCAGACTCCACCAACGAGGGGTTCAGGTGTTCTTGGTCTCTGGGGGGTTTCAGAGCATTGTGGAACACGTGGCCTTGCAGCTGAACATTCCCACAGCAAACGTCTTTGCCAACAGGCTCAAGTTCTACTTCAACGGTGAGAGTCCCCTCAAATCTCCTTTCTCTGCTAATTAATGGCACTTTTTTGGTTCCCACTGTCAGATATTGGGTAGCAGGCACTGTGCTGTTATTAATGCAGCTAATTGCAAGCAGGAAAATTACAAAACCTTACGAAAAAGCAGCTCAGGTAATTTTCAATGTAAAAAATAGAGCTGCAGTTACTTTTTAATTGTTGTGCCAAAGGTAAAACTTGTTACAGCTGCTGAGAGCAGAGTTTCATTTTCTCCTGCTCCTTCAAGTTAAAAGAGTTCCTTACACTGAGCTGCTCTCACAAACCTCCCTTTCAGTGGCTTTTTGTAGCAGAGCTGCTCTGGATTTTAAGCCAGAGTGCCCAAGCAGAGCTGTAGTTAGTGAGGTTGTTCCTTACTCAGGGCTTCCTACACTGTGTCTGCATCATCCTGGATGCTGCTTTTGGGATGTTCACACCAGAGTGGCTGGGAATGGATCTGTACCACTGCCCTGACAGGTTTCTGTTTTTCTCTGAAAATGTCTCTATTTTTCTTTGAAAATCCCTCCACTGAAGACTTGGGTGAAATCCCAGTCTTAAACTTACCTTGGAATTATTTATTTGGGACGCTGTGAGGTTTACAGGACTGCATGCAATGAAGTGAAGACCACAGGCAGAGATATTTCTTCATTTCCAAGAAAATATCTGTATTTCCAGCTTGTCCTTCCATTGTTTTCTAGGAGAATATGCAGGATTTGATGAAACACAACCAACAGCTGAATCAGGGGGGAAAGGAAAGGTTATCAGTCATCTGAAAGAACAGTTCCATTTCAAGAAAGTGGTTATGATTGGAGATGGAGCTACAGACATGGAAGCCTGCCCCCCTGGAGTGAGTATTGCAGAAATCCTGAATTCCTTCTGAGCAAATCCTTTGGGGAAAAACAAGAGTGAGGTTTGGATTCTTTAATTTAAAAAAATAACAGAAAGACAACTTTTATAGATGTTCCAGGGGAGAGATTTTAATTCCATCTTCCCCTTCAGCTCCTTTCCCCACACAAAAGTCCCCCAAATACCCCAAAGCAGCTCAGGATTTGTTGAATGCTTTCCACCTCAAGGCAAAAAAAAAAAAAAAAAAAAAGGCAAAAAAAAAAAAAAAAAAAGCTGGCAGTGGAAATTTTAAACCGTGCACTTTCACTGCAGGGGGTTTGGTGAGATGTAGAAATGATGATTGCTCTGGTTAATGATTGAGGACAGGGTTAATGTTTGCTTTTGGTATCTCTCAGATGAGGTAAACAGAGGTAAGATAAACAGCAGAGGGGTAATTGTGGGATGCTCGTGCATGATCCAATGTTTACTTGCTCTTGGATGGTATTGCATCACATTTGCATCAGATTCTCAGTAAAATCTCACCTCTGAACAATCTGGAAGCTATAAGGAACTGAGAAAAACTCCAGTAACCAAAGTGCTGCAGAATTAATGGTCAATAAATCTGAAAAGTGAACGTGCAAAGGAAAACAGGGCAGGGAGGAATGCTGTGATTTTAAAATCCAATCTTAAAAGCAAACTTTAATTACTGAGAAGCTCCATGGGCCTGCACTAATCAATGTGGCCATTCCTTGTGTTTCTCCAGGATTGCTTCATTGGATTTGGAGGCAATGTAGTCAGAAAGCAAGTAAAGGAGAAAGCAAAGTGGTACATCACCCACTTCGACGAATTGCTAAAGGAACTGGAAGAGCGATAAATCCTCGTGTAAAATAATCTATTTAACACCTGTAAATCCATTATTCAATGCCATTAAACATTTATTTGTTTGCAAACTTGTGGGCTGGAGTTTTTGATGATTCTGGCAGTTGGGCACCTTCCACTCTGGCTCGTGTGGCAAATGGCGCCGTTCTACTCAAATATGTTGTAATGAAAATGGTTAAGATTTTTTATACAGCTTTGCCATGGTGGAAGAAGGAAATTGATTATTTACTTCCAAGTGAAGTCCAGACATAGAAAATAATAAATTAAGAATACCTTAATGGATTATCTCCTGGTCAATATTGCACATCTGTTGTTTCATCTGTAATGCCTTTACTTATTTTGGGTGGCAAAAAAAGAACAGGGCCACAAACAAAAACTTTACCTAAATAATAATAATAATAATAATAACAAATAATTCAGGCTAAAAGCTGAACAGTTTGGCAAGTACCTTTCACTGCACAGAATCTCAGGAGCAGGTTAATCAGTGAACAGGTGGAAAACATCACTAAATATCTCTGATTTCATTAAATTATGGCTACAGAGAACCTGAGCTGCCTCAGTTGCTCAACCTGTCTGGGACAGGAGTTGCATGGAAATCTGAGACAGATCCAACGTTCATCCCTGTCCAAGAAACATCTTCAGGTGAGGGACAGAGTGGTTCCCATCCTTCATTAAAACATTCCAACCAAACTCCAAACTGGTGATTTTGTGAAGTGGTCCCACTGTTTGTGGAACTGTTTTGTTTATTTACCAACCCACCCCCATCAGCTGTAAATGGAAGGGAGTGAATTCATCAACCTGTCAAGGAAATTCTGGGAAACTTCAGTCCCTTCCTCTGCCTCCAACGTGGATTAACCACCCTTAAACTCTGCTAGAGTTAAGCCTGACCTGTTCTGAGAATTCCTCTGAGCTCCTGCTGATGGGTCCTGGTTTCTTACGGAGTCTCTTTAGTGTCTGATCCAAGAGAACACACCTGGTAAATGCTGACAACTCTCCTGAGTGTGTTTTTCACATTGTGGGACTTTCATTTTCCTGACTTGTGAGAATCTCACCTGTGAAGATGTAAAAATCTTTACCAGTGTTAAAATACACCCCACCTTCCACTTCCTTCCATCCCCACAACACACAGGAGAAAGATGGGTAAACGTGACATGATTTGTGCTGGAAAAAAAATCTCTGCAGAGGTTTTTATCTTCTATGTGCTTACAAAGAGTCCCAGTATTTTTCCAGAAACTGAAGTCTGGCAATTCTCTTTAACCCCACCACATATTTCTGGGTGGAACAGAAACAAGTGATGCCCTTACCTTCCCAAATGTCACATTGTCTTATAATAATCACTGCTTTTCACTACTAGCACTGAATTTGCTTAATTTATTATGATTACATCAAGGTGCCACGAGACAGCTGCTGCCCTATTGTTAAAGCATCACCAACAATTAAAGCAAATACTGGATTTGTTCATTCTGTGACATCGTTGGGGAGGATATGGGGGAAAGAGGAGTTAACACAGCCCAGAGTGAGGGGTGCAGCTCTCATTGATGCTCTCAAAAGGTTTTGGCTTGCAGTTACAACAGCATTTAATAGTAGAGAAGAAGGGTTAAAAGAAAACAAATCCAGAACCAGAAAACAAATCCAGAACCAAACTTGTGATGCTTTTTGGAGCAAGGCAGACATGCAAGAGCCACAGAGGATCTGTCAGAGTTTGGCAAACCCCACAAAAGCCAAGGCAGACAATGGCTGGCAGCACTCCCCAGAACTTCTGGGAGTGTTAAAGATGGGCTCTTTGAAATTCTTCCTGAGAAAAGTCCCAGCCAGCTCCCAGGGCAGCTCCTGGACAATCCTGCTTTTGTTCAGGCAAGGCTGCATGAGCAGGGCAAGTCTGAAGTCCTTCTGCTCCCACCATATCTCTGTGCAATCCCCCAGTTAGGAAGTGAAGGAGTTTGTTTGCTGTTTTTTATGGAATTCAAAGGCCACAAAGGAAATAAATCTGACATGGAGCTGATCAGCTGGAGCTCCAGGCACTGGGACACGGCTCAGGGCTCTGAAATTCCCCCAGTGCCCCAGCCAGGAGCTCTGGAAGGGATGTTAACATTCACAGCAGGAGCTTCTGCCAGTCGGGGCACTATGGAAACTGTGGGGCCGTGCCAGGGATTTCACAACAGCTCTTTAGGTCAGACTGGCTTAGAAAAAAATCCCCCCCTCCCCTTCCACTGGGCAAATACTAAGGCTGACCTCTAGCCCAAGAGGTAGCAGGAGGATTGCTGAGCTCAGTGAGAGGCTCAGCTGTTTTGTCTGTGAAATAGTGGAAAAAACCCAGCAGGGAATAAAGCAGGGTGAGGAAAGTTTCAGTGTTACAGATTTGCCTGGACACATCCCAGCCCAGCAGGGCAAAGTCTGGGGAGCAGCACAGGTCACACAGGGAGGAGCTGGTCTCCAGGTGGGTCTCCTGACCACCTGCCTTCATATAAAGCCTCTTAATGTGATTATTCAATGAGGCAGAATTGCTTTAAACTATAGATTTGCATGAGGGACAGTTTGCAGCCTTCTCCAGGACAACTAAACCCGAGTTTTAATTGTGTTGTTGCAGTGGGACAAGAGTTGAGAGTTGCCAGAGACCCTTCCAGGCCTTGTCCCCCACTTTTCAACCCTTCAGTTCTGAACTCCAGCAGTTCTGCTGTAAGAAATGCTGGGGGATTGCTTGTCCAAGGAAAACTTAGACTCAGCCATGGAATTAAGAGGGAAAATCCCAACAGTGTTCACAGAACCAGGCAAAACCAAGCTCAGGCAAAGGGAAGCAAGGAAAGCTTGGCATTACCCATTTCCATTTGAGTTTACATTGCTATCTGTAAGGAAAATAACAGGAACTATTTAATCTGCAGGTAAAATACCAGGAATTAACCCTGAAGGCAGCCAGAGCACAAGCAGGAAGCTCAAAATGAGGGGAGGCACATCCAGAACACATCAGGGCAGCTCCAGGGGGAGCTCAGAGCCTGGGAGTGGGTGAGGGACCTGCAACTCTTGTGATGTCTCCCCCAAAACTTTGTGGCCCTTGAACAGCAAGAGCTGTGCCAGGCAGAATGTAATTCCTGGTGAAGGTAAAAACCATGGATTGCATCAGAACACACAAAATCCTGCAGCTCCAAAAATGCTTTTTGGTGTTTGCCTCTGGCTGAGATCGCTGGGTGTGGGTTACAAGGACAATTCTCCAGGGAAAAGAAATCTGGGAGGATGCTGGGAGAGGTAACAAGGACTGGAAGCTGATATTGACATCTCTTTTTTCCTTCTGGAGCTGAAAAGTAGCCCCAAAAGTCTGGAAAAATGGCAGCCCCAGGTGATCTCACTGCTCAGGGCTCATTTGTGAGAAGGATCAGCTCAAATGATTTCCTTGGCTCACTGAGCAACTTTAAGCTGATACAGCACAGAATTTGACTCAGTAAAATCCCATCACCACTTGACAACAGGAGGAAAATATAAACCCAGACAAGAACCAGATCAAATATTGACTTTGTTCAAGAGGAAATTCGAGGGGAGGCATGAGTGCGGTGTATTTCATGAAAGCAGAAACCACACCTGAAAAATGCAGCATAATTTGTGGAGAAAAATGAGAAGGAAAAGTGTTTTGTTATTTATCACCACAGCACTCAGGACCTCTGGAACACTCAGCAAAATGGGATGCGATGGAAAGATTGTAAATTCCCTTTGGAGAAGGAGAGCAGAACATGGGAAATGCTGTCCCTGAACCAGAGATATTGCTGAAATATTCTAAATTTTCCATACTAAACATTGCAAGAGGAGAGAAAACACAGGTGGTGCAATACATAGGAGGTGCCAGCAAAAAGTGAAAATTAAAAGGATTTTATTGACTGATATGTTCTTCCTGAAAACTTCTTGAAATGTACAAACTGGACATTCAGAACTGATTTGTACATTCAGTATGTTACACTGATTCTTGGAGCCACGAGAGAGAGAGAGAATATTACTGTCACTTACAGGATGTTCACATCGTTGCAGACACCAAAAAGTGTGGATACATTCTAGTCTAGAAGTGAAACCAAAACAGAACTGGACACCATGGTACACGGAAATGCCAATCCCACTGACCCCACATGCGCCAGCTTCACACACCAACCCAGCCACAGGGAGTGCCACCCCCTCCTCCAAGTCTGAATCAGCACTGCTTATTAAATTCAACCCCTTTTCCCAGATTTCAGAGCTGTTTGGGGAGGGAAATGCTTTGGAGTGAATCGATTCCCTGCAGGGTGTTCAGCCAACCACGTCTTGGCAGTGTCTGTGGGGAAAGCGTGGGTCACCCTGCGTGGGATTAATTCCAGGGGGAGGTACCAAGCAAATGTGTGCTCAGAAATCCTACAAATGCCCCTTTCTGGCCATAACCCATCTCCTGCCACACAGGATTATCCCCAATTAATGACTGGAGACAGAGACTTGCTGATTTCAGGCCTGCTCCACCAGCCAGGGGTTATTTCACAGCAACCCCAGCGCTTCTCGTTTTGTAATTTGAAATGAAATTCTCCTTTCTTCAGAGCTTCTCATTTCACTCCCATTTTTTTGTTTGTTTTTCAAAGCTGCAGTCATTAAATGCCTCACAGCAATGCTGTTACTGAGCTCTGGGCAGTGCCTGTGTGGCAGGAGATTTGAAATCCTGCAAGCCACACATTACCTGGGGAGCTGTCCCACAGATCTGGAGTTGTTTTCAATTCACCAACCTTTTAATCACAGTCTTGTATTGTTTTTTTCCCCCCCCTCAGAGCAGAAGGTCATGGGTTCTGGGTTCTGAAGAAAAGAGGTCTCTTTTATAAGCTCAATACAGTACTTTTATATTTCAGACTATGATATACAGTGTATACCATAAATTAAGACAAATACTTGTCACTTTATCTATGTAGGCACAAGAAAATCAGTGACTTTACTGAAGTGGAGAAATCTTCAAGGGTATCATGATTCTGGACTCCATCTCCTGAATAAGGGGCACTGAAAAAAAATGGAGAGAGCGTTTTATTTCACTGACAGAGTTCAGCATGTTCAGTAATCATCCCTGTAGCACGGTAGTTTTGGGAATAAATGACTTTAATATCATCTCTCTGCTCGTTTAAAGACAAATATTTCCATTCTTTTAACCAAAATGGAAGTGATCCTACATTTTTCTGGTGTAACTTCCTTTGAAATGTGCCCCGTGGAACCCAAAGCTGACATTCTTGGCACACTTCTGGGAGTTTTGTTATGACAGTTTTCTTTGATCTCAAACATCTCCTGGCTTTTAGTTCCAAAGTCTAAATTCCCTTTTCCCAGCAATGCATTTAACAAGGCTTCTGTGTTTAATGAAATATTCGAAATAATCATTTAATATAAAGGTAAATTTCACTCTTGGCTCCCTAAACCTTTGGACAAGCATTTACATAAATCTGTTCTTCCACAGAAGCGCTGGTATAAAAATCTAATATTAATGCAGCAATTTCTTAGCACTTGGGCAACTTCTCCAACTACAACCAGCTGCAAAATTCACTTTACAGCTCAGTGCAATGTCCCTCTGTGCCCTCACAGAATTAAAACTGACACACAAACACGATTCCCCCTGAGATAAAGAACTTTTTCTCCCAGTGGGATGTGCTGAGGAGCAGAGAGGATGGCACAGCCCAAAGTCTGCCCCCAGCATTCCAGAGGAGTTAATGGGTTACCTGTGTAATAGACCAGTTCATCCCAGCCCGGTTTATGCCACGCTGCATTCCTTATATCTTCCCTGGTTTGCAGGTCTTTGTAAGCTGGGAAAACAAGCACAAAGTGACTCCTTTTCCTTCTGAACAGGAACAGATCCCTTAAAAGCATTCCAAGGAGGAATCAGGAGGCTGGGAACAGCGGGAAGAAGAAAGGCAGGAGTTCTCTGCCAGAAGGAAAAGCTCCCAGAGCAGGACAAACAGAAGGAGCTGGGGAAGAGACAGAATTCCTGGACACAGGTAAGATAATAAGAGCAGGGGTACAGCTGTACATAATATTCTGAATTGTTGGGATATTTAGAAAAAACGGAGTGATTTCTAACAAATTATCATTTTTCAAGCTGAAACAATCCTAAGGTGTTTATAAACATGAATGCACACAGAAAGCCAGAACACCTCCAGGCAGGTATGGAAATAAATGCCTGACTTTTCTGACTTTCTTTTCTGCAGCTGTGGTAAATGTGAGGCTTGAAATGGAACTGTAAAAACCTGATTTCAGCATGAATTGGGATGGCAGGGTCAGGGCTGTGGGACTGAGAGCAAACAGAAGGGGACAGGAGAAACTGTGGCAGAAACAGAAGAAAACATGAAATGTTTATTTCTTGTTTGGTGAAGAATAAATTTGCCTACACAAAAATTTTTTAAAAAATCAACAAATTAAAAAATCAACAAATTAGGGAAAGAAAAAAAAATATTAAAACCCAATTTGTAAGACGCTCCCTTTGCCTTGTGTAAAAATGTTTCCTCCTGGGCTGAAGCAGTGAAAGAAAAAAGCAGGAAAAAAGCAGAAAAGAACAGGAATTTACCCCAAAGGTGATGGACCATGTAGAGCTGTCCAATCTGGGAGAAAAATCCCCCAACTGCTTCATTACTGTCCTGTCGGAAGCGAATTGCACGAGCCCTGCAGAGGAACAAAGAGACATCAGAACCTGCAGGTCTGGGGAGGAAATCAGGGAAAACTGGAAGGGAAACAGAGTGGAAGGGAGGCTGGAATGTCAAATTGCATTTGTTGCACATTTCAGCAATTAAAGGTAAGAAAAAAATCTGCAGCACCCTTGTTTTCAGCACTAAGTAATTAAGATTTACCTCTTGTCTTGTTAGGCATGCATTAAAATTGGAGGCTACATTTACACTAAACTTGGCATGAATCATTTTTCAACCAGATTCAGGATCAAGATAATTGCTGGAACAGTGTCAAGTGGCCTTTTCATAGCAGGTTTTATAACTAAATCCTGAAGTTTTAGTCATATCAGCTTTGCCACATTAATTTTCTACAGATTCTGACTTTTTATTCATGTGGATCTTTGCATAAATAAGACAAATATTTCTCTTGTTGGATCTTATAAAACAGATTTCTTACCAGTAGAGATGTGCCTATTTTATAAAAAAGTTCTAAATTCGATTTGTTCAAATGATTGTAATTGAAAAAATTGTATCAATGACAAATCTGAAAATCTAAGTCCTCACCTTTGTCCAAATAATTGAAAATGCTCCAAATTGTTTAACTATCAACCAGCAGAATTGCAAGTACAGTGAGTGTAAATTGAAATAAGGTTAAAAATAAGACAAAATCAGAAGCATATAATCAATAGAAAACTGTCTCAAATACTTCTAACCTATATATTAAAATAACAAATGTGCTGCTCAGCAGCTTTTCAAGCAGCAACTTGACTTTAAAAGCCTGAAGAGCCAAGATTTAAGCTAAAAGTGGTCTTGTAAAAGATGACCCAAGTCTCCCAGAGGAACTGCCACCCTTTCCAAGCAGCTTTCTGCTGAAAATCCATGGTTTTTGCAGCAAACTAAAACAGTTCTGGGAAGCAAAACCAAACCAGAGCGTTGTTTGTGCACAAAATTCCTTTTCCTTTCCTCAAAGGGTCACAGGACTGTCTGACCAGTGGTGCAAGTGCAGCAGCAGCCCCTGAACTGGGGGATTTGGTGGCTTTGGTGCTTTTTCTACACCTGCACCTCTCAACCTGGAGCACACCAGGGCTGAAGGCAACACTTACCAGTAATTGCCCCACTCAATCATTGTTCCAGGCTGCAAGAACAACAGACACTGTTAAAACTGCAGTTAAAAAACCCCCAAAATACAATTTTCACACCGATTCTGTATGGAAACCACTCTGCATTAACACAGTGCCTTCCTTTTGAGTGATAAGAATATAAAAATAATCTCTAATTGTTCTGTTTACCACCTCTTAGTCATCTCTGAAGCATCCCTCAAAGCAACCACAGGGTTTCAGCCCTGCAGACATCAGGATCTTGCTGGAGCCTGCCTTCACTTCAGACCCCACACTTTGAGAGCAGCACTGACTCAGAAATCAGCTTTGATAAGAAGAAGATTTTTCACACAAGCTCAGTTGGCCATAAACACCCTTAGAAGGTTTTAGGACAGCACAGAGCTTCAAAAATAATAGAAGAAATAAAATTTAAACTTACTCTGAGTTGATAAGATCTCAGTTCATAAATATTAGGGCCATCTCTGGGAACAGGTTCATTCCAGAAGCTGAACTCCAGCAGCAGCTGGTTCTTACGGGAGAGGAGCATGTTACCCCTTTCCTTACGGAATTCTATGAATTCCTAAAAAAATAATGTGGGAATTGGGTCAAATTCTTCAACAACAAACAGCAGGACACCATATGGTGGCTTGGATTTTTGGTTTTTTAATGCTATCAGGCTTGTGGGACAGTGAAATCCTTAAAGGAATCTGGATTCTCCTTGGTGAATCTGAGAATTCCAAGGATTTACACGTGACGTGTTCAGGAATTAAACCTGAATGTGACAATAAATCCTTTCTCAAAGAGGTTTCTGGGCTTGTACAGGAAGGGATGAGACACTTTAATATCTAAATCTGCATTTTTTTTTTGCTCTGCCTGTTCTTTGCTCTCTCCTGAGTAAGAAAATCAGTGGTTTTTACCTTATTTTGACGAAGTTTGCTCATGACCTCATTGAGAGCTGGGTAACCTCCCTCATATCTCCACAAATGAACTGAAACAGAGAAAATTAAACTTTTTCGAGGGATGTCCCAGACCAGTGGTAAATCTTCTGGAAAAATCACGCTATAAAATGCTCTTCACATTACAGAATTATACAAAAACAGAAACCAGGCAGCAGGTTTGAAAACAAGATTTTCATTCATGAAAGCACTACACATTGGGATAATTTAAGGATAATGGCATCATCTGCTTTTTGAAAGGGGTTCTCTTGGAAAATTTTGCAATTTACTCTGAGGGTAACAGGGAAATTTCTGAAAGGACTTTTTGTTGCCATGCTAGTAAGATGTGATGACTTGACATGACTGTTATTGAAATTAAGGTTCAGTTGAAGAGGATGACTTAGTTCCAAAAACGTGCTTTATACCAATTTCATCTAAGAGCAGTGGAGGGGCAGATTTTCAGTTCAGTAAATTACTCCAGCACAAAAGCAAGACACTTTCTGTAGGACATGAAAAACGATGCAAATGTTATTTGTGAGCTCAACATTAATAAAAGCAGAAGATAACTGAACATTAGCCAGGATTTCCCCCACAAAAACAACTTCAGGACATGTATTTATGTTTGTATCTAAATTTTTTACAAAGCATTCCCTCTGTAAAAAATCAGAACCAACCCCTTTAATAAATCACAGAAAGATGTATTTACAAGCATTTAGTGTAGCAAGGCAATAATTTCACCTCACAGAATCATAAAAAACTATTTTCTCCCCTCTTAAGCAGCTCTGTGCCTTTTCCAAGAGAGCAAACAAGGCTGATGGGAGGCACTTCCCCGTGAGAGCAGATTTATCCTCCTGCTTCTGCTGCCTCAGCCCCAGGGCAGATTTGATGGATCCATCTGATATTAACCCAGCACTGAACAAGTCAAACCCCATAATCTGCTTTATTCCAGTGCTGCAAGAACACTTCCAAGGCAGGCTGGGGATGCAGTGACAGATCCAGCCTGTGTTCATCTGTTACAAAAGCAGCCACTGAGGCTTGCCTAAGGAATTCCCATTTCAATTGTCCTCGTTGCCCAATTCCCCTTCAGCTTGCAGGGTTGGCTCTCAGACACTGTTTGGTTTATCTGCTGTTAATTCTCTGCATTTGTTCAGTGTCAATATTGCAATATGCTGGCAGTGCAAGGAGAATTAATGTGTGCAGGAGTTTATTTTTTAAGTAGGAAGCAACAGCACCGATCCTGGCACAACTGTAACAGAACCTCTATGGATTTGGATCTGTGGCTTCCCATTCCTTCCAATTCCCAGGGTGTTTTCCAGGTTTTCTCTCTACACTGGACTCTTTGGAGTTACCTCTGTAGCAGCTCTTCAGTCATGCCTAGTTCCAGTTTGTTTTCATAGTTAGGCAGTATCCTCGTATGAACATGAACAGAAATATTTTTACTTTCCCCCGGTAAAATTTAATGTTAAGTTTACAATGCAGATGGGTTGGAATGATTTGCATTTCATTACCATACAGCAATTACAGTCTGAAAGCCTGAGCAAAGCTTTTATACTGCCCAAGGAGGGATAAACTCTGGCTTTGCAAGAGTTACCCTAAAATATTCAGGAACTGTGTCCACAGGACTATATTTTACAAGCATTTCCCCAAAACCTGTTAATTTTAACAACCATCACCACCTGGAAAACAAGAAAATATATTAAAAATGAGACAAAATTGAAGGAATGAACACTTTGCTGTCCAACCCAGCACGACAAAAGCAAGACAAACAGCTGAGAAGTGATGCACACACCCCCTCAGTGGACACACTGCCAACAGGCTTTGAGTGTCAACAGAGATGATTTAAAAGAAGAAACCTGCCAAGCACATGGGTTTACATTGGGTTGTACTTCTATCTCCTACCAGCCTGATCTTGCTCTCCGTACCACGTGTTCCAAGTCCCCACCAGAGCACAAGGGTAGTGTTTTTCTTCATGAATCTTTGGCAGCACCTCTTGACTTGAAAACAAGGAACACAGACACTGGGTTGCATTGCCTTCAGGGAGGCCACAGTCGATATATGAATAACACAGCATCATGCTAGGAACATTCACAAGGTTTATTTTGCACAGGAGAAAGCTGAAATATCAAATTCTGCTACGCAGGAGGAAGGTGGCTACACCCTCGTGGAGAATTAAGGTGAGTGTTACCATTTTCTTAGAATCTTTAACAAAGGATTCTTTGGATGAAGGAAATTAGGTTTATCTAAATAATTATGTCTATCTAAAAGGTTATCCAGCATATCAGGAAAACAAATATCAGGATATCTCACAGAAAATTCAGCTTAAAGGGGTGATTTTCTTGAGGAAAAGCTTTTCTTTGCTTGAGGAAAAGCTCCCCTCAAGGGGGGGAGAATGCACAGAAATAAGAAAGCACAGTCTTCTAAACCAGTTACACTTGCTGAGCTGAATGAATAAAAATAATGTGATAAATGAAATAATGGCTGTACCTCAGAGTATTGCTTTTTAATTTCAAAAAGCACTCTTACTTTGAGGCAACTTACCCACTAACCAACAGTGAAACTGCCTTAAAAATACCTCCAAAACACGATTTCTGGCTGACTGTTCCCAGGATTTCTAACACTCTTTCCAACTTTACAAGTGGCCCACATTAGCAGGAGGAAATTAGGTTTTGCTGATTGCTGACTTGGCCAAGACAGCTTTCCCTGCACTGTGCCTTGATGAATAAGTCAATTAGTCTGGTTGAACTCTGCCTTTTCTGTTTTTCCCTGAATAATTATCCTTCTTCCTCAGTTTGGCTCACAGGCAACGAGTCTCTGCACAGTATCAAGTAATAAAAAGTAGGCTGGGCTGGGGTTGGGAGTCATTAGAGATGAGTTTTCCTCTCGATTCTGCCACTGACTTTCCACACAACCTTGAGCAAATCTCATTACCAATTTGTACCTCGACGTTTTCTCACTAGCCAGTGTAAATAATATGATAAATGACTCTCCAAGGACATTCTCAAGGATGTTTCACCATCAGTTCATTTCTGCAGAGCAGAATGAGGTCCTGGAAAGGCAGCTTTGAAGAGGAATGGTAGATTATTGCATAATTCTACCATATATTGTTGCAAATTAAGAGAAAAAATGCCCACAGAACACCTTTTTAAAAACACCTGTCCCTAATTCTTCAGAAGGGCTCCTTAACCACAGTAATTTCTGAAATACTCTTGTAATTGTCTTCATTACATTATTTCTTAATAACTAATGACTAATCCTCATTCTGATTTGATATAGAATTAACCTGTTCTTTTTTTTTGTTTTTTATTTAGGAAGAGGCAGGAGGAATTAAGAGAGGCTTAATTTTGTTTATTACTTTACTCAAGTTGTCTCCTTCCCTGAAATACTTCAATTTGCTTTGGAAAGAATCAATCCAACCACACATATTTCATCTGACTGCTGTCAGCAGTTTCTTTCTTTGCTGTTTGTCTCTTTCCTTGAAAATAGAAATCTCTGCTCTCACTCAGTGTTTAGGCAGCTCATGAAATACTGCACAGAAGTGGTTCCCTGCCTTGAGTAATTGGACATGTTTATATTCAGCTTTTAAACAGCAAGCTGGCTGAATGCTAATTGTCCTTTACTGTGTATCTATTTTTTAAACAACAAAAAAGCTAAAAATACCTTGATTGAATGTTATTCTAGTGGCTTTTTATGCTTCTACAGCAGGGAAAACTGGGTTATCCAGCCCAACACAAGAAGGCACAAAGGTGACAGATGAGCTGTGCAGCCACCCAGTAACAGCTGAGGACATGAACTGGGAGCTGGGACTTCTTCCCCTCCCTCCAGCCCAGCTGCTGTGCTCACACTTCAAAGCTGGTTGTCGTTATCCTGAGAATGTTTTATTTCACTGGCAAGTTGGGCACTGTCAGTGAGAAAAGCACTGCTGGGTGCGAGGCTCACTCCATCCCCAAATTTAACCACACAGCTCTTTCAGGGCTCCAGAGGGGGGATTGTGCAGGCAGAAAAGGAGTAGTATTTCTGCACTTTCACCCTTAAAGCAGTCCATTTCAAATGGGATTAACTCCTACATGTTCTAAAGCTGGAACTTTTTGGGAAAGCTGTCACAGTGCTGCTCTCATTGGAGGGAATCACCCCGAAGCAGAGACCATATCCAAGGGTTTGTGTAACTCCTTAGGAGCAGCTCAGCAACAGGAGTTGTGAAAGGGACATTAAAAAGCTGAGAGGAAATCAACCCCTGGGTTTGTAACATCTCAAAGTTCTACTTGAGTTTAACACTGGTGTAATTTTATTTACCAGTGATCTCTCTTTCCTTTCAGTGCAGAGACAAAACCCATCCTCAACCTGGCAGCTGCAGAGGGAATGCCAACATTCCACCTTTCCCTGCATGCATCAGCAACTTTAAGACCACTAAGGGAAGGGGGAAAGCTGTTCCAATAAATATCCCAAAGCTCTCACAACAGGAATCCTCCTCAACTGCAGCTTAGAAAATGACACCTCCAAGAGGAAAGTGGGGTGAACTGAGTAGAGGATTTTTTGCTCTTTCGTTAGCATCTATTTAATACCAAATCCTAAAAAAGCAGAATTTTGTCACCTCCCCTCTACACAGTTACGGTATTTGCCAATTTACAGATCAACTCAACATGCCTAAAAGGTGAAAAGAGAACTCACACACTTACCAGAGCTTGTTGTAGGCCTCTAGACATTCAGGTTTGACATTGTGAACTGCAACAACAACAACAGGGACGTGAGACAGGCAGGGACAGAGGGGAGGAACGGTGCTGCTGAGCACAAAGCCATCACTCACACTGGAGTTTGTACAGACTGCTGGTCTCTCTTTTGGCCAGGAGGTTGGAGTGGGCGTCTTTCCTGGGATCGACTTTGCGCACGAAGAGGGATTTTAACCAGCTCTCCTCACGGGCTCTGTGGGCCGAGGAGCCCAGCCCCCTGCAGGGAACAAGGACAGGGCACTGAGCCTCTGGAATTCCCACCAGGCAGGGAAGGCAGCCATGAGTTTAATGCAAATTATAGTATCACAACATACAGTTACATATTGCTAAAACTTCCCACTGAGTCTTTTCCCAGCAAGGCAAAGGGGGCTCATTCCCCAGGGAGATTTATCATTTCACTAGATACAGTTAACCACACATTATCCATGGTTATTCCCTGTGCAATGGATACTTTTGCTGCCTATTTATCCTCTTTTTAGCCCATTGTCTTTGCCCAGGGCTGGGTCTGCCCTCGTGTGAACAGTCAGGAGTGAAAAAGAGGAAAGAAAACCGTGCAGAAGGAAAACTGCATACAGCGTAAAAGGGAAAGGAACTGCCCTGTGTTCCTGTGCAGAAAAATGAAATGTCTTTCAAGAGGAAAAACAGCATGAAAGACTAATTTGGGAAAAAAGATGAGTGGTAGGAAACAACCAGCCAAGAAATATTTCAATTCCAGATTCTGGCAACTGCATCATGTAGGGACACAGATCCAGGCTCTTTGTACAACATCCATGTTTCCCTTGCCTCGAAACACATGAATTTCACTGTCTTTTCTTATCTCATCTTCATTCAGCTTCTCCAAGTACATTTTCCAAATAATACCAGCTCCCTTTACATCAGAGCACACAAACCAAGTGATAACTGTGATTTTTTTTTTAAGTGATGTGTTAAAAGAATTATTCTTCTTTTCCAGATGACCAGGACAGGGAATCTGATGCATTTAACTGATCCTCTACAATGTCTGACAAGCTCAAATGTTTTTGCTTCTTTCTCCTAAGATCACTTCCTTCAATTTGCCTTTTTTTGACAGCCCCATAGTAGCCACTGTGAAGAAAATTAATTCTGTCACAAGCTTCTAGTGAAATTCTAAAGTATCAAATGTGGTATTTATACCACATATATTTACTTGTAAGCTGGAAATTTCAGCCTTTTCCTGCCTCAGATGTCAACTTTTCACCCTTAATTACTGACTTGGAGATGCAGAAGACAGCTGGATCTCCAGCCTAAAGCTTTCTTTCAGGGGAAAAAAAAAAAAAAACAGGGAAAGAAAATCTCAATTTCATTTGAGAAAAATATCCCACTGGACACACCTGTATTACACAAAAGCAGTTTTTTACAACAATCCACCTTTTAGTCTGAAAAGAACATAATGACCTGGTTCTGCCCATGGGAGCAGGATGGAGGAGCAGGAAAGTACTTCACAGCAGAGAAACAACAACTGCAGCTGAGATGACCTTAAGCATGAAGAAATAATTTGTAAATACTGGTGAGTTTATTGAAAATGGTGCCCTCCCTGGCCCTGAGCACACACACAAACATGTGGCTGTGCTGGAAGCCAAGCAGCTATTCCTGAGTGCAGGCATTTGAAGGGCATTCCATGATAAGGCTGCTGCTGGAATGGCCTGGAGCGGAGCTTTCTCCGAGCTCAGAGCACAGGGCTAAACCCCACCTCAGAAATCCAAGTTAAAAAGTTCCCTCAAATTAAACCCTCACTGGGCTCCAGGAGGCAGAACTCAACCCCAGCCCTGCAATACTCAGACCTGTAAACTCTCAGCATCCCCTGCCCTTTATTAAACAAAGTTAGCAAAGCAGTATTTAGAAAACTACTCTTCGAGGATCATTGTTTGCAGCAAACTTTGAAGATGAAAGAGAGAAATAATCATGATTAATTTCCTAATCATCATTTTTGTGAACTTCAGCAGCAGCGGGAATAAGCTGGAGCTACAGGGACAACTCTGAAAAGCAAATTTCTTTGCTATTAGGAGAATCTCATGACTTGAATGTTAAACTGCACCTAAAAGTGGAGGTATGGCTAATTTTCAAAACAGTGACAGGAGTAATACTTTACACAGTTATGGAAAATCTTTTCCCCAGCAGCTGGAAAGCTCCTCATGAGCACTGACTAACAAATCACAACTAAATATTCACCTCACTTACAATAAAGGTAACAGGCTAAGTTTATTAAAGCAGATGTTCACTGCACCCAAACTGAGATGCAAGGGCCTGGTTTTTAATCCATATCCTAAAATACCACTGTCATCCCAGACTCCCACAAACCAAGAAGCCCTGAACTGATCACTGGTTCAATTTTGTGGGCAGTGTGTACCCAAAATTAGCTCTGGAGGAGCAGGGAGCCAATTCATGTCTTTAAACAGCTGTGAGCATCAACTTGTCTTTGGTAGCAAGTTCTCATCCTGCAAATATTAACTGTGAGCTTTGCTTTCTTGCTACAAAGGTTGGGCTGTGAATGCAAAAGGCTAACACTGAATAGCTTGCTTAGATTAGATTAAAAATGTCAGGGAAAATACTTCTTTTCACTTAGCTCCTACTTTAGCACAAAATATAAACTGGGTAGGAGACACCAGGTGAAGTATTTAGATTTTTTAATAACCCATGTCTGCCTGGAAGAGAAAGAAAAACAACTTGTCTATCGTTTGACAGTGTTTGATCTGTGGTCTGAACAAAGTTTATTTGAAACTAAAATAACCCCAAAACATGCACCTCTCAACATACTCCTTGAACAGCTGCTTGCAGGGATGCTTTTAGTCTTGCCTATTCTGAGGCTTGAGGCAGCAGCTTTCCCCGTTTCAAAGAAAGGGAGGAAAAACCGTGTAAATCCATCCCAGCTTGGGAATTCCTGTGTTTCCAGCACCCTGTGCCAGTTTCCTACAGCTGGAAGGTACCCCAGGAGCTGTGTGTGTGTCTGCACCTCGGGCAGCCGTTCACACAGAGATGCAAATCTCTGCACCCCAAAACTTGATGGATGTGCCTCTCTCTGTGCCCTGGCACCAGGACAGGGGTGCGTGCACATCCCAGCTCCCATGGGAAGCACAGATACACCAGCCCTGACTCCCAAGGGGGTTTCTATGTGTGGCTGTGCATGGTGAAGGCAGGAAGATGCCGGGGTGTGCAGTCACGCACCCCGACCCTGAGGAAACATGGATTTTTGGGCTGTGCACCCTGTTGCTTGGAGGAGTTGGGATAGAGAGCTGTTGCACGCCCTGATCCTGGAGGGATAGCGCGGTGCGGAGCATCCAGGTACTTAAATCCCAGGAATACATGTGAGCACGGCGGCTGGGCACCCCGAAAGCCGTGGCTGTGGGGTGCCCTGTTACATGCGGGGGTGTCCATGCAGGGGCGGGGGGTGCGTGCGGGGATGAGGTGTCGCTGCCCCCTGAGCCCGGCGGCCGGTTCGTCCTGGCAGGTCAGCGGCGCGGCCATCCTCCCACCCAGGGGCGGACTCGGACTCGGGAAGGAAGGGGCCGGCCTTGCGGCCCGTGACCTTGAGGGACACCCCGCCGCCTCGCACTCCCCGCCCCAGGCCCGGCCGCTGCCCCGCCAGCGGGGCGCCATTTCCAGCCTGGGAAGGGGACGCTCTGCGCGGCGGGGCGCCGGGTGGCTCGGGCGGCGCCGGCTCCGCGGGCAGCCTCCCCCGGCGGCCCCGTCCCGCCCGCCTCGCCCCCTCAGGGCTCACCTGAGGGCCAGCCCGGCGCCGGGCGGCAGGCGCGGCACGGCGGGCGCTCCCGCCAGGCTCCGCCGCAGCAGCACTCGCGCCGCCATCTTGCTCCCGCCGCCTCCCTCCTGGGCCGGGGGCTGCGGCCACGCCCCCTGGCGGGCAGCGCCGCCTGCGCATGCGCGGCTGAGGCGGCCCCGGGACCCCTTCAGGGCCCCTCAGCTGAGGGGAGACCCCCGGCCCCGGCTTTGGGGGACCAAGCCAGGTTTAGGGGGGACTCAGACCGCTTTGGGGACCGCTACTCAGACAAAGGGGGGCCCCAGCCCCGGTTTTGGGGACCCAGCTGCATTTGGGGGGACCCCAGCCATAGTTTTGGGGAGGGACACACTTGGATTTAGGGGGATCCCCCCAAGCCCCGGTTTTGAGGCCCCCAGTTTGGAGGCCTCTGGTCAGATTTAGGGGAATCCCAGCCCCAGTTTTGGGGATCCCAGCCCTGGGTTCTGGGGGACACAGTTGGATTTAGGGGACCCCCCAGCCCTGGTTTGTTGTTCTCTGAGTACATTTTTCACTCGCTGGCAGCTGAAGGGTTTTCCTCACACCGCTCCGCTATACTCAGAGGTATTTTGGCTGAGGAGGAGGTGTGTGCTGGCATTGAATCCTTAAATAACTTCAAATTAAGGATAAAGTGATAATTAGGGTAATAATTAAAGGGTAGTTCTAAAAGCAACAAGCCAATAAACACAGAAAGCAGTCAATGACTAATCCTTATCATTTCACATAACACCTATAATGATTCTATCTTGGCCCTATAAACTTTCCCTTCCCATTTTAGGATTTTTCTATCAGCACTCTCTGAGACTAATCCTGAAGATAACACATATGATGTGCTTTAACATCACAAAAGTACAATCTACAATTGCCATCACTCTATTAAAGAGCACAGTCTGATGTGTAATTTGTTTTTAGTCACATTTCGATCTGACAGCATGGCAAATTCTTCAGCAACCCTCCCAGAGCCTACACTGGAAAAATGATAACCTTCTGTGATGACTCAATCTTAGAGGAAAAAAAATATGGCATTTTCACTGCTACTCAAAGGAAATCACAAGAAATACAAGAAAATATTTACTTTCCTAATTAGATGTAGACGCAACCTATTAAGCAAACAGGAAACCTTTTCTATTTCTTACATTTATCTAGTTATTAGACCACTCATATCCCATATATTGAGGGTCAAGTTCTGCTTGGATACAACTTCAGTGCATTTCCTACAGCCCAGGGCCGAATTCTACCCCATACCCAAATTCTCCCAATCTTTGCTTGGATGAAGTTTTACGTTTTACATTCACCTGGGGAGGAGTCTGAGCTCAGGTTTTTCCTTCCCTTTGCTTTGATCTGAGGAATTTATATAAACATAAACCCCTGCCACAAACAAGAAAAACCCTACAGCCACATACTTAAGGCACTTCCTCAAACGCAGAGCCCATGCCCACATTATTTTATACACAGTGAAGGCTTCTTGACACCCCACGTGAACACTGGCATTCAAAGAGCAGCGTTTTTTGCTTTGAAGCACTGAAGGAATTTTAAGTTTCTCATTCCTGCTGTCCCAAATAATTTGCTGAGTTCAGTCAGGCTTTTTAGGCAGCCAGAACTGATTTTGTGCAGGAAGTTAAAGGGCAAATGATCTTTAATACTCTGACAACAGCAGAGAACACAACTGGAAGCTACCAGTGCAAGGCAGCTCAAGTTGCTTAAAGGAAGGTATTTTAGGTCTGATACACCTTGTTTTGCTTCTGATCTTAAAGCCCAACAGACACTTTGGAAAGGATTTCTCACAGCTCTCATATCCTACTCCCCCCTCCCACACTGCTAAATTTTGAGGCAGATGCCCTTTTAGATCTAAAGTCAGGAACATGAGGCTGCTGCAACAGCTGCAGGCTCTCAGCTTGCTTTATGTCCTGGAAGAGAGGACATGAGATCCCCAGAGCTGGACCAGGATAAAGTCATCTTTCATCATTAGCTGCTCTGAACTTTAGCTCCACATTAAAGCATGCAGCAAAGCAGCACCTCCATCTCCCCAAAATGTGTTATTTTAATTAGCTTTTCTGATGAGACTAAATCTAATCACCTTTGCTTTTACTTTTTGGCTTTGTACGCTCATCAGCTCCCCTGTGCTGCTGGCAGCTCAAAGAGATTCAGCTCTCCCAGAATTAAATCCTGCCTTTGGACAGGTTACAAAGCCAACCACACTAAGCTGCCCAAAGCTTTGATTCTCACCTTTCTGTCACTATAAAGGCAAAGGGCTGTGTTTTGTTAGAGAGTTTGGAAGTCAGGAGGTTCCTGCAAGAGGAAATAAGGACACAAGCATGCAGCTGCTTTTAAAATTCTACACTTCCTTTCAAAAGCTTTAATAGCATCATCTCCAGTAACCCTACAAACCACAAAGGACTGCCTGAAATACAGAACAACCAAATAATGTAATGACCCTCCCACCAAAATTAAACATCACACAGTTGTAGTCTTGTCTTAACACAGAGGAGTCATTCCAGGAGGGCAGCTGGCTTTGGGAACTGTCACTGGGCCAAAACTACAGGCAACAAAATGAAGTGGCAACACTAAACTTGCATTTTTCTCTGTGTTTTCATTCAAAGCTCCAGGTGCCCATCACTCTGCAACATCTCTTTGCATAAGCAACTACATTTACTATTTATTTTGACTACAGATTTCACTGAAACATTTAACATGTCACAGCAGGGCCTCAAACATCCCTGGCAGAGAGAGACAAAAGCTGGAAGCCCTCTGCTTAAAGTATTTCCCCTGCTATTTGTCTGTTGAACAAACTTTAAGTTCCTGAAGTTTCTCACTTAGATAGGTAGTATCTGCCTCTGTCAGATTTTCCGAATCTGACAGGTTTTCCAGGAATCTGGTTCCTGCACAGGGCTTTCCTGTGATTGGATCTATGACATTGCCAACCTTGAACACAATTTCAGCCAGTTCGTGTTTCACGTGTTTGCTCCTTCGCTCGGGCAGAGCTTTCAGAAGAACAATGTCTCCAACAACACACTGCTGCAGTGGGTCATGGGCAAAATAGGTTTTTCTTTTGTTAAAGAACTGTAAAAGGAACAAAAAGAAAAAAAAAAAAAAAAGAGAAACCTTGGCATTATATTTCAATGGGTAAATATATAGCTAGTATCAAATAAATAAATAAATTTCACTAAGTCAAGTCTTATGTATCTTTTAAAGTGAGATTCAGTTGGGATCATGAAGAGAAATGCAACTGTGCACTCTACAGGCTCTCCACAGAAAGCACAGCACTGCCCTTCTCAATCTCTTGTCAGGATAGTTTTGCCAACTGAGCCCACAGGAAAGGAGATGGGGAAGAAAAAGCTCTGAAATCTGTATTTTGAAGTTTTTTATGTGAGGGTTTTCTTGCTGAAATAATTTTCTTTCATAGAAAAAGTCAGTATTTTTTTTTTCTTGTTGGAACAGCAGAATTCAGAATCCTTTAAGAAATATATTAGGTTAAGAAATAAATAAAGATTCTTCTACCGGATAAAATATTGAAAGGGGCTCCACATCCTGACTCTATCCTTAACCTTCTGGTCACCAAAGGCAACTTATTCTACCTCCATGTACCACTGTTTCCCTATTTAAAATGGAGAAAATACAATTTTTAACCTTCCCGTTTGAAGTGCATTGACAAGGAATAAATCCAAGATCACAGTAACATTACAATTATGCATACAGAAAAAAACAGCTATAAAATTTGTCATACAAGTGGCTTATACACATTCAAGGCTCCAAAGCATGCTCCACATCAACATGAAAAGTTAAATCTAAGCGTGAAACAACAAAAGCTTACCTTCTCAAAAAGATCAAATGAAGTGCATTAACAAGGCACTTCAAAGAAATACATTTAGTAGGTAATTTGTAAGTCCTCACCACTCACTGCTTTTCATCCTTTGCAGTCATCCCCACAGCTAAAACCTTAAGTTCCTTAAGGAGTTTGACTTGTAAGGACTCATCAAAACTTCTAAGAGTCGAATGAGCAGAACATTTCTCCACACAATACAAAACCCACCATGCAAGACAAGTTGTTAACTGGTGTTACCTTTAGCAAGTAGGGATCCAGCACAAGCCTTGTCACTCTCACTTTGGCAGTTTTCTGCATTTTGGTCCCAATTACTTTCCCTACTATCCATTTTGCATGGACAGCTCCACGTGGGACAGACATTGTTTAGTTATGGTCATGCAGTGCCTGGCAGCAAGAAAAGCAGATGTGTTATTGTAACAGAGCAAAAAAATATAAGGGCTTTCTGATCAATACCAAAGTTTTCCTTATTTTAGACTAAGAGCTGCATTAGGTCATTTTGTTGGAAAAATGGGGAAGAACAGTTCAAAACTCCATTTACTGCACTACCTCAGCCTTGTTTGACAATACAGAAGGGATGTCACCATGTCCTTGCTATCAGTAAAAGTTACCTCAGGACAGCAGTAAAACCGGACACAACAGCATGAGGATGAGATTTATCCCACAAAACTCCTTTGAATCACCCCAACTGCCACAAACACAATAGAGAAAAGTGTAGCTATGGAAATTACTCATTTAACTCACGCTCCAGCAGCTGTTTTGGCTGGAAACCTGTTCATCAGGTCTGTGTATGACCAGAGTGCTCCCAAACAAGGGAGCAGCCTGCAGCTTTTGTTCAAAGTCATTTGCTTCTGTGCCTCTCATTATCAGCTGAGCTGATGAAACCTAAAAAAAGGTAGTGAGCTTCTCAAGCCATAAATGACACATCAAAGAGCTGTCTGATCTATAGTACATCTATTTGCTTTTGAGTCCTTCCCTGCAAGTAATTATATCCCATCACCTTATTTGGTTTAATTAGGGACAGCTTTCTGCACCACTCTTTCAAGAGTCAGGGGCAAAATCAATAGAAAACTTGAATCAATATTAAGACTGATAAGAGATTAACGACCATTTTCTCTCCCACTCTGATATATTGTTAAGCACTACCAACACCTGTGAATTCTCCATCTACCCAATTTGTTAGACTTGCTTTGATGTTGCAACACATCAAAAGAAGAGTTTAGAGATACAGGGACACAGCCATAGGATGAAACGCTCAGCAAATACTCAGGGGCTGTTTTTCCCACCCCTGACTCAGCTGTGGGCGCTCAGGGCTGGAAGAGGTCAGTGTGGGGAAATCTCCTGTACCCCAGGGCTAAACACCCCACACAGACAGGCGTGTGCAGCACGGGCAACACCCACCGAGCACCAGCGGCTACTGGCAGACACGGATAAAAAAGAAAATTAAAGCAGAGAGGGAGCCCTCAGCCCCCCCCCCCCTACCGCAGCTCCCCACAGCGCTCCACGTCAGGCCCTACCCCGGAGCCTCCGCGCCAGCAGGGCCGCGCAGGCGCCGGGGTTCAGCCGGGCGCTTCATGCAGCACCCAGGGCGCAGCCCCAGCACGGGGGAAACCCCTCACGGCCAAGCCCCCAGCCCCAAGGAGCCCCAGTCCCTCTCACCGCCGCTGCCGCCACCGCGCCTCGGGGGCCTTAAAGGGACGGGCCCGGAACAGGCGGCGCCGAGCACGGAAGCGCCGCGCGCGGGAAGGGGCGGGGCCGGGGGCGGGGCCGGGGGGGCGGGGCTTCCCGGGGTATTTAAAGGCGCAGGCGGCGGCCGCCCCCTCAGAGGCAGCGCGGGTAAAATGGGTGTGGTTGGGGTAAAGCATCCTTGAAGTAGGAAGAGCACTCTAAGATCTCCTTAAAGATCTTTTAAGGATGGCGAAGGGCCTGTAGGGGAAATCTTAAGATGAGTGGCTGAAGTAACTTGATTTGTTCAGCCTGGAGGAGACTGAGGGTCTGCAACATCCTCATGAGGGAAAGAGGAGGGGCAGGTACCGATCTCTTCTGTCTTGTGTGTGACAAGGCTCGAGGAAATAGCTGGAGCTGAGCCACGGGAGGTTTATATTGGATATAAGGAAATCAGGAAAAATTTTTTCACCCAAAGCAGTTAAGTGCTGGAATAGGCTCTTTGGGGCAGTGGTCATAACACCAAACCTGGCAGAGCTCAAGTACTCAGGCACATGGTGGGATTCTTGGAGTGTTGTGTGCGCTGTCAGGAGTTGGACTCTATAATCCTGAGGGGGTCTCTTTCCACTCAGACTATTCTGTGATTCTTGGAATGTTAAGTCCAGCTGTGCACCCGGCACTGCCACTGCGACCCCTCAGCCACATCACCCAGCACCAGACCCAGATGCTCTTGAACACCTCCGGGGTGGTGACCCCACCATCTCCCTGGCCAACTTACTCCTGTGCCTGACCACCCAAACAGTGAAAACATTTTTTCTTCTATCTAATCTGAATCTCCCATCTCAGTTTAAGGCTATTTTTTTCTTGTCCTCTCCCTACAGGCACAGCAGAAAAGACTTCCTCTTGTCCTCTCACCACAGCCTGCTTTCAGGTAATTGTGGGGAGTGATGAGGTTCCTCTCTGAGCCTCCTCTTCTGAACAAATGCAGGGTGTAAGTGCTGAATTACGTGGAATTTTGGAGGTGACTCTCAGTGCAGCCTCTTCGTGTGGCACTGAGGTTTCTGCACAGCAACAAGTGTTGTGCTCTTCCCCCTGCTGTTAAGTGATGGATGTGAAACAACTCTTGAAGGTTTTCTGTGTAAATCTGGAATAGTTAGAGGAGATATGGAGTGAGAGCTGGCCTGTTGTCCTTGCTCTCCATAACCTGGCAGATACTCAGTTTCTGTAAATCTGTCTATAAAATGGAGGTTTAGCAAAAAACTCCCAGACCACTTACAAACTAAATATTGGCAAAATTATTTGGCTTTGAGGTAAGGTGCTCCTGGTTTTTCCCCGTGACTGGAGACTGAGGCCATCCTTTTTTTTTTTTTTTTATTTAAATGTGCTCACTTAATCACTTTCTGCTGGTATTTTGGCTGCTGCCCATTTTTGAGGCTTGTTCTCTCTTTGGTGTCAGTGTCTCATCATCTCTCACCACAGGAAGAGGACAGGTAGGGAATCATATTTAATTAACAGCACAACTCTGGGCAGTTTCCCTTCTTCAGGTGGCTGATATGTGGAGAACAGGAGACACTGTTGAAATAGTTTGATCAGATACACATCCAAGGAGTTATTTGGAAGTTCATTATCAATCCTTACGAATATCCAAGCCAAAACTCGTGGACTTCTCTTATTTTAGTGCCTGGTTACGTGAGTTACAGAGCAGAGAAGTTGGGAGGAGCCCTGGTGCAGGCAGGAAATGGTTAAGAGCCGTTCCTATCACCTGGGAAAGCAATCCTTTGATTTTTCAGAGGGCGCTAACATGCTGCAGTTCATAGAAACAAAGGGAAGGGGGATCAAGTAGAAAAGTTGTTCTTGGATTTTATTCTCAGTGGCAGAACTTGTGAGGGCTGGATATTGATGTCTGTGGGGAAAATACGGAGTTTTTGGATGAAAAGGGATTTTTTATTTTTCTTCTTATCGTCATTCAAAAAAAGGATCTGTGAGGTAAGTCTTGATTCCAACTGGTGACTTTAGATAACTTCTTTTTAGAGTGAGGGGTAGAGAAAATCCTTTATCTTGCTGACCCATTTTAAAACAGTGAATTCTTTGCTTAAATTGTTCCTCGGGCAGGGAGCACAGACAGGAGTGTGAGTCAACAACTGTTCAAAGCCCACGACGCTCGCCTGTGTCGTCTGCATTCAAATTGCTTGCATTAATTCCTGAGCTGGAGTATGGAAATTCAGGAACTGGGAGAAACATAATGAGTCAGGGGAATTTGCCACTCCGAGTTGCAGTAAATATTTCAGCGATGACAGTCTTTCATATTGTGGTAGTGTCTATGTTAATGTGCTTTTGCAGTGGATGCTCCAAGCATCTTCTGTTGGTGGCTCTTAAAAGTAATTCCCAAGCCTTGTCTCTTGAATCCTCACTGCTCTCCCAAAGGTTTTCTATTTCCAGCTCCTGTCAAGACTTTGCTGCTGTGGGGCAGATTCATTTTGGGGGTGTTAGAGAGGGGTCTCAATTGCTGTTAGTTCTTTGCCTGTCTGCACCTGAGTTCTCAGCTTAAGAAGTGCTGCTGGTTTCTGTGTGAGTGTGAAAACAGATGATTTTTCACCCCAGTGTGGCTGCCCCAAGTGTGATGGATGGTGACAGCTCCCACCCAGGTGTCACTGAGAGCCAGTGCCGCGTGAAGGGAAGTTTTTATACCCTGCAAAACCCCATCCATCCACCTTGGAAATGCTAAGCTGGGAATAAATTGCACCCTCACTCTTGGGCAGCTTGTTCCTGGAGATATTTGTCTACAAGGTGCTGAATTCTGGTGGATTTACTGAGCTTTGTGTGCGTGCGGTGATGCTGCTTTCACATTTTTCTCTCTGGTTGCCGGTGGATGCTGTGAGTGAGTGGGATCTGATGTGTGGCGTACTCCCCGCGTGGATCAAAGGGCAGAGCTGTGCTGTAACACGCTGCCCACCCGCTGCTGTGACACAGATAAGCATCGCTGCTGCCAGAGTCACCTGGCCAGTTCTTCCTGCTCTTCCCCGTTCCCGGTTTCTACTGCACCCCCACGCTTTGCTCCTGGTTTCTCGTTGTCCACGAGGGAGAACACTCTAATCCAGAGCTGCTGGATGTCCCTCCTTTCATCCTGGGTGTGAAAAGAGAGTTGGGGCTGTTTTGTTCCTTCACATTTTATTCCCCATCGCTGCCTTTCTGTTCCCCTCACCACACCAAGCTTTTATCATCTCCCTGCGCTTGTTCCCAGCTCCTGAACTCTCTGTTCCCAGGTTCTGGCTGGGCAGGAATCTTTGATCACCGTGCCCTCTTTTGCATTCATGAGTTCTTTGGTAGGGTTCACATTCTGCTGCTTCTGGATCCCTGCAGGAATAAATCACTGGAGCTGGGTGTCAGGAACTCTGCCTTGGAGCACTTGATTCCCAGTTAAACGCTGTTGTTAGCAGGGATTGCTTTTGCATTTATACAAGAGATGGCAAACCCAGATTGGTTTTTTTTTTTTCAGCAAGATTTCTCTTATTTGAAAGAGTTCTTTTTCTAAAATCTCATCTGCTAAGTGCTTTTGCTTCTGTTGTTGGGATCTGACATTCATTTCAGCTATTCAGTGTGAAAACCCTTTCCAATTTCTTTACCAGTGCTATTGATTAAAATGCAGTTTACTTTTCTGGGGAAAATTTGATATTCAAAAATGTCTTTTCACTGTGAGTCAGAATGTGCTTTTCCATGGAATAAAAGTTCTGGAAAGAACAAAAAAAATATGCTATTGGAAATGTTGAACAAATTATATTGTCATTTCAACCTGGTTATATAAGAAAAAAGAAATAACTTCAAAGTCCAAATGAAAAGCTCTGGCATTTTTCTCATATTTTGAGATAATTAGTACATTTTTCTCTAGCTGCTCAATTTTATCTGTTCAGAATTTTCCATATGAAACTCTGAGAATGTTCTGTACTGGCCCTAACTCCAAGTTCCTGTTTAACTCAATTGGCTGTTTCAGGTTACATATTAAAAATGAATGATGAAGTTTTTTTTCTCCTTAGTTTTCAGCCATTGATGTTTCTTCTAGAAACGAATAAAACTATTTCCAGGATTGTATAGAAACCTGTAGTTCTCAGGCTATAAATGGTGTGTCTAATGGTACAATTATTTACAGTTGGGAAGAAAGCCAGGTGGAGAAGAGCTTTGGAATGCAACAGGTTAAAATTTAATTTTGCAGCTTGCAGACTAGAGATCAAAAAATGTCTGGGGTAATCACTGCTGGCTTGGATGCCCTCACATGATGCTCTCCCTGTCAGTATTGCTGTGGTCATTTTGGGGGTTTTCAATATTCCCTTTTTCATTAATTGAAAACACTTTGCTGTGCTAAGCAGAAAGGACCTGAGCTCTGCTCAGTTGGGTGCACTGAGCTGCCTAAATTTGAGAGGAAAGTTTGTGACAGATCTGGTTTTCACTCCTTTAAAAAATAATCCCTGAGGAGAAAGGGGTGCCCTGGGGGTGATGGGATTTGGGCTCTGGATATGCTGTTCCTTGGATTTCACTGGTTTTTGGTGGTGTGGCCTCTCCTGGGCTGGTGGTGGGCACTGGCAGAAGGGACCAGCTTGGGAGGAGTCCTTTGAGGGTTTAGGCCCCTCCAGTCTCGAGGATATGCAGTCACATTGTTTTGTGGGGAAGTTCAGAAAGAGAAATGCCACCCTGTGCTTTTCCAGCACCAGAACATCCTGATTATTCTTGAATTTCCCTCAGTCTGCATCCTGCCTGCAGCTTAATTAAGCCCACTATTCCTTGTCACGAAGAGCAGCCATTACAATGTGTCACCACTCGGCCTTTCTCTGTCCTAACCAGTGCTTTCATCTTACCACAGATGATTTTCTAGCCCTTGGACCTCTCCTTTTGACTCTCTCCAGTTGCCTTCCCAGCTCCAGAAGTGGTGCCCCAAACCCAAAAAACACTTCAGCAGAAGATTCACCAGAGCCAACTGGAGGGAGAGGCCTCCCCAACTGGTCCCAGTGGTATCAGAAGGATGAATTTCCTCCTGAGCTTGTTTTCCCTACTCTGAGTTGCCTCAATGACTTGTTCTCAACTGTGCCTCTGATATCCCTATGATTTGGTAACTATTTTATCTCTTCCCTGCCTCAGCTTCCCTATAATCTGAAAAGAAAAACTTCCCTATCTGTTTCACCTCCTATTTAACTGCTCAGAATCTGTGGGTGGGGGGCACAAACAAAGTAAGTGGAAAATCAATACATTCCCAAGCCAATTTAGAACTCAGCAGAAGCAAAAAAAGGGAGCAAGATACTTTATAAAATCCTGGAAGGTGCAGGCAAATGGAAATTTTCAGTTTAAACTCGAGCTTTACTTTGGAATTCCTCAAGGACAGATTGGAATTCTGCCACACTGTAAATAGTCTTAGGTTGTAGGAAACCAGGAATGCCTCAGCTCTTGCCCTGTATAGTTCACAGTTACTCACTGCATTATACAAGTTTGACCTGTTAATTTTATAAAGTAAAAAGAAGCAAAAACCTTTACAGGCTGATTTCCTGTGCTCAGAAAGAAATGCCTGAGAACTGCCTGGAGCAGATCCACACCATCATTTAACCCCAGCTTTCAATATTTGCTTTCCACAAAGCCCTTGTGGAAGCAGCATCTCCTCAATTTTGTGGATGGTGTGCAGGTGATTACATTTAGAAGAGAAGATTTCTGAAGGAATTTTCTGTTGGCTTCTGCAAAATTAAACTCATTTCAGAAAAACTTCACTGGGAAAATTTCTGTTCTAAATAACTTTTGTCATCGTGAATGAGTAGCACAAGAGAATGTGGTAAATTCAGCTTAATTTCACTGCATATATTCCTTGGCTTTTGTATAATTTCAGGGAGTTAAGATCTCATGTTATAAAGAAATCCAATAGTTCAGTTGCTGAAGGAGCCATAACTGGTGGAAAAGGATTGTGTTGGATTTGACATCATAAAATTTAGCTGCACTTTCTGCTGTTCTACTGTGTGGAGATGCTGCAGAGACCCTTGAGAAAGAGAATTTTGTTTGTGATAGCCAAAACCTGAGAAAAGACAGCAATAACATTTTCTGACCAACTTATTTTAAGAAGCAAGCTCATTTTCAAGGTTTTTCTTTCAACGTCCTTATTGTCTTAGACACAAAAAATGCATCTCTAAAGGTGACTTTATTCTGCATGTTTGGACTCATCCTACTTTGGAATCTAACCAAGAAAATGCTGCCGAATTTCCATCCCTCAATGTGTGATTTCAGGTGTGGCTGCTCTCATCAACTGAAAAATATGTCCATCCGAGGCCTGAAGAAGAAACAACCAAAGACTTTTAAAGTTAAAATTATAACAGTGGATGCTGAGATGGAGTTCAGCTGTGAGGTGAGAGTGTCAGCAAATTCTGGGGACTTGGGGACTGACCTTTGTATTAGCAAGAAATTAGGAAAAATCAGGTTATCAGCTCGTGGAGAGTCTTCAAACTGATCTGTTATTTTTATAAAGAATGAATTATTTCATCTCAGGTGCATTCTTAGCTCTGTTCAGAATTTAAAGCTGTTTGCATGAAATCTATTTGGCTGGCATAGCTAAATTAACACTAAACCTGCTTTCTTCATAAGCATTCCAATTGTTTGTAAGCATTCCTACTTCTCCATGAAATTCTTTTTTTTGGAACTGCCACAACTCTTTAAGACACTTCCAGATTGGATAAACTGGTCAGAGCTGGTGCTAAAATGTTGCTTTTAAAATAATTTATAAACTGGTACTTTTGTTGATCTGGGACATTCTGTTTAAATTTGCCATTTATAAACTCCAGTTCTTTAACTGCAATGTGTGTTAGGATCTCTGGGCAGAAGAGAAAAAAAGGATTGATGAAAAAGCTGACAGTTCTTCCATTAATTATGGCTATCTGATAAAATGATTAGGGAAATCATGGCTGGAGAAAAATAAATGATCAATTGCTAAATAAATTGAGCTGCACAATTGAAGGGACAGAACTGTCCCTGATTAATTAATTCCTAATCATCCAGCAAAAGCACAGCAAGACACAGTTATTCTGAGGAGTTAGAAAACTCAGTTCCAATGGGACTGGCAATTTTAGTGAGACATTTAATGTCATTTATTAGGTCCTGCAGAAACAGAATAGATTAGTCTTGTGTGACTTACTGCTCTGGAGTGCTTGCAGGCAGAGTTGTGAAAATAAAGGATTTGGAAAATTCGATTTGGAGGTCAGAGTCCTTGTTAACAAATCATGTGTTCCTTCCTTTGCTACCTCTCCTTTCTCCCCAGACACTGCTCTTTTGCTGGGATGATTTCCAGCTTTCCACTCAAATACCGCCTAAAAGTTCACTTTATTTTTGGGTTTTTTGCCATTCAGTTTTTAGTTTTAGCAATTAGATAAAATCATCGTTCTAAAATGTGGTCAAATAGAAGAAAGAGATGAGCAGCCTCTTTGGTGAAAAAAAGCATCAGATGTGTGTGAATTTGGGACCTTTAATCAAAGTTTGCTCTCTCTGGCTGCTGAGTTGAAATGACAACATGTAAGAAGACTCATTTAAATCAGAGTAGGATAAAGGCTTGGCCTGGTGCCACAGAAATACCTGAGGGGTGTGAAAGGTGGATCTGCTCTCATTGTTCAGCATTCCTACCCCGTGTCCTGATTTGATTTCCCAAGGCTTTCCTCTCAGTCTCTCCAATTTGTATAAACTATTGAGTCAGAGTTTTGGACAAATATTAATAAAGACTTATTATAAAGCCACATCCCAGGAAATCAATAGTACAATCCTCATTCCCAGTGCTCCTCAATTGCTTGGTGATTAAATGACTCCAGCTGCTCTCTGGATGTGTCTGGAGAAGGAGAGGAGGTGGAACACAGCAACTCTTAGACTATTTCATTAAAAACCTAAAAGTGAAACAAGATTTCATAGGAGAAAGGGCTAAAATGGAGCAAATTCATTTAGGATAGCCATGTTTTTCTTGATTTTTCTCTCTTTTAGATGAAGTGGAAGGGAAAGGATTTGTTTGACCTGGTGTGCCGAGCCCTTGGTTTAAGGGAGACTTGGTTCTTTGGCTTGCAGTACACGATTAAAGGAATGTGCACCTGGTTAAAGATGGACAAAAAGGTACAGGGAACAAAATGTGTGGCAATTATTTACTTCTATTGTGTGGCAATTATTTATTTCTGTAAGTATTGACTTTCTGGAGCACAGGAGCTAAAGGGGTGTGTTCCATGACAACTCAGAATTTTACATGATAGCTTTTTTTTAAGGCTAAAATTGGATTCTTTGCTCTGATTGCTTCTATCCCATTTGACCTGGAACATCCCACACTAATCACCACTAATTGCTTATAGATTAAAGCTCAGAATTATCCTTCCCTCTAAAATATGGGAAGGCTGCTTTAAGGGGATTATTTGCTGCTTTCTGCTTTTCCTCGGGAATATTATCTTGAGACACTCATGTATCCTTTTTGCTGCTGATTTTATCTCTAAACAGGTTTTAGATCAAGAAATCCCCAAAGAAGATCCCATTAGCTTTCATTTTTTGGCTAAATTCTATCCAGAGAAGGTAGAAGAGGAACTTTTACAGGAAATTACCCAGCATTTATTCTTCCTTCAGGTCAGGAACAGTTTTTAACCATGAATTCCTTCTGTATTTCCCCCAGTCCTTTTGCATTGTCTTTGATCTTGTTGGCAGCTCAGGATAATTTTGCTTGCTTCAGCTTATCAAGAACTTTACAGATATTACTTTTATGAAATACAAACATCTCTCCTGCCTGCTGTGGGTTTGTGTCCAGGTAAGCTGGAATGTTCCATCTTCTGCAGGTTTTTGTGACAACACCCAGCAGTTTGGCTGATGATTCCAAATCTGGATATTCCAGACTTGTTTTGCTCCTTAATGTGTGTTAAAAAAAAATAAAAATTTCATGCAAAGCTGGAACTGTTGGAAGAACTGTGAGGCTTTTGGGGAGATCTTGTGCTGGAGGGCAAAACCTCTAGAAAACAAGGACTCCCTAAACCTTCATTTTGGATTGTAGGGGTAAAAGATCCTGGAATTTGACAGGCATTCTGAAATCCAGGTTTGTTCACCTGGCAAGGTTTAAAAGGAGCAGAGCAGCAAACACCATTTGAGCTCCATCAAAAAGTGGATGAAGGAGCAAATTCTTAGAGCCTTATCAAAAAAAAAAAGATGGATCAAGCAGGAAAAGCCCCATAGCTGCAGCAAAGGATACAAGCACTGAATTTGGGATGGTCACTTCCAATGTCTGGGACATCCAGCTTCTCTGCTGAGTTGTTGTGGAGTCCCTCTGAAAGTTTCAGCCTCTGGAGTGTTGCTTTATTCCAGCAGGATGTGTCTGTGCAGGTAGCTGGGGTGTATGAGAGAAATTCAGTCTGCAGCTGGAAATGAACCCAGTAAATTCCCCTGTGCTCTGAGGAGGGTGTGCTAATGAAATAATGGGGAAATGGTTAAGAAACCCACCAGAACTTCATCCAGAACCTTTAACCACTTTGGCAGTTTATTTCTTCAGCTAATTTTGGAAAGGAATGAGAGCAGCAGAACTCTTTTCCTACTCTTTTAATCCTGATTTTTCCACTTCTTTTTCTTTTCTGCTTGAACCTGCCTTAACTAGCAGACAGGCAATTAGCAAATACTTCTCATTCCAACGTAGGAAAACAAGGCTGAAACAAATTGGAACTTGCAAAGTTTCCCGACTGTTAAGAACTTCAGCTCACACCTGGATGCTAATAGGAAAAACATGTACAGACATCTGGATGCCTGAAGATTTCAGCTCTCCTGACTCTTCAGAACTTTGCAAATTAATGTGGCATAACAGCTTTTTCCAAAATGCCTGAATAAATGTCAATTACTAAAGCTAAATATTGTCTGCTGAAAGATGAGGTCATTTATTGCTTCTTCATGAAGTTTAACAAAAAGTCCTTGTAAAAACTGATTAGGAAAAAAACCCCAAAACAGCCCAGACACTTAAAGGGGATTTATCCACATTGTTCTGAATTCTGGAGCATGATTTACACCGTGGAGAATGAAAGCTGGAGCTTTCCAAATTGGAAGAAAAATCTTTTCATTCTTTCCATTTTAACAGCCTAGAAAGAATGTTCCCTGCGCTGGAACTCAGGTTCAGAGATTGTGCTCACCAGGGACTAAATTTAAAAGAAAAAACTTTCTTGGTGGTTCATTTCAGTTCCCAGCACCTGCAGAGGTGTGTTTGTAAACAGAACTTGTGCTTGCTCAAGTCATTTTTTCTCTTTGGAAATGTTTAAGACTGTGAGCTATGCAAAATGTTGTTGTCTTGTGTTTGTTCCTGGGCTAAATCCACCTGAGAGGAGGATTTGGGAAGATTGATTTCCCCTTCCCTCTTTAGGTTTTCAAACAGAAATTGCACAACTGATTTAAAATCATACAACACATTCCAAACCATTACACCTCTGGTCTTGGTAGCACCACAGGTTATTAAAATGAGACGAATGTTGAAAGACTCTTTCCCATTGTGTGATTGTGCTTAGACCATTGCAACTGAAGAAATTAAGTGCTCTATTATTCAGCTTCTCTTTTGGGGCTCTCCTTTATTCTCTCATTTTGGAAAGCTGGAGAACACCTCTTAGGGTTTTTAATATGGCAGCACCAAGCAGCTGCACAACCCTGAGTGTGCTCTGGTTGAGCCTGACCTCCAGAGCTCCCTTCCAACCTAAAATTTGATGTCTGATGTGATACACAGCAGGCAGAAAAAAAGGAGGATTGTTAAAAGAAATGAAGCGCAGACAATAAAACTGATGTTTTATAAGATATTCTTTCATAGGGCTCCTTATGTAACTGTGTGGAGAGAGCTGACTGGCATTTTTGGTCTCATTAAATGCAATGCTAACTAAAGGCTTCCTGTGTTCCTGAATGCCAATTTCTTGTTGCTGTTATTAACTCATAAAGGTGATATTTGGTGCCAAGTTATAGTCTGGGCATGTCTGCTTTCATTTCAAGCCTGACAGAAATCCTGACTTTGAGCTTCTTTCACTTGCTCCCTTTTTCTGTTGGTTTAGGTTAAGAAACAAATCCTGGATGAGGAGATCTATTGCTCACCAGAAGCTACAGTTTTACTGGCTTCTTATGCTGTTCAGGCCAAGGTTTGTGCATAGAAAATCTCTTTTTTCATTGACTTTTTTCTGGTTTAACCAACACATCTACCTGGTGGTGTGTAAACACAGCAGGGTTAAAATTTGCTGTTAAAGAAGTTGATCATCCTGGGATGTAAAGGCACAGCTAGAAAAAGAAGCATCAAATGCTACTACAAGGATTTTTTTTCTATACTGTGCTTCTGCAATTTAGGGGATTTATTTGGGCCTAACATTTTAGTATAATCTTTGTCCAGGCTAGAATGATTTCGTGTTGTCTTAAAAAATGATCGTGGATGCAGGAGGTGCTCAAAACAGAGCTCAGAATGGGAGGACACTAAGTTTTTTAGTGTCTCTTAGAGCTCTGTTCCCTTCTTGCCACCAAGAGCCCAACTTACACAATGGCAGGAGGTGAACACAACTTCTCAACAGCTGACGTTCCTCTAGTCCAGAGGGTGAATTCCTGGGAGATTCCTTCAGTTTCCAGGTTAGGATTGAAGTCTAAGTGACTCAGTGGCTGTGTTGGAGCCACCTGCATGGCACAAGGGCTGGAAGTTCCTTCCAAAACAAAACCAAAATAAAATCTGCCTCAAGTTTTCGCGTCAAAATTTGCAAGGAACAACTCCCTCAGCATTCTGCCTCTAACAAACTGATATAACTTTTCTTTTTTGGGACAGTATGGTGACTATGACCCAAATTTCCACGAGCCAGGCTTTCTAGCCCATGACGAGCTGTTACCCAAAAGGGTGAGTCTTAATTTTATACAAATCCAAATCTCTGAATCTGCTCTTTGCAGTGCAGAATCTTTGAATCTCCCCTTTGCAGTGCAGATATTGCTGGGGATTAACCAGAGCATTAAAAACTCTGCAAAATGACCAAGATGTGAACTGCACCTCTGAGCATTCGCTTTGCTTGGGAGAGGCAGCACTTGGATTTGGATCTTCAAAGGGACTCAACCTCCTTCCTTTCCCCTGCAGGTTCTCAGGCAGTACCAGCTGACAGCAGAGATGTGGGAAGAGAAGATCACTGCTTGGTATGCTGAGCACAGGGGGATTGCCAGGTAGGAAACCTTTGCATTTCTTAGAAATCCCAGACGTTTCTTTATGGGATTTGTTGTCTTCAGTGTGATTCAGCCTATCTGGAAATGCAATTAAACAATAAATAGGATGTGTTAGCACCCAGAGGCAGCTTTTCCTAATATTTGGGTTCCATTTCTCTCTGTTCTAGAGGCTTCTTAGCATTATTTTTATTGAATATTTTCTTAAAGATGTACTGATTTACCTTTGAAGGGAGGAGAAAAATGGGCGGAGAGATTCTCGCCCTTCTTTGGCCTTGGCCAAAAGCTCTGTTCAAGACTCATTTCTCAATGAACTCTGTTTCCTGAAGGAGATATATTCATGGAAAACAATGGGAGGTTGGGTTTCCAAGACATGGAGTGGCAAAACTAACACAAGGATGAGACTTTTCATGCATTTTAAAGAAGATTACACTATCCATGAGTCATCTTTTCAAATAGGTGCGACTTTACTGCCTTTATTCTGTCCAGATGCTGTTTTTATTATCCTTTTTTCTATTATTGAGAGCAAGATGACAAAATTAAAGTAAGTTTGTACAAAGGACCAGATTACCTGTTCTTTTCTAAGTGGGAAATGGAGAGTCAGCCAGGAGAGAAAGGCTGGAAAGGAGTTTCATAATCATGGCTTTATTCTCCAGGGATGAAGCTGAGATGAACTACCTGAAAATTGCCCAAGACTTGGAAATGTATGGTGTCAATTATTTCCCAATTGCTGTAAGTGCCTTATTTTAGCAGTTTGCAGTTGCTGCAGATGATGGTGCTGTCCTTTTAAAATCCTCCAGGGAGTTTGGAACTGGGACTCCTGACTCCTGCTTTTCCCTGCTGCTGGTTTTGTTCTGACTTGGTTTTCTTGCCCTCTAAATGAGCAGGTGAATCAAACAATTAAGATTAATATTTTTACAACTTGACAGCTTCCTTGGAATAGGAAGGAGAAATAGTTTGAGGTGCTATAAACAACCTAGAGGACTGAATTTATTAGTAACAGCGACAGCATTCATAGTATTTTATATAAACACCAAATTCCTAAAATACAGATAAATATCAATATATTAAAATATGGGCTTCTTGTCTGTGGTTGTTTAATGTCACCAAAAAAATGCCATTTACTGATCTCTCTTGTTTTTTAGCAAAATAAAAACCACACAGATCTCCTGCTTGGAGTTGATGCCAAAGGTATTCATATCTACAGCATTAATAACAGGTTCTCTCCAAATAAGTCCTTTGAGTGGAGCTCTATCAGAAACATTTCCTGTAGTGAGAAAGAGGTATGCTGGCTTTGATGTATTATTCTTTTTACATGGGCATGGGTGTGGACTGGGATTCTTGGAACAGGCTGAAAGCTTCCTCTGTTGAAATAATTTTGGGGGAGAAGGGGGAAATCCTGGGGAGCTTTGTTACAAAACTAAAAATAACAGCCCTGCCTTGCAGATGAGCTCGAAACCTTGGTTCCCCGAGGCTGCTCTGAGCTCTGACTCCATTCTGGCTCCTTCCCTGCTGCTTGGCCTTTGCAAAACAAGTGTGTTGATCTCTGAAAAAGACAGATATTATGAATGCCACCGTGCCTGGCTTCCTCAGTTATCCCAGCAGGAATTCCACAATCCATAAAACCTTAATGCTGTTTGCACATGCAGGAGCCGTCCTTGTAGCTGAGGCTTGGAGCCCAGTGGCAAGAGGACACATGCAGGGAGATATTAATGGTTTTCTGCCTCAGCTCTGCCAGTTTGCTGGGACATGATTTCACTCCTCAGCACCACCCCACCGCTGCAATTTCACTGGGAAGCCCCTCTTTTGCTTCTGGAAAGTGAAGGAGCAGGGAAAACTTACTCTCAGTGCAAATCACGGGCTGCCTGGAAGGCTCTAAGCAGAAAAATCAAACCCAGGAAAACTCCATTGGTACTGGAATCCCTGGGATTTTTCAGCCAAAGGGCAGCACAGCCTGTTCCATTTTCTGTGGGCTTTTTGGAAAACATGAAGGTGAGATTTTAGATTCATGCCCATTCAGTAAGGCAAACCTACAGGATTTGCTGCCTCCAAAACATTTTTGGTACCTGATAACATCAAACTTCCCCTGAGATGTGGGAATAAACTGCTTCAACTCCCTGTTGTGGGGAAATTGGGCAGCCCTGTGTTTAAACTTCACTTTATTCAGTGCCACAGCACAGCCTGGCTCCTCAAAAGGCAGCCAGGCATTACATATAGGGTGAAAGAAGCTATAGGACATCATGATCCTGGTGATCCAGATGCCCTGGAATCATATAGGAATTACCTTGCAAAGGGATTAGAGGAATTGAGTACCAAGGAACCTCTGAGGCACAGAAAACAGGGTCTTAAATTATTAAAAAAAAAAAAAAAAAAGGGGGGGGCCGTATTTTGTTCTGCAGCCAAACAGAGCACAAAGTGGGGAGTGGAGCAGGAAGACCCTTCCTGGCCTCTGGGAACAGCTTGGGAAGTGGACTGAAAAAGGAAAAAGTGAGGAAGTCTCCAGGACTTTTACCTGCTGCTCTGAAGAACAAGCCCGTAGGCCCTTGATCCATTTATTTATCCCTGCAATGGTTGCTGTCCTGAGAGGTGTTTGACATTTCCCTGACTTTAGGGCTATGCCTGCTCCTTGGGATTGCTGATGTGTCCTGTTCTCCTGATAACCAGTGCTTGTTCCAGCGCTCTGGGGACAGTGTGCAGTGCACAGGTGGCATCAGGAAAACCACCCAGACTGGCACTGGGGTGGGCCTGGGGGTTTATCCTCCCACACAGGCTGATTCTATGGAGAAAAACAGTTTTATATCACTGTCCCCCTCTTTGTGGCATGAATCACTGCTTCCCCAGAGAGACGTGGAGATGGGCTAAAGTTTGCATTGGTTTTAATAGTTTCAACTTATTTTCCTCCTCACTGTGCTTCCTTTCTTTTTTTTCTTTTGCCTGTGTAGTTAACTATTAAACCCCTTGACAAAAAAGCAGAAGTCTTCAAGTTCTTTTCCTCTCAGCTCAAAGTGAATAAACTGGTAAGTGCCCTGCTTTCCTTCTGTGAAGCTGAACCTGGTGATACTGACTGAGAAATATTGTTTGTAAACAAAATCATGATCTTGACATCTCAGCCTAGATGTGTTGCCTGTGTAATTCAGGAAAATGGGATCAGAGGGAGATGAGGGACAGAAGGAATCTCTCATCCTGTTACAAACTTACCTAAACTGTTGTGTGCCTGCCCTGGGTGCTGATTTGCTTGGAAGGGAAGCAGCTGCCAGTACTTGTGCTGAAGTCAGAGTTGTCCTCTGAGGCCAGTGTGGGCCTCTTTGCCCCTCTGGCAGGGGCACAAGTCCATCAAAATTACATCTGCTTTGCCTTTCCTCTCCAGATTTTCCAGCTGTGCATTGGAAACCACGACCTATTTATGAGGAGGAGAAAAGTGGACTCCATAGAGATCCAGCAAATGAAAGCACAAGCCAGGGAAGAAAAAGCTAGGAAAAAGGTGGATTCTTCCTGCTCCTGTGTTGTTGAAAACACTGATTATTATTCCAGTTGGTGCCCTTGCTGCCCCTGTATTCCATCAATATGTGTGTGGGAGGTGAGGAAATGCAGCAGGATTGGATGTGGGAACAGCTCTGAGGCATCTGAGGATATCAGAGGTGTTTGTGTGGAGAGGTGATCCCAAAGATTTGGGCCACACAACAGATCAATCCAAGGGCTCTCCCAGCAGTTTGAAATAACCAGGAGTGCCTGCCTGAGGAGGTCCATGCTGCAAAGTTCAGGCAGCTCCAGCATCTGTGGTGACCATCCCAGCTGGAGAGCAGCCCCTTCTTCATTTGATGCATTTCACTCAGGCCCAGGTGAGATTCTGCTGCAACCCCACAAACTCTTGCTCATCCTACTTCCAGATGGAGAACCAGAGGCTGGCCAGGGAGAAGCAGCTCCGAGAAGAAGCTGAGAGAGCCAAAGAAGAGCTGGAAAGGCGCCTCTTCCAGCTGGAAGATGAAGCCAGGCAGGCCAACGAGGCCCTGGTGAGTTAGGCTGAATGTTCTTGTGCTTGATGGGCTTTCTTGGTTTGGAAGTAGGATGCTTTTTTGACACCAGGAGACAACCAGACATTGTAGCTCAGGCAAGGCTGGAGAGTTTCCAATCACTGGTGGAAAAGGCATTTCCCATTTTCCCAGGAATACCCGGGAAAACCCTGATCTGCCGTAATCTGTGAACCATTCTCTCCCTGGATTTGGCTCACAGGGCTCTCTTCAGGCAAAGAGTGGGGGAAAGGAAGCAACCTTGGAGCTGAAATGGGGAGAAAGGGGCTGGCTTCAACTTTGTCCAGCTCTAAAATTTTTCTCCTTGCTTTATAGAGGTGAGACACAGGAAATTCTGGAGCAGAGGAGGAGCATTAGACCCTGAAATTGTGTCTGGTTTTTATTTAAGAAACAATATTTTATCACTTGATCTCTTGGTAAAAGATGTCTTCTGCCTGCTTGCCTGCCTGCAGGGGGGATTTTGCTGGCTCTAAACAAGGAACTAAGAAAAATTCTTTCTCTTCAGCTCCGATCCCAGGAAGCAGCAGAGCTGCTGGCTGAGAAGGCTCAGATTGCAGAAGAAGAGGCCAAACTGCTGGCCCAGAACGCTGCAGAAGCTGAGCAGGAGCGCCAGAGGCTGGAGATCACAGCTCTGAAAAGCAAGGAGGAGAAGCGGCTGATGGAGCAGAAGATGCGGGAGGCGGAGCTGATCGCGGTGAAGCTGGTGAAGGAGTCTGACAGGAGGTGGGGTTTGCTTCCCTGGCACTGCGTGCTCTCAGCAGGGCTGCAGAGAGTGCTGCTTTCCTCAGAGCCGAGCTCAGCAGGGGGGAACTGCTCCTGAAGTGACACTTCAGAGTGACGAAGCCTCCTTGTCCTTTGTTTGTTCCACCTGGAAGCTGTTGTTGTATTGCAGGTCAGGTTTACAGAGGATCGGATGCAAAGCTGTGGAGATGTTTAGCAAGAAAGATCCAGAATGCAGAGGCATTTTCTATTTAGTGTTATCAAATGAGCACTGGCTACCTAACTGAATTTACCAGTCTTTATCCCCTGTGAGATATGAGGCTGTTTTCATTTGTTAGTACCAAGTGAATGGCCTCTTTTTTCCCTTTCAGATCTTCCAGCAGTGTAAAACCAGGTAAATTCATGTGAAATATAAACCACTCGGAATGTTTGCATGTTCCCTGAAGATGCAGAGCAGGCCGGTGTTGACAGAGGATTTTTAACCCTGTTATTAAAAAATCCTTCTACTTGTTTTAGGATACTGCCAAAAACTTGCCAAAATAAAGAGCAGCCTCTCCCCACCTCAGGGAGGATCTCTGATGGTCTGGAGACAATCTGTATCAGCAGGTTGTAACTGAGCCCATGGAAGTTAGGAGTAGGAAAATCACATTAATTCAGCCACTTTGTGCAGGAGTGTCTCTGCCCTGCTGTGTCCTGTGAGCTCTCCACGTGAGCATCCTTCCACGAGTGTCTTGGTGTAAAGACAGCACAGTAGTGGACTTGTTCTCTGGAAGTTAGTGAGCTCTGAAATCCATGTGCTGGTTGGAAACCATCAGCCATTCCCCTCAGGATGTTTATTTTCCAGAGCCAAGGAAGCAGAGCACCTGAAACAAGACCTGCACGAAGCCCGAGAGGCCGAACGCAAAGCGAAGCAGAAGCTCTTAGACATAACCAGGCTTAATTATCCTGTAAGTTCTGCTCCACTGGGAACCACTCCATCTTCAGGGATAGTCAGGTGTTGATGACATTTCTGTAGCCCCCAGCAAGCTGAGTAGTGGCACGGCTGCATCCAGCTGGGGACAAAGACCTGTGGGACAAACTGGTGTGTAAAAACAGTGTAGTGAGGATGGGAGTTGTGTTTGCTCAGGATGATAAGAAAGGCATGAAGGCAAGACAGCCTCTGCTCCCTAAGTCCATCACCAGTTCTTGTTTTAACTTTGGTCTTGACTAACTCGTGGTGGCATTGCAGCCAGGCAGGTTTTTTGTGGAGCTGGTTGTGCTGAGCCAGCTCTGTCATCCTGGCACATCCATGAGTGCCTTCAGGCAAAGGAGTGAAGTTGTCCCCAGCACGAAAGCACTGCTAAAGTTCTGTGCCCCAACTCCCTCCTCTGCTCCAGCCCTGCTGAGGATGGATTTCTATTCTCTGCTGAAATAGAAACGCTGCAGCCAGGATAAATCTCTGCTCTTGGATCTGTGGGTTGTGGATTCCAGCTGGGTGCAGGGGAAGGGCTGCAGGAGCATCTGTGTGTCTCAGAAAATGGCTCAGCATGGCATTCTTGCAGAGCTGGGGAGATAAACCCCGGGTCAGTCCCTCAGATCTGACTGACAGTGCTGTGTTGCCTCTTCCAGCACATGGCCAAGTACCCCCAGTACTCTCCAGGTGACAGCAGAGATGCCAACTTTGACAAAGGATCCATAAAGCTGGATTTGAAGGACATTGACCTCAAGAGACTCTCCTTTGAGATAGAGAGAGAGAGGTATCAGTATGCTTGGGGTGCAAATGAAGGAGAGAGGAATTGAAATCTTTGGGAATCACAGTTCATCTTTTATTAACTTGGGATATGCATGTGGCTGGAGGCCTTTTACTGAGCTGGTGTGGGTGATTCTGTGTCAGACTGGCTGTTCACACAGAGGAAAGGTTTTTTTGGTGGCATCAAGCCGTGATAAATCCAGAACCTTCTGTCTTGGGGAGGGACAAAGCACTTTGCTGAACTAACAGCGTGTGAGAGGACAGAAGTTTCCCTCTAGTGCTAAAGTGTGGAATTGCTGGGAGCCAATCCATCGGGCATCCCTTAGTCTGGAAGGAAATGCTTGGTAAAAAGTTAGGAATTAAAAAGAAAGACGTGAACCCCCTTGTCACTGGGTCAGGGGAGCCAGGCTGGCACTGGCAGAATTCATTCTACCTATAAAACATAAAATGAAACGAAAACCAACTCTCCTCCTTCCACAAACACCTGTTGTGGAGTTAAATTGTGCCACTCTAAGCTTTTTGTCTCTGATGCGTGGACCCAGGCTGGACTACTTAGAAAAGAGCAGGAAATTCGAAGATCGACTGAAAGAACTGAAGTCTGAAATTCATGCTCTGAAACTGGAGGAAAAACAGGCTGGGCTTTACTGTCACTGGAATGAAGTCCTGGGCTCCTTGGATCGCTCCATAGGAGCTGTAAGTACCCTAAATCCCTGCCCCTTTCTGCAGCATGAACCCTAAAATGGAACAGTGTGGGTGTGCCAGAGGGAGCTGCTGTATTTCAGTCCAAGCCTTCACTACCCTTGATGATAAAACATTAGAAGCATGAACGCAGAGGAGGAAAATTCATGTCAAAACAAAATCTTAAGGCCTTTTTCCTGGGCTGAATAGCAGGCCCATAAGCAAAAAAAGAATCATTTTATGATTATGAAATCACAATCAGGGGTTTAAGGTCTTGGAGCAAATGAAAATGTTGTGACTGACTCGTTTAAATGTGGTTTCTTACAGTTTGCATCACATTCTCATTCATGTGCTTTGTGGCTGCTGAAAGTCATAAAAGCCTTGGTGTATTTTTTTTTTTTTTGAAGGAAATGAGGAACTAGACCCAGATTTTTGTCATAAGTTGCTTGTTTTAAATAAATTCTTCAACTTCTTCCCGAAGCAGGGCAAGAGTAGGGCTGGCTTTGTCTGCAGGTTGTTGCTCATGCAGCAAAAATGGCTCTGAGTCAATGGATTTTAGAGACAGAAGGGGGAGGCTTGAGAAATGATGAGGAAAGATGGCCTTTATTTTCTGACTACTCATCTGATGTTCTTTTTGGCTTGCTGAGTGTTGCTACAGAGAGGGCATTCAATTTCCATGTGCTCTTTTCTTTTAAAGGCCCCATCTTGGATGAAAACCTTTGAAACTGGGGATTCGTTGGATGTAAATCTTCCAAGACCTTTCCCTGCTTACTTGTTAAACACTGCAAGCAGCTGGCCCTGTACCAACAAAATTCAACACATGGTGCCAGTGGAAAAGTCATCTTCCCAAGGAAATTCCTTGGCTGCCAACAGTGTGGGCACGGGAGCCAGAAAACAGATGATAAAGGTAATCAGATTTGTGAGTAAATTCCTAAATGTTGACTAAAAGTTTAGAGTTCAGAGATGGTGGCTGCCTGTAGGGACCTGGTTTGTCCTGCTCTGTCCCAGCCTCACAGATGACAAGGCTTTTGCAGGATTTTGGAGCCCCTGGTGCTGGCACATCATTTGGGAATGTTTATAACTCGAGGCTGCCTGTTTTTTTCTCACTTCTGATCTAAGCTGGAGTGCAAAGCTGTAAGCCTGGGTAAATGAAGCAGAGATGTCTGTACACAGTAGGAGGATCTGCGTTAAATTTTATTTGTACCAGCCAGACTTGGAAATGAGAAATGTGCTCCCAGGTACAGAGAGCTTAAAACATACTGTGCCTGTCTTGTGGTTTTAAAAGGCAGGCAGGAAGAGACCAATAAATACCCAGGCTCCCAACAGTTCAGTTCTCTTCCATGTGCTCCCTGTCAAAAAGGCCTGAAGAGCAACGAGCTGGGTGTCAGGAAAGAACAACCTGCTTTGAAATGTCACTGGACTGGAGAAATCAGGAAGAGCTGTGAGGAAATGTGGTCTGGAACAGTGGGAAGGAAATCAGCTGTCTGTGGCAATGCTAATTGGACAAGGTGTTGGGAATGAAGAAAGCCTGATGGATTTGCTGTGGTTTATCTGAACAAAACAGGAGGGGGGGGGGGGGGTTAGGATCAATTAAAAGCTCCAGAATATAACATCCAACACCTCCTTCAGGGTTTGGGTGCTTAGAACTAAAGGACACAGCTGAGTGCAGCAACAGCTGAGGGATCAGCTCTTTCTGAGGCAAGTTACAGAAGCAACTTTTAAGACTAAACTCAGGGCTGAGGTGAAGAATTTGTTTAAAGAAAGAAGAAAAAGCTCTTGCAGAGCATCTTGCAAAAGGCTCCAGAGTTGGGGCAAAGGAAGACCCAGAGCAAAGGGAGTTACTTTAAGCCAGCACTAATTCTCCCTCTTTGATTTGCCTGCAGGTTCAGCAGCATGACTCAGATGTGATCTACATTTGAAGCCCCTCATTTCCTTGCCAGCCTGGTGGGACTGGTGGCCTTTTTACCTCTGTGGGGACACGTGAGCAGCTCTGGCTGCTGCCAGGTGTGAGAGACAAGGCACTGTGGATCCAGAGCTGCCATCCAGCTCCCAGGCAGGTGACATCAGCTGGGAATGCCACAAGTGGTCCCCGGTGTGTCTGGGAGCAGTGCAAACCCAGAGGAAATGTTGTTTACTACTTGTGCACTTTGGAAGGAACTCTTCACACTTTGCTAACCCTTCCTCTCCCAGGTGTTTCACACACTCACAGCTCTGCTGCTGGAGGAAGGATATGAGGCAGCAAGTGCCCAGGAGGTGTTTGGGATGAGAAAACAGAACATAAGCTTGGTGTTTATCTCCACAACAGACTAATTATGTTTTTGGTCCAGTCCCTGGGACATGACTCCCACAGAGCTGCTCGACGTTTTAGTGTTTGCCTGCCAAATATTTTCCTTCTCCTCCCCAAACATTTCTTGGTTCACTTAATTGATTTGCATTTCTCTGTGAGAAATCTCAGCTTTTTAATTCCAGATGCAGAAGTGGACATCTTCAAATACCTCCCATTCCTGGGGGAATCCTTTGTTTGGAATGCAAAGCTTCTGTTCTTCAAGTCCCTGACTAGATCAAGCACTTTCTGCTCCAGCAAACTTTGCATACATTAACTGGCTTCCCACTTCTGTGCAACACAGCTCCCACATTAGACAAAGACAAAAGATGCTGTTGGTGCCTGCTAAAGTGGGACTTGTTTCTGGTGGAGAGGTGCATGCAGCAAAGTGCCTGCCTCATTAGTAAAACCCACTTGCATTTCCCTGGTTTGTATGTGTTTAAGTGTCTGCTTCTCCCTAAATCTTCACTCTGAGGACTTCTGGGGAAGCAGACAACATTCAGCTGCAGCTAAAGCAGGAACCCAGATGAACTTGAGACATGTGATGTAGAAATGAATGGTCATGTTGTTAAATATCTTGTTCTAAAAGCTAAGTTTAAAAAAAATAGGTTCAATAAAAAGCTTCAATTTCCATTTGCTTTGAAGGGAATGCTGTGTCAATATTCCTCCAGCATTAACAAGGCAGGTTTGGAGAACAAACACCCAAATCTCCTCTGTACACATGTGCAGCAGGCTGAGCACAGAGTGGGATGGCAGCTGCCTGTGGAGAGGGACAGCAGTGCTCTGCAGGGCTGCCCTGACTGTGCTCCCAGCCCTGGGAGCACTTGGCTGGATGGGTTGGGCTGTGTTAATTGTCTCCCAGCTCAATCTGGCACGAGATGTTTGCAGAATATTGGCTGTTACACACAATTTCTGAGCTGTCTGCAGAAGCCTGGTCTGAGAGGGAGAAGCTGTTGGAGATGCCAGAATGATGAGGCAGCTGCTGTCATGGTCAAGGCTGGAGAGGGAGCATTGGCCAGGACTTGGGACAGTGAACCAGCTCCTGTATTAGCTGGAAAATGCTCCAGCACAACTTTGAATATGGCATTCTCGGATTTGAGGGTGAGGAGAAATACTGGGATTCCCCTGGTTCTTCTTTTCCTGTTCCCTCTTTTTTCTCGGCATGTGTCTTGCAACAGCTAACTGAGATTGTGCCCTCATCCTTCACACGTGCTGGAGCTTCCTTCTGCTCTTGTGTCTGAACTGCACCATGGAGTAGGGCCCAGAGGAGGACAACTGCTCCATGTGCACCATTGGTTCATGTCTTTGGACTTAGTCCTGTAAATTCCAGTGAAGAAAAGGACAAGATCACACTCCTGCCAGCTCAAATACAGAAAAACAGCCTTTACAAGCTGTTCTCAGCCTGCTATGTCCTGGCTGTGCATTGTTCCTGTGCAGCACCACGATCCTGCAGCCTGGGGTGGGTGTTTGAACCTTTGAGATGGGGCAGGAGGAGCTGGAATCTCCTGTGAGCCTTTTAGATGGGGAAAAAGGAGGTGAGATCTGCTGTGAACCACTGAGGTGGGGAAAGAGGAGCTGGGATCTGCTGTGAACCACTGAGGTGGGGAAAGAGGAGCTGGGATCTGCTGTGAATCTTCTAGATGGAGCAGGAAGATCTGGGATCTCCTGTGAACCATTGAGATGGGGCAAGAGGAGCTGGAATCTCCTGTGAGCCTTTCAGATGGGGCAGGAGGAGCTGGGATCAACTCGAGAAATGCACAGCCACACATGGAGTCAGATGTGCTGTGCCCCTGCTGGGAGGCCACTGCAAAGAGAAGTGTTAATTTGCTTAAACCCTGAGTAAATATTTGCAGCAATCAAACTTTGTGAGTTGGTGCTTCTGCTGCTCACACTCACCTGCGGTACTGACCTCAGCATCTGAGACTGCCCTTCAGCTGAGGAAAGCCTGAGGAGCCTGAGCCCTGGTTCCTCCCCAGAAGAGAAGACAGATCCATTGTCTAATCAGTGACTGCAGGATTTGTCGCCCTGAGGAGTGAGGTATTTATCAGCTGCCTGCTGAGGAGCTGGGGAGCAGCAGGCAGCAGATGGTGCTGCAATGCTGCTCTGCAACAGCCCGGGAAGACCTGGCTGGGAAACCCTCCTTGGGAATCTCTGCCAAGTCCTGTGTTCCCACACTAGCAGGGACTCGCTCCTTTTCTTTTCCTGGAGTTTAACCTGACATCATTTTTGACAGGGATTCAAAATCTGCGAGCAGTGTGCTCTGGGAAGTGATTATTGCATGAGCAGCTCAGTCCCGTGGGGATAAGCCAGCTCCCCAAATGGCAAAAAAATCCCCTAATGCTTCTGACACCTCATTGGCATTGTCAGCCTGTGGAAATGGCCTGGGTGCATTTCACCCCTGGCTGCCAGGAGCATGTGGGACCCCACAGCTCTGGTGCTATGTGATATTTTTATTAATGCTGCTCGAAACAAGCACGGATTTGTTAAATTTGCAGAGCGTGGAAGAATCGTGGTGTGCAGTGCAAAGAGGGTGAGAGAGGCCTGAGAACGGTCCGCAGGGGTCACCGCACAATTTCATCCTTTGTTTTCCTGCTGGAAAGGAGATGATGTTCTGATCTCAAACAGCAAAAACATGGGAGAAAGAATCCTGCAGCAGTGAGGAAAAGTGTGCTGGGAGATCACCAGGAGAGAGAGGGGAAATCTGTTCCTAGATTTCAGTGAGTGGAAGTTGACTCTCCGAAGCCCTGTTTTCTCCTTTTCTCTGAAAAACCACTTGCTCTAACCCCAAGGGCCTCTCCCTTCCCTCATGAAACCCTTGGATGGGGAACTGTGTATATGGGAAGCTCCTCAGGATGCTCCTGAGCCATGGAAGGGGCAGCAAATGCTCTTCAATCCTTGGAGACAGCACATCATCTGCTGGGACCTATCTCTCAAAACCCCGTTCATTTTCACCTCTCCTGCATGATCCAGGGTTGACCTGACCCTGGAATTTGGGCACCACCACACATGTGGCTGACCCCTGAGTCATCCAGATCTTGTCCTGCCCGTGCTGCTGCTCTGGAGCCCATTTACCAGCAGCAGGATGAGTTCACATCTTGCAGAATCACACACAGAGCAAACTCCTTCCTCTTCCTCCTTGCAGACATCCCCGTGTCTGTGTTTTTCCTCTGCTTGTCCCCAAGGTCTGCTGCCTCTTGTGCCCAAGGTGTTTGCTGGAGGCTGTGTCCCTCCCAGAGCATCCCTGGCACTTGTGGCACAACCTCAGGAGTGTGCATGGAGCTCTAGCCTGGCACCTGTAATTTGTCATTGTCACCTGAGCTCCCAGCCTGCTGCTCCTGGTGATGGGGGCACAGTCCTGGTGTGGGGACAGCTGTTGTGAGCCCTTGGTTGCAAAGTCACTGTTTCTTCACTCAGCTCGATGGGCAAAAGCCAGGCTTGGATGCAAAACCTGGTTATATTTTGTTATTTCTGGTTCTCTGCACTGTCTGCACTCTTTCCCACCTTCCTGCAAGGCGTTTTTGGGGGGTAGCAGGGTCAGCTCTTTGGAGAGGCCCTGGGCACACAGGAGAGCCCACCCTGGGGCTGCACTGAGGAGTTTAGCCAGGGTAAAAAGCAGCTTTCACACCAAAAAGCACTCTGAATCAGGAGTGATGCCTCTCCTGAGAGGAGGAGGCTTTGTCATGCTGAATTACACCCAGCAGGGGAAAAAAACTGGCTCTTAAAAGGATGGGAAAGGGTTGATGGTTGTCATTACTCCTGGCTTGGTCCTAAAAGCAAAGCAAAGGTTTGACAGCATGTCCTGCTGGGGCCTCCCATGCTGGGGAGTTCACAGGAGGAAAAATGAGGAGAAAAGCAGGAGAGAGGGTCCAGAGAGACAGCTTTGGCTGGGATTTGGGAGTGGAGGGATGCTGTGGGTGCTGGGATTCACAGATTGGGGGGGACAGAAGTGAAGGACCATTATGTAATTCTCCCTACAACGTGAGTCAGTGCCACATCCTGTGGTTGAACAGGAAAGGGATCCAAGCAGACCCCAGAATTAGTCTTGTCCCAGTGAATTCGAAAGAGAAATTCCAGAGAAAGAGGAAGTCCATAGACAGAGCCTGAAAATTTAAAGTAGTGCTATAAAAACCTTTCAGCTCAGCAGTGAGGTGGCCCAGGAAGCTCTGAGGGACTTAATCAAAGATGAGGATGTGGAAGAAACCGAAAGGAGGGAAATAAAGAAATAGAAACCCCTGATGATCCCAGAGGTGATTTGATGTGCTTGAGTACTGCAGGGATAGTGGCACATTCCTGCTGGGATGGGCACACACGGGGAAGGTGGAGAGTAAAAGGTTGGAATTACAAAATTAATTCAGCCCTGGGGAGCTGAAACAGCAAGAGATCAGCTTAGGAAATGGGGCATGCACAACCAGACTCAGCTCTGCTCCCTCAGGGCCCAGGAAGAGGGGCTGGTAGAGATGGGAGTGCCCAAAAAAGATATTCTGGAGGAAATTGGGCAGAAGTGCTGTTATTCCCTGGTTCCAGACTGAAGGCTTGAGCTGAGCTGGTTTCAGAGTGAGGCAGCTCACACCAAAACCCCACAACCACCAAAACCACCTGCAGGGGAACGAGTGAATCTGGTGCTTTTCCTGGGAATGAGAGCAGGCTGCTGGTGGCTGGACAGCCTTGGAGAGTGCTGGATTCCACAGCAGCGCTGCTTTTAGGGACACCTTGGAAAACAGGGCTCTCACAGGCCTATGTGACCCTTGTAAAGACAAGCCAGTTCACACCGGGAAGGAAATCTCAGCTCCAGTCTGGATGGCTCGTGGAATTTGCTGGTAGGACTGGTGTCTGTGGGAGCAGTGCTTGGTTTTTATCTTGGGTCAGAAACCTGCATGAGATCCTCACAGCTCCCCTGTGGAAAGCTGATTTCCCCTTTGTTGGTATTCCCAGGCAGTTTCCAGCCTGTCCTCACACCAGCAGTGCCCCCTGCACCTCCTTCCAACCTCTGATGCCTTCACATGGATCAGTCCCTCATTTTTCAACCCAAGCTTTTTGCATCGAACCCTTTTCATGCTGTTTAACATCAGCCTTGTGATGTGTGCCATGGGTCTTTCCCTGCCCCAGACATTCCCAGCTCACAGGATCCCAGACTGGAGTGGCTATTCCTGTTATCCCAGTCCCCACCAGCAGGATCCTTCTCTGTACCGCTGCCTCGGATCCTTTCTCCATCCCTCAAGGTCAGTAGAATCCTTTTGTGTGATTTCCTGGCCTGCTCCAGATTGATGATCCCATCTCGTTTTGCCTCATCAGCACATTTCCTCTGCCTTCCCCTGCTTTGTGTGCCAAGGTCATTAATGCAAATGTCAAGCAGGATATTTTTTGAGGCAGAAACCCAAGGAACTGTGTGGGTAACCCCCTCTCAGTGTGACACAGCCCCTTGCAGCTGAAGCAATTACCGTGCCCCTTTCAGGCAGCTCTTGACCAAATTCACTTTTCATATGCTGGTCACATCTTCTCTGCCTTTGCTCATAATTTAGTCTTTGGCCTTAATTCAAGTGTCTTCCTGAAGCCCAGATGAGTGAGATCCACTGCATTTCCTTCACCACAAATATCTCTGAGCTCTGAGCTATCATCAGCTATGAGGTGTGGTATTTAAAATATGTCAGGATATTCAAACCCAAACAGTTTCCACTTCAGCAATGTGCCTGTTAATGAAGAGTTGGGTGGCACAGAAATTTGGGTTGGGGCACAGTGTCCTCATGTCCTGTGTCTGGGGATGGAGCTGCCCATGTCCTGGCTGGTGGTGTCACCAGTGGTGTGGGGCAATGGAGCTGGGGAAGGACCTGCTGCTCAATTTTATTATCATTTTTTAGATATTTGCTGATGGATCCAGCATGAGAATAATGTTGATAATACGCTGATGTTTTAATTGTTCTGATGTGTTGTTTTCCTTCATCAAGGACTTGAGGAGCTGCTGTGGGGGGGGCAGAGTCTGATCCCAGATGGGCAAAGGATATTCCATCCCATGGAACATCATGCCCTGACTCTCCTGTGGCACCATGGTGCTTCCAGGACATTCCCTAAACAAAAGCCACCACTGGTGTTACCTGTGGGGACAGGCTGGGTGGCACCAGAGCTGGACCCAGGCTGGGGAACAGCAAACCCAGGGTGAAGGGAGGGCAAGGGGGTCCCTGTGGGTCTCTTCTCCCACCTTGGTGCAAGGAGGCATCAAAGCTGACTCTTCATGACCAGACACATTGATGTGATTGAAATGAACTTTATTTTAGTTTATTATTCTGACACAGTTTAAATAATTTTTGTGCTTAGAAAAAGAATATTTAGTTTAACTTAAATAAGTTAAATAAAATAATTTTCCCCATCGAAGAAGGGGATGTCAAATCCTCTCTGGTGTGCCCGAGGCTGGAAGCCATGCAGGGGTGTGATTGGGGATGTCAGCAGGGAAGGCTCAGTTTTCCAGGCTCTGGAAGTGCTTCTGGAGCTCCTTCACCCATGGTGCCTGTGGATCTGCACACAGCATCTTCTCCTTCTTGGTGACCACACTGCCGGAACAAAACCTGCCTTGAGGTGCTGGGCTGAGGCAGTGGCATCTGAGTCCCACCAGCAGCACCTCGAGTGTCCCATGAACGTCCCCAAGTGCCCCCTGGCACCCCTGGGCACTGCCCCGAGCGCTGGCAGTGCTGGGTACTCACATCACGCCTGGCTTGGTGCAGGAGCTGCTGGTGACGAAGACGGAGCTGACGAGGCGCCGAGGGATGGGCGTTCTATGGTATTTGAAGCAGCAGGTGCTGGGGACACCATCTGTGAGGGGACAGACACACGGCCCTGGTGATGCCTCAGCTGCAGCACAGCCTCTGCCCCCCACCAGGGATTTGCCATCTCGTGCCACCATCCCTGGCAGAACCCCCTCCAGGAGCCCCCCAGCTCCAAACCTGCATACAGACCCCCCAACCCTCCCCACAGCCACCAGCGCCGCCCTGCCAGAGCTGGGACTCTCTGGCAGCTCCCAGGGAGGATGCAGTGATGCTGGACTCACCGAGGTGGCCCTCAGATGGGGAGCAGGTGGCCAGGAGGAGCAGAGTGGCCAGGGTGGCTGCCAGGACTTTCATGGTGCTGTGGGCTGAGGGCTCTGCGAGCGAAGCTGGAGCTGGAGCTGGGGAGGCTGCAGGACTCTGTGGCCCCTGGGGCCGTGCTCCCCTTTTATCCTCCTCGGAGGGCGGGTGCAGGGCTTCAAAGAAAGAAAGTGATGGCATCGTACCAGGGAAATTGTGTCAGGATCACCCAGTTTCGCTGAGCTGGAGAAGGCGAGGAAACCGCAGAAGGGGAAGCGCCGGCCACGAGGCTGCAGCTTTCAGGGTGCTCTTTGGGTGCCTGGTGGTCCCAAACCATGGCAGGGCTCTGGAGCAGCTCTGGGGGTGGAATAGCCCAGCTCAGGTGCCCTGGCATGGACACCCCCAGCCACTGCTGCTGGCAGGACACCACTGCCAGGAGTCAGATCCCAGCTTCTCCCCGGGTTTGCCACAAATGCCACTTCTTCACCCTGCTCCACCACAGGGATCCAGAGCGAGGAACCACTGCACACACATTCCTCTGCACTGGTAACCCCAGCTCCTGCTTGGACAGCAGAGATCGTGAAGGGACAGGGTTGTGTTGAGCTGGAAGTCACCGTGGGGCTCACATTTGTCCCTTTTTGCTGTGATGTGGTCAAAAGATCAATTTCCTCACTGGAAAGGTTGCAGAGACACGGGGTCCGTGCTCTGATCCAGGCCTGCAGCCTGCCCTGCTACCTTCCCTGTCCCTGGCTGAGTTTACACCTCTTTAAGGCTTTCAGTTTTGGCTGCAGCCTCTCAACGCTCAAATTGTTGCAATTAACTGCTTGCCCACTTCTTCCCAAGCAGGGTCATTTAATCCAATTTAATCTCTCCTGATTTAGCCCCAAAAAGCAAAGCTCCCTCTGTCAGGGACAGCAGAGAGAGGAGAGGATCCTGCTGGTGCCCATTGGGATCAGCTCACTGCAGATGAAACCTCCAGGAAAATGGAGAGTGAGTGAAAAAGGGCAGCATTTGCAATGCCAGAGGGTAATTCCCAAACACCCCCCTCTGCTGCACACCCAGACAGAGTGAGCTGCCAAAATCACTCCATACTCCTTTTTTTTTTTCTTTTTCCAGCCTTTCCCTGATGCTGCCACAGAGGGTTTGCAGTCACCATGCAAACCCCCAGCTTCCCCTGGCCTTCCTGCTGACCCTGCCTTGGGCATGACTAATTCCTGACTGATTCGAGGGAAAAGTCCAACTGCCCAAAGTGCTGAGCCGTGGCAGTGCCTGTGCTCCCTTCCCCACTCACAGCAGCTGCCTCTTGGCCAGCAAACCTTCCCCAGCCACCAGGTCCTGCCATTCTCTGAGGTGGGAATGGCTGCAAATCATCTCCTGGAGTTGGTCAGGAGGAGCTGGGCAGTGCTAAGCTGGTCTTGGGGTGGTGGAGGAACAGGTCCAGCTGTTCCAGCTCTTTCTCCAACTCCCAATTTTCAGCTATTTCTGTTCCAGCCACTCTGTGCACGGGGCTGCAAAGGAATCAATGAATCCTTTGGATTTAACAATAACCAGGCTCTCCATCAGAAAGGCTTGGAGAATTCACCTGCTGCTTGTGCCATGTCCCTGGGAACACAAAGGCAGAAGGAAGGGACTTGGTTCCTTGGGGGAATGCAGATCTGCACGAGTTTATTCTGGTTTTCTGCTCTGCTCATTGCAGAGACACCCAGAGGTTTCTCTAAAACTCAAAGCACCCCCTTTGTGCAGGGGAATCCCAAGTTCAGGATGAGCCAGCAGAAGTTTTTTGTGCTTTCATGAACCTCTCTGCCTGTAAACCCCACATGTCCCACAGAGACATTCCCACACCTCTGCCCTCCAGCCACCCCTGGAATTCTGGCACCTCTCCTGCCCTTACCAGGGCCAGCTTTGCTCTGTGCATGGGGGAGAAGTGGGAGTGGGGACAGACAGGCTGATAGGGTGAAGGAAACCAGGAATTGCTGCCTGGCTCAACCACAGGAACAAGATCCTGAGCTATCCAAACCCTGGGATGAGTTTTTTTATGGAGAGGACAGCCCTGAGCCAGAGATGAGCTGGACTTGGGTGCTATTGCCTTGGTGGGAGCCCAAACAGAGGGAGAAGGGGCAGGATGGACAAGAGAGCAGCACTGGGGGACAACAAATGCCAGGAGAGTGGTGAGGAACATCCCACAGCCAGAAAACCTTGGAAACTGAGATCGGGGCACTGTGAGCACTGCAGTTTCCAGAGGATGACAGAGGGTGACTTATCATCCGGCAGGAAGCACAGAGAATCTCACAATTAATAGATGCTTTCTGGTGGAAAAGACAAAACCATTTCCTCTTTGCTGCAGAAGTGACTGGCCAAGCTTTCGGTTCTCCATTCAGCCGAGGACCGGATGGGACTTCTTACTGGATGCTGATGAAATATTTTCCATTATAACTGGAATCAAGGGTATTACGGTGAATTGCACAAAAGCACAAAGGCAGCGAGTTTGTGTTTAGTTCTGTTTGAGGAATTAGATACAGGGAACTGATCTAAAGGGAGAGTAAAGAAATGGCTTGGTGGTTTTATTTCTCCTGCTGTGGAAGGCCTCGTCTGTGAGCAGATGATGTTTGGATCCAGCAGACAAACACGAATTTGGGGAGGAGGAAAGGCAGGGAAAGAGAAACTTCGGCTTTACAAATGCAAATTTGAAGAACTAAAGAGAGAAAAAGCCCATTTTTGTTAGGGAGGGGAGTAAAGAGCCAAAGCTGCCACTTGTTTTTAGCTTGTCTGGTTACGGGCAAGTTCTCAACACCATCAAAATTTTGTGCACCAAGGAGAGAAAAGGGAAAAGGGAACAAATGAGGAAGGAAGAGGCAGGTGGGACAGGTGCAGTCAAACAAAAAGGCCCCAAAGGTTCCCATAAATTCTTCCTGATCCAGGCTGTGGCCACCTCACCACCAGGACAGACTCACATGGACTGGGAGAGGTTCCGCTGCTGAGCAAATGTGGCCCTGGTCTTGCATAATCTGATGATTGTGGCACTGCCTTGCATGAGAAACCCAAAGAAAAGGATGGAATTAAGTCTAAAACCCCCCTCACCCTCTGGGGCTGTGCAGAGGGACCAACCCTGACTGAGGGGGAGCAGCTGAGACAGTGTGGGGCTAGAGCAGACCCCAAATTTGCTCAGTCCTGGGGTGAGAAACCTGCCCTTTAGGGCTGCACATTCCCAAAAATAAATAAGAGGAGAATCACAGAATATTCTGAGTTGCAAGGCATCCACGAGGATCATCAAGTCCAACTACTGCCTGTGAGGCAGGGGGATGCTCTGGGCACCTCTTGAGGAGAGGGACCCCACATTTTGCAGCACCAAAGGGATCACAGCAACCTCTGCCTTCCCCAAAACAGGAGCCCACAGCAGGAAGAAATGAAAGGTACTGGCAGCACTTTGATCCCGTGCAAGTGCAGAGAAAACCACTGGGGTTATGCAACCTCCCTCTGGGAAGTGACACTCATTGATAAAAATTATGCAAAGGGGTCCCGTGGCTCGAGGTTCTGAAGAAGGCACAGCCTCATGAGCTGCCTCTGACCCTCGTGTGTGTGGCTTTATGGCAGTAATTCTGCCTTCAAAGAGGAGATGGGTTTGTAATTCCAGTTCCCAAATGTTCTTTCCCTCTCCGAGGATCCTGAGGGAAGGCCCACAACCCAGGACAGGTTTCCTGTGGTCCTGCATCAAAGACAGAGTGAGTTTTGTGCCAGACTGAGAGGAAGAATGGCCAGGAAAAGACCAACCTCTCCCAGGCAGGAGGCTGCAGCACACCTGGCATTCCAGTAAATCCCAAAGGGATTAGTGGGGGATTATGCCCGGGAAAAGGGCAGTGATTTGGCACTGCAGCCACCCTCCTGCCATGCAGCACTGCCAAAGCCACAGGGACACTGAGCTGGTGGCCCTCAGCCCCGCTCTTGGCAATCTTCCATCTCCAGGTCGTGCCCTGCTGTCATCATCCTGCACCTCTGTGTGGGCTCCGGCTCTGAGTCACAGTGCTCGGGGTGAACATGGCATTTGGAGTGAGATCCCCATCCCAAGATGTGTCACCTGGGGACACAATTTGGTGCTGGGTTAATGGGTGGACTTGACCTTAAAGGTCTTTTCTTTAATGCTTCTATGATTTGGAGAACCAGTTCCTGCCCTGTCCTTCACACATCCCAATATTCTGCTGGATCCTTGGATTTCCAGCACCAAAGAGCAACAAGAAAAGTCTTGTTAACTCTCATTTTGACTGAGAATTGCAGTCACACAGCTCTAGGCAAGACCATTCTTTCCAATTCCAGACCAATTCCAGCTGCTGAAGAATCCTGTGGGGATCGTGGCAGATCAATTGGCCCAAGGTCATCGATTTGTACAAAAAATGCCCTAAATGGGGGCAGATAAATGGCAGCAAGTCTGGCAGTGTGAATAAAGGTATCTGTAGGAGTGAGGCCGTCAAAAAAGAGTCCCAGCTCATCAAAAAGATGATTCAAGTGAGTCACAAACAAACAGGGAAGTGGATAATTCAGCATTTCTCGGGAGAAACTGGCTGCCCGTGGCTTGGACGGGTGCCCTGTTTGGGTGACAAACCCGGGCCCAGGGAGTGGTGGGGAACAGAGGGACACCAGGCTGGGGCTGTCACCAGTGGTGTTCCCCAGGGACAGAGCCAGTCCAACCCCTAAACACCCTCAAACACCCCCAAAGGGAGCCTCAGCTCCATCCCCATCCCATGGGCAGCTGCCCAGGGCATCCTCAACCCCACAGCTGGGCAGGGGCTGCTCCACCTTGGAGGGCAGCTGAGCCCTTTGGGTTTCCCTGTCCTGCCAGGGGCTCCTGGGCTGTTCCTGGGAATGCTGAGCCTGGATGTGACCCATTTTCTCCCCCAGGATTGACATCTCACTGCAGCTGCAGGTCAGCACGAGAGGGTTTATTGAGTCCACAAGGGAGGGGACGGAGCCAGCTCCATAAATTAATGAGTGACACAAGAAGGCACAGAGAATTATGGGGTACAAATAAATAGAGCTTTTGGGGAAGGCAGCTTCACTTGGAGGTGCTGTTTGGCTTCTTCTGCTTCCTCAGGTACTTCTGGAACCATTTCTCCTCTGGGTCCACACAGACCATCCCCCTCGGCATCGTCACGCTTTGGGGGGAAAGAATATCCAGAGTCAGCCTGGGAGTGGAGCATCCCACCAGGGATTCCTGCAGCATCCTGCCCCCCTCTTTTCCTGGAAGTGCTGACTCTTGGCCACCTCTGCAGTTTTGGCTTCCTCCCCATTTCCCCACTGACAGCAGAAACAGGGGGGGGTTGGGGCTGTTTGGGTTAAGCAGGTGAGTGTGAAGAGCCAGGTTAGGGCAGCCCCACCCTCAGCTCCCTTCCCAAGGGGTTTGGGGGACTCCCCAAAAGCAGAGCAGCTGCAGGGAAGGTGGGTGAGCGACGTGAGGAGTGGGGTGGCAGGGAGGAAGGCTGGGTGGGACTGGGGTTACTCACAGAACAGCTTTGTGGGTGCAGGTGGGAGACGTGTAGTGGTATTCCAGGATTTTGTCCTCAGGGATCCTCCCACGGGAGAACTTTTCCTTAGGGCAGCACATGACTTTGGAGCTGCGGACTGAGAGCAGGAGAGAGGATGTAGTGCTCTCCCACTCCTGGCACGAGGGGTGCTGCTCCTGCTCCCTGATCCCACATCTTGCAGCCCTGGTGGGGATGTTCTGCCCCGGGGTAGGAGCCCCCCATTTCCCTGCCCGTAGATCTCCCCAGCTGGGCTTTTCTAGGGCTGAACCCAACCCTATTTTTGCTCATTTTCAACAAATCCAAGACAGCCCCATGCTGGGGCAGCTGGTGACACCCCACAACCCCATCAGGAGCTGAACTGTCTTCCCCCTCCCCAGCCCCAAATCCCATCAGAGGAGGAGCTGGGACAGCTCAGAGGGGAAAATCTCCGTGTTGATACTTACAGGACATCCCCGGCCTCCCAGCCCAGGCAGCTGCCAGCAGCAGGACGAGCAGGGCCAAGGAGATCTTCATGTCCCACCTGAGGCTCTGTCAGCACCAGCAGCTCTGACTCTGCTCCAGCCACCAAGAGCTCGCTGCCCTCCTGCCTGCACCCCTGGGTAATATATAACTCCTGCTAGGCTTTCCATGACAGCTCCGGGCCTTCCCCGTGGAAAGAACCGCTGGGATCTCTCCATGAAGGGCAAGTGGTGAAGGGAAATTCCTCCTCACAGCCCCTTTGGCCACTGTGACACCCGAGGGCTGCTGGAAAGTGTGGGAGCACTAGTGATGCTGGGGCTGAGTCTATTTTGGGTTGGGTTGTGGCCACCAGCAAACCACACAGGATGATGCTCACACTTACCAAAGTCCTGTGCGAGTTTCTGTGCAAGAATCACCCCTTTGCCATTGGCTGCGAGGCCTCTTCTCGCAGTTTTGCTCTGGGGTGGGGTGGCTGGGTGGTGGCCGGGCTCGTCCCTGGGTGTTTCTCCATCACCCATTGCTGGCTGCTCATCGTGGTGGCTCTGCTGCTGTCACAGCGCCCGTCACATTTCCTGGTGGCACCCTGGGGTTTTGGGCTGTCTCAGGCATCCCCGAGATCGCCCTCTGATAGAATTTGGGCCGTTAATTAGGATGGGGGGTGAGGAGCACAGGAAGGCCCCTCCTGCCGGGAGTGTTGTCCTTCTGGTGCTTCCCCAAAGCCCTCATGGACATGGTTTGGCCCTGTTCACCCCTGGATGTCCTCACAGAGACCTGGCTGAGGCTCCAGCTCTTCCTGGCTCCTTGCTGATCCCAGCAGGTGGGCAGGAAAGCCGACAGCAGGATGTGCCCACTCCCGAGAGACTCGCACAGACAGATGTTTGCATGTGGGAATCACCTTTTATTCTGCTCAGTGTCTACAAATAACAGCTGTGGGGCTGCTCCCCCTGCACCCCCGGCTGCTGCAGCCTCTCTGTGGACCACAGAGAGTCTGGACACTCCATCCTGGTGGGATGAGGGGTTGGGAGAGGCCCTTGGCGCCTTCAGGGAGGTGGTGAAGATCATTGTGAGGGGGAGGATGTTCCTTGTGAGCTGCTCCATCCAGCAGTGTCCCCCATGCAAAGGGGTTGCCTCGGCGGTGTCCCCCATGGAGAGGAGTCCCCGCTATCCCCGGCCACCCCGCTAGCTGGGGATGGAGAAGGAGCTGACTTGGAAGCTCTGCTGGTACCTCTTGACCCACGGCCTGCTGGCCTGGGTGCAGATCTCCTTCCCGTTCCTCACCCTGAAGCTGGGGCACAGAGAAGCTGGGATCAGTGGGGACCCCAACACTGAGTTTCTGAGGGGCTCAGGGAATCAGGGTTGGACCCAAGGCAAAGCAAGGGGCCTGGCAGGATGCAGGGGTGGATTTGGGGTACTCACATCACAGCCTGGTGCGGGCACTCGGGGCTGGTGGGGTAACAGGCCACCACGTTGTCCCTCTTGATCCTTCTCATCTGGAAGTTGAAGCAGCACTTGTCCGGCATGGCTGGAGCTCCTGGGGGACAGCACAAGCCTGGCTTAGCCTGGACACCCCCACTCCCTCCTCAGCCCCCCTGCCATGGCAATGGCAGCTCTTTGGGGGGACCCCCCTGCGTGCCGTGGATGAAGCAAACCCGACCCCGCAGCCCTGGGTTTTGTCCCCGTCCCCCAGCCCCTGGGGTTGGGACAGTGCTTACTCTGAGCCAGGCTGTGCCAGCACAGCATGGAGAGGATGAGGAGGGCACAGACCACCCTGGGCGCTGTCCTCATGCTGGGCTGTGGCAGTGGCAGAGCCGCCTGTGCCGGGGCCAGGCTGTCCCGGCTGCTTTTATGGGGGAGCTTCCCACAGGGCCAGGGGGAGGGCCTGGTCCCCTGCCACGTCCCAAATCACAGAGGGTAAGTGATACTCATCACCTCATCCCCTTCCCAGCCCTGGGAAAGAAAAAAATGTGCTCCCAGGCTGTGCTTCTGGCACCGATGGGCTTGGGATTTTTTCCTGAGCTCCAGCTTCCAGCGTTAGGGCTGATGGACAGGCTGTTCCCAAAGTTTGGCTCTGCACCCTGATTGCCTGGGCAGGCTGTGTCCAGGCCACGTGGAAGGAGCCCCAGGGTGGGTGAGAGGGTTTGGGGATGTCCTTTGGATGGGACAAGGGACAGGCACAGCATTCTGCAGGGTCTCCCATGGTCCATGTCCCCCCCCCCCTCCCCGACCCTGCAGTTTTGTATCCTGGGGACCACCAGCCAAAAACCCCTTTACCAACCCCCCCCCAAAAAAAAAAAAAAACCAAACCATTAAGAAAATCAAACCATAGAGAAAAACCCCAAAACACAGAGCAACATCTTCTGCATCAGGCACTTAAACTCCTCTGCGCTGCCTTTGGGGGTGTTTGGGGGTGTTTGGGGCCGGGGGGAGGACGAGCAGGTGGTTGCACTTCCCCGCGCTCGGTGCCAAAGCAGCAGCTCGTATTCTTGGCCGGGCTGGGCTGGGAAAGGCAGAGGCCAGCGAGGGGCTTCCCTCGAGGGCTCTGCCTGGCTGCAGCTGTCCAAAATCCCCCTCTCCCCCCAGCCCCTGCAAATCCCAGGGCGCTTCCCAGCTGCCGGCAGCTGGCGGGTGGTGGGAAGCAGCGGGGAGAGGCAGAGGCTGTGCTGGAATCTCATCCCACCACGGGGCTGGGAATGCCGAGGGCACCCTGGGGCATTTCGGGCACAGCCCTGCCACGGGGATGCTCTTCCGGGAAAGGGACCTGCCCTGCCACGAATGGGGACAGCCTCCACTCGCTCTTCTTCAAAGCCATTTCCCAGAAATCAGCCCAAATTTGCTTTGGGATGAGCGTGCGGAATGACAGTGAGGTGACGGCTGATGCCCCGGGGATAATGAGGAGGGGGTCTGTGTTTGTCTGCCACGTTCTGTCATCACCCAAATTCCCGGTTAATCCCTCCTCAGGGAGCGGAGGAGAGAGGATGACTCCGGCTCTGCTCTGGCTCAGCTGCCTGGCTCGCCTTTCCCTGACCGGATCCATCTTTTCCCTCATCCCTCTTCCTACCCCCACGCACCACAACGCTCCTGGCGCAGCCGGGGCAAACACGGCCCTCTGAGGGTAGAAAATATTCCCTGGAAGAGAACGAAACACGAGGAAAACAAAACAGGGTTTGTCGGGCTGGGAAAAGCCCTTTTAAAGACTCCGAGGTAAAATTCTGGGATGCGGCAGGCAAAGAATGGCAATGACATTCCCAGCTCATCAACCCATCGTGTTTGGGGCAGGGAAGGGCACAGGACATGGGCAGAGTCTCTGCTCTGGGGTGGCCCCACAAATCCTCTGATCCCACAGATGATCTGGGCAGGAAAACACCTTTTTCCTCCTTTTTTGCCTTGTTTCACGGGGGGGGCTCCGTGCCTGCACTCCCAGCTCTGGCTCCAGGCTTGGACAAACGGGACAGACCCCGCTCCTGCACAGGGGGAGGTGGCAAAATTTGGGACCCCACCGGGGGGCTGAGCTTTCATTGCCCCCTCCAAAACATTTGCAGGCGCTCCAAACCTCCCACTTCTGGGTGGGATTGGGGTATCCCGGTGGACGCTGCTGAGGAAAGCGGAGCATTCCTGGGAGTGCTGGTGCTGAATCCCCCTCCGCGCTCCCAACCAGCCCCAGCCTGGTCTGTGCGGGACACACCGGGACACACCGGGAATGCCGCTCGCCCCCGGGGCACAGCTGCTTTTCCAGCCGATGCTTTATCGATGCTGCGGCATTTCCCTCCCAGCCGATCGATACCCCCGAGGGCGGCTGCAGCCGAAGTCACGCCCGGGGAGCGAAGCAGCTTTGCCAGGGCAGGGCTGTTTCTAGCAAGGATTTGTTTGATTTCTTCTCCTCCTCCTCCTTTTATTTAATTTCTTTTATTTAATTTCTTTTATTTATCTTCTTAATTTCTTTTTCTCCCTTTTCGGGCTGAGCTTTTTTTTTTTTTTTCCTCGGGATCAGCTTTTCCACCGCCTCGCCGAGGCTGACGCTGAGGTAACCACTGAATTCACACCCCCTTCGTGTTGTTTCCTTTTTCAAGCTCCTTGTCCAGCCCCAGCCACCCAGGACTTCCCCTGCTGCTGCAGAGATGATTTCTATCAGGATGGGTCACCCCCTCCTGTCCCCAAAATAAGGTGGCTCAGAGTGTCCCCTCCACCACCCACGTCCCTCCAGAGCCCAACTGGATTCTGCTCCAAAAAGCAGTGGAGGTGGTTTGGTTTTTTTTTTCTGTCCAAGGCTATAAAACCCAGTGGGTGCCTGCATCTCATCCCCAAAAGTGCTCCCCTAAGTGGAGTGTGCAGCCCCTGAGGGTACCCAGCTGCCCCGAGACTCCTCCTCCTATGGAAATACGATGGAATGAGCGCTGCCGTCTTTCTCCAGAGGAGATTTCACCAGGAAAATCACGGCTAAATCCAATTTCGGACATGTCCATCCTCTGGGAGGAATGCTGGACATGCCACAGGAGCTGCTGGAAAAAACTTGGACCAGCCCATGTCACCCTCACCCACCAAATTCAGGCTCAGGGAGAGGCTGGGAGCGATGTTCCCACCCGTGGGAAGTGGGAACAGCATGAAAAACCTGGCATTGTGTGGCTTTGGTGTAGATCTCCGCGAGTTTGGGCTCCTCTCTTGATTTTGGAGCTGTGTCCCCATTTCCCAAAGGGCGAGCAGCCCCAAAGGGAAGGGCTTTGAGCCCAAAGCAGTGGTGGGGAGCTCAGAGAGCTGATCCCAGCGGTGAAAGGCTCCCATTTGGGATGAGAAGCGCTGTCCCCATCTCCTGAGGGCAGGTGTTTTGTGGCTGTCCCGTTGTCCCTGGGCATTTCATCCTCTCTCAGCTGTCCCGAGCTGAACTTTCCCCCTTCCTCGACATTTCTCCGAGCGCTCCCTGACTCATTTCCCGTGTCCTTTGGCCCCCGGCATCCTGGCTGCCTCCGCACGGGGACGGCCCCGGCTCCAACGCTGATTTCACACCAGACTCCTCTGCCTGAGATTGCGATCAGGGCTGGGCTGCTCGAGCTGAGCGAGCTCTTCCCAAGCCTGGCCTTTGAAAACCCCGAGTTTAGAACTCAAATAAACCCTGCCAGCCTCCTCTGACTCTTGATCTGCACCCCAATTCCTGATCTGCGCCCCGATTCCTGATCTGCATCCTGATTCCTGCAGCCTCATGATTTCCCAGCAACCTGAAAGGCACAAAATTAGGAAAAAAAAAAAAAAAAAAAGGATAAATCCCAAAAGGGCAAGCAAGATGCTCCTGAAATCCTCTATCCTAAAACCCAGGAGCTGGGGTCAAAACTAATCCAAAAAAAACCCCTCCACACTGGGGACTTGCTGGGCTCTCTGGATTTTCTCCAGGCTCCAGATCCAAGGCTGGACAGCGCCCATGGGGTGCAGGGTGATGCTGATGGATAACGCGGATCAGCATCACCAGGATTTGGGGAATTCTGTTGCACCCTACCTGAATCCCCCTCCCTGAGCTGGCCGTGGTGTTTTCCCAGCTATCAGCAGCTCCGATCTGCCTTTGTGGCCTCGGTGACATTTGTCACACGTATTTTGTGCCACCGCCTGACCAGGGAGGAAAAGACACCCCAGGGGAGATGAATTCATTTCCTCCAGGCCCAGCCCGGGGTGTTTTCCTGGAGAATCCCTCCCCTGGAATCACTCCGGGCAGGTGGGATGGGTGGTGCAGCAGCCCCGGTGCGGACTGGGATTGCCCCCATTTTGGGAATTCCATTTTGGGAATTCCCCTAAAATCCTTTTACAGATATTTCCTGGGCTGGCTGTGGGGAGGACCGTCCTCCTGCAGGAAAAATTCCAGGTGGGAAGCACTGGATGGGACACCTCAAAGGGGATTTGGGGGGGAGATGATGGGGGTGAAGATGGGGAAGATGATGAGGATGGAGCTGGGCATGATGAAGGGAATGAAGATGGGGATGATGAAGGGGATGAAGATGGGGATGATGAAGGGGATGAAGATGGGGATGATGATGGGAATGATGATGATGGGGATGAAGATGGGGATGATGATGGGGATGATGATGGGGATGATGAAGGGGATGAAGATGGGGATGATGATGGGGGTGATGACGGGGATAATGATGGGGGTGATGATGGGGATGAGCACCAGCTGTGCAGGGCTGGGCCGAGGGCTGGCTCCCCTTGTCATTTTTGGGACCCCAGGGCTTGCTCAGGGCTCACGGCAGCAGCCAAACCACGAGCTGAGTGCGGTGCCAGCCCAGGCGGGGGCACGAGCAGGGTTCGGGGCGCAGCAGCAGCGGAGGAGTTCCCGCATCCCAACAATCCTTGGGTGCTGTTTTCCCTGCGTTTGGCACAAGATGTCAGTGCTGCCCCAGGAACGGCTCTCGGCGCTGTTCCACCGCCCGGCCCTGGCCTGGCCACGGTGCTCCTTGGGGGTCCCCAAAGCGGGGTGCAGCACCCCGGGGTCCGGACGTGCCCCCTGTGCCCGCAGGGACCCACCGGGGCTTCTCCGCGCTGATGGAGATGCACCGAGAGCAGCGGGTGATGCCCAACCTCCCTTTTTGGAGGCACCACGAGGCTCCCAGACACCTCCAGGACCCCGGGAATCATCCGGGGAGAGATCCAGGAGGAAAGCAGATACAGAAGGGATGAAAGAACCCAAACTCTCTCCCAGCAACACGTGGCAAAGAGGGGGAAAAAAGCCCCAAACCTCAAAAGAATGTTGACAAGTCTGGAGGCTTCTGGGATCTTGGGTGACCAGGAAAATAACACATCAAAGACCCCACGTCGGCCTGAAGACAGATAAAAACCCCGAGCCAAATGTTCTATGAATATTTAACTCCCATCAATATTTAATTAGCAGATAGAGGGAGATTAAGAGCAGAGGGATCCGTTCTCTGTGTTTGCTCCAGCTCCTCTCTGGGTGCTGGGGGCCTGCGGTGCTGGGGGGGGACCTGGAGCCACACTCAGTGCCCGAATCGGGGTGGAGGCACCCCAAAGGAAGGAAAGGAACCCCCAAAAAGGGAAGGTTTTGTTTTCCAAGCTCCGCTCAAGAGGGCAGAGAGAGCTCTGGCACGAGCTGGGTGTTGCAAATCCAAACCAGCCATCCAAGGAAACTTCAGCTGAAAGTGTTTTCGGAGATTCAGGGTGCTCCAAAAAAAGCATCTTTGCTCATCATCACCACGGCGCTGCCCACGTTTCACTGAACCGGCCACCGAGGGCAGCAAAGGGAGCTGGCTAGTGCAGAGGGTGGGTCAGGATCCAGGCTCAGGCTTTTCCAGGGGGCAGGGAAAGTTTTGTGGGATCGTGGGGCTGCTGGAAGTGCTCAGCCTGGGCTGCTCTGTGGGGCTGAGCTCAGTGGGGGGGCCTGGGGGTGACTTTTCCCTTTGCTCTAGATCCATCCACATCCATGGATCCATCCTGCTCTGGATCCATCCAGGTCCATGCTGGATCCATCCTGCTCTGGATCCATCCAGGTCCATCCTGGGTCCATCCTGCTCTGGATCCATCCTGGGTCCATCCTGCTCTAGATCCATCCAGGTCCATGCTGGATCCATCCTGCTTTGGATCCATCCAGGTCCCTGCTGGATCTATCCTGCTCTGGATTCATCCAGGTCCATCCTGGGTCCATCCTGCTCTGGATCCATCCTGGGTCCATCCTGCTCTAGATCCATCCAGGTCCATCCTGGGTCCATCCTGCTCTAGATCCATTCAGGTCCATGCTGGGTCCATCCTGCTCTGGATCCATCCAGGATCCATCCTGGGTCCATCCTGCTCTAGATCCATCCAGGATCCATCCAGGATCCATCCTGCTCTGGATCCATCCAGGTCCATCCTGGGTCCATCCTGCTCTGGATCCATCCAGGATCCATCCTGCTCTGGATCCATCCAGGTCCATCCTGGGTCCATCCTGCTCTGGATCCATCCAGGATCCATCCTGCTCTAGATCCATCCAGGTCCATCCTGGGTCCATCCTGCTCTGGATCCATCCAGGATCCATCCTGCTCTGGATCCATCCAGGTCCATGCTGGATCCATCCTGCTCTGGATCCATCCAGGATCCATCCTGGGTCCATCCTGCTCTAGATCCATCCAGGATCCATCCTGCTCTAGATCCATCCAGGTCCATCCTGGGTCCCTCCTGCTCTTGATCCATCCAGGTCCATCCTGGGTCCATCCTGCTCTAGATCCATTCAGGTCCATGCTGGGTCCATCCTGCTCTGGATCCATCCAGGATCCATCCTGGGTCCATCCTGCTCTGGATCCATCCAGGATCCATCCTGGGTCCATCCTGCTCTAGATCCATCCAGGATCCATCCTGCTCTAGATCCATCCAGGTCCATCCTGGGTCCCTCCTGCTCTTGATCCATCCAGGTCCATCCTGGGTCCATCCTGCTCTAGATCCATCCAGATCCATGCTGGGTCCATCCTGCTCTGGATCCATCCAGGTCCGTCCTGGGTCCATCCTGCTCTGGATCCATCCAGGTCCATCCTGGGTCCATCCTGCTCTGGATCCATCCAGGTCCACATTTGTCCCTTTTTGGCTTTGACATCCCCCTCCTGCTCCGGTGCCTGGGAGCCCCTGTGGCTCTGGGCCACAGCCGGCGGGGCAGGGAGGTGCCTGCCTGTCCCCAGCTGTCCCCACAGCTGCCCCCAGCCTGTCCCTCCCCCGCTGAGCTCCCCGCTAATGCTTCGCCCGCGGTGTTTCAGCCACATGGGGCCGAGTGTCTAATCCACCATCAATCCCTAATGACCGATCCTTTTAGGTGACAGCGGTGGCCGGGGGGTGGCGGCAGGGGAGGGGATGGACACTCCGTGGGCCGCTGTGGGGCCTCCTGGGCTGTGTGTCCTCGTGTCCTCTGTGGCAGGGGGACATCTCTGCAGCCCCCAGCCCCCTGTGCTGGGAGCTCATCCCGGGGTGGAGGATCGAGGATGGAAACTCGTCCTGGAACACCTCGAGGATGGAGGGATTTCTCCTCTCCTTCATCGCTCACCCAGGGATGCCTGGGCTGGGGGTAGAGCTGGGGGTCCGAGGGTTTAGAGCCCTCCCTGTCCCATCTTTTTAAGGGATTTCTCTCTTCGGGAGATGCCTTGGCTGGAGGGGACTGGAGAGGGCAGTGAAAGCTGAGCCCGGATGGGTTTTCCCTGTGCTGGGGCCAGGAGCAGGCGGGACATGAGGGATGAGGGACAGGAATGGCACAACTCCTCTGCAGCTCCCTCAAAATGCCTCAAAAACCTTTCCCAACCCCCTTCCCATCTCACTGTGGGAGAGAAACATTCCGTGGGTGCAGCCATGAGGGTGTCTGGGGATGAGAATGTGGGGTTGGGATGGTTCTGGGGACGCCTGCACTGTCCCAGTGCCCGCCAGCCGCTGAGCCATGGTGCCACCTCCTCTGGCATCTGGGGACATCCCGGTGGCCTTCTCCTCCTGACCTGCTTCTCCAGCATCTCCTGAGCTGTGGATGCAGCCAAAAAGGGGATTTTTCAGACCTGCTGCTGGCTGCTCAAACCACTGCACCGGATGCTGGGGTTTATTTCCCCCTCTGGCTTTTGATGGATTTGATTTTGATTTTGATGATTCTGATTCTGATTCTGATTCTGATTCTGATGTAAATGGATTCTGATTTAGATTTAGATTTTGATTCTGATTTAGATTTAGATTTTGATGATTCTGATTCTGATTCTGATTTTGATGATTCTGAGTCTGATTCTGATTTTGATTCTGATTCTGATTTTGATTCTGATTCTGATTTTGATGATTCTGATTCTGATTCTGATGTAAATGGATTTTTTCCCCCACCACAGCATCCAGGGCAGAACCAGACCTGGGCGAGCAGTGGGAACAAGCCTGGGGGACCCCCACCTTTCACCCCGCCAGCAAAACAGTGAATCAAACCAGCCCCAAACCCCTTTAACCGTAAAACGCAGCTCAGCCCCGGCAGGACAGGGATTTCTCGGCATCACTCGGGTATAAAATCTCTCCTGGTTCGGGGAGGGGGAGCCAGGCTGGGGTTGGGGACCTGCTTGGTGCTGCGGCTCCCAGATCTGGGCCATTCCCCACCACTCGAGACTTTTATCGCCCCGAGCAGCGGCGTGTTCTGCTGATGAGTTCTTTCTGCTCCAGTAATTACAGCGAGGAATTTGTCAGAACGAGCTCTCGAAAGCTTTCCCGTCTTGTTCCGATTTTACCTGGAGTGTAAAAAGTCATTAGTAGGGTAAAACGCGGGCTGGGCTCGGGTGGCGAGAACGCGGCGCGCTCGATACGCACCGAAGAAAAAAAAGGGGAAAAAAATTTTTAAAAATGTTAAAAAAATTTTAAAAATTTTAAAAATTAAATTACCAATTTTTCTCTTTTCTCCACATGGAGTTTTCCTTGTTTGGAATTAGCAGCGTGAGAAGGAAAGCGTGGAAGGCGGGCTGGGCACGGCGGGATGTGCGGGATGCTTTGTCTTTCCCGGTGTCTGCGTCACTGCTGGTCCCCTCTGTCCCCGTTTTTGAGGACAATTTGGGTTTCAGCCCCTTCCAGCAGCTTCTCCGGCTTCCCTGGGTCGTGGTTTGGAGCCTGGAAAACAAATCCAGCAGAAAACACACTGAGATGATGCCCTGGATCGCCAGCGAGGTGGGGAAAAACCCTTCCTGATCCTGGCACGGCCCGAAAATAGCAGCAGCCGAGGTTTCACAGCCTCGCAGCCCCTTCAGGCTCGGGTTTCGGGGATTTTAACAGATGTCAGCGAGAGTCTGGGGAGCTCCGGCTTGAAATGAGCCGGGGGAAAAAAAAAAAAAGAGAAATCTTATCAGTAACACCAAAAAAACCCCCAAAATAAGGAGGTGAGGACGGGAGGAGTGGTGGAGTGGGTGTCAGCACCCTCCCCGTTTCCGGCAGGGAGCTGCAGCCCTCTGGGAATGTGTTAAAAAGAGGGTGGTTTGTTTTTTTTTTTAAACTTTCCAGCCGAAAAAGAATCAAAATGCAGCAAAATAGAAATGAGGTGAAGAGGATTTCTCATGCAGAGCTCTCCCCCGTCTGCCTGCGCGGCACCACGTCCATCCCTGATGCTGCTTCCTCCTTTTTCTGCCTCAAAGCTGACGGGAATTTCCACCCCCACGGCTTTTTGGGGTTTTTTATTTCGTTTATAGGTTTGAAAAAAGCGACGCTTCTGTCATGGGCCCTAATCAAAGCGGTTTGGGTTGTTCTTCATGAAACTTTGAGGGCGGAAAGGAAGGATTTTGGTGGGGGCTGCTTGGATTTCAGGGCGTTTCCAGCATCCCTAAAGGCGACTTGGAAGCGGGGAAGGGGTTGCAGGACAAAGCCTCTCCCTCTGCCAGCGTGAAACCCGAGCTGTCGGATTTCCTCTCTCCTTATTTCCTGAGGGCCACGTTCCATCGAGTTCGGGGTCCCCAGCTGTGGTTTTAGGGCCCAGAAATCCTGGGGATGGGGACAACATTCCCTGGAGACTCCCGGGTGTTTGGCTGCTTAGCTGGGTAACTGGGGAATGATTTTAAGTTTTTATTCATGTGATTAATCCTCCCCTCCCAAGAAACCCCAATTTCTGCTTTTCCCTTCCCTTTTCCTCCCTTGTGAGGGATTTTGGAGTGCCAGGACCCATTTTTTGGAATTGCCCTGCTCCCCTGGTAAATATTGATATAATATTAATGTTATATTATACAATAATGTTATATATATATATAATAATAATGTTATATATATATTATAATGTTACATATATATATTAAAATGTCATATATTTATTATAATGTTATAATCAATGCGATCCCACTGGTGAATATTGATTATTCCCTCCGATCAGTGACGTGATCCCCCATTTCTGTGCATCCTGGGAAGCTGAGGCTGCCTCCTGCTCTGCTCCCGGGGTAAATGGTGCGGGAATGAGATTAGGAGCAGGGAATGAGCACTGCCCGAGAGCTTTAACCAGCAATTCCCAGAAAAAGGCAGGGAAATAATTCAATATCCTTCATGTGATGCCGCCGTGTCGGAGTCAGGCTCGGGCCATGGCTCCCTGATGGGGCAAGGAGCCTCCAGAGGGATCCCTGATCCCATCAGCACCACAAACAGGGAATTAGGAGCATTAATTGGGAGATTTGGGGGAGCAGCGGGGATGGGAAGGGGTTGTTTGCTTCCCTGACTTCCCACTGCTGCTGGGTGCCCCCCAAATTCCCCCCCTCAAGCCCGCCTGGCACCCGGCGGAGATTTGGGATGTTTGGGGTGCCAGCCAAGCTGCCTTGGGATCCCGTTTTGGAGAAGAACAGCGCTCAGCCAGCTCCTGGTTTTATTTTGCTGAAAACCTGGAAGTTTGGGGTTGGCAGGAGGGAACCCGACACGGCTTCAAGGTCAAACTCCGGCAGCTTTGGCCAAAAAGCAGGAAAATAACCCCATTTGGGTGATCCAAGCATCCGACCCCGCAGTCCCAGCGGGGGATTTTCTTTCCTGTCCTTGCCCAAAGCCAGAGCCAGGATCCAGCTGCAGCCACGAGGAGCTGCCACCCCTGACTCCCTCTCCTGGATTTTCTGATCCTTTTCCCCAGTGTTTTGGCCATTTCCAGGGTGGGATTTTGATCAATTCCAGGGAGTTTGACTTTGAATTGGTGGGATTTTGGTCAATTCCAGGGGTTTTGGCTTGGAATTGGTGGGATTTTAATCAATTCCAGGGGTTTTGGCTTGGAATTGGTGGGATTTTGGTCAGTTCCAGGGGGTTTGGCTTGGAATTGGTGGGATTTTAATCAATTCCAGGGGTTTTGGCTTGGAATTGGTGGGATTTTGGTCAGTTCCAGGGGGTTTGGCTTGGAATTGGTGGGATTTTGGTCAATTCCAGGGGTTTTGGCTTGGAATTGGTGGGATTTTGGTCAGTTCCAGGGGGTTTGGCTTGGAATTGGTGGGATTTTGGTCAATTCCAGGGGTTTTGGCTTGGAATTGGTGGGATTTTGGTCAATTCCAGGGGTTTTGGCTTGGAATTGGTGGGATTTTGGTCAATTCCAGGGGTTTTGGCTTGGAATTGGTGGGATTTTGGTCAATTCCAGGGTGTTTGGCTTGGAATTGGTGGGATTTTGGTCAATTCCAGGGTGTTTGACTTTGAAATGGTGGGATTTTAATCAATTCCAGGGTGTTTGGCTTGGAATTGGTGGGATTTTGGTCAGTTCCAGGGAGTTTAACTTTGAATTTGTGGGATTTTGGTCTCGCTGTGCTGGGTTGGATCCCACTGGGATGGAAAGAACCCAGATGGAGCAGGGGACAGGAGGGGACACCTGGGTGTGGGGTCAAAGGTGTAAGTTGGGACCTTCCCCCCCCAAAAAAGCCCCACATTAAATATGGAAATTTCATTTATAGCAGAATTCCCTGCCAGGTGCTCCCACAGCTTTTGGGGGCTTTAACTGAGCTGTGCCCACCTGTAGCCAAACCCTGAGTTATCTTTGGCCAGACACCCTCAAGGGAAATGGAATTTTATTGAAAAAACCTCTGAGCTCTGAGGGGAGTCATTGCTGGAAACCTTAAATGGCAGAGTTTTCCAGAAAATCCCGATTCTTCCCCCAAGACAGCCCAGCTGTTATCCCACTGGAGAATCTTCCCTCTCTCCCAGCCATTCCCCACCCTTTCATCGTGTGGACTTTCTAGGGGCTTTTATTTTATTTTATTTTATTTTATTTTATTTTTTATTATTTTATTTTATTTTTTATTTTTTGATTTTATTTTTATTTTATTTTATCTTACCTTACATTAATTTATTATTTTTTATTATTTTATTTTATTTTTATCTTATTTCATTTTTATTTATTTTTTAAATTCTAATTTATTTTATTTTTATTTTTATTTCATTTCATTTTAATGTTTATTTTATTTTGTTTACATCTAATGTTAATTTAAATTTAATTTTATTTTAATTTTCTTTTAATGTCATTTCCTTTTAATTTAATTTCATTTTAACTTCATTTCCTTTTAATTTCATTTTATTTTTATTTTATTTTGGTTTAATTTCATTTTAATTTAATTTAATTTATATTAAATTTAATTTTATATTTATATTTTTAATTTTTTTCTTATTTTATTTTTATTTTATATTACCTTAATTTATTATTTTTTAATTATTTTATTTAATTTCATTTCTTTTTAAGCGGCTGCCGCCTCTCGAGCTGGGAGATGCTGTCGCAGGAGGCTCCGCTGGCCCCGCTGCTGGGATTATCCCAGACTCCAGCCCTGGCTGTGCTTCAAATGCAATTTTCCCCGACGCCTCCCAGTCCTGCTGGCGGCTCCTTCCCGTCGGATCCGGTATTGCCTCTGATCCCAAAGGCTCCGAGCAGGTGCTGGGAGATGCAGGCAAAACCTTTTCCATGGATTTCCCGGCAGCATTTCCCTCCCGGCTGCCCCGTGCGTGGTTCTCCTGCTCGCTTCAGGGATATTTCGGGTGAGACCAAATTCCTGCTGCTCCAGAGGTTCCCTGCCGGCTCCTGCCCCGTGGCTGTTGGTCCTGGAGAGGAAAACAGGGAACCAAACCCATCCCCTGCTCCTAATTCCGCCTTTTCCACCCCCAGATCTCAGCGAGCCCCGCTCCCACTCGGGATCTGCCTCCTCCATGCCCACCCCGAAGGGGTTAATCCGCTCGGCCCAGGACCAGCTGGGAAGATGCTAAACGAGCTCCTGAAAAATTCATGGTCCTAAATGGCCTTTCCAGGGGGGTTCAGCCCCTCGAGGAGGGATGGGAGCATCCCAAATCCCAGCTGGGAGCTGCTAATGGCAGCAAGGGAAGGGTTTTACTGGATCCTGCTCCAGCTGGGATCCCGCAGCCCCAGGACCCCCTGGCCATTAGTGGGATGCCCTTTAGGCTGACCCAGCTGATTCAGCAGCTGCTCCATTGTTATCCCACTGGACACGGCAGCCGGGAAGGCGCTGGGACGGAGCTCCGAGCTCCGGGATAAAGGCCAGGCTCGGGTTTCGCCTCCCGGGGCTGGTGGGCAGGGGAGGGTTCTGCCTGCCGGGGTGGGCAGAGCCTCCGGAGGGAATTTGGGACGGGTTTGATCCCTCCTTGCTCGCTCTGCCAGCCCTGGAGGGAGATTCCCTCGGGAAGCCTGTTAAAATCCCATGGTTCAGTGTTAAAATCCCATGGGAAGATGCACGGAGGGAGAATGGGAACAACTCTGCTGCTGCTGTTGGGGTTTGGGGTTTTGGGGGCGCTCGGGTGGGTTTGGGGTGCAGCAGAGTGCCCAGGGGGTGTCCTGTAGGTGACACTCCTGTAGGGTGGTGGTGGCAACCCAGAGCTGCCACCGGCCCGTGGCCAGGAGCAAACTGATCCCAAGGCACCCCAAAACCACATCGGGCTGTGGGATGCTCAGCTGGCTCTGTCCCAGATGGAAAAGCACTGTTGGGACAGGCCCAGGGAAGGGGAAAAGGAGGCCCTCGGGGGTGGACTCAGCCTCAGCCAGGAGGTGCCAGGGAAGGGGGAAAAGGGGCTCTGGAACCCCTGGAATGGGGCTTCCCTGCTGGAAAGGTGACAGTGGCCATGGGGAGAGAGGGGACAGGAGAGGAGGGGGAAGAGGGATGGATGGATTGGGATGGATTGGGATGGATTGGGATGGATTGGGATGGATGGATGGATGGATGGATTGGGATGGACGGATGGATTGGGATGCAGTGAGCACAGGGCTGAGCATCCCAGCAGCCGAACAGAAGTTTGGATGCAATTCCCAGGTGAATCCATCCTGGAGATGCCCAGCCCTTCCCTGGGAAGGGATCCCGGGATGCTGAGGTTGCAGCAAACCCCTGAGCACGCCTTGCCTGACTTGAGGCCACCCAGGACATCCCTGTGCCCTTCCCCTCTCCCTGCAAATCTCCAGCTCGACCTCTCCACTGCCCAGAATTCCCTGGAATCTGCTCAAGCCCAGAGCAATCCCAGCCGGGGAGTTGGAGAGGGGTGCAGAAAGTGGCTCGGAGCTCTCACTGGAGTGAGTGGGACTGGCCAGGAGCTCTTTGGTGTCCTGGGGGGGCCCCAGGGCTGTGCCCGGTGGTGACCTCGTCCCCACAGCACCATTAAGGGCCCCTGATCCCAAAAACCTCTGGAAAATCTGCTTGGCAAAGCCAAGTGAGGGGACAACCGGGAAACCAGAGCAAATGGGGGCTGCTCTTGCTCCTCCTAAAGTGCTTTTCCCTCTCTGTGTTCCCACATGGGAATGGAGTGGGAAGGGGAGTGGGGACAGTTGGGGACACCTCCAAGTGCCCTCTTGTCCCCCTGCAAGCTCCCAACCCTCACAGGCTGTGGAGCAGGGCTGGAAAAAAGAAGGGATTCTTCCATTTTTATATATTTTTATATTTGGGATCCAGCCCTCATGAAAAACCCCGGGGTCAGGGGGCAAAACGGGCTTTGTTTAAGGCAGGACCTGCTGCTTTTGGGTTTTATCAGCATCTGCTGTGCCTTGCTCTCTTCAAGAGCCTGATTTAGGTGCTGCGAATCCCCCCTCAGCCCCTCCAAAATGAGGATAAAATGAGGTGCTGCTCCTCACCCCACTGCTCCCAACCCCAAATGCCCACGGCCAGCCCGGCCCTGATTTCAGAGGAGCTGCTTTTGAACTCATCCAGAGCTTAAATCCAACTCCAAATATCCACATTTTTTAAAATGCCCCAAAACAAACAGCAAGCCAAGGAAAGAAACTCTCTTGTTGGCCTCTCTGGCTGCCAAGATAACCAACCCTCCTAATGAGCTGCAGTAATTAGGTGCTTTGAATCCCCGGTGTTCATCGATTCCCTGGATTTCCAGGATGTTGGGATGCTCCGTTTCCATCAGGGAATTCTGGATGCACACAAAACACGGGACACAGCGATTTAAACATCGGGGAACCCACCCTTGGCATTTCCCCCCCTCAAAAATAGAAATAAAAGCAGAAATGGAGAAATTTCCCCACGGGATAACAATTTTTGGAAGAAAACGGGAAATAATATCACTGCTGCTCTGTTGAGATGTTCCCTTCTGACGCCCCCAACCCCCCAATTTTGATAATATTGACTTGTTAAATCCGCTAAAACATTAAATTTCCACGTTAAGCCCCGAAATGAATATTTTAGCAGCGCGTAAAAGCCGAGGCAGGGACGGATCCGAACAGTAAAACAGAAATGAAACGTTTTTATCTCGCAGGAAGGAGCGGCTTTGGCGCCACTGCTTCGCTTCTCCCTTCCGCTCCTTTTATGGGGCTATTAAAATATTCATTTAAATATTATAAATATTGCATTCCGTACCTAATGTGCCTTCGCACTCTTCGGGGCACCCAAAAGTCAGGCAGGATTCGCTGGGGGCGGGGGGGCGGTTTGCAATTTTTTCTGGGAGGAAGGAGAACCTTGGGGTGGACTTCGGAAGCAGGGACCGAGCCGTGGATCCACATAACGAACCGTGAATGTAGCTGGAAAATTAATTCCAATAAAAGGCTTTTTTTTTTTTCAAGAAATAAGCACATAAAATGAATTTATGGCAATTACGGGATTCCTCTATTTCCGTCATTATCAGAACTATAGAGGGAAAAAGCAGAGGATACAAATGGATTTCGGGCACTGCTCTGCGAGGGAGGGAATTGAGAGATATTTTTAATCACGTTCCAGGATCAGGCACTCAGCTCCCAGCCAGGATGAGCTGTGGGATGCTCCAGCCACCAGCAAGGAACTTCCTTGCCTGCTTTATTGGGAAATAATGGGAAAATGGGATGCTTGGAGTGAGGCTTTCACTCTGCTGGCTGGTTTGGATGAATTCTTTCTGGTTTGCAGGGGGTTTGTCTTCTTTGGAGGGCCCTGGGGTTGAAAAACAACAATTCCAGGTGCAAAAATCTCGGCTTTTTGGTAAAGCCCCCCAAAAACGGGGTTTGGTGTTTAATGAGTCCAGAGGAGGGGTCTGCACACCAGGAGCTCTCCCTGCTCTTCATGGATCCATCTGATCATCCCAGCAAACCTTGGAGACAGCGGAGCTGGAGAAAGCTCCGCCGTGCCTCAGTTTCCCCAGGAAAAAGGAAAGCGGCTCCCTCTCGGAGCCATCCCCGGCCCTGGGCGGCCGCGCCACCTCCAGAACGGCTCCCACAGGGATTAGGGCTGGATCGGGTGATTAGCGCCCTGTTATCCCAGCGATTAGTGCTGCCCTGGGATCAGCGGCAGGTGAAACGCCGGCCAGGGATTACCGGGAGAGGCCGCGATGCTCTCTGCCCGACCTGGCGCTGGATCTGTGGGATTGGCTCCCAAAACCGGGATTTATCCACGTGGGAAATGCCCAGAGGCCATAAAATCCTGCTCTGCACAGGGCCTGGTGCGATGGGGTGGATGTGGCGTTTTGGGATTGAAGCCGATGGGGTGGATGTGGCGTTTTGGGATTGAAGCCGATGGGGGGGATGTGGTGTTTTGGGATTGAAGCCGATGGGGTGGATGTGGCGTTTTGGGATTGAAGCTGATGGGGTGGATGTGGCGTTTTGGGATTAAAGCCGATGGGGTGAGTGGGACAGAGCTGCCATCCCCGAGATGCCCAGTGGGATTTGGGAAGTCAGACCCCATCCTGCTTGGACAACCCTCAGTGTTATTTTTGGGATAACTCCTTGGGAAGTCCATCCAGTGCGGAAGAGCAGGAGTTGCTCAGGTGGGTCCCTGTGCTGAGGCCACGTTTTGCCTTTCCCTGCCTCAATTCCTGCCAGAATAACGGGAATTATCTCCGGCCTCTCCCCCTGGCTTGGATCCTCACTCGGGAATGAGAGATCACAACCCAGGCTCCGGCCCACCCCAGCCCCCTCCGCGGAGTCGTAAATAAAACCCAGCTGGGGTAAAAATGCTCCTTTCTGGAACAGCTGAAAAATCTCCCAGCAGCGGTGCCAAGAACCTGCCAGGAGCTCAGGAGGGATGGCACCCAAACATCCCTCTCTAAAAGCTCTCATCCATCACCGGGAAAAGGATCCCAAGGCGGGGAAGGATGGGGCGTGGCCGTGCCTTCATCCCGCAGTTTCCCGGTGCCAGGGATGGTTCTGGGGTGGGGAAATTGAGGCTCTGCCCCATCTGGGGAGGGGGAAATCACGGGCTGGGCACTACCTCGCTCCATCTAATGCCGTGCCATCCCTGGGGATTCAGCCCGGGATCAGCCCTCCCCTCCTGAAGCATTTGGGAGATTGCCTTATAAATCATGGGGTTTTTATGGAAACAAGCAGCGAGCGCCTGGGAGGTGGCAGGGCCACTCCGAAACAGCACTCAGCCATTCCTGCAGAATTCCAGGTGTTTGGGGCACATCCCATCTCCCTCCTCTTCCTCACCCCGGTCCCGCCATTCCCGGCGTTGTTTCCAAGCCCTCCCAGCAGCACCCAGAGGTGCTGGGGACCCTCGGGGACATCCATCCTCCTCCTGGGCGCTGTGGGGCTGCCTCTTCCTGGGGGCAGCTCCAGCTCCTGTCGCCGCTCAAGGTCAATCCCATTAATTGCCGTGAATTATTTGGGCGTTAATGGAGATGTCTCCCGCACTTCCACTGCCAATGAGGCTGCCGAGAGGAGCGTGCTGGCCGAGCTTTCCTGGGGAAAGGAGATGCGGGAATGGACGGGAGCGGAGCAGGGAGAGGGAAGGCACCCGCGGGGTTGGCGTGGGCAGGAAAACCCAGGTGGGAATGTAGGGAATGGCTGGGAATGGGGTCTCGGTCCCCAAAAGCTCACACAAGGGGAGCTGAGGGGAGGGTGGCATTCCCAGGAGCGCTGCTCCCCAAAATCCCAACTCTCCCATGGCTCCAGCAAGCCGGGATAAGGGAATCCCTCCCTAGCCATGCTGGAAGCATCTCCGGGCCCTGCAGGAGATGATCCCGGGATGTGTGGAGTGTGTAGGGGAGCAGGGAAGGGGTGACTGATCCCCTTGGATCCCCTTGGATCCCCAACACCCCCAGCCTGTGTGGGGCCCTGCAGGGAGGGGGTGACAAGGCCGATGCCCCCGGGTGGCACAGGCACCCTCAGGGTGGCGAGAAGTGACCAAACCCGGCTGCTCCTCTCCGCGCTTCCCCTTGCCCAGGAGGGGTCTTAACCCCCCCAATTTTCACGACCCCTTTGCATCGCCCCAGGGCAGGGCAAGGCCGGGCCGGGCACCCCCCGCCGCACCCGGGGGTGTTTGGGGAATTCGCTGGGGGGCTCGGGAAGCGGGAGGTGGGGGCTGCGAGGAGAAGGAGGAGGAGGAGAAGGAGGAGGAGGAGGAGGAAGGCGCCTCCCCCTGCCGCCCTCCTCTCGCTGGCACCCAGCGGAGCCCGATGCGGCTCGGGCCGGGCGAGCGGGCACCGGAGCGCCCAGCCCGGCCCGGCACAGGCGGGGAGGGGCCCTCGGCAGAGCCCCCCGCACCTGCCCGAGCCTCCGGCATCCCCGCTGCTCATCCAAAGGGGGGCACCCCCTCTTTAACGCGGAGGAGGCGGGGACCCCCCCCTCCTTGCAACGCTCCTGGCGGGGTCCCCCCGCTGCCAGCGCTGAGCCCCGGGATGTCCCCCCCCCCCAAAGTTTGCCTTCGGATGCGGGGACTCCACCGCCGAGCCGCTCCTGCCGCCGATTGATCGCATCTGCCTGGGATTAATTATTCACCCGGCTCCGGGTTGTGGTTTTTTTTGTTACGTTCTTGTTTTCTTCTTCTTCTTTTTTTTTTTTCCCCCTGTTTGTCTTTTTCCTCGGGGGCAGCGCGTTAATTCAGATTTTTTTTTTTTGGCTCCCCCCCCTCCCCCGCCCCCCCAAATTTTTTTTTCCCCCCCTTTGATAGAAGAGCGCTTGGAATTCTGATTTCTCTTCTCGTGCAGGGAAGGGGGGGGGGGGGCTGGAGACCCGCACCCTGCAGCATCATCCTCCATCGGCACATCGGGGCTTTTTTCGCCTCCGGGAGGGGGTTCCACGTGCTCTGCTCCCCCCGCTCGCGGCTCCCGAGGAGGAAGAGGAGGAGGAGGAAGAGGAGGGGGACCCGCCCCCGCCGGCTGGGCGCTCCCCCGGCCGCCCTGCAGGCACTGGTTGGGGGGGAGGTTGCGGCAGCTTTGGGGTGCGGGGTGGGGAGGGGCGGGGGACCGGAGATGGGGTGCTGTGCTCGCTGAGCTGGGGGGGGGCAAAGCCGAGCCCCCCCTAACCTGAGCCGGTTCCCCCCCCCCCTCCCCAAATTCCGCCGTTGGCTGCTGCTCCCGGCTCGCACGTGGTTGGATTTAGGGGGATTTCTGCGGGTTTTTTTTTTTCCGGTGCTTGGTTTGGATTCCTTTTGTTGTTATTATTTTTTTTTATTATTTTTTTTTCTTATTATTTCTTTTTTTTTCGGGTTTTTTTCCCGCCCCCCCATCCCACCCCCCCACCCCGTTTTTTCTGGCTGTTCCCCCACCTTGCAATGGCCTCTCCGGAGAAGATGCTTCCCGGACCGGCCGCGCTGCTCTGCTGCCTCTGCTCCCTGCTGCTCCCCGGTAAGTGCTGGCAAGGGGGGGGGGGGGGGATATAAATATTTATAAATATATCTCTATATTACATCTCTGTCTTCAATACCGGGCTTTGCACCATCTTCCTCCCCCTCCAGAGGCACCCCCTGCCCCTCTGCGCCCCCCTCCCTGGCTCTCTCCGTGCCCCCCCTCCCCAAAGCGAAATGGGTGAAGATTAGAGTTTATTCCTGGCTTAATAAAATGACAGCTTGTGCTTGCGAGCGCTGGCGGCGGGCTGAGCTGAGCCTGGGCTGCCAGCAGGGTGGCAGGGGGACACAAGGAGCGAGGGGGTGTCCCCTGGCCCCCCCCCGACTCTTGTCTCCTTAATGCAGAGCTGCTTTAGCGGCAGGATCAGGGGTTGATCCGCTATTATCCACTCGCTGATCCCCAGACCCGCACCCAGACACTTTCCCGGGCTGCGCCGAGTTGCTGGGCAAGCTCTGCGCGGGTGGCAGCGTTTTGGGGTGGGGGTGCAGCCCCTGCCATCCCTCTCCCTCCTTCTGATCCCCCCCCTCCGCGCGGTTTGGGGGGCCTGCACCCCCCCCTTTGCCCTGAGTCGCATCCCGATCGGGCTGCGGTGCCATCCCGGCCTCCCCGGTGCCAGCCCTGGGGATGCCAGCACCTGCTGCTGGGGGCTCTCATTGGCCAGCCAGGCCAGAGAGGGGTCACGCACCCTGAGGGGTGCCAGGCTGTTCCCACGAAGGATTTTTGTGGGTGTTTCCCATTTAAAACCAAGCCCCTGCCGAAGCCGCTTTCCCCAGCCGGGCCGAGCAGAAAGCGGGGGCTGTTTGCAGTCTGGGGGTGGCCACCTGGCTCTGGCCTCGGCCTCGGGGTGTCCTGGGGACACTGCCCGGTTCCAGTGATGCCTCCTGGAGCCGGAGGGGATCCCTGGAGCGTGCCTGGCTCTGTGTCACCCCAACAGCCCATGGCCGAGGTGCTTTGGGGGCTCTCTCAGCATCTGCAGTACTCCAGGGTCTTGGAGGAGCTTGGGGAGTGGTGAAATAAGGAGGAGAGGGGATATTGAGAGCATTGAAGGGGTTTTCCAGCCTGGAAATTCGGAGCCCAGTGGAGGAGCAAGGATGCTCCGGGCTGTGGAGCCGCAACTTCCCGTCGAACCCTTAGGGCTGGCAGGTGGACCCCTGTACCGTGACAGTGAGGGGTTTTTTGGGCTCCTTCACGGGCAGGGTTGGCTGGCAGAGCTCTTTGGGACCATCAGCTCAGCAGTCTGGCCAGCTTGGAGGCAAGCAGGGAGCTCCTGCTGCCCGAATTCCCTGGATAAGATCCAACTGTCTGGGTCGGCTGCGGGAAGCATCCCCGTGGGAGATGTGCTGCTCCCCATCCCCTCCTTGGGGGGAAGGGGGGGTCCCAGCAGCAATGGGGGCTCAGAAACCCCCGGGAGGGGGTTTCTGAGCCCCCATTGCTGCTGGGACCCCACAAATGCAGTGGGTCAGGCCTGGGGTTTAGATTTTGGGGGATACAACGGTTGTGGGGCTCCCTGTGGGGCTTGTGGGGGTCGCTGCAGCAGCGCTGCCGGTGTGAGGTGGGCGAGGGTGGCCTGTGCCAGGGCTCGCCGCGCTGCCGGTGCCCAGGGAAAAGGGAAACCTCTGCCAGGAGTTGGCCAGCTCCTTTCAAGATGCACAGCTGCCCTTCGCTGGCCTTTGGTGGACAAATAAAAGGGGGAGCTGGGAAAAAAAACCCACAGGAGAGCTCCCGATTCTCCAGCGTTCCCTACAAACTGTTGGGGCTTTCAGCAGGGTCAGCCCGTGGTGAAGCCGTGTGCTGCTCTCCTGCTTGGAAGATTTCATTCCTTTCCCCCTTTTTCCTTGTTTTGTTGGGTTTTTTTTTATTTAGGAGCAGCCCTCTGTGCCAGCCTGGCTCCCGCTGCACTCCCCGGGAGCTGCTTGGCCGAGGCCCCACATCAGCTGCTGCCCAAAAAGGGGGTTTTTATTTTGGCATCTCCCCGGCTGGGATGGCCCCAGGGTGGCCCCAAGGATGGACAGATGGACACGTGGAGGCCGCGGTGTAATGGGGGGATGCTGGTGGTGTCTGCCCGGCGTGGTTGTGTAGGGATGTGTCAGGATTTATGGGTTTATGGGATGATTTGTGTTGTCTGTAGGGCTGAACTCGGACTCTGCATCTTCCCTCAGCTCCGCATCGAACCCCGTGCCTGCGGCGTGCCTCAGTTTCCCCGCTCCCAGAGGAGCCTGGAGGCTCTGCAGTGCTCCAGAGCTGCTGGGGTTGGGGTGGTTATCCTGGCCCTGCACTCCGGGCAGGTTTGGGGTGTGCTGCGCCGGATCCCACAGCCCATCCCACTGCTGGAGGGAACGGGGCTGTGCTGTGTGTTTGCCAGTCCTGCCTTCCACCACACGCCAGGAAAATGGGGCTGGGGGTGAAGGATGATGATCCACGGCTTCATCCCTGTGGGGTCTCCGGCCCGGACACCCCAAACCCAGTGGGGGGGGACACAGCCCAACCCCAAACCCCAAGCCCGTCTGGGCTCAGCGTCTCCCGGCTCCGGGGTTTTCAGACCAGCAGGTGGAGATGTGCCATAACTCGCTGGGAGCTGGGAACCGACACCCGGCTTCGCTCATGGAACACTGGGAATGCTCGCCGGGAACACAACCCCGCCGTTTGCTGGTTTGACAGCCGCCACCGCGGTTATTGGGATGGGCGCAGGGCAGCTGAGCATTCCCAGGAGCAGGGAAGGGGCAATAGGATCCGTGGCAGGCAATTGAGGGGAGAGGACCCGGCCTGGCACCAGTTTTACCTTTGATGCCACGGAAAAGGGGGATATTCCAATGGATTTTGGCTCTGGAGTGTCCTTGCGTGACCCCAAGGCTCGCTCCACCTCCCCCAAACCCCAATACCTTAAATCCCAGCCCAATTTAGGGGTGTGAAGTTCCACCCCACTGAGAAATCATCTTTTCTTCTATCCCTTTTTGCCCTCTTGGTGCTTTTGAGGGGAGGGAAGAGGATGAGGGAGATCCTCTGCGCGATGATTTTGGGGAGCAGCAGCCACGGGCTTTGGTCCTCATCCTTTTGGGCGAGCACGCCGGGGGGAAACTGAGGCAGGGAATGAAGTGGCAGCAGCCCCCTGGCTGGGGATTGCTCAGGAATTTTTGGAACCCTGGCTATTTCCTCGGGAATTTTGTTTCTGAAGTGCCACGATTTAAATCGTAAAGGTCCCTCTCCCAGCTCGCCTGCATCCTAGAAAAGAGGGGGGAAAAAAGGCAAAACCAGCCCAGCTGAGGATGCCTGCAGAGCATTCCACCGGCTCATCCCGGCTCCATCCCATCTTACGGAGGGAACCAGCGGGATGTGGCACCATCCTGGGGGATGACGGCCGAGGGAAGGGCTGCTTGGACAGCACAGCCTGATTATTTTTGGCTCCTGCACTGCCTGCCCACAACAGTGTTGGGTGTGTGGGGGGACCGGGAGCTGCCTGGTGTCCCCTCCCGTGTGGCGCCTGTCACTGCCGCCGCGGGAGCGTCCCGTCCGTCTGGAAAAGGTCGCTGCTGCTAATCTAATCAGGATCTTTTGTTATTAAATACACGGCTCTGCTAACGAGCAGCCCCCCGGGCGGGCAGGGAGGGAGGCGGTGGGGTGGGACACGCTGGGATGGGGTTGGGGACCCCAGCGGTGGCTGTGGGGACGGGGTCTGCCCTGGAAGTTGCTGTGGCAGAGGGAGAAATGGTTCAGGGGGGTGGAGTGAGGCAGGTCCTGCTGCCTGTTTCCCAGGGAAAATGAGGCTGGGGCTCACCCAGCGGGGAAATTGGGAGGTCCAGGGTCCTCCAGCCACGTTTGGTGGTGGCCCAGCTGGGCTGGGGGATTTCTGGGCTGTCACCTGTGCCACAGGCACCCCAGGGTTGGCGTGCAGGGGTTGTTCCTCAGGGTGTGGCTCTCCCTTCCTTTCCTTGAGCTGCTCCTGGCCCGGCCCATGTCCCTCGTCCCCCCTCACCTCTGCCCTGGCCTTGGGGAGGACACCACCAGCAAGGCCAATTCAATCTTCTGGTGGAGCCACTGTCACCTTCTGGCGAGCATTTTCCACCACCTGGATAATATTTGCCAGCCTGGATTTTCCCTAAAAGCCCAAGCGGATGCTGCCGGGGTGGCTTTGTCACCTCCTGTCCCCTGCAGGAGTCTGGGTTCGCCCCAGAACTGGCAAAACTTGAGAATTCATTCATTTTCCATTTATTTTCCTTCAAGGAAAAGCTGTGTTTCTCCTCTGGAAGATAAATCAGGTTGGAAATGCAATCCCTCCCTGCTGCTGCTGCCAGCTCGGTGTGGCTGCGGGATCAGCAAAGGAAGGGGACGAATTCCAGCCCTGTTGGAGCTGCTACCACTTCCCAGCCCTGCTTTTGGAGCTCTGAGGCTGATGCTGGGGCTTTAAACCCAGGGCTGGCTTTCCCTGTGGCTCCTTGGGTGCCTCTGGAATCGAATCCAGCCCCACATCGCAGGAGGGGAATGAATTAATTGGCATCGAATCAGTGCGGGAGGTGTCGCTGGGCACAGCCTGGAGCTGCTGGGAGGGCAGCCTGGGGGGCAAATTCGGTGTTCAGAGGGTGCTGGGAGCGTATTCCTGCTCCTGGCCGTGGTGGGAAGGGATGGCGAGGGGATGGGGTGATCCGAGCAGGACATGTGGCTTTGGGGGTGTCCCTGCATTGCCGCCGTCCCCACACTGGGGTGCTGGGGGCTTCTCCCTCGGGATTTGCCGTCCCCAATTCCCAGTTCTGGCTCCCCAGCGTGAGTTTTTGGGGGATCCACCTGTGCCCACCTGGGCTGCTCCCAGCGTGGAGCTCCCCCAGCCCAGCACCCACCAGGGAACATTTTGGGGGCTGCCCTGTTTATCCCAAATTCTCTCCCCTCCCGTTGCTTTCCGGCCATTCACAATCAGCCACTCCCCCGTGGTTTTTTTTTTTATCCCCCTTTTTAATTAATTCCTTCGTTTTTCTCCCTCCTCTGGAAAGGTCTTCTCCTCCCTGTCCCCCGGCCTGTCCCTCGCTGTGATTTGTGGAAATTGCTCCAAAGTAGCTGCTGTGTAAAAGTCTTGCTGGTTCCAGGAATTTATGGCAGGCTGTGCCTCTGCATGGCACATCCCATTTAGGCCATATTTATTTATTCCTTTAGGTCCCTGCCTTTTTTTTTTTTTTAAATTTATTTTTCCCTGTTTTGTTTATTCCCTCTTATTAATTTCCTGGGGGAAGCACAGCCCTCAGCAGTGCTGCGGCAGTTCCCTTTTCCTCGGTGCTAAAAAAAAAAATCCTAGGATGTGTCCCACCAGCCTTGTTGGATTTTATTGCTCCCGATCCTGGAGAAGCCAGGCTAGACTTTTTGGGAGAGGGAGAAATCTCAGGGATCTTCAAGAAACAAGTTAGACACCAAAGAATCCACTCCTGCTGCTCCCAGGAATCCAATCCCAGACTCCATATCCCAGCCAGCTCCTGCTCAATTCCCACCCCAGGCTGATTTTTGGGAAGCCTGGACCAGCTGAACCTCGGTGCCATGGGAATTCCCAGCTCATCCCCACCCTGGCCATGGCCAGATCCGGGAGCATCCCTGCATCCCACGCTCTCCCTGCCAGGGGAAGGTGATTCCACGTTTGTAACAATTATTCACTTAATTGACTTCCAATTAGCTGGGACTGGAGATGGAGGCTCCAGATGCATCACAGGGAAGGGGGAGCTTGTTGTCATTTGTGTCACCAAAAGCAATTCCCATGGCTCTGGCTGCAGGGAACATTCTGGAGGTTTCCGTGAGGGGTCTCCCTGTGTTTTCTGCTTTTCGTTTGTATTTAATTCCTGGCTTTTATTTTCCTCCCCCCCTGGGAGCGTGGAGCACGTGTTGGGGCTGGCTGAGTTTTGGGGCGAGGCCTGGAGGTTTCTTTTCTCCCTTTTTGTTGGTTTTTAGGGTGTTTGGAGGTGCTGGCCCCACTGGGGTGGGAGTGTAGGGTGGCAGGGATTGCTGCTGTGGGATGAGGAGGGAAAGGATTCCCAGGACAGGTGGGGAGATGTCCGAGCCTGACCCTTCCCTGGGAGCTGGGGCCACCTCCAGCTGTGGGAACATCCAGCTGTGGGAGCTGCAGGTGGGGGGCATCTCTAGAAGCTCCAGATGTGGCACATCCCCGGTATTTGGGGCCCCTGCCACCCCTGTTTCCCCTTTGTGCTTGGTCCTGACGGATGGGGTGGCAAAGCCTGACCCAGCAGATTTTGGGGCTCAGCCTGGGATGTGCAGGATGCTCAGGGGAATGGGGTGGAAGCAAAGAGAAGTCAGAAATCCATGCTGGTGTCCAGCAGGGAATAGCCAGGCTGGACATCCTCCTCGGGGGCTCCTGCTTCTCGGGATTTTGGGGGGGGATCCATCACCCCACTGACTCCTCTGGGACACCCTATTCAGGAGTAGGATCGTCACCCTGGAACGGGACTGGATCTGGGAATAAGGGATCACTGGTGGTCCTGGGGACTGGTGTGCACCAAAACCCCTCCCCAGGAGCCCCGAGCTGGGCTGGGAGCCAGGGTGGGGCCCTCTGGGAGGGATGGTGACACCCCCCAATCCTTCCCCAGGTATTTGGGGAGGGTTTATCCCCATGGCAGCTCAAGTCACGGCTTTAGGGACAACTGTCCTGCCTTGCTCCAAGGTGGGATCCCCAGGGAAGCCTGGCTGGGAGAGCAGTGGCTGGTGTCCCACATTCCTTGGAGCAGCGCTCAATCCACTGATCCAGAGAGCCCCCAGTGCCATCCATGAACACCCAGAGAGGTTTTAACCCTCCTGGGCTGACCCCAAACCTCCCATCCCTGCTCTCCAGAGCTTTCCCCGTGTGTTCTTCCCCCCATAAGTGGGGATATAGCCCCGGAGCCCCCGCTGTGTCCCACGGGATAAGCTGGGATAAAAATCCCCCCTGGAGCGAGCCTGAAGTGATCCCCATGGCCGACAGCTGGGGCTGGGCTAAGCTGGAGCTCAGCTCTGCCATTGGTTCTGGATCAGGGGAAGAGGAGGAGGAGGAGGGTCTGAAACCTCGGGATAACAGGTGGGAGCAGGGGTGGTGGGAGCAGGGTGGAAAGGCTCCGCCTGTGCCCCATTTCCTGGGGATTCAGGGCAAGAGGGGAAGGTGATGGAGCTGGTGCCTCAATCCAGGCTGTCCAGCAGCCTCCTTTCCCATGTGTCCAGCAGCCTGTCCGAGCCCAGCACCCCCTGAACCAGGAGCACGGATGATGATGATGATGACCTAAACCCCACAGCAGGGCTGAGGAGGGGTGTTCAGGGACTTTCGGTGCTGTTTTTTCCAGCAGAGAGTGAGACCCCTTGGCCCCGGTCTGGGGTTTGAGGCAGGGCTGAAGGGCGCTGCCCCTGTTCCCACGTGCCCTCCAGAGCAGCTCGGCCCATCTGGCCCCGTGTCTGCGGCCGGCGCGGGGCACATCTGGCGGGGCAGATGTGGGGCTGCACAAAGGGGTCACCACTTGTGTGTTTACATCTCCCTGTCAGCGCTGCCGGTCCCCCCGAGGGGACACACGGGGGTCCCGCTGTAGGGCTGGGCTGGATCCTCAGCCCGGGGGGTTTGGGAAGCCCCCAGGCCGGTGGGATCTGGCCAGGCACGGGGAGCTGTGTTTTGGCTGCCGGGGTGGAAGGGCCATATGGGCCCCTCAGTGCCGGCCTGATGAACCCGGAATGCAGGTCAGGTGCTGCAAATCCCGCTAACCACAGCGGCAGCAGTGCTGCGGAGCGGAGCCAGCCGGCAGGGCTTAACCCTTCTGGCCCCCCAAACCTGGCCAGAGCGGGACATGAGGCCACCCCCTCTCCCGGGGGTGACAAGAAACTAGGGCAGGAACTGGGGACAGCGGCGTGGGGACTGGAGTGTCCTGAGCTGCGTCTGTCCATCCTCACGGTTTCTTCGGGGCACCTTCCTTCCATCTCTTGAGCTGTTGGGCCTTCCCTTCCCTTCCCTTCCCTTCCCTTCCCTTCCCTTCCCTTCCCTTCCCTTCCCTTCCCTTCCCTTCCCTTCCCTTCCCTTCCCTTCCCTTCCCTTCCCTTCCCTTCCCTTCCCTTCCCACCCATCCATCCCCTCTCCTCCCTCATCCTGAAGCTATTCTCCTGCTGTCCAGCCATTTTTGACATCCATCCATCCATCCATCCATCCATCCATCCATCCATCCATCCATCCTTTACTCTCCCTGACACTTTATTTATCCCTTTTCCCCACCCAGCACCTGCATCCCCAGCTCCATGCACCTCCCACCTCCCTTCTCCTTCTCTCCTGCCCCCGTGGCTGTGATTCCCCGCACTCCAGGCTGGATGTGGCTGGGTTGGACCCTCTCCTAGCAGGATTAGTTCCCGGCCAGGCAAGGGCGGCGCCGCTCCCGTCCCCTCCCGGCTACAGATTAGAGCATCATTTAAATGCATTTTGTCTGCGAAGGAAATAGCTTCTCTGTGTGCCGCCAATCCGCCGGCACTCAACTCATCACGGCCATCCCATTAATCTCCAGCCCAGCCTGGCCCTGGCTCTCCCCGCAGCTCGGCTCGGCGACAGGGCCACCCTGGGTGTCCCCACTGCAGCACCAAACCGAGTCTGAGAGGGGCTTTCCTGCAGCGCACAACCCTCATTACCCATCAGAGAATCCCCACGGGAGGAGGAAGGAGCTGGGTGCTGAAGGGGCCAAACTGCACCCAAACCCAGCTGCCTCAGCCCTCCCAGTGCGTGCCAGCCCGGCCCTGGGTGCTCGCTGGGGTGGCACTGAGCTTCTCCTGTCCCCCGCTCGAGGGTGACGCCGGGCATTTTGCACCGCCTCCAGGATGGGTTTTGCTCGGGGCTGTGCTGGGCATTGAGTTGGGTGGCTTTGGGGTGGGTTTTCCCTGTGAAATGTCCTGATCCTGCTCCGAACCCCGGAGATTTTGAAGGGATAAAGCCTGATGATGTTTCAAGTTGAGCAAAGCCCCTTCCCCTGTCCCTCACCCAAGCAGCCCAGCTCGTGTTGCTCCAGCTGCTGGATCCTTTTCCTCAAATAATCTCACGCCTTGGAAAAAGTTCCCCTTTTCCACTTGTCGGGCATGGCAGGAGCATGCCAACCTTCACCTTTCCCAACAGAAAACAACTTCCACGAGTCGCAGGAGCAGAAAGCCCCTCAGCGCTGGTACTGCCGAGCAGAGGGGCACCCATGGGTGCTTTCCAGGGTTTGGCACCTCTCCTGCAGCTCCTGGCTCTCTGGGAGATGGGAAAACAAGCAGGACAAGCTGGATGGGGTGGCAGGGGCTGGAGCTGGGCCCAGCATTCCCACAGCCCCGGGGAATTCTCTACCTGGCTCCTGGACAGCTTCCATCCCGGGATAGGGATTCTGCCTGTCCCGTCCCCAGCGCTAATCCTTTAATGAGCCCTCTAAGCTGCTTAACTCCCCTGTGCCCCGCAGCAGAGACTTCCAGGCTCGCCCGGGGGTTCCTGCGTCCCTTGAACCCCGGGGAAAGTGTCTGGGGCCACTTTCCCGGCTGGAAAAAGCCTCCGGGTCCTGGCACGCTCCAAAGCCCCCGTGGGGAAGGAGGCTGAGTCATTCCCGGGAGCGAAGCCGGCACATCCACACCTTTCCTCGCCGTCTGACACCCGTAATTTGGACTCCGCTGCTCGGGAGCCGCTTGGGAGCGGCTGCAATCAGCGCCGGGAACGGCGGATGCGGGGAGCCGAGGGGAGCGGGCGGGATCCAGCCCTCCTGGGAATTCCTGGCAGCCGCTGGAGAAGGGAAAGACCTTGAGATGTCTTCCAGGATCCCGCAGCTGCCAGCACAGCCCGTGCCGGGCGCCGGCTCCGCGCCGGCCGCCTTTCCCAGGAAGATTTTCGTGGGTTTTCTCTTCGCTTGCGGTGGGATAACGGGATCCCTGCAAGGGGCTCGGGCAGCTCTGCCCCTCGGCTGGCAGGGGCTCCCTGCTCTGCTCAGTCCTGGAGTAATTTTTTTAAGGCAAAAGTGATCAAAATGAAGGACAAAGTGGGATTTCCAGAGGGCCCTGGGCGCTGCTGGGGTTTGCACAGGGTGCCACCAACATCATCCACGTCACCTCTCCACCAGGTCTGGAAAAATTTGGTCTGGGCCAGCTTTGGGGACACGCACAATGCGGGTGGCACCCCGGGGTGGGTGACGGGTGACAGACCGGCTGTGACACCACCCTTAAGGCAGTCTGTGGGGACAGAGCGGGTCTGGGGGCTGCTTTAGCCACCTTCCCTGGGTGATCTGGGGGCTGAATGCAGAAGGAAAGGCTTGATGATGATAAATACGTGGTGGGATCTGCCAGCCAAAAGTCAGCCTGGATCCAACTTTCGGTAACGAGCCCATGGAGAAAGTCAGCATCCGTGTCTTGGGAAGCTGGGATGAAGCTGGGATGAAGCTGGGATGAAGCCAGTTATCCCTGTTCCTGTTAAAGGGTCTTTGCTGGTTCAGGCAGTGCTGGGGTGGGTGACCAGAGCTTCGGGCTCCCCAGGGACAATATGAGGCTGGGTGCGGCTTCAACACACCCTGGACACCCCGTGCCACGCCGAGGGTGTTGGGTGAGGTTGGTGCCACCCGTCAGGAGGCACAATCCTGCTCGGGGTCCCGGGGTCTCCCGCATTTTTGGTTTGTGGGACACAAACCCAGCCAGGCTCTTGCTGCCCTTCTGAGAGGTCTGGGGGCTGAAGCTCCAGCTCCTCCTTGTGCCACTCCGGCCTGGATCTGTGTTTCTTGCTCGGGAGCTGTTCCAGAGGGGGATGCCCCACGCTAACCCCCACTCTGCACCCCCTTTTCAGCCCACGCCAAGAGCCCAGCCCCCAGCCCCGAGCCCGCCGAGCCCCCTGGTGCCATCCTGCTGCCCGTCAGCTACCGCCTGTCCAACACCCGCCTGGCCTTCTTCCTCAAGGAGCTGGGAGCCAGCCCGGCGGGCAACGGCAGCACCCCTCTGCAGCGCTCCGAGCCCTTCGTCGTCTTCCAGACCAAGGAGCTGCCTGTCCTCAACGTCACCCTGGGGCCCTTCAGCACGGGGCTGGTGCTGCCCAAGGAGCACCTGCAGCCCTCCAGCACCCTGGAGGTGCCCGACCGCCTCACCGTCAACTGGAAGGTGCGCGCCTTCATCGTCCAGCCGCGGCTGGTGGCCAGCCAGCCCGTGGTCCAAGTGCTCTTCTACGTGGCCGGCCGGGATTGGGACGACTTCGACGTGACTGACCGGCTGCCCTGCGTGCGGCTCCACGCCTTCCGCGACGCCCGCGAGCTCAAGAGCTCGTGCCGGCTGCGGGGCAGCCTGGCCATGTGCCTGGTGCAGGCCGAGCTGCCCCACGCCTGGTTCGGCCCCTCGGCCGTGCCGCTGGGCAGGAGGAAGAGCCCCGAGAGCCTGGAGGTGGTGCCGGGGGAGAGCCAGCAGGCCGAGCTGTACTACACCCTGCACGCACCCGACGGCGCCGGACAGTGCCTTGGGGATGCGGGCGCTCGCCGCGGGGCCGGCGGGGCGCGCACCGAGGGTCCCACGCAGCACCCGCTGCTGCGCATCGGCAGCGTCAGCCTCCTGCAGCCCCCGCCCGCGCCCGCCCTGCAGGAGCATCACCTGGACGGCAACGTCTTCATCCGCCTGCCCGACAAGCCCCTGAAGCCTGGAGAGGTGCTGAGCATCCTCCTCTACCTGATGTCCAACTCCACGGTGGAGCACTTCACCCTCAGGTGAGGGCCTGGGGATGTTCCCGCTTCCCTTCTCCAGGGGATGGTTGGGAAAAGGCAGCTGTGGGCATGGGGGCGTGGGTTGGGAGGGAGTGGTGTTTGTGGGGTCTGCTGGAGGCTGGAGCAGATCTGGAAGCAGGGCTGGAGGAATATCTGGAATGCGGTTTTGCAGTGGGAGCTTCCTGGAGAAAAGGGGAGGGCTGTCCATGCAGGACATCTCTGCACTAGCGCTGCTGCCTGTCCTCTCCCAGTGTTCCCAGTGATTCTGCCGGCAGCTCTGGGTTTATTGCCAGCCACTCTGGGGACAAGGTGTGGCATGGCCGTGGGGCTGCTGTGCCCCATGTCCCCTCCTCCTGCCACGCGGGAGCCGAATGGGGCAGTGGGCAGGAGGTGCTGGGCACCCCAGTGTGCGCCGGTGAGCAGGGGGGACCCCCATCGCTGCGTGTCCCTAAAGATGGGGACACAAGGGCTGGCCACACCTCTTCAAAGGGCACTCACAAACGTCCCTGTGGCCTCTGGAGCAGCAGGGAGCCCCCACGATGGGGGATGTGGTGCTCCAGGCTCTTGTGTCCTGTGCCCCAGGGGTGCCCAGTCTCACTTGGGTCAGCACTGGGGCTGGGAGGTCAAAATCCTGCTGGAGGGGTCATTGGAGAGACAAAATGCCGTGAAAAAGAGCAGCTGGAGCGGGCTGCTGCTGCCAGCCTGGATGATGCTTCCCACAGCCTGAAGGGATCAGGGGTAAAACTCCTCCCGTGCCACGGCAAGGGATCCAAGGGGATCCAGGGCTGCCGCAGGGGGAGGCTCCATCCCTGACTGTCGCTCTCCACAGGGTGAAGGCCAAGAAAGGGGTGAACCTGCTGAGCACCAAGTCCAGGAGCGGGCAGTGGCTGGTGAGCTCGGAGCTGCTGACGGGTGGCAAACACTCCACGGCCACCGTGGACGTGTCCAGGGCAGACGGGGCCGGGCCCAGGTAAGGGCTGCACCTCTGGGAATGCCAGGGAAGTTGCTGGGATTTGGCCTGGAGCAGTTCTCCCTTTACCCCCTGCCCTGGGGGGCTGCGGTGCCACATGGCTGCTGGCAGGGGAAATGGAGGGTTTTAAGGTGAATTGTGAAGCCATGGAGGATTCCGTAGTCTGGGGTGGAGGAATTTTAATTTTTTAATTAAGAAATTGAATTTCTGCCCCGTGAGAGGCAGCAGCTCTTTGCTGTCCATCCTGGTGTCTCCTCCGGGAAGGCAGCGGAGCAAGGCAAGGTCCCACCTGAACCCTAAAATGATGGATGAGCATTGGATGGGGAGCAGGATCCATGCCAGCACCTGAGCTGGGCAGTTCTACCCTGCTCACACATTCCTGGGGCTCTGGGAAAGGCTCAGGTCCATTGAGGAGAGCCCTGGAGATGGAAATGAGAACGATCTGCAGGAGAAAAGACCCACAAAGCCAAGCTGAGACCCCAGAGGGTGCTCAGCCTGAAGAAGGGGAGATGTGAGACTGGCAGGACATGGCAGGCGAGGGCTGGGATGGGCACGGGGTCAAAACTAGCAGCAGGAAAGGTTCTGAAGTGCTGGAACACAAGAGTGACATTTCTGTCACTGGGAAAAGGGACACGAGTGTCTCCAGGAGCTGGGTTAAAGCCCCTCGATGTGCTCATTCCTGCCCTCTGCGATGGAAATCTCCCCACACCTCTGTCCCCCCACCCCAAAACTGAGCGAAGCTGGGGCCAGACTCCTGGAAAAAGGAGATCCTCAGCTCTGCCTGCTCTGGTGTGACCCCCAAAGCTCTGCAGAACCCTTTTCTTACCAGGAGGGCGGATTTTCCTTCACCCCCACCCTGCAAATGCACCCACAGCGTCCAAAGCCGCAGCCTGGCTGATCCTGGCGTGTCCCCAGGGCCACCAGCCCCCTGTCCCCTGCACGCCCACCCCGCAGCCCAGGAGAGCAGAGCTGGCAGCAGCCGGATCCTCTCCCCCTTCCCCCTCTGCCGCTGCCAGCGCTGCTTCCAATCAGCCTGCAAAGGTTAGAGACGGGGGAGGAATTTAAAGTGATTACAATCACCTTTTAGACAAACAACTCCATCAAATATTAACGGAACGGAGAGGATGAATGACTCCGCGCCGTGCTGCCCTCGGGGCTGTGCAAACAGAGGAGTTGCTGCGCTGGGGCTCTGGGGGCTTTTGACAGCGCTGGCTGTGCAGGGAGGGGCTGAGAGCCCTGAGCGTTGGGGTCAGAAGGGCCATTTTGGGGTGTTTTGCACCCCAGAAGCTGCATCCTGAGTGGTTCCCCCCATGTGAGCAGCCTGGCTCTTGCCTCTGTTCAGAGCAGACGGTGCTGGGGCAGGGCAGAGGGTGGCGGCTGGGCCTGGCAGCGCTCCTGGGACACCTCGGGGCACCCCACGGCGAGAAGTCCCTTTGCCACAGCACCCCTGGCTCTGCTTTGCCTTTGGACCTGCCCCTTCCCAACTGGGTTGGGTACTCCTGGCACTGGGAGAGCAGCCAAATCTGCTTTTCACACCCCGTGGCCTTTGGTGAACTGCCTTGAACCCCCAAACCTGCCTTGGGGGCACAGCAAGACCCCACCAGCCCTTGTGGATCAGCTCCACTGCTAAGCCCATCACAGCTGCTGTGGGATCGGGGAGCAGGGATCAGGGATCGGGCTTGCCGTGGTCTGGAGCAGCTCCAGCTTCTCGCTCTCCTCTGTCCCTGCTCCCTCTCACTCATTAGATATTGATCAGAGAGAAACCTGGCTGTGTCCTGTACCCCAGATCGATGGGACCTTCTCAATTGCTGCTGCACTGAGATGAAAGCAGAGCCAGTCCTGGCTTCCCTTCCACTGCAATTCCACTTTCCCTCCCCGCCCCGCTGGCTCTGCGGGGGCTTTTAGCGGTGCTGTGGTTTGGGGGGGCTCTGGGGTTTCTGCCAGGGGTGTTCAGTTTTTTGGAGCAGTGAAGTCCGGCTCGGGGCAGGGTTGAACCCTGAGCTTCCCCAAGGATTTGCCGGTGGGCAGAGCTGTGAGGGCAGGATCAGCTCCAGGGAGATTTGGTTGTAGGGATGGGGCATGCGAGTAATTGGTGGTGCTGCTGTAAGGTTGTGTCCAAGCCGTGATGCAGACGGTCACCAACTTGTCCCCTCAGCCTGGCACCATATCCTGGGTTTGGCATCCTCTACACCCTGTCCTGCCTCGGGGACACCCCAGAGGTCACTCCCTGTCCTGCTGTCCCCAGCCCTGGCATTAATTTGGGTGTGTTTGCTGAGCTGACGGTCCCGGGGCTGTTCTCCCCTGCTGGCTCTGTCCACCTCCCCTGTCCCCTGCCCCTCCTTCCTCACAGCCTGGGGGACGGCCCGGCCCCAAATCCCAGCTCTGTCCCAGCTCCTGCCTGGGCTTGGACCTCTTTCTCCTGTGCCTCAGTTTCCCCATGGGATCCCCTTGGAAGGGGCTTTAAAATCAACAGCTTGGGCTGGGCTGCTGTGTTGACATTTATTTGTCATTCCTGAGTGCTCTGGGATCTGACATGTGGGACATTTCGGATCTGACCTGTGGGACATTTGCGATCTGGGTGTGGGACACATGGGATCTGATCTATGGGACACATAGGATCTGACCTGTGGGACATTTGGGATCTGATCTATGGGACATCTGTGATCTGGGTGTGGGACATGTGGGATCTGACCTGTGGGACATGAGTGTCCAGACCGGAGCAATAAATCCATCCATGCTGTTGGGAAGACAGTCAGGGAGACAAGGCCTGCAGCACCTGCAGCCACCCACTGTCCCCCGAGGCCATGGCCACACGCTCACCCTGTGATGTCACCCAGCAGCCCTGGCAGGGATGATGAGGTGTTCTTGTCCTGCTGGCAGAGGCGGTGAAAAACATTTCTCTCTCCCACTGGGGAGATTGCCATGGGAATCTGCAGGATCCCATCGGAGCAGCCCCTGGCAGTGGTGGGGGTCCGGGCTGCTGGGTTTGGGTGGCACCCACTGCACAGTCCCCCTTGTGCCTGGGGACACCAAGGGCACCTGCTGGGGAGTCTGTGGACGGCCTGGCGCTTATCCTGGTGTGTCTGTGGGACCTGGGACAGCCACCTCACCGCGTCCCTTCCTGCTGTCCCCCTGCCCAGCGATGGGGACTCCTCGTCGGAGATCATGCAGCTGGATTTCGAGATGGAGAACTTCACGAGCCAGTCAGTGACACGCCGCATCATGTGGCACATCGACTACCGCGGCCGCAACCCCCCGCCAGACCTGGAGAAGGTGGTCACGGAGCTGACAGTCATCCAGAGGGACATCAGGGCCATTGTGCCCCTGGCCATGGTGAGCAAGTTCATGCCCTCAGGTGTTACCCGCTCTGAGGGGTTGGGACCCCTGAGGGATTGCCCACCTGCCCTATAGCACCTCTCCATCCATCCATCATCCATCCATCATCCATCTCTCCATCTATCCATTCATCCATCCATCCATCCATCCATCCATCCATCCATCCATCCATCTCACCCACACCCAGGTCCTTCCCTGCCCCAGCTGGGACAAGCTGCCCTCTTACATGATGGTGCCCTTTCTGTGCCACCCCCAGGACACGGAGATCATCAACACGGCCATCCTGACGGGGCGCACGGTGGCCATTCCCGTGAAGGTCATTGCCATCGAGCTGAGCGGCGTCATCGTGGATGTCTCAGCCATGGTGGAGTGCAAGTCCAACAACGAGGACATCATCAAGGTGGGTGTGGGGAGGGGACTTCTGTGACCCTCACAAGGGGCTGGGGTTCTCCTGACCCCGATGGGGGTCCGAGCTGATGTGGCTCACAACCCCACCCAAACCAAGCATCATCCCCTTGGTGGCTCCAGTCCATGCAAGCTTCTCCCTGGGGTCTGCCAGGAGAAGGACAAGACACTTTGTCACTGTCCCCAGAGAGGCCACGGGATGCTCCAACACTGGCAGCAGGCAGCAGCAGTAACTGCAGGTTATCACAACACCTGGTGCTGATAAGGGGAAATGTCACCTCATGGGCTGAGCTGCACGGCCCCATCGGTGCCCACACTCGGCCTTGGAGTGACATTTCTGTCTCGACTGGATCAGCTGCTGGGCTGGGGACTGGTGAGATGGAAGCTGGGAATGATGGAGGGGAAAGAGGAGCTGAGGGGGAAGATCCAGATGGGAGAGGTGCTGAAGGGGCCAATGCCAAAGGCTCCCTGCCCCAGCCACTGAGGCAGCCCCTGGTACTCAAACCCTCCGACTTTTCCATCACCAGCCCTGTTCATCCATATAGATTTCTCCATCCCTGAATAAATCCATCTGCCCACCTGCCCATGTCACTCTGCCACCATTTCCATCCATCCATCCGCCCCCAGACATCATTCCCTTCTCCCGAACACCTCCCACCCCTCTCCCTGCGTGCACCCAGCCAGCTCTCCCTTTCCATGATCCCGCTGGGTTGGGCAGAGGCAGGGAAGGGGTCTGGATTCTCCGGGGGGCTGTAGCCCCTTCTCCCCTTTGCCACAGGGGTGATGGCAGATCCCTGTCCCTGCTGGGGTTTGCTGTCCACGGGGCCGTGTCACGCACCATGGGGGACATCCAGTGCCACAAAGTGCTCACCCAAGCTCTCGACTGAAACTCAGATCCATGGGATTTACAACACCGGCTCTAATTTATGGAGCCCAGTCCTCCCCAGCGTGATAAAACACTGGAGCAATAATACACTTCAGGATGGACTCCAAGGCACTTAAACTGTTTAATGTGCTGCCTTTCTGCTCATAAATCTATTTACACTCTGTCCCCGGGCCTGGGGGGAGCAGGCACATGCCCAGGAGCTGGGATAAATAATGCAGGGAGCAGCCCTCCGGCCCCGGCTCTCATCCCGCTCGGAGCCCTGCACAATTTCTCGCTGAGTTATTTGGTGTTTGTGTTGGAGCTTCATTTCCGAGGGAGCCTCTCAGTTACCTGCTGAGATCGGGGAGGATGATTGCGGTGTCAGAGCTCTAAACCTGCTCCATAAATCACAGCTTACGGAGTGGGATGTGCTATCTGTTACTGTAAATAATTTAACGTGAGGGCGGGCTGGAGAGCTGCCTCTCCCTGCTCTGGTGTGGCTCCCCGGTGGTTGCTCTCTTGTGTAATGTGCAATTTGTCCTGGGATTGGTGTGGACATGGCTCTGAAGGATGTGGTGGGAGAGTATGAGTGGGAGTTGTCATCCTCGTCCCCTTCTGTGGTGGCACAGGTTGACAAAGGTGTCCAGGAGGACATCATCACTCAGGGGAGTGTAGAAACCACCCGCTATTTTTAAAATGTGGTGACTTTGGGAGTTGTCGAGGGACACGCAGGGAGTGGAAGGGCCACCTCTGCTGCCAGCGGCGCTCAGTGGGAGATGCTCGATCTCACCTGTGTGTGACCTTTCTGAGAACCCCACACTGCACATCCCCTGGAGAACCCCCCAGGAGCTCAGTGGGATTGATCCTCAGGAACCCTGCTCACCCACAGCCACCGCCAGCACCATGGTGGCTCTTCCCACTCCCGGGGGCCTTGGAGAACGTGTGTCCCCCTCGATCCCACACTTATCCCCGTGCCAAGCAAGGAACTCCTGGCCACAGCAGCAGAGGCAGCGGTGCCTTGGCTGGGAGCCCAGGCAGACCTCAGCCTCTCTCTTCCTGACACCTCGCCGTAAATCCGGGAAGTTTCCTCACACAAGCTTCATTTCCGAGCTAATCTGCAGTCACTCCATCTTCGGGACAGGCCTGGCGTGCCGGGATTTTTTGTTGTCATAGTTTCAGCCCCCCTCCCTGGCTGCAAAGCAAGTGGTGCCCAGAGGGAGGTGCCGGGGGGTTTATTAGCCAAGGTAACACCGGCAGAGCCCATCGTGTTTATTGTGATAAATGGCACAATATCCAGAGATCCTCGGCTGCAGGATTCACCCGGGAGCTCATCTTTATTCAGGCGCTGCCTCGCCACAGATGAGATTGTCTTGTCAGACTTGCTGAGCTGGTACCTCTGATGGGAAGACGAGGAACAAACCCTCCTGCGTCGCCGTTCCCTCCAGTGCTCAGGGAGCAGGGACATCCCAAGGAGACATCCTGGGCTCTGACTCCTCCACCAGCCCCAGGGGACCACCAACACCTTTGCAGAGGGCTCCTGGAGCTGTTGCAGAAGTCAAACCCTGCTGTGGGCTCAGAAATGCAAAATTCCTGCATCTGGTTGCCCACAGGTGCTCAAGGAATAGGTTGGCAGAGAGACAGGAATGCTGCCAGCTTCCTGCAGCCTGGCCTCAACCCTTTATCAGCCATCAGAGAATCCAGGGATTCTCTGATGCTGGAAATCAGCTCTTCTGCACCGGTGAGCAGCTCAGTGCTGCTGGCTGAGCAAACGAGTTCTTCTCTTCTCCAACATCCAACAAATCAGATGCAGTCCCTGACAGGAGATCAGGGTTAGGCCACAGGGCTGCTGCAGGTGAGAGGTTGGAGTCCCTTTCTGGTTGTCTTCTGCCACCCCAGCTGGGAAGGAGCTGTTGACTGGTGACCCGAGCTCAAACCCTGGGAAATGCTGCCCTGGTGTCCCCTGAGCTCCTTAATTGGCTCCTTAATGAGTGACCCCCCGCAGGATGGATTTGTTTTATAGCAGATTTCGCTGATGGCATTTGCATAAGTGGGAATTAAAAGGGGAGGAGGGAGAAGAGGAACAGGAGGGTTCAGTCAGACCGCAGGAATCTCGCTCTGGGGTGAGCAGGAGGGACAGGGACAAGGCACTGGTGGGTATGGGCACGTGGTGGGACTGTGCTTGCTGCATGTGCCCTCTGGAGGGGATTTTGGGGCGAATTTCCAGGTTGAGCAATTTGCAACCTCTGTGAAGCACCCATGGGTGCCTCTAGCTCAGGGACAATCCAGTGTGGAGGCCAAAGGGGAACTGAGGCGCCACGTGGAGGTTCTTGGTGGAGGTTCCTGGTGGAGGTTCTTGGTGGAGGTGGGAGAGAGTGAGGGCTGGCAGGAGGAGCTGGGTCAGGGGACACTTTGCGTGGTGGACACAGATCTGTGCCTCAGGAGGACCAGGGTCAGGGGACACTTGGCATGGTGGACACGGGGTGTGGATCTCCCTCTGAGCAGGATCTCCAGGAGGAGGGAGCATCCCTGCTCCAGGTGAGGCATGAACTGGATTCATGCCGGGTGAAGTTCTGCTCCTCCAGCACATCCAGCCTCCTGCTGGGATCTCTGCTGTGTCTACAGGACCATTCCCATCCTCTCTTGTCCCACAGGTTTCCAGCAGCTGCGACTACGTCTTCGTCAGCGGGAAGGAGTCGCGGGGCTCCATGAGCGCCCGGGTCACCTTCAACTACGAGCACCTGTCGGCCCCGCTGGAGATGACGGTGTGGGTGCCCAAACTACCCCTGCACATCGAGCTCTCGGACGCCCGGCTGAGCCAAGTCAAGGGCTGGAGGGTGCCCATCCTGCCAGACAGGAGGTGGGTGCTGCGGAGCCGTGCTGGCCAGCCCAGAGAAGGCGAGGTGGAGGTGGTGGTCATGGGTTGATTGCCTTGCTCAGTGACTTCATTAGGAGGTTTTAAAGGTGGTGGAGACAAAGGCATCTCAGGGGTCCTCAGTGGAAAGGTGAGAGGTCATGGACACAGGTTATGGGGAAGGAGAAAAGTTTCACAGGGAGGTTGGTGGAGAACATCCCTCCTTGGCAGTCATCAAAAGTTCCCTGGATGAAACTGGGAACAGCCAAGCTCCAAAGTGCCTTTTTTGTTGTCTAGAGACCTCCAGGTGTCCATCCCAAGCAGAGATACCTTGTCCTCTCAGCAGTTTAGTGGGCAGAGCTGCTGGTGACCCTGCCATTACCACATCCTGCTAAATCCCGTGAACCCTCCTGGACAGCCCCTCCTGGCCCAGGAGCCACCATTTTTTGGTGACATCACATTTTTTCCTGCTTGGCCACCTTTCCTGAGGGAGCTGAAGAGCTGTGGCATGGCGAGCTTGGCAGCACTGCCCACCCACTGTCCCATCCATCCATCCATCCCGCAGGTCGGTGCGGGACAGCGAGCACGAGGAGGACGAGGAGGAGCGGAAGCAGAGCCGGGGCTGTGCCCTGCAGTACCAGCACTCCACGCTGCAGGTCTTCACCCAGTTCCACACCACGGCGGCCGAGGGCACAGGCCAGGTGGTCACCATGCTGGGGCCTGACTGGCTGGTGGAGGTCACCGACCTGGTCAGCGACTTCATGCGCGTGGATGACCCGCGGGTGGCCCACATGGTGGACAGCTCCACGCTGGCCGGGCGGGAGCCGGGCACGACCCTCTTCAAGGTACCCCTGGCCACCTTTCCCCACCTCTGCCAGCCTGGCTGGGGGTGGCAGGCGGTGACAGGCACCTCGACCCCTGCAGGTGGTGTCCCCGCTGGTGGAGGCGGTGCTGGGTGAGACGCTGGTGACGGTGGCAGAGGAGAAGGTCAGCATCACGGACCTGAAGGCCCAGGTGGTCTCCAGCCTCTCGCTGTCCCTCCACCCCAGCCCTGGCAACAGCCACACCATCATCGCCCGCACATCCGTGCAGCAAACCCTGAGCTTCTTCAAGCAGGTGAGGCCGGGGGGGCATCCAGGCTTGGGGGGGATTTTGGGGTGCAACCCCCTCCTCCCAAATCCTGCCCACACTCTGGCCCTCACAGCACCCGGTGTCCTCATGACACCCTGGTGACCCCAAAACACCCCAGAAACCTTCACAGAGACCTGTGATCCAAGCCTGGGGACAACCATGGGGATGGAGGGGGAGGGATGGAATCCTATGCAGCTCCTGGCCCAGCTCTGGTAGCCACATCTGGGATTTGGGATGAGCCTGGGCAAGCACGGGGAACGTGGAGGGAAGAGTAGGCTAAGGAGAAAAATCAGGGAATGGTTGGAACAAGACGGATAATGGAGGGATAAAGGGTGAATTGGATGGAGAGAAGGATGGAGAGGTGGACGGGAGGATGGACAAAGGGGTGCAGGTGGGACTGGCCTCCTGCTGGGCAACCGGTGCCTGTGTTGGTCCCGCAGGAAGCGCTGCTGAGCCTGTGGATTTCCTACAGCGACGGCACCACGGCGCCCCTGTCCCTCTACGACCCCAAGGACTACAACCTGGTGGTGAGCAGCCTGGACGAGAAGGTGGTGTCGGTGACCCAGGACCGGGCGTTCCCCTTGGTGGTGGCGGAGAGCGAGGGCGCAGGGGAGCTGCTGCGGGCGGAGCTGGTCATCTGCGAGAGCTGCCAGAAGACCAAGCGCAAGAGCGTCCTCTTCACAGCCTTGGCCACCGTGCGCGTCCATTTCGGGTCCGAGGAGGACCCCACCTACGACTACGACCACGTGCCCAGCAGGCCGGGGCTGGGCGAGGCGGGGGCAAGCACCACCCTGCGGGCAGAGGTGGACAGGAAAGCGGACCCGAGTGAGGACAGCCGGATGTCCAGCGCATCTCACCCCACCGAGGACTTCCCCACCATCCCCACCGGCTTCGTGCAGGTGACACGGGGGCTGACGGACCTGGAGATCGGGATGTACGCCCTGCTGGGCGTCTTCTGTCTGGCCATCTTGGTCTTCCTCATCAACTGCATCGTCTTTGTGCTGAAGTACCGGCACAAGCGCATCCCGCCGGAAGGCCAGACCAACATGGACCATTCCCACCACTGGGTTTTCCTGGGCAACGGGCAGCCCTTGCGGGCTCACAATGACCTCTCCCCGCAGCCCGAGAGCCCGGGGAACCCGCTGGAAAACGTGCAGACTTGCTGCCACGGGGACCACCACAGCAGCGGGAGCTCGCAGACCAGTGTGCAGAGCCAGGTGCACGGGCGCGGGGACGGCTCCTCGGGGGGCTCCACGCGGGATCAGAGCGAGGACCCGCTCAACTCACCCACCTCCAAACGGAAGCGGGTGAAATTCACCACCTTCGCCACCATGCCCTCGGACGAGCTGGCCTACAACTCCATCCCCATCGCCGATGAGGAGGACTTGGAGTGGGTGTGCCAGGACATGGGGCTGCAGGACCCCGAGGAGCTTCACAACTACATCTGCAGGATCAAAGAGATCGCTTAACGCAGGGGCAGCAGGGACGGGGCGGGAGGGAGGGGCTGCCACGCTGTGCCACGCCACGCCACACCGTGCCACGCCACGCCACCACGCTTCTCCGGGGCCGGACACCCGCGTCCGGCTCCTTGTTCCGCACATCTCACGTCCTCACCCCGTCCAAAGGCACCCCCGGGGACGCCTCTTTTCTGTTCTCGCCCTTTCCCCACTGGTTTTCCCAGGGGAGGCAGCAGCACACGCGCGGCCCCCCAGCGAGGGGACGGGGTCACAGCTCGGGGCGTGCGCGTGGCCGGGCAGGAGGAGGCTGTGGGTGCTGCCGGGAAGGGGCTGGGAGAGGGGAGAGATCCCATTTCTCCCCGGAGCCCAGCAGGGAGGTGGTGGGCGAGGGCTTCCAGAGGGCCTCCCCCAGCCTTTGCTGCGCTCAGCTGCACAGTTTTGGAGGTGAGTGCTGGGTCACCCCGATGGCTTTTGGGACGTTGGCCCACACTGGGTGATGCTGGGTGAGGCAAGAGTTGGGGACACCATGGCCACGGGCCTGGAGCACTGCTGTCCCCATCACCTGCTGTGACCCAGCCCCAAATTCCCGGTGTGCCCCACTCACTCCCTGGCTACCTGGAGCACTTTGGGGGTGACCAGCCCCAGTCCCTGGCTGCATGGGGCACTTTGGGGGTGACCAGCACGTTTGCTGCCCACCCTGCCTGTCCCTCTGTCCCAGCCATGGGGCCAGTGCTCGGCCCCCCCGCCCCACAGCCCCACTGGGGTCTCCAGGGCCAGCCATGGGTTTCTGCCCCCTCCCAGTGTTGGAATGTGGCTCTGGGATGGCAACGCGGTGCAGGGGCTTCCCAGTGCCACGGGGACACCCTCGATGGGACCTGGCCTGTGTGTCCCAGTGCCAGCCCAGCTCCCCCAGTGCCAGCCCAGCAGGGATGCCCGGGGCCAGGCTCAGCCTGTGTGGTGCCTTCTGACTGCCGTAACCCGATGCCTCCCGGCCTCCCCGTGCTGGTGGCACCTCCCAGCCCCCCCTGGCTCACCCAGGGGACCCCCCAGTCCAGGGCCACGCCATCTCCCAGCCCGGTGCAGAGCACCCTCGGCCTGGAGGGGACACCGGGGTACCAGGGCTGGCAGGTTGGGGACCCTGGGCTGTGCACTTGTCCCCACGGGCACTGAGCATGTGGGGACAGGGACACCCTGGCATCACCCGGTGGAGGCTGGCAGCGGATTATTTCTGGATCAAAAGTTACCCACCACTGTGTCTCTTTTTTTTTTTTTTTCTTTTTTTCGTTTTTTTTTTTTTTTTTTTTTCAGTTTTTTTTCTTAAATAAAAGACCAGAAAAGGAAAAAAATGGAACAAAAAGCAAAGTGGCAGCACTGTCACGGCCCTGTCTCTGCTGTGGTGCCCTGGGTGGGGGCTCCCAGGGGGTTTGGGGTTGAGCCCTGGTGGCTGTGGGGTCGGCTGGGGGCTGGCTCAGCTTTGACCGAGCATTTTGGGGTCAAAGCTGTGGATTTGAGGGTTCCCCCTCCAAAATCCTCCTCTGTTGGGCAGTCTGGTGGTCAGAGAGCAGGTGATGCCGTAGCCACACCTGTGCCTCAGTTTCCCTGACAGGAGAGCCGTGGTTCGGGGTGGTGGGTGGTGTCTCAACAGCCTCTTTAAGGAGTTGCTCAGTTTTGGGGCTGGGAAAGTTTCTCCTCTGGGTGGCCTTAAAATTTACCTGAGAGCTCCGTGCTGGTTTCCTATATCCATATATATCCATAAATATATGAATGCAGGTTTGAGATGTGCTCGGGGGGCAGGCAGGGCATGCAGGGGGTTGGTTTTTACTCTGCCCGATTATCTGAACCAGCCACGGAGCTGATAGTGGCTCTGAGCAGGAAAATTAACTCAGCTGCCTCCCCTGCCTGGAACTCCTCGCTCAAATTAACATAAATGAATATTCGTGGGGGGCGGGAGGGGGGGGATTGAAAAGGGAAGAAAAAGAAGTGGGGAAAGGTCAGAAAAGGGTGGAATAAAATTTTCTAAGTGTAATAAGAGCTGGCAGCGCCTGACTCCGGTCCATGAGCGCGTCCTGGGGCTGCGGAGGTGCAAGATGGGGACGACAGGGACGGATCCACAGGGAGCTCGGGCAGGCTTGGCACGGGCTGTGCCCACTGCCAGGTTTTCCCACTCCTTCTGGCTGCTGGCCCAGCCGTAGCCAAGCCCGAGGTCTGACACCAAGCAGCAGCAGCGGTTTTCCAGCCCGTCAGCTCCCGTCCCAGCTGATGGATCCAGCACGCAGGAACCATTGGGAAGGCGGCACCCACGGTGTCTGTAGGGGCTGAGGATGCTCTCAGGGCCGTGTGCCCCCAGTCCGTGTCCTGCACCCCCCGGCACCTCCTCCAGGCAATTCCCAGCATCCCAGGATCCCTGATTCCAGTCATTCCTGGGTGAGGGACCAGGGTGAAGAGAGCAAAGCTTTCTCTGTAGCTCCATCAATTTATTGGTGCCTTTAGATGTGGATATTTATCCTTCATCCATATGGATGTATTTAGAATTTATACATATATATGCATCCATAATGTGTGTGTGTGTGTATATTTATTTTTATGTATATTTATTTATATATAGATAGATTTATTTTTATATTTTTATGTTTTTATTTTAAAATTTATATACATCTATTTATTTCTATATATTTATATTTTATACAAATATATATAAAATAGAAATATATAACATATAAATATATAAAAAATATAATATCTATAAATATATAAAAATAGAAATCTATAAAAATAGAAATCTATAGATTTATATAAATTAAAAAATAAAAATAAAAAACCAAAAATAGTATATATTTTACATTAAAAATATATATTTATAATTTATATTTTATATAAATTTCTATTATATATATTTATATTTTATATTTATATATTTTTATATATTTATATATCTATATATTTTTATATTTATATTTTATATTTTTATATTTTTATATATATTTTCTATATGTAGATATATTTTATATATATATAAATATATAAATATATATTTATTTATATATATATAATATATATATAAATATAAATATAAATATAAATATAATAAATATATATATATATATAAAGGCTGTATAATACATAAAGGCTTTGCTCAGGGGCAGGGGTACACTTCCAGACACCCCTAAATCCACACCCCTGAGTCCCACCCACCATCCCAGCCCTCAAACAATCCCTCTGGGAATTAGGAACACCAGGAAAGCAGCTCCCCACCAATTTTTCCAGGCTCCCCATGCCCTGGAAGTCCGTCAGCAAATGCAGAACGCCCAGGGACAAGCCCCAGGAAAATGGGAACTCTCTGAAGGCCCTGATGGTGTCTCCACTCCTACCACTGCCTGTTTATTTTTCATTTTCTTTCCCATGGGAATGATCCAGTTGGGACATAATAATAATAATTTTTAAAAAGGCCCCAGAGAGCTGTTGGAGATTGGGAGATGGAAGCTGCAGCTGCGGGCTGGTGGCACCCACGGGGACAAACCCCAAACCCCCCTGTGCTACCCCAAACCCCTCGACTGCTTCAGATCCCGTTAAATAATCCCCAGCCAAACAGCCGAGTGCCACGGAAAGGAGGAAAAAAGGGGAAATAGTGGAAAAAGCCGCTCTCTCCCAGGTCCCCTCAGCGCTCCCTGTGCTCGTTCCCGCTGCCTTTTCCCTGTTTAGAGGTTCCCTATCTGTCCCCAGCAGGCAGGGACATATTTGCATTTTAATTCGGCCTGGTGAGGCTGCAGGAGCCACCCCTGTGAGGGGGAGGGAGGCAGAGCTGGGGACCGGCCCCCTGATGTCCCCAAAGGGATGCTCGGTGCCCCCAGCCGTGCCTTAAAATTCCTTTAAACTCCTAAAAACCCCCACAAACCTCAGAGGGCGTCTATGGCTCCATGAAACAGAGGGAGCAGGGATCAAAGGAGAGTGAAAAATAGGGATTATTCTCCGCCCTTTTCCTCCATCATCGTTTCCTCGTGCCTTGGGTTTTCTCTCAGCCCTGGGACCTCACTCAGGGTTGAGTGAGGTTTTAATTATTAATTTAATTATTACGTCCCAACTGGATCGTTCCTATGGGGAAAAACAGAAACTGGCAGTGGTGGGAGAGAAGAGGAGCAGACACCATCGGACCCCACCAGAGCCTTCAGAGAGTTCCCATTTTCCTGGGGTTTGTCCCTTTTCCCCCGATGCCTCCCCCTTGGGATGCCCCAGCCACTCCCAGCCGTGTCCCCAGGGTGGGACTTGTCCAGGAACAGCAACCCCAAAACCTGGGGGGCACCCAGAGCTGCTCCCGGAGCTGTCCCACATCCCGGCGGATGGAGGGATATTCCCGGCAGCGCGGGGATCCATGTCCCGGGACAAGCGGAGCCTCTCCGCAGCCATCCCCGACTGGCCGGGGCAAGTTTAATGAAAGCAGGATCGGGCTCTGTCCCGGGGCGGGATTTGCGCGGCAGCCGCGGTTTAATTACTTTGCTAATTGCGCCGTTATTTCTGCGGGCTCGCGGCTGCTTTTCCTGCCTGGCTCAGCGAGGATCCCTCCCCAGGGAGAGCGGAGGGATGGGATGCTCCTGTCTCCACACCAGCTGGAGCTCAGCGCCGGCTTCCCGAGAGGCTCCAGGGACCGGCAATAGGAAAACCCATCAGATACGAAATTTTGGGGCTCCTCCTCTGCTCTAGGAAGCTGTTCCCCTCCTCCCAGCTGAGGATCCTTCTGTGCTGCCTAAATACCCCGGCTGCAGGTCCCCAAATCCCCCAGGAACACCGGGATCCTGCTGTGAATCCCGCTCCGTTTTCTAGGCATCCCCCAGCGCTTTCCAAGGACGGCAGGACTGGAGCCCCTCCGGAATGTTTTTCAGGGCTTGATGGGAGCTTTTGCTGCTCTCCAGGACTCCCCCTTGGCTTGGCAGGAATTTTAGGGCCTTTCTGGATTTCTTTGGTCCGGGGCAAGACGTCCCTGCTGACATCATTGGAATTAAATTAACTTCAAGGTCCCTTCCAACCCAAATCATTTAGGAATTCTCCAATTTGGGACAGAAGCTGCTGCCTCAAACCTGCTCTGGGCTTTCATCCCAGCGTTTCAGGAAAGGACCATCATCAGGATGGCTCCGGGAGAGGCAGATCCTGCATTTTCAATGAGCTCCCCCGGCTTCCCGTAAAGGACCGGACTCGTTTCCATTTCCCCGACTCAGCACCGCCGGGAATCATTTCCCGGAGTTCATCCCGCATCATCCCGGCACTGACGGGAGGGCTGACCCAGCTGTCCCTGGGTGCAAGGATTCCCTGTCCCCGCTCTGGAGCGGCCGCGGAGCGCTCGCACCCAGAGGGATGGTTGGGATGGTTGGGATAAATCCAGCCACTCCCGGCTCCACGGCGCAGCCGGGCAGGGCAGGCAGCAGATGCCGTCCCGGTGGCCTGGCTGCAGAAAAGCCCCAGTTTTGGGAGTTGCTGGATTTAAAGGTCAGGGAAGAGCAGCTCGTCTGACCCGCCTGACACGGCTCCCAATTATCCGTCTGCCGGGCTCCTCCCGGCAAAGGGCTCCTCTTGGACATGATGGAAAGCCAGGCTCTGGGTTCTGGAGCTTTTCCTCCTTCCCGTGGGATGAAACACCTCCTGAATATCTGAATTTTGAGGCACAGCTGAGCTCCTGGGCTCTCCTCATGCTTGGCTCCAAAACTGGGTCTTTTTTTTGTGCCAGCCGAGGGAAAGCAAAAGCCTTTTGGCCCAGAAAAAAGTCGTGGATCTTCATTCCTTGCGAATCAGTGGGTGCACAGCTTCTTTGGTTGTTGTTGTTGCAGCTCGCTTTTTGCCTTCATTGGAAATCGAAGGAGCTGCTCCACAAGATGGAGGAAAAAACGCAGATTTTTCCAGATTTTTGTTTTCCCAGATTTTTTTCTTTTCCAGACTGAGATAAAAACGGCTTAAATACCAAACTGGGGATGGAAACAGCATCTCTGCCATGATCCAGCATGACAGGGACAAGGTGCAGAGCCCCTCCAAGCCCCCCCCGGGTGGCCCTGTGACAAAGCCTCACCCACCCGTGCCTCAGTTTACCTCACCACCGATATGTCCTTAGCCTGTGGCAGGCTCGGGGCTGCGGTTTGGGATGCATCCTAATTAATGCAGCAGGGATTCACTGCTCAGTAATTAATCCCAGCTGGTTTTCACACCCTCCCTGACCCTGGGTTTGCAGGGTCTCGTTCTGCCCTTTGCAAGGCGCCGTTTCAGTTAAAAACAAAATCTTCCCTCAGCCCAAATTTTCACCCAGCTCCAGCTCTGTCCCTGCCGTCCCCAGGGAGAAATATCCCAATATTTGATGTCCCAACACCTCATGATGCCTTTTCCAGCCCGACCTTGCAGCTCCAGGCCCTCCTGGCTTGCTGTCCCTGCTGAAATCCCAGCCTGGCCCATGCCCAGAATTCTTGGAGGAGCCATAGATCACCCTAACGACAGCAAATCCAATTAGCCGAGGGCTGAGCACTCCACTGATGAAATCCAGGGGTTCAAAGTGCTGAGCCAGCAGCAGCTCTGCCCCGATCAATGCCATGGGAATGGTCCCGCTGCTTCCTGGGATCCCATCCCTTTGCATCCTTGCAGTGAAATGCATTTTATCTGCCAGGACCCCACAGAGCAGATTGATAAACAGCGGCCTGGTTTGGGGCTGCAGGAGGATGTGGAGGTGCTGAAATCCCCGGTTTTAGCAGTGGGAAAATAACGAGGAATACCTGCTGCTCGGATGGCTCTGGGGCTGCTTAGGGAAAGGGGAGCATTCTCTGAGTTGTATCAGCAGTGGAGTGGGGAAAACTTGGGATCGGTGTAACCCAGCCTGGGATTTATGGAGCTGGAGGCTCCTAGGGAGCTGGAGAGAGGTGACAAGAGCTGGGAGAAGTCCATGAGCATCTCCAAGTCCCATCTTTGATTCTCTAATGGCAACAAAAGGGTTTTGCCTCTTCTCCACCCCTTTACCCCCGATCTTGGTGATCCTAATCCCTCCAGATTCATCCCAGTCCCTCTGGAGCCAGAGGCAGCTCCATGGGGGAATCCCTGCACCCTCCCAAGCTCCCTTTCCCCACCACAGATGCCCACAGGGATCATGGAATGGTTTGGGTTGGAAAAGGACTTCAAAAATCCTCTCACTCCACCCCTCCCAGACACCTTCACCCCCTTCCACCATCCCAGGATCGCTCCAAGCCCCTTGGATTTATCCCTGACGGTTTGTGGCTGAAAACTCCAGGAGAAAAAGGGCAGGAAAAAAATCTCACATTCAGAAATAAAAATATTTCCCCTTGACACATTGCCTTGGCTCACAGCGAGCCGCCCCAATGCTTTGATCTGAAGTTTCTTCCCCCCTGACACGTCCTTTGATTGCATTTATTTCTTCTTTTGCCTTAAAAAGCTGGAAATCAACCCGAGCCCTTTCGATTTTGACTGGAACAGAGACACAGCACAGATGATGGCTCTGGAAAGGGATTTTTTTTATTTTCTCTGAACAACTCCAGAACCAGGAAGGAGAAAAAGCCCAAATAAATCTGTTGTTGGCATAGCTGGGAAGGAGATACTGAGTTTGGGGAGGTCTCTGGCAGGAACGGCCTTGGCCCTGCTCTGCCAACAGCTGGAGATGCCGAAATGCCTCTGGAAAAACAGCTGGGTGCTGCAAAAGCGTGGAATCCAGCATGTCCAGAGGCAGGATGAGCCCTCCAGCACAGAAATGATCCCTCTTGGGGGCAGCTTTAAGGATTTGGTCTCAGGGAGAGGCAACTCAGGGTCCTGCTCTGTGGAAGAGCCTCCTGCTCCGGCTCATAGCATGAAAATCTTCCTCTTCCCCACAGAAAAACCGGGAATTTGGGGATCTTTACAACTTGGAAGCTTTTTTTGTTGCTGAGGGGTTTCTTTGGGGTGCTTGGGTGGGTTTTGCTGGTTCCAGGTGCTGTGTGTGGCACCCACACAAACCGGGCATGCTGGTGAGGGTGAGAACACAGGAAACGCACTGAGGGTCATCTCCATTCCAGCAAAAACCATTGGAGGAAGGAGAAACACAATCCAGGGATTTCTGGGAGCGGCAGCAACAAATTCAGTGCCATTTCACCAAAAAAAACCCCCTCATTTCTGAGGTGTTTCCCCACCGCCAAAGAGCATCACTTCGCCTCTGCACACTGGGAGTGCCAGCAGGGCACAGCCACCCCTTGCACATCACTGCCCCTAAAAAGCAGCTCCCAAACCCTCTGGAAAGCAGCTGGATCCCTTTGTGAGGGAGTTTTTAAAGCTCTCAGGTAGCTGCTTTATGATTTATTTTCTCTCCGCTCGAAGAATGCTCACGATTTGTTTTCAAATCCCCGCAGTGCTCGCATTTGCCAGGTCCTCCCTCTCCCTCTCCCTCTCCCTCTCCTTTTCCTTCTCCTTCTCCTTCTCCTTCTCCTTCTCCTTCTCCTTCTCCTTCTCCTTCTCCTTCTCCTTCTCCTTCTTCTCCTTCTCCTTCTCCTTCTCCTTCTCCTTCTCCCTCTCTCTCTCTCTCTCTCTCTCTCCATGACCAGATTTTGAGTTTAGGGTTTGTCTTGGAGATTACAGCCAGGAGAGAGTTCTCCATCCATCACCACGGAGGCAAAGCCTCTCTGGGACAGCTTCCCTGGGCTCTCATGATTTAATTCAGAACTAATGGTTAAAAAGACACAGGTACCCTCAAAATCCACCCTTATTGTGCTTTTTGGGGCGCTCTGAAGACCTGAGCTCTTTTCCAGGCTGGCTAGGAAAGTACTGGAAATTTATTGCTGAGAACCACAGGGCTGGGATGTTTTCTCCCCCCCTCAGAGCTCCTGTCAATTCTTTGTTGCCCCACGGAGCTGGGGAAGGTTTTGTTTCTCACTTTCTGTTTCTGAGCTCGCCGATGTAGAGATTTCCCTGGAATCATGTTGGGATTTCCTTCTCCTCTCCCCTCTCCCCCCTCCCCCCCAAAAAAGGGGTTTTTCCAAGAAAATGGCAGAAGACACAGGAGGCAAAGGTGGCATCTGAGGCCTCAAACCTGAGCAGGGAGAGGAGAAACTTTTGAAGCCCAAGCTGAAAAAGAACTCCCAGCACTGGTGCAGGGGCTGTGTTACACAGGATCCTACGGCTCTGATTGTGTTCGTGTCCAACCAGGGGTGGAAAAACCCAATTTATTCCCCAATTCTGACCCTCAGGACACTCCTTGGATCTGCAGGCCCTGCAGAGGCCATGCCTGCCCTGGGTGCCAGCCCAAGCTCGTGCTCTTTGTGCTGCTAAATCCAGGATAACCCCCAACAAAGGGATCCAAACCCCTCTCCCTGCTCCCACACCGCAGCACTCAAACCCCCTCCCAGCCTCCCAGAGATGTGGAATGGGGTGAGGGATGGATCCAGGCTGGCTGTGGGGAGCTCCAGCCTTTTCTCTTCCTTCTTTTTCCTCTCCTTTCCCCCTTTTCACCCCCTCACAGCCAGCAGCGTGTGGCCCACAGCGAGATAACAGCGGCAATTGCTCCGATCAATGGTTTTAAACAGAATTGCACAACAGCAGTGGGGTGAAAAAACTAAACGGAGCTGCCTGGCAGGGGAGAGGGGAAGGGCTGGGCTGGCATGGGCTCCGGGGCCTCGGGATCCACCCCATCCCCTCGGGAATCCCTAAAGGGTGCAGCAGGCTCCGCTCGGTCCTGAGTCACAGCCAGTAAAATTGGGATCAGCTCCTCAGCATCGCACCTGGGACACGACCCACGGGGCTGGGCATGAGGGTGTGGCACGTGTGGCACCCTACCCAGGGCCGGGAAACTGAGGCACGGCGTCCCTTAGGCTCAAACTGGGCTGAAACCCTGGCAGGGATGCCCGCGGATCCCTGGGCACGCTGCATCCCTGGCTCCGTTCCACGTCTCTGGAAGGCTGGGAAAGGGTTTGAGTGTTGTGGTCTAGGAGCAGGGTGAGGGGTTTGTATCCCTTTTCTGGGATTTGTTCTGGATTTGCCAGCACGGGGAAGACCCAAGGAGTGTCCTGAGGGTCAGAATTTGGGAATGAACTGGATTTTTCCACCGCTGACTGACAACAATCTCTTTGCAGGCCAGGTGTGGCCAAGGCCAAATTCCCGGCCATCCCCTCCAGATTCCCGCATGGAATTCCGCCCATTCCTCGTGGAACAACAAGCCTCCCAAAGCCCAGGAGTTATCGTGTCCTTAAATCGCCATTTTCTGGCTTTTAAGCACCCAGGTTCTGGCAGTGAGAGCAGAAACGCTGTCACTTAGCAACCTCCCCAGCCTGCAGGATGCAAAGCGGCGTGGGGACGGCGATTTTGGGCTTCCTCCTGCTGGAATTTCCAACTCAGCTCCATCCTGGAATTTCTGCATCTGCGAGATGAAGACGCAGGCAAACGAAAGCCCCATTAGAGGTGTCAGGGAGTGGATGAACGAGAGCCCTTCCCTTCAGCGTTTTCTCTGTCCCTTGATTAATGAATTTCATTTGTCGCATTAACAACTTTCCCTTCATCTGTGTGGTCCAGGCAGCAAACGGCCGTGGCTCGTGGCTAAATTGAGATGCAATGGACGGAGGGATGGACGGAGGGATGGACAAATGGACTTTGTCCCAGAAAACAGAGCAGTGCAGTGGGTGTCCCTCGTGGTACCTTCCACGGACGGGAGGAAAGGGCAGCTGCAAAATCCCAGGACAAGTTTTCTGTAGCTGTGGTCGTTTCCTGTCACTGCCACCCAAACCTGGAGCATTTCCAGCCATCCAGGCTGCTTGAAAACGTCTGGAAGGGACAATTGGCTGCAACCAAGCCCAAGAGCGGGTTTTGGAGAAGGTCCTGGTAGTTCTGGGGCCGTGTGGGTGAATTAGCTCCAGTTAGCTGCAGGGTGGGAGAGAAAATAGGGGATAAAAAACATTTACAGGGTTTTGCATGGGCACAGGGTGGGTTTAGGATGGGTTTGGGACGGGTTTGGGAAGAGAAGACGGATGGAGTTGAAGGCCCTCAGATCTGGGACCAGCAGTTTCACGGGGTTCAGTGGGGATGGACGTCCCCAGGAGTCACAACTTTGGCTGTAGTGACACTTTGGCTCTGCCACATCCCTCCTGCCCGAGCATCCCCGGGTGACCCTGCAGCACTGGGATGTGAGGCAGCACCAGAAGTGCCACCCTGAGCAGCCCAGCAGTGGTGGAGGAGAGGGATGATGACGCTCCCGCCAGCAGCAGGGACAGCAGGGATGCCCTGGATGTCGGGAAAGATCCAGGGAAGCACAAATGATGTGGAAATCTCCCCATTTTCAGGGTGCAGGCCACAGGGAGTGCTCCCATCATTCCTATTCTCCCTTCTCTGCTCCCCTGTGCATTTTGAGCTATGGGTCCCACTCAGACTCACCCCAGGTACCCAAAACACAGCCCAGGGCCGCTCTAATAAACCCCTTTTTATATCCAGCGAGCAAAACCCCACGGCCCCGTGCGAATGCAGCTGGAAGCGCCGCTGGTGTCGATGGCGCAGCTGCCGCGGAACCTTCCCAAGAATTAATTGTGGTGGTTTTGGAGGCGAGGGCCCGCCTGCCGCGCACAATGCGCAATTAGCTCCGTTCCAAGAGCTCGCTGCGGGGCTGGGCTCGGCGGGCTTGGCTCCACCTCGCCCAGCGCTTTAAATTTAAGCTCGTGCTGAACTTTAGGCAGGGCCCTTTTGTCTGGCAGAGCTGGGATTAAGCGCACGCCCAACTCTAGTCCTGCGCCTGATTTAAACCCGAGCTCGGTTCCAGGCGTGAATTCTCGGCGTGAGCAAACACACATGATTTTGCAGCTTTCCTCATCCTCAGGGAAGCTTTTCCTCCTGAAAACCTGAATAGAAGGGGTGGCAAAAATCAGGGAGCACCCCCGCGAGGAGCTAGACCCGCAGTAAATTCAGCTCCCAGGAGGAAAAACCTGGGATGGGAGGATTTAAGGACCAGCTCCTGCCCAGGCTGGAGGTTTCGCTGGTGCTGAAATATGCACCTTACCCGTGCCAGAATCCCTGGAAAAACCTCTTGTGCCAGCCCTGGAGCTGCCACCCGTGGCGGGGACAAACGGAGCCGAGTGTCTCCTCACTTTGCTGTAAATACTCAGAGATAGCAGCCGTAAAAGCACCTCAGAGAGAAGGCAGCAGTGAAATTACATCAAGCCTAAGGGTTTAAACCGATTGAAGGATACGTTTTCCAAGCTGATCCAGCTAATGCAGCAGCGAGCTCTCCCGCACTGAGCAGCCGCTGGAATCGGAGCATTTTTTTTTGCCCTTCTAAACGACCAGACAGCTGGGAAGCACCCCCCGGAATATTTTGGGAGTGCAGAGATGGGGGACTGTGTCAGGCAGAGGCAAAATCTCGGAGCTTTTCATAATTGCTGGGAAAAAAGGAATTCGGGATCGGGTTAATCCTGGTGTGGTGCTGCTGCCTTGGGGTCCTTTTGGGGGCTGTGAAAGGGGATGGGGGACATTGGGATGGGGAGGCAGAGGGTGACAGCAAGGGCACGCTGCAACATCTGTGCTCTTAAAAAACCCCAGGTGTCCGCTCTCCTCCTCTCCCTAAATTTCCACCCTTTCCGCCTTCTCCCCGCTCCTTCCCTGGGCACGGAGGGGCTCAGCCCGGCGGGAGCTGGGTTTGACAGCCGAGACGAGCCGGGGTTGATGGGCTCCGAGCCGCCCTGGCACCTCTAATTAAGATTAATGACCGTGACGCTGATGCGGGTGACTTTTCCCCGCAGCCCGGCCGGCGCTGGGGGCGCGGGGCCCTGACCTGCCCCGGCGTGACACCGGGAATCGATCACGGCCATCGCCGGCGGCAGCGAGGGGACAGCGGGGAGAGGAGGGAGGGCTGGCTTGGCTCTCCAGCAGGAATTTCCCCCGGGAAATATCAGTGACTGTGCCAAAAACATCCTTCAGCCTCTTCTGTTGAGTTTCCTGCTCGTGCCGGTGGGAGGGGACGGGGCAGGGGGGTTTGAACCCCAAATACGAGGGCCAAAATTTGGAGCGATTCGAGTGGTAACCCCCGAACCTTCTCAGCTCCCCAGCTGCCGGAATCTGGGATTCAACATCCGCTTCTCCCCGGTGGGAGGTGAGGGAGGGGGATGCAGCCTCCCATTCCATGTCTGAGGCACCTGAGAGCCTCCTTCTCCCCCAGCCTCCACGAGGGTGGAGCAGGAGGGTGTGTGAGCTCCAAGAGATGGGTTTTGGGGAGAAAAAGCCACCTGTGTGCCTGTCCTGACCCATCCCCAGCGGCCCTTGTGGCTCCTGCTGGCGCAAGGAAAGGGGAGGCAGGAAAAGAGCGGGATCAAAGGGCAGAACGATCAATTTTGGCTGGAAAGGGCAATTCCAAACCGCATCACCCCGTGGTGTCACCTCTGCGGAGAGGAAAGTGGCCGGGGAAGGAGCGCCCGGCCCTGGCAGCAGGGTGGGATAACGCCCGAGGTCGTGCTGGACCCGAACAAACACCGCAGCCACGGCAAAGCGCTGATAAAAGCTGACTTCGGTTTGATGGAAGCCAGCAAGAATTATCCCAGAATGTGCTAATTAGCGCGATTAGGCGGTGCTTGAAAAACGACAGCGCAAAGCAGAGGCTACGAGCAAGGGAAGGTGTTCGGGGCGGGAGAGCCTTTGAAGCTCTTCCCAGAGGGACGCGCCTGGATCCCCGCGCTGAGGGCGAGCCTCTCCCGCTCCCCGCTGACCAAAGCCTGACCACACCCCGAGGGCAAAGCCCGGAGCCACCCACATTCCATTTATCCAGTGGGAATTGCCCCTCTCCCGAAGGGATTAGGCCCCGCAAAACTCCGCTTTCCTCCCGCAATCCTCCCCTTCCCGAACTCCTCCTGCCGGGAGCGCACGGAGGGCGGGGGAGGATGCCGGGGGGGCACGCACGTGTTTCCCCTGAAGGGGAAGGGGTTTTCAAAGTGAATCCTAAATCAGCGAGCTGACGGGCAGCCCTGGCTCGTTCCCTCCTCGCTCTCTCCGTTATTGATGTTATTTTACCCCCAATATCCCGAGCTGCCGCCGCCTCCCCCCCGCAATTCCCCAAATCGCAGAGCGCGGATCGAACTCGTTCTTCAAACACCAGCCTCGAGCTGCTGCTGCCTCTCTGCTGCCGGAACCTTCCCTGAGGGTGGGAGCCCAGGGAGGAGAAGGAGAAGCTGCGGCTCTGCCCTCGAGAGCATGAGCATCGCTCTGGGACGGAGCAAACCTGGGCTCAGGTGTGACGCCCCAGACTGTGTTAACATCCCTGAGCTGCTTTGGTGCAGGTCTGAGCAAGGAAACGATGCTCAGCAGCTCTCACATTCCCAAAAAGTGCCTCCTCACCCTTGGCTGAATTTTCCATGGCCATCCCAAAGTAAATCCCTCCTTTTTTGCTGCCTTTCAGCTGTGACAGTGACAGCGGGGCAGGAAGGGGGCAACCCCAGGCTCCAGCTGAGCTCCCACCTCTGCTCGGGGTTGATCCCTGCCCTGCTCACCATCCCCGTTCCCAGGGAGTGAGGGATGGACTGAGGGATTGTGGGGTGAGTCTGGAGGAGGGCAGGATGCAGAAACGGGGATGGGTTGTGGTGCTTTTCCCCGTGGGAGCATTGGCACCGTGGGCATGGAATTATGGGGTCATTTAGGTTGGAAAAGCCCTCCAAGGTCGTCGAGTTCAACGTTAGCACCGCCAAGACCACCACTGACGTGTCCCCAAGTGCCACATCCACGCTGCTTTCAGATCCCGGCAGGGATGGGGACGCCACCACTGCTCTGGGCGGCTTCGCCAGAGCTTGACAACCCTTTCAGCCAAGGCATTGATTCCCCTGATATCCAACCTACACCTCCCCCGGAGCAACTCGAGGCCGTTTCCTCTTGTCACTGGGGAGAACACACCGATCACTGCCTGTGCTCCCAGTGTCCTCATCAGAACCCAGGACGGAGCCTCAGCTGAGCCTGTGAAGAGCCTCCCTGCCCTGTTCGGGGTGACGAACTCTTAGCACAGCCTGAGCTGTCACGGCTTCAGGCTGAAGTGGAGGGAAGAAGGCCCCGAGGCCACTTCCCTGGATCTGTCACAAGGCAGGTCTGGCTGCCGGGCAGTTCTCACACCGCGGTTTGTCCCCTCCCATCTGTCCCGGCACAGAGCTGTGGGTGCTGACCCCACACCCTATTTCCACTTTTCCTGAGTCTCATCCCAAAGAAGATCAAAAAGAAACAGGGAAAATCACCCCATACCTCACCGGCCCGTTCAGAGGGGACAGACTTTGATTGAAAACAGCCGTTCCTTCGGAAATTTCCTGCTGCCGAAGGAGAAACACAAACAAACCCCCTTTTTCTTCAGGGAAAAAAAGAAAATCCAGGGAACCCAAGCCCAGACCAGAAGGGAAATCTGGAATGGGAGCAGACACCGTCCCCCCGCACGGCGGCGGTGACCGCTGACAAATCCTTTCAGGTCAGTGCAGAACAACACAGGATCTCCTCAGAGCTGCACTGCACTGATTAATTTGGGGGTTTCTAATTAGGGCAGCACAGCTCTGCTCAGTGCTGTGGGGCTGAGCCTGGGGACAGCCGTGTGACCCCATCCCTGTCCCACCCGCGTGTCCCACGAGGTGCTGCTGCGTGGGGGCCGTGGCTGCTCTTCCTCTGGGGTTGAGGCAGTGGGGAAATGGCTTTTGCTGCCCACGTGCTCGGGTCGGGTTGTTTTGGAGCTCGAGGATGACCCAGCTGGTGGCGGGAGTTGCCTTCATCCTCTGGAGCAGCAGTGACAGCAAAATTCACATCCAGGAGGGGTGGACTGAGGTGTTTTCCCCCTTTGCCAGGGGAGATGGGGCAGGGACAGAGTTAGCCTGGGTCTCTGCATGGAGAGCTGGGCACAGCCCCCAAGGTGGCCCTGGGCATCCCAAGGGACAGGAGTGGGACATTCCCTGCCCAGGGGTGTGCAGAGGAGGGGGATGAAGACCCCACAGGACCTCTCATCACCACCTCTTGTGGTGCAAGGAGAAGGACAAGCAGGGTGTCAGCACCCGGAGATGTTGGGACGATGGCCAAGCTTTGGCAGCTGAGCAGGGAAACTCCGGATTTGGGAAGCAGGAGGCTTTTCCCGTCAGGATAACCCTGCTGCAACACTGTCTCCACTCGGGGTGGGGCACAGCCTGGAAACCCCACCAGGACTCAGGAAATGAAGGTGCCGTGCTCCCAAATCCCCCCGGCTCCCATCCCATGGGAATTCCCTTGAGCTCGCTCAAAGCCACTGCAGGGCTCTTATGGGGAGCAGGAAAAGAGGCCAGGAATGTCCATCCAGGTGGGGTGGGATGGTGGCAATCCCACTCTGGGATCATGCATGGGATGGTTTGGGATCTCTCCACCCACCTCCAGGATGGGATGGTTTGGGATCTCTCCATCCACCTCCTGGATGGGATGATTTGGGATCTCCCAGCCCACCTCCACCAGGATGGGTGAATCCCGTGGCTGCAGCATCCATGGAGTTTGCTGGAGGAAAAATGTGGGATGTATCGTGATCAACACTTCGGCTTCATTCCAGGTTTAAAAACGTGTTTAAAATGCACCCCAAATCCACCTCCTGGTCAGCCACCGGCCTGGAACTTCCCAATGCACATCAAAACACTTGGACTGTGCTGAGCTGCACAATCCATGGATATTTTTAAACCCCTCAGACCCGGGATGACCTCTGGAATTGGGGGAAGGAGCTGCTCATTAACCAGGGACATCTGGGAAGCAGACGAGCGCTGGTGGAGCGGGAGGAGCAACATCTGCTCGGAGCTCTGAGCTGTGCCTTGGCAGTCCCATTCCCAGCATTCCCAGCATTCCCAGAATTTCCAGCTCCTTGGAATGTGAAAGGGAAGAGAGGCGCCTGTCCATGGGTTTGTGGCACAGCCAGCACTCAGCAGCGTCACACATCCCAGCAGGGGTGTCACACCCCGATACCAACCCCCCCAAATGCTCTGGGAAGATTTTTGAGCTGGATCCTGGCTGGTTCAGGAATTCTGCTGCCTTGTGGAGGAGGATGATTTCATTTCCTTCCTTCCCTTCCCGGCTTCCTTCCCACCAGGGCTCCTTTTTTGCCTTCCTGTGTCGGGGGAAGCGGCACCAACAACTTCTGTGAGCTGTGAAGTGCTGGGAAAGGGAGGGATTCTCCCGGATTTTCCTCCTGGAGTTCCGGGAATTGCACGTTGTGCTCAGGGCTGGATCCTCAGGCAGCAGAGGGGAGCTCAGCACCTTCATCCCGGCCAGATCCCTTCTCCCCTCGCTCAAATCCCACCTTGCAGCCCAGCCAGCAACGACGGGCTGAGGAAGGAAAAGTCCCTGAGCACCCAGGGAGAGTTTTCCTTGCAGCTCCTTTGTCACAGGGGCAGAGCAGCCCCTAAAAATCGTCCTCCCAGGCAGGAGAGGTCAATCCTGATCCTTCACATTCCCACGGAGTGCCCGGTAGCCGCAGGACTCCCCAGGCCGTGTCCTTGTCCCCAGCACAGCCTGGCCAAGGTGACACTGGCTCAGCTGCCCCTGTCCCCTGCTCCCAGCCCTCATCCCCTGCTGGATCCCTGTTTCCTCTTCCCACCTTCTACATTCCAGCTCCCGAGCCGTGCTTTGCTCCGAGCCCGGATGTCCCCACCCAGCACAGGGCCCTGTCCCTGTGTCACTCCCCCTGCCTTTGCTGCCGGGAGTTATTCCCACCTGGAATTCCTTTCCCCCGTCTCCAGCCAGTACTTTATCCTGCCCACACCCCTGCGCTCTCCCTTCCTCCCATGAATCCTAAAAAAGGCACCGGGTACACGAAGAAGGGAGAGAAAACCTTTAAATTTCTATTCCAGTTTGTTGCAGAGCCGAGATGGATCCGGATCCCAGGATCCAGCCCCAGCTGGCTCCTGCTTTCCCTGGCACTCACACACCTGCAAGGGTGGCAAAGGACAGACACCACTCCACCTTTTAAAGACATTTTTATTTTCCTGTTTTTCCCTGCAGAGGGCAAGTGCCAAACTGCCCATGAGCACGGGTGCTGGTGCATCCCAAGGAAAGGACGGAGACACCCCTTTAACTGGTTCCTGGGGTGCTCCCAATCCTTGGAAGCACCAAGCTCTGCACCCCACAGAGGGAATTAAAAAGGAATTATCCTATAGCTGGACCCCGTGTAAATTCCCAGGGTGAAACCCCAGGGCAGAGGGATTTCTCCCACTGTGGTGCTCACTGGGCTGGGTTCGCTCCTGAGGCTCCAGGACAGGTCATCCCTTGTGGCCTCCTGCTGGGACAGCTTTCCAGGAGTGCTCCAAGATTCCTGGAGCGAGGGACCCCTGGATTGTGCTGAGGGCTGGAGAGCAGTGCCAGGATGGATGTGCTGAGCTCCAGAGAAAAGAAAAAACAAAAAGGACTATTTTGGTTTCTGCAAGCCTGGATTCCTGGGGAAAACCTGAGGAATCTCCTTCCCTGTGCCTGAGACAGCCGGAGCGTCTGCCCTCCTCGTTTTGGACTTCAGGAAGCAATCGGGGCTGGATTTGACAGCAAGGATGGGAATCAGAGGAGAATTATCTTGTACCAGGCTCGGTGAGGATCCGCAGCCTGCCGGAGGAGAGGGACAATTAAACAATTAACAGCCCTGCTGAGGGAAGGGCCGTGCTGGGAATGGCCCCAGGCAATCAGGAGCAGTCCCTGGGGAGATTCCTTGAGCGTTATCCAGCACCAGCAGGAAAACCACAGCTGGCTGCGGGGTCTCTGGGGTTTGTGGGACAATCCTGGTGCAGGGAGGTGTTCCCTATTTGAGACCCCGCTCCCGTGTGGATTCTCCGGTGTCTGCTCCGTGCTTGTGCACTTGGAAGGGCTTGGTTTGCCTCCAGAATGGAAAGTTCCCTTTCTCTTCGCTTGGCAGCCATGTCACCTTCTCCAGTAGCACGAGAGGAAGAAGGAGCTGCAGCCAGACTCGAGGAATTCATGGATCCGAGCTGGCTGGATCCTTCCTTCCATCCTCACCTTCCCTGTCCCACACTCACAGCAGGAAGCAGGAGCTTCACCAGATCCAAGGAACCCATGGATCCCCCTGGCTTGGATCCTTCCTTCCACCATCACCTTCCTTGTCCCACACTCATGGGAGCTGCAGCCAGACCCACGGAATCCATGGATCCTCTCTGGCCAGATCCTTCCCTCCATCCTCACCCTCCCTGTCCCACACTCATGAAAGGAAGCAGGAGCTTCACCAGACCCATGGAATCCATGGATCCTCCCTGGCAGGATCCTTCCCTCCATCCCCACCCTCCACCAAGGCCCCTCAGGATGTGCTGCCCCAATTTTCCCGGGCACAGACACCGTCTCCGTGCTTGTCCTGCCGTTCCCACTCAGCTCTGGGCAGCCACAGGGATGTGCTGTACATCCCTTTCATCTTAAAATGTCACTTGTTCCCCCCAGAATCCCATGGAATGGTGTCACTGTGAGCCAAGGAAACACCAGTTTGGATCCTCGGGAGGCTCCGTAGAAAGGTTTGTTTCAAACCCAAGCTTGAATCTTCTTGACATCTTTTGTTGCCCTCGTTAAGAAAATTGTCTTCAACAGCAAAAAGCTCCTGATTCTCTCGAGTTCAGAGCAAACCATCCAGGGTGGGATTCAGGATCCTCTCCCAGAGGGATTTTTTTCCTGCCCTGCCTCAGCTGGAGGGAAAGGCTCTGTTTGCCTTCACGTCCCTTAATCCAATATTTGGAAACAAAACCTTTTGTTGTTTTGTCTCCTCTCACTTTTCCTTCCCCCCGAGAGGAAAGAATTTCCTTGAGTGGTCCCCAGGCAGCTCCAAAAACTCCGTTGAGGGACCAAATTCCCTCTTTACTGGGGTGAGGGACCAAGGGCCTGGTGGGATTTTCCTCCAACAACTGCGAGCACCGGGGAAATGTTGATGGGTGAATTTTTTTGGCCAAGAAAAGGCTGGGGAATTCAAAAACCTCAATAACCTCCTCAGTTTGGCCACCGAGATGCCAACCATCCACCAGCACATCCCTGTGGGTGGCTGGAACCCTCCACCAGCTCTTCTCCTCCTTTGATAAAAGCACCAAAACCCTTACCAAAAGCCAAAAGATTTTTCTGAGGAAAAGGGAATAAAATAAATAAACCCAAGTCTCAGCGCTGGGAGAGAGGCAGAGCCCGTGGAGGCTGGCCCAGCAGAGGAATGAAACAGGGAAAAAAAGGCAGGAGGAATCGGTGTAAGTGGAATTATTTAAGAGGTAGAAAAAGCTGTTAAAAAAGAGGGGGAGAGGGGAGTGGAATCAACCCTCTCTTGGGGGTAGGGGGGGAATAAAAACGCTCCAGCAAAAGTAGGGCATTTGCTAAACAATAAAAGGGATGAGGCAGATGATGAGGCTGAAATGGCTGAGACGCTGAACTGCTTTTAGAAATCTGCCTTTATCAGGAGAAATGTGGAAAAGTGGTTTGGACAATTAGGAAGTAACAAAGGCCTCGTAAAAATAGCTCCGGGAGGGGGGGAAGAGAAACGCTGAGGAAACGGGAGCGTGGCGGGAGAGCGTTAAGGGATTAACTGGTGGAGAGGCTGGGAGCGACTGGGAGGGACTGGGACAGAGCTGCATCCTCCTAAAGGTGCTGCCAGCACGGGAATGGAAGCGCGGAATGAGAGGATATCAAAGACCCCATCAGACAAATTGTGGCCTCTTCTTCTTCTTCTTCTCCTTTTGATGGCGGAGCCAAATTAAAGACAGAATTCTCCCCGGATATCGTGATGTGCTATCGCTTCCCCCGGGGGGTGGAAGGGAGGAAGGATGGAATTAAATTAAGGAAGAGGGAGATAAAATTGAGTGTCTGAAAGGAAAGGCCGCTCGCTGTAATTCCCTGCTCAGCTGGGGATCCGCGTCCCCGAGGGGGATTGCGGAGAAACTCCGGGAGCACCTGGATCTCGGCATCCGGGGAGAATTCCAATGCCATGATGGGGCTGCTCTGAGGGGCAGGGATTGGGGCTGCACCCTGCCCGAGGATGGTTTTGGGGGGAAAAAACGGGAGTAAAACGCCAGGCAGAGTGGATTTTCCTGGTTTTTCCGGCGTTACAGCAGCTGGACTCTCTCCTTTCAGGCTGGGAGCAGGAGATGATTTGGGATCCCGGGAGAATTGATGGACAGGATCACACGGGGCAGTGTCTGCCGAATCCAATCCCCCAGGGACGATGTGGAGAAAAAGCCACCACATTCCCACTTCTATTTCCTGCTGCTCTGCATAGGCTGGCAAAGCAAAACTGCCCTCCCAGGACAGCCCCAAATCCAGCCTTTCCCCAAAATCCGACTGTGCCCAGCAGCAAAAAGGATAAACGGAGCATGGGAGCATCCTGTTGCTCCCAAATCTCCTCTCCTCAGCTCCCAGGATCTGGGGTTTAGGGATGATTTGGGATGTCCCAGCTGTCCTGGGCGAATCTTCCCTCTGGGGCAGCTCCAGGCTGGAGAGCAGGATGGCTCCTGTGCCGCAGCCAGCAGGGAGGAGGTGAGGAGTGGCAGAGCAGGAATATTTCCCTGCTGGACCAAGAACAGTCCCGGGCTGGTGTAAATCCGGCCGTTCCCAGGGGTCGCATTCCCAGCTCTGACTCAGCCGGGCTCAGCTCATCCCTGTCCTCCTCCTCCTCCTCTTGCTCCTGCTCATGACCCATCCCAAGCTCGGTACCAGGAAGCACCTGGGCAGCATCTTTTCACAGGGGAAAAGCAACTAAGAGTGGAGGAGGGAGTGGGGGAAAAGCCTGGAAAAAGCTCGGAATGAGGCGATTTGGAATGAAACATCCCCGAGTTTTCCAAAGTATTTTTAGCAGGCAGTTTCGAGCCGGAGGAAACAGCTGTATGAACTCTGGCAGCGGGAGAGACAGGAGGTGGGAGCCAGCAGCCCTCCTCGTGTTCGCATCCTGCTTTTCCTTGGAGCTCCCTGAGTCATGCGGTTGGCAGCTCCCTCTCCATGGGAAACGGGAGCCGAGCGGCACCCGCAGCCCCGAAGAAAGCCCGGACCCTCCCAGCGCCAGAAGGAGGACAGAAATAGGTCCCTGCTGCTGCAGTGCCAAATGGAGTCGCCACCATCCTGCAGCCAAAATTCCCCCAAAATCCCAAACACCCCCGATCCTGCTCCAGCCCATCCCCTGGGAGGGCACAGGTGAGGCTAAGCCCAGCCTGGGACTTAAAAGATCAGTTTTTCCTCGTGAATTCAGCGATTTAAACAACAGGTTTTGGTTTTCCTCTGAATTATGGTATATTCCTGGATCTGGGCTGGGTTTGGGAAAGCAGAAACCACCCTTCGTTTGGGGAAAATGAATCCCTGCTCAGAGGGGAGCCGGCGCTCTCCAGCCGCAGGCTCCGATCTCCTCCCCGAGGAGTGCGGACAGGAGGTGTCAGCGGGGCAATGAACCAGGGAAAGGGTTCCTGCAGGGCTTTCCAGGCCACTGGGATGAGACTGAAATATCCCAAATTCCAGAGCATCTGCTCCAGTCCCACCCACCTGCTCAGCCCCAAAAAGCCGGAGGAGATCGCAGGGATCTCTGATAAACCCTGGAATGTTCCAGCCTGGGTTTTAGGGCAAGAAAAGGGGGAAAAACTCCTGACGGGCACCCTGGGACCTTCACCCACCTTCTGCCCTGCAGTGGGTTCACTCCTTTGCCCCAGGCTCCTGCAAGAGGCTGCTCCAAGCCAGTCCCGTTCCAAGGTGGGAAAAGCAAAGTCGCTCCCCAGGGATGGGTGCGGGAGGGAAGCAGAGGAGAACTCTGAGTTCAGCCTCCAGGCTGCTGCTGGGCAGCCCAGAAAATCCATCAGGGAGGTGAATTTGGGCTCATTCCTGCAAGGATTGATGAGATTGGTGGAGTTTTTTTTGGCCAGGAATGTGCTGATTTCCCCCTGGATCCGGCTCGCAGGGATTCAGCGATCTGCACGTGGGAAGGGATCACCTGGGCACCACGTGAGGGTGCAGGATTAGGACATGGGAAGATCTGAACGGTGACCCAGGAAAGTGAGTCTGGGTTGGATCAGCTCCAGAAATAGAGTGGGAAGCTTCCTGGATTGTCTGGAAGTTCTGGGCTTGGGTTAGTCCTGGCACGGAGCTGAGTCCATCCCTTCTCTGAGCTGGGCCCATCTGCAGCTCCAAAAATGCAAAGAGAAAAAAACCCCAAATCCAACCCTTTTCATCTCCCAGAACAACTTCTGGGGGTGCTGTTCCCATTCCAGCTCGGTGCCAGCACCAGTCCCTGCGCTCTGCAGGGCTTTGGGAAGCAAACAGGATCCGGAGCCGGCATCCGGGGGTGAAATTCCTCGGCATCGTGGTGAGGCAGGGAGCTGCTGGCCCCAAGCCATGCAGTCAGATGGGTGTCTGGCACCAAATGCCACTGCTCCAGGAGCTGAAAACTTCATCTTCGAGTTGAACAGCACCAAATTTGGCTAAAAAAGCAAAAAATTAAGGGACTCTGCAAGTAAAACATTGGAATTGAGGGGCCACAAGAGTAGGATTGGCCTGAGAGGGTCTTTATCCTGTTTTAGCATCACTTGGAGATACTGAGCTGAAGGTTTGACATCCACAGGAGCCAAAAGTGCTTCCTGCTTAAACCTGGGCCAGAGAGAGGGCTGGCTGCTGGGAATTTTTGGATATTTGGAGCTCCTGGATATTTGGAGCAACTTGGAGGGAAAACTCCAGGGATTACAGAGCCAAAAATCGAAATCCTGCCTGTCCAACTCCCTTGAGTGGCCTTGAACAGCCGCAGCTGGAGAACTCAGCTCTGTGCTGCCCTTCCCATGCAGAGAGGATCAGGCAGTTCCTGGTTTTGTCCAAGGAAAAAGGTGCCCGGCCTCATCCCAGGGAAAAAAGTTTGATTATTCACTTGCTGGAAGTGCCTTGGAAGTGTGAGAGACTGAGGGAAGTGGTGTGTGTTGAGAGGGGTAATCCGAGTGGAAGAGGCTTTTAGGTCAGGAAAGCTTCCCAAAGCTTCCCAAAGCTTCCCAAACACGGAGCTCCAGTGTCAACACTGTCAGGAGCAATGTTGTAAATGGGCCTCAGATGTTCCATCTCCCTGTCCAAAGAGCTTGGTGGAAAAATGATGATTTTCAGGAGGGAAAACGGGAATAACAATGGAGATGGGGGTAAAGCAGGAGGTCAGAGCAATGTGGGCCTCCTGTTTTCTCTGAGCTGCGAAAAAGGGATTTTTTTCCCAAGAAAAGCTGGCTCTGCCAGAGGTTAGGGCAATAAAACCACATTTCCCGCAGTCCTGTGGCACACAGGAGATGTTGGAGAGTTGGTGAGCAATTCTTGATCCATCAGCTCCCGCAGATCCTCCTTTTGCTCCTCATAATTCACTCAGTTCTTTCCCTGCTTCTCTCTCCTCACAGCTCCGAGCTTCCAGCCCTTTTCCCTCAGACATTTGGGATGTGCAGCTGTGGCTCATCCTTCCTTTTGCCTTCCAGGTCTGCAAAGGAAGTGCAGAGAAATGGCTCTGATGGCTCAGCACCAGGCAGGGCGGAGAAGGGGAGAGGGAATGTGCTGCTGATCCATGGGGAAAGGGTCACTGCTGGGTGGGGATTGTCCCCTGCAGCGCCGTGTCCCCAGCCTGGGGGACTGGGAGCAGCTGAGAGCTTTACTGGGAGCTGTGGCTCTGAGGGAACTGGGATCTGGGAGCTGGATCCACCAGCGATCCCAGGAATTTGGGGGAAAACAAACAAAATATCCATGGAAGGAGCAGCCGTGGCTTGAGTTGCTGTGGGCTGCACTAATTACGACTGCGGCACCTGATTGAGCCCTTAATTTGCACAATCCAGGAGTTTCACCCCATTTCCTTGGAGCAGCAGCTCTCGGGAAGGCAGCTCCAGCCCCACTTTGAAGGATTGCTGCCCCCCAGAAGGTCCGAGCTGCACTGGAGGGATTTAGTGGGATGTTGGCTCGGTTTTCCATCCTCCACCCCTCATTTCCCGGGGCCACACTGAGTCCAAGGAATCCATCCCAGGGCAAAACAACAACGACAACAACAACAACAACAACAACAACAGCAAGCTGGATTCTCCCACAGCAGCAGCGACGTGAGGCTTTCACAGAGACCAGATTTTTTCTTTTCCAAAGTCAGAAAAACCAGGGCTGGAAGAGGGAGGCAAGCAAAGGTCTCCGAGCATATCTTTTCCCCAAAAATCCTCTCTAAACTCACCAATAAACCACAATTTTGTGGCTGCATCTGGGGAGGGGGGGAAAGGATCCTGGTTTTGCATTAAAATTTGCTCTTGGAGTTGGTTTTTACCAGGAGAAAACGGAGCTTTTTGGGGGCAGCTTGCCACGTCTGATCTCGGGGTGGGGGATATCTCGTGCCCTCTGGGTGGGAATGATGCTGGAAAGGGCTCTGGATGAAGGTGTCACCTCCTTCCCCCTGAATCCAAACCCACTGTGAACAAGGGCTCGAAAATCCCTTTTTAATTTGCTTTGCTGCAGTGGAGGAAGGCCGGGATGGGGGGATTTGGGATGGCTCCTGCCTTTGGGGTGGTTTTCTTCCAAAGTGAGCTCCACTTGCCTGGTGTGAAAAGGACACAAAGAGTTGGCTTTGGCCTTGGGAAGAAAGTGTTCCTTTTATTAAAAAAAAAAGATTATTTTTTTATTTTTGTAGAAAAGAGGCCTGGACAGCTTCAGAATTCAGCAGGATGGCCCAGGAGCTCTCAAAAATCAGAGGGAATAAGAGAGTGGAGTTGGTGCTACCAGACTGCAGAGAAGGGTTGAGGAGGCTCTCTCAGACCCAGCTGGAGCTTTAGGAAATTTGGATTTTTCCTCTCATCCTGGCAGGCCCTGAAAAGGAATCAGAAAGGAGCTGATTCCTCACCGATTCGGAAAATTCTCTCTGCAGCCAGTGCTGGGAACTGGAGTGTGCTGGAGAGCGTGGGGGAGTGTTGGGGAAGATGAAACAGGAAAGCCTTATAAATATGATTGCCTGACAAAAGATTTTGGGAATATGAAAACTATAAGCGACATCGAAATGAAGGCCACCTTTGAGATACCAAGTCTGAGGTACTGAACAACTGGAAAACAATGGTATGGCCGACTGAAAGTAATCCCCTCGATTGAACAATACCCTCTGCTTGCAGGCAGGTCCAAGGGTCAGAGCAGACCCTACTAGCTCAGCAGAAGGGGTCCAAAGAGTAGTTTTTAGAAGTTAAGATGTAACACTCTATGGTAATATAAGAACTCTTATAGGCTGTATGTAAATGCTATAGGATTTGTATCTTGTATTAGATTGGTTAGTGACAATTAGAATATTCAGTACAGAAGATGATTTATTGTATTGTAACCAGGACTTCGCGCATTCTCATTCTCATTCCTCTCTCTCTCTCGTTCCACTCTTGCTTACATCCACTCTACTTACTTGCTCTTACTTTTACACTCTTGCTCTCTTGGGCCTGCTCCGAGCTGCGGCTGGCAGCTCTAAGCAGTGCCCCTGTACCCACGCCCTTTGCAATAAACCGCATGTCCCAAGATCTGACTTCAGAGATCTCTCGTCTCCGTCCGTCCCGACCGTCCAACCCCCCAGAGCTCCCACAGGGGAGACCACCAGAAAACCCCGGGATCATCTCACGGCAAACTTCCCACGAGCCACCAGAGCTCGTGTGGCAGAGTCAGCCCAGGGCACGGTGATTTCCAGAGTGCCACAGGGAAGGGGAGCACCTGGAGCTGCTCCTTATCCCGAGCAGGACTCGGGAAGGGCACCAGGGCTGCCCCTCTTGGAGGTGAACCTGCCAGGGTTGGGTTTGGCTCCAGATCTTCATCCCCATGATCAGCTCCACACCGGCAGTGAGGCCTGGGAGGCTTCGTGGGGGTTGGTGGCCACTGGCTGGGTCATTCCCAAGCTTTTTTGGGTCTCCATATCCCGGGTGTCGACTCCCCACAGAGCCTGGGGCAGCCTGCAGAAGGTTGGTCTCCAAGTGGAGGAACATCTTGGCGGCTTCTCCTTCTGGGAGATGGGGAATTCCTGGTGGTGGGTCCCAGTGGGAGCAGTGTCCAGGGTAGGGCAGAGAGGAACCACCACAGAGCAACCAAAAGCATCATTCCCAAAGCTCTGGATGGTGGCTGACTCTGGAAGTTCCCAACTGAAAAGCCCAAAGTGCTGTGCCCACAGCAGCCCCATGAATTTTGGGAAGGAGGTGTAGGAAGCCCCCCTAGAATGACCTGTTCCCATCCTGGGCCAGTCCTGGAGCAGCTGAGGATAGGGAAAAGCATTGCCAAGTCCTAAAAAAGCCCAGCTTTATTCCCAAGCATGGGGATGTGCAGCATCTCCAGCACTGGAAGTTCTGCCAGCCTGGAATTTTGGGGATACAGAGGGGGTTTTTTGGAACACGGTTAGGAGCACATTCCCGAGGCTCACAGGACTGCCTGGTGAGGAGGAATGGTGGTGGAGAAGGGATGGGGGTGGAAAAGGGATGGGGCTGGAGAAGGGATGGGGGTGGAAAAGGGATGGGGCTGGAGAAGGGATGGGGGTGGAAAAGGGATGGGGCTGGAGAAGGGATGGGGGTGGAGAAGGGATGGGGCTGGAGAAGGGATGGGGGTGGAAAAGGGATGGGGCTGGAGAAGGGATGGGGGTGGAGAAGGGATGGGGGTGGAGAAGGGATGGGGGTGGAGAAGGGATGGGGGTGGAAAAGGGATGGGGGTGGAGAAGGGATGGGGGTGGAGAAGGGATGGGGGTGGAGAAGGGATGGGGGTGGAAAAGGGATGGGGGTGGAGAAGGGATGGGGGTGGAGAAGGGATGGGGGTGGAGAAGGGATGAGGCTGGAGAAGGGATGGGGCTGGAGAAGGGATGGGGGTGGAGAAGGGATGGGGGTGGAGAAGGGATGGGGGTGGAGAAGGGATGGGGGTGGAGAAGGGATGGGGCTGGAGAAGGGATGGGGCTGCACCAACCCCAGGGACTCAACCACCCCTCCTCAAAGCTCCTCCAGAGCAGGGTCCACCATCCTTGGCCAGGTTGGACCCGCAGCAGCTGGAGCATCCTTTGGAGACCCCTTATCCTCCTGGCAGCTTCCCAAGTGGTGGGGTCCCCTCCAGAGCAGCTTTTCCCCCTCTGGAACCATTTCCCAGCCCTCTGTGGCCGCCCAGGAGGAGCAGAGCCGTGCGTGGGTGTGCGGTGAGGATGTGTCTCCTTGAGAAGCACGAGCAGATGGTGGCTCCGTTCCTGGAGGCTCCGAAAGCCACAGCCATCCATGCCCAGGAATAATTTTAGCCACAAAGCCTCCATCGGCTGCTCCCTGCTGAACACACACACGGAAAAAAGGCTTTGGAAAGCAGCAGCGTTCCTGGAACAGCAGAAAAATCGGGAGGGGTGGAGAGCAATTAAGTCAAGTGGTTAATTGGAGGTTCTCTGATGGGTGGAGGAGCGTTTGGGGGGACGATTGGGCCCCTGTGAACGCACATCAGGTGAATCCTGTGTGCCCCTGGGCTGCAAATAATCCCCTGTGACCAGGGCGTCACCCAGCACTTCCAGGCTCTGTCATTCCCATTTTCCAGCTGAGAGAGGTTCTGAGCTCGAGTTCCTCGGGGATTTTGCCTCCATAACTCCAAAGCTTCTCCTGCTGTGTTCCAAATCCAGCTTGGGTGGGAAGGAGGACAAGACCTGGATCTGTTGTGGATCCCCAGCTCACCCCTCCAGGCATAGACAGAGGTCCCTGGGCACGGGCTGGGGCTCTCAGGATGGACACAACACTCCCCATTAAGTGGCCACCATCCCTGTCATGTGGCCACCATTCCTGTCAAGTGGCCAATTCCCCTTCCTAAGGTGCTGCAGTGGCATTTTGCCACTGCTGGGGCTGAGGTGGGGCTGAGGTGGGACTTTGGAGCACTCCTCACGCTCCCAAAAACCGCATCACTCACCACAATAAAGGGAATATCAGGGTGCTCCGGAGCCAATCCCAAACCTGTCCCAGAATCTCCATGGGAAGCAGCACCTTCCAAAGCAAAGCTGGCACCAGGAGGGACCTTGGCCCAGCCTTGACCCCACTCTCCCCTCCAAGGGTTAAGGCTGCAGGGGCTGCTGGAGTGAGAAATTTCACTTTGCTCCTCTTTGTGGTTAAAAAAAGCCCTAATTCATCCTAAATCTGCCTGGGAGAGCCTTAAGTGGTAAAGCACCGATAAGAGGACTTCATTTGGCTTCGCTTTTGGGAAGTTTGATGTGTGGAAATGGGTGAGGACACCACAAAAGGCTCATTTTTCTCTTTCTGCTTTACAGCAGGGAGCTGCCCGGCCTCCCTTTCCAGATATCCCAACCTTTCCCCCTTTTCCCAGCAGGGGATTGTGGCTCAGTGCAGGGTGGGCACCACGTTCGCCTGATTTCCCCCCCATCTCCCCGTGGTCCAAGGATTTTTCCATCCTGCTGCTCCCCAGAGCCATCCCCGAGCCTCTGTGGGGTTTTTGGGATTTCGCTGGGGTGAATCGGGGCTGCATTTCCAGGTACCACCCCAAGAGTCTGGTGAAGAGACACCCCCTGGCACTCCACATGGTGCCCATCCGGTGCCCTATCCCTGCTCCAAACACTGGGAACACCAGGAGGGAGCAGCACCCTTTGCCTCCCACCTTTCCAGGGGTGCCCGGACATCTGGATTTGCGCTCATTCCCCAGCTCCCCCTTTCCCAAACGCAGGGATTCTCCAGGAAAGCTGCTCCTGGTGTCCAGCAAAGGGCTGCTCTGCGGTCCTGGTGGGGCAAACCAGGCATCCCGGGGATCTGTGGGATCGTCCAGCAGGAGCTGTTTCCTCGAAGCGTTCCTGACATTTGTTTACTGCAGGACAGAATTCATTTTCCCAGCTCCTGCTGGGGATTAATTAACGGCTCTGGCTCCTGTGACCCTGTGATTAACTCATTTGCACATAATTGCTCCAAGACAAAACCATGGATTAGAAGCTTTTCTCCCTCCCCACCTCCGGGGTGGGGGGTGGGGGGGGACTGAACAGTCAAAAAACCTTGGATTTTCCTTCCCATTTTTCGCCTCTCCTTGCTTTTTTTTTCCGCACATCCCTTAAGCATCCAGGATAAAAAGTCGGTGGGAATTGATGTGAGAGGATGTTCCAGGAGATGAGTGGCAACAGAGATGTTTGCTGGGACCTCCACGACTGATGCTGAGCAGATTTTGCTTCCTGAGGGTGCCGTGGCACAGGGAAAAGGGCTTGGATTTGCCCTGGGAATTCTGCATCCCGGAGCAAGAACTTGGCAGCCTCCTGATGGGAGGAGCACGGTGCCCAGCAGGGTTTGGTGGCCTCAAGGGCAGGAACAGCAAGGATGGACTTTCCTTCTTTCTGACCTCAGGGCTGGCAAGTTTTGGGGTGGGAGAGGGGGTGAGACAGAGGCCTTGTGTCTGGAAAAACCTCTGGAAAAACCTCTGGAAAAACCTCACCTGTGGGTGGGATCCACCCCTGTGGAAAAGCCTCGCCTTTAGGATTAAATCATCAGTGCCAGGGGATTTAAAGCAGGACCTGCAGAAACCCCGCTGTCCCCTGTGGGCCCCGGAGGACAGGCACAGCCGTGGTCCTCCTCCCTTCCAGGGACACAATGGAATGTCCAGCATGGAAAAGCAGGTGGAAAACCTCAGGATCCCGCACAGGGTTCCTCTGCCACCCCCAGGGCTGCCCCCATCCCACCTCCAGCTCAGGGATTGCTTTTCACCCCCAAAACAGAGGCTGGGATTTGCTCTTTTTGCCTCATCCAGCCTCACCTCCTGCCACTCCCTCTGCTCCCAAACCCATTCCAGTGTGAGATTCCGGAGCTAAAGCTGGCAGGAATACCAAGCTCTGCTGGCCTCCCTCCTTCCCACACCCTAAATGTGTTTCTCAGAGAGTCCTCAAGTGATTGGAGCCAGCCTTTGGAAGCCAAGGAGCTTCAAACTTGGGTTGTCCCTGCTTGTCCTCGGCTCTGCTCCATCCCTGGAACCAGCAGAGAGCCCGGGACGGGGCAGGAGGGAGCAGCTGCTTCCTTGTCTGGGAATATGGGATGGCTGGGGAGAGAAAAGCAGGGGTGAGGCTGTGAGAGATGGCAAGGGAGGGCAAATATTGGGATTGTGGAGCTAAATCCAGGCTTCCAAGTGGACACAGCGCAGGAAAAGGACCCTGACACTCCTGGGGATCTGCTCCAAGCAGGAAAATCAGATCCCACGGGATCCTCTCCTTGCTCTGGGAAGCACTGGGAAGGTGGCTTCCATCCCATCCTGTGTGGGCCCAGCAGGGATGAGAATTAACCTCAAATCCAGCAATTATTTCCTTGATTCCTCTCAAGCTCCAGACATCTCCGATCGCTGATGGGTTTTTTTGGGGTGTTGAGTTTGTTTTGTCTCTTTCCTTTTTTCTTTTCCGTCGCATCCCTCCTTCCCCTCTTCACCAGCTTTAATTGTGTCATTAGTAATTAATGACTTTGGAGGGAGACATTTGCTGTTTAATTAAAGGAAGAGAGGAGGGAAGCTGCAGCGACGTGCGGGGCCTGGTTCCGTCTCTCCCAGCACGGACGGGATTTTCCTGGAGCGTTTTTATCTCTCCTCCAGCAACTGGGAAGGAGCTGGGAAAGCTTTGGGGGAGTTTTCCGTGCTGGTGTTTCCCAGTTCGGAGATCTCACCCTCCCACCTCCCCATCCACGGCCAGGAGCTCCTCTGTGCCTCAGGAAAAGTGAGCTGGGGAGCTTTAACTCTGGGAGGGATGCTTGGAGTGAGAATTCCCATGGAAAAGCAGGTTTGGATGGTGCAAAACCCTCTCCAGACTTGGCTTTTCTCCCACAGAGCCCATGGAAAAGGTCTCAGGCTCAGCTGCTCCCATCCAAAGAGCTGGAAGATTTCAGAGAGGCTCATCTCACTGCCCAAGGAAGTGGGATTATCTCCCTCCTGGAAGTGGAGGGAGAGCACAGCCCCTGCCTGGACCACTGCCTTGTCCCCACTGCTGGCTGGGGACACTTTTCCCAGCTTCAGGCACTGCCAAATCATCCCTTGCTCCATTTGCCATAGCGGGAGCAGGGACGGGACTCTCCAGAACAGGAACTGATCCCTTGGATGATCCAAATCACAAATGATTCCACCAGCAGCTGCACGTGGGACTGGCAGGACCGCTCCAGCTACTGGGAGAACTGGTTTGACCCCAGAGAGGAGGAGCAGGAGCATCACTGGGATGCAGGGAATGCCTTGGGAGAGGGTGGCAGCCACAGATTCCCTGGGGGTCTGCTGGTGCTCCTCCAATTGCTTCCAGCACCCGGTGAGAGGGATTTTGGAGGAGCCAACGGGAAGAAAAGCGGGCGGGAAGGAGAGGAATGATGCTCTGGGAAGGATGCAGCAAAACACGGTGGGAAAGGAGGGATCATTGGCACTGAGTGAGCAGAGAACAGCTCCTGGGAACAGCTGGGAACAGCCAGGCAGGGAATTAAGAGGGGAAATTGATGCCTTTTCCTGGTCTTAAAATCAGGAGTCAAACACGGTTAGAAGGGGAAAAGGGATTTTACCTTGGTATTTATTTTAAGGATCCTTAGGTGCACACGGACGTCAAATGCATCGAAATGCACCCCACCGAGTCTATCTCTGTGTCTCCCCCTCTTCCCCAACATTGGGTATAACCTTATAGGTGTTACTAATTAGCAGATCTATCCAAGATTCCCCAATGAGAGGCTCAAGTGAGCCCCCCATCCCAAGGAACCTTCCCCTGCATGGTTCTATCTTGGTTTACAGAATGTGTTCTGGAGAGGACCTTGGGCTCTGGGGCACACTGATCCCCAGCTATGAAGCTTCCAAAATGTTGAGTCTCTCAGCTTGACAAACAAGGCCAAGAATGTAGGCAAAAAGCACTGGGAATACAGAAGCTGTAAAAAGGTATAACAGGGGTATAACAGAAAAGGCAAAAATCTTCATGGCATCAAAATAACCCCCATCCCAAAGCCACGGCAATGCCGAGGCTGCAGAGAGGCTCAGGACGTTTCTGAGGCCATTATCCCACATTCACTGCCCCTCTCAGCAGATGGGCTCGGCCCCGGCTCCCTCCTTGGAAAAGATTCCCAGGAAGGGAGAAAAGCCACGGTTAATGGGAGGGCAGAGTTCCAGCGGGGAGGGAAGGTCTGGCATGATCCCGATGTCCAGCGGGGAGCCTGGAGTGGGTGAGAGCCGCAGGAATTGTGCTGGAGGCTCCGGGGATGCCCAGCATCACCTTTCCTGCTGGTGCCGGGCTGAAAGGAGGGGTGAGAGGGAGATAAGGAGGGGTGGAAGGGAGATAAGGAAGGGTGTGAGGTTTGTGGGTGGAGCAGGGATGAGGAGTTTGGCTGCCCCAGCAAGGAGGGAACGGGCTCGGAGGTGCCGCAGGAGGAGGGGAGGAATTTGGGAAGCTGGGAGGGAGTTTTGGGCTCCTGCAGCCTTCCCATGGTGGGATTTGTGCTGGCTCCTGCAGCAAAAACTTAGGGAGAATGGATGTTTATTACCCAAATCTGTTCCTTTCTGCACCTCGGGAGCCTGGCACTGGGGCCAGGCTGGTTGTAGGGAAGAAAATCGGGGATCCTGAGGGATTCAGGCTCTTCCCAGGCTCTGGCAGAACTTTTGGTTGTCCCACGCTCAGCCCTGGCATGGGGTGTCCCACCAAGGTCTCCCTTCTTCCCCTTCCAGCAGAGCAATCGCACGGAAAAACCAGAAATCTGAGGCAAAATTCAAGGCAAACCGCAAGGAAAAACCCCAAACCCCCATTATTCACCCAGAGCTGCGGGAGGGACGACGGCCAGGACTTCAAAGAGCCCCAAATCCAGCCCCAGCCATTCCATGAGCGCTGGCACGGGGACAGACCCCTCTTGTCAAGGCAAATCCCTCCTCAGTGAGCTCCAAGAGGCTGCCCCTGCTCCATTTTTTCCCCCTCTCCTTTTCCCTTTTTAAATTTTTTTTGCCCCGTTTTGATTTTTCAAACTCGCCGGGAGCCTCCCATGAGCTGCGGCTTGGAGAAAGTAATCACAGCTATTTCTAGGCAGAGAACTAATTTAATGCATGGGTGACTTTAGCTCAAAAGAAGAAATAAGGACACTCAGGCATCCTAAGGGAGCAGAATAATAGGGTAATTTGCACGAGATGAGGAGAAAAAGGGGCAAAAAAAAGGGCCACTACTTCTTCACATAATCTTCTTTCTAAATCTCCTCTAGCCTGGTTGCTGGTCGAAACCACCCGGAGTTTTGGGATGAACATTCAAGCAGGGAGAAATTCCAGCTGTGGGGCGTGCAGAGGTGGGAAAAATTAGGGGGGGAAGAGATGAAGTTTTGTGGCTTTTTTTGGGGGTCGGTAAAGAGGCTGAAAATTCCCCTCAGGGAAAGAGGCAGCGGAAATTTTAGTGCCTGGGAGAAAAACTCGGCTCTCTCCAAACACCTGAAGGGAGGGAAAGCAAGGAGAAGGGAAGGTGGGGAAGGCGGGGAAACGCCGCTCAAAATGTTTCCTTCTGGCGGCGAAACTCTAATATTTAGAGCTGGCTGATTATGTGGAATAAAAGAAATGTCAGCGTGAAAATCGTTTCGAGGTGCAAAATTGAAGCTTTCCCTTCCGGATGTGTGGAAATAGGGATGTTTTCACTCAGCCAAAAAGCTCCGTGACAGAATTTTCCCTTCTCTTTGCCCTCCCGAGCGGGATTTGATTGAAAACAGCACTTTTCCTGCAGGAAGTTTTTTGTGATGAGAAAAAAAGCCTTTCCTGTCAATAAAGCTGCTCCTGCTGGGGATTCCCGAGCGGTGTGGGGATCCGTGGGGATGCAGAAGTGTTGGGAATCATAAAATCGGCGTGGCAGAGGCGCCACAGAAAATCCTCAGGCTGGACCACAGGCTTCCCATAAAAAGCAGGATCCAGGCGCACACTCCTTTCCTGCATCCCTGCCTTGCTCCAGCCGCATCCCATGGACAGGGAAAAGGAACAGGAGCAGCTCAGGACGGCATTTGTGGGTTCTGTGGCATGGGAGGAGTGACCGCGACCGGCAGCTCCATGGATGGATTCCTGGTGGGATCACGCACAGAAAAGCGAGTCCCTGCTGGGCACAGAGGCTTGGGGACACCATGAGGAGATTGGATCCTGTCACCAGCCAGGGGAGGAAGAAAGAGCCTGGTCTTCTCCTCCTCCATCCTTTTTTTTCCCTCCTCTCCCTGGCCAAGGCCGTGTGCTGGGCTAGGGAGAGGTTGCTCCTGGATTTCTCCTCTCTTGGCCTTGCAGAGCTTCATGAGGAGCCATTTCTGGGCTCGTCCAGGTCTTTTTGGGCTTGTCCAGGTGCCTGTGGATGGCATGCCACCCCTGAGGTGTGTGGAACACTCTGATCAGCCTGGTGCCACCTCCAAATTCATTGGGGGTCCCCTCAATCCCAGTCTGTGACACTGGCGAGGACATCCCGCACCACTGGTCCCAGCCCAGAGCCCCAGATTGTCACCCACCTCCACCTGGACACTGAGCCATTGGCCACCATCCCACTGACCACCATGCCCTGCCTCCCTCATCCCATCCCAAGCTCCACCACGATGTGGGAAGCCTGTGAGAAGAGGAGCAACATCCTTGGGTTGGCTTGGAAAGACCCCATGGATGGAGAGCGGGAACACCGGGAAAGAGCTGTAGCATCTGATTAGTAAAGGGCAGCTGAGTGTCTAATTAAAATTTGCCTAATGACCTGGCTGCTTTGTCATTTTCACCATGAGCCTCAGTAATTGAACGTGACAGGTACTTAGGCAAAGACAAAATTAATTTCTCCTTTATAAAAAATTAAAGTGGCAGAGCAGCATTTGGCCATGCCCCGCTCCCGCTGCCCCAGCACGGCGTGGGCTCAGCTCTGTGCCCCCCGTGCCACGGTGGGGCTCGCCTTGGGGAAGGTGGGAGGAGGAGGAGGAGGAAGGAGAAACAGAGAGCAGGGGTTTCTTACCCTGAATCCCAGCTGGAAAATGCCCAGATGATGGAAAAACACATCCAGGGAGACAGAGGGCCCGCTCTGCTCTTGGTCCTGCAAAAGCCACACAGACACCAGGGATCACGCCTTGGTTTTCCTCAAGGAGGGCAAACCAGAGCCACAGTTCTTCCCCAAAACCCTGTTCCTGTTCCTCACCTTTTTATAGCAAAACTGATATTCTCCAGCTGCAGCCCCGTGTCCTCAGCAGCCATCCCATCCCATCCCATCCCATCCCATCCCATCCCATCCCATCCCATCCCATCCCATCCCATCCCATCCCATCCCATCCCACCCCGTCCCGTCCCGTCCCGTCCCATCCCATCCCATCCCATCCAATCCCATCCCACCCCAGCCCAGCCCAGCCCAGCCCAGCCTTTCCAACAGTCAGCAAATTCCCTTCCACTTCTCCGGGCCTTCCAAGAAAGGGAGCTATCCAGAAAACCACCGGGAGTTTTATGCAGGAAACCACCAGGAGTTCAGCACCCACAGGCAGCTCCTGGGTGCACCCCGGGAACACGGATCCACCCCCGCTCCGCCTGTGCCCGTGTCCCACCTGAGCAGCCCAGGGCTCTGCAGATCCAGAGTGTCCCAGCCCACAGGACAACGCCGAGCCCTTCTCCCGCCAAGGCTGGACAGTGAGAGCGGCAGAATTCCCGTCCTGTCCTTGCAGGGATGCGAGGCTGTGGAGGTGGATGGAGCGCTGGGCGCCAGCAGCCCATCCCTCATCGTTCATGGCACATTGATTCTCAATTCCAGCCCCGCGGGTTATTTAATTGGGCACATAGCCCTTCAATTTTCTCCTCCAGCGATGTTATAGATGGCTGAGGCCTCTCTGCTCCTTCAAAGGAGCCTGGCTGTAATTAGAACAACTCGAACACTCGGATTTGATCCTACTCCACAACCCCAAATCCCCAACAATCCATTAAGCCCATCTTGGAGGAATTCATCGTCCCAGGTTCACCCCAGAGATCTCCCTGAGGGCTGGAATTGTCACTCTTCCCTCTCCACCACTCTCCACCGGGTGATTTTTGGGTTGTGAGGCAGCTTGGAGAATGCTGCTCTGTGGAAATCTTCCGGCTGAGCACTCTGTCACCGGGGACAGAGGGTGGCCCTGGTCCCCAGCTCACCCACAGCAGTGTCCAAGCTGGGACTGGTCACCGAGGCAGCTCCAGGACAGGGCTGTGGGTCAGTCCAGCCCCTGAGAGATGCATTGACCACGGGCCAGGCGCTCCCAGTAAAGTCCCAGTGTGGCACTGGGCATGCTGGAGGTGGGGAAGAGAAGCAGTGGTGTGTCCCAGGTGAGGCAGCAGAGATCCAGGGTGGCCTTTTCCTGGACATCCCATATCCCAGACTGCATCCAGCCCCTGGGAAGTGGGAGAAACCTGGGCTCGGACATCCCTGGCTCTGCTGGGTGGGAACGAGACCAAACCCCTCTTCCACGAGCCGACCCAGACTCTTGGGGAACAGGAGGAACTTCTGCCACTGGAACAGCTCTGCTTCCTCCAGAAGGACCCCAAAATCCAGCTGGAGGAATTCCCAGCCTGGGGCTCCTGGAATATGAGGAATCTCTCCTCGAGGCCGTTTGCAAGGGGTGTTGCTTGAAGCTTGTTTTATTTTGTAAGAGCTGCGTTGGTTCTGGCTCCCCCTGCCCACCAGCTGGCCATGCCAAAGGAAAAGGAGCTCTCCAGTGAGTTCCCATCCTCTCCTGGCACTGGGAATTCCCAGGTGCTTCCCAAGGGTCCTCCCTCCCCTGTGGCAAATCCTCTCCTTTCACATCTCCAACACCCAGAGTCGAACAGGGGAGGAAACGCTTTATTCCAGCCTTTATCCTTTTTTTTTTCCCCCTAAATTCTTGATGAACGTAGTCTCAACCTTCATTGCTATCTGAAAATGAATATTATACTGGAGTATAAAAGCTGAAATTACGTGAATTAATTGCATTTAAATATTCCACGGAATATTTGACTCGCGGGGTGGAAGAGCTGGAGGAGGAAGGGAATGTTTCGGCTGGGCTGGGCAGATCCCAGCAAATGCAACCCGAAGGTGCAATCCCTCAACACCACCTTTTCCTCCTCTTCCTCCTTTTCCTCCTCTTCCTCCTTTTCCTCCTTTTCCTCCTTTTCCTCCTTTTCCTCCTTTTTCCCACTTTTCCATGCAGAGGGCTGGAAAAAAGCAGGTGGGAGCTCTCACTAGGCTGCCTCACCAGCCCTGCAGAGCTGTCCCCTCCACGACACGATGTCCACACCCAGGTGTGGTGGCCGGGAATTGCCGGGGCTCCATAGGCAATGCTCCAATCATTGCTGCTAATTACGAGTCGCTCGTTAATTACCCCGCAGGTTGCAGGAGCCATTCTTCCCCTCTGAAAGCCGCTGGCAATTCCATGGTCCAGATGAACTCCGGGATCTCCCTTCGAGTCATTCCGTGCAGGAGAAAGGAATGTGGGGTCTCTAATTAAATGTAGGAGGAGCTGAGCTGGGCATGCTGCCCTGGAGGGATTCCCTTTGCTCCTGGGATTTTGGGGAGCGAGTGAGGAGTTTTTGAGGTGATTGGCCGGGTGTCCCCGTGTGGACACATCCCATGAAATTCCTGAGTGCAAGGAGAGGGCATAACGAGCCAGGGGAAGGTGGGGACACAACCACTGCACACCAGTGCCACCCTTTGCCCCTCCTGTAGCACCTGACCCACCTGCACAAGGTCTCGTCATCCACCTCTCCTTCCTGAGAGCTGTCCCAGGAGTCCAGGATGGGGCTGGGGAGCCAGAGAAGGTCTGGGTTGAGGAGGATGAGGAGGATGGAGAGCGCAGGACAGTGGGGGGACTCCAGGCAGAGGGGTTTTTCCAGGGGGCACAGCGTGAGCAGCTCGTGCACCATCTGCTCCTGAGCATCCAGCACCCAGAGAAGCAGCACTGCTTGTTTCCCTCTGTGCTAAAAATACTCCCTTTCAGGAAAAAAACCCCAAAACCAAACAACAACAACAAAAACCCCACAAAAAAGCCAAATAAAAAACCCCCAAAAACCCAAAACAAAACAGAAAAAATCACCAAAAAAACCCCCAAAAACCCAAAAAGTCAAAAATAAAATAGGGGAAAAAAAAAAAAAGGAGAAGAGTGAAGCCAGGGAAATGAGAGGAGTATAAACAAGGACTCCATGGAGACCACGGGTTTCAGCTTCTCCAGCTGCATCAGGCCCCTTCCCCCATTTCTCTGCCTCACGTTTTAGGGCAGGAGGATGCTGTTGCTGGGTTTCTGCGGCTCTGGAAGAGGCGCATTCACACACACACACGCCCCAAGCTCGTGTGCAGCCACCTGGCTGGCAGCAGGACTGTGCCACTGCTCCCTGACCTCGGTGACAAAGTGAGGGGCAGGGGGGCAGGGGACCCAGGGGCTGGTTTATAGGCACAGTCCCCCAGGGTGGGGGCCCCCAGGAGCCCCAGCTCCACGCGTGGCCACCTCCATCTCCCTGCTAGGACCTGCCTTCTCTGGGGTCCTCACCCTCAAGCTGTGACCTTCCAGCGACAGGGCCCCAAACCTGGGGGGTTTAACTCAGCTGTGACCAACAGCCCCTAGAAAGTGTTTTGGGGCCTTACTGACGGCTCTGGCGTGGGCAGAAGGTGAGGATTTGAGCACTCAGGTCCCTGCCATGAACTCATGACAACCTGGGATGTGTGACACAAGGTGTGTGTCCCCTCCGAGCCTTTGTGTCCCCCCCATTCCAGCAGATCCTGGTGGATTTGCATCCTGAACTCCCCAAAGCAATGCTGGCCTTTCTCAGGGCCACTCCCCGGCCTACCAGGCTGAGAAAATCCCATTTGCAGGAGGCCCAGAGCAGCTCGAAGTGATGGAAATCCTCCTTCCCTGGGCAGGGAGAGAGAGCAAAGGGGGAGAGAGAGATGAAAGAAAGGCTCTTTCCGTGAGAAATTAAATTGGACTTCAAATTTACAGGGTCTTCATTTTGTTCTGGTGCTGATGAATGAAGCCCTTGCTGACAGTTCCACTGCTGCAGGAATAAGATGCCGTTAGAAGCACTTTTGGAAACTCCGGCTTTCGTTTTAAAGCTGCCACAATTTCCATTTCACCCGTTCATTAATTCATTTGGTGATGCTGCTCAGGTGCGCGGCTCGCGCCTCCCCTCTGCCAGGATTCACCCAGACGGGGTTTTTAACCCCAAAACAGCTTCCATGTGGAGCTGGGGACACATTTCCCTGGAAGAGTTTTCCAGAGGGTTCTCCAGGAACCGCTGGACCAAACCTCCCTCATTCCCAGCACCGGAGGCACCTGGAGATGTAAGAGGGGCTTGGTGTTGACCAACAGCTGTGGAGAAGAAGCCTCATCCACCCAGATTCCCACCCAATCCCAAAAACTGGCGTCTCCCTTCACACAGCAGAAGGAAAACCCCGGGGATCCTCTGTTTTTTTGGTTCCCTCTCACTGAGGATGTCCTTGATGTCCACGGCCATGGGGCTCTTTGGGCAGGCTGGAATTTCCAAAAAAATGGAATTTCCAGGCAACCAAAAACGCCCTCAAAGCCCCTCCAGGGACAGCAAATCCCCCACCTCTTCCCAGCATTCCTGCTCCAAGGAGGCGCCTCCTGGTTTGATTTTGGCAGCCTCAACCCCATTTCCGTGTGGCTTTGTGAGGCTCCTGCTCCTCCACGAGAGCCCCTGGAGCCGCCGAGCTCCTGCCAGCAGTCGGATCCCGAACGCTTCCGTCATTTATCCGACAGCTTTCATTCCTTCCCTTCTCCAAAGGCTTGTTCAGTAAATTACTGCTTTACGAATCCATAAGTGCTCTGTGCAGCCCTGAACAAAAGAAAAAGGGGAAAAAACAAAACCCCCAACCCTACAGCCCAGCCCAGCTCTAACAGCAGAGCTTTTCATGCCAGAAAGGAAGGCGTTCCTAAAGGAGCATCCCACGTAGATAACAGAGCCTTCAGCAGGACAGCAACGCCCTCAGTGCCACGGCAGGGCCCAGCCGAACCCGGGGCATGGAGCCCTCGTTATCCAAAACCCTGCACAGAGGTTTTCCCTGGAGCATCCCCAGAGCACAGGAGGTGGAGGAAAGAGCTTTAAAAAAGCTTAAGCAAGGAGAAAAATCCTATTTTTTAGCTCTGGTCCAGCCAAACCCCCGTGGGTTTGCTCGCTTCTGTGGCTGAATTTCCTTTAGCAGCGTTATTGTTGCTCATGGGGCTGCAGGGTGGAGGGTGTCCCATGGAACAGACCCCGCACAGCCTCGGTGTCCCCTCCCAGGAACCTGGCAGGTCCCAAAATCCCATCCAGGAGCTGCAAGTGGCAGAGAGAAGGAGAAGCAGGGACAGAAGGGGCTGAGTGAGGATGAGGGAGTGGGAAGCTGCTGAGATGGGTGGGGCAGGGTGGTCCTGGAGATGCCAAAAGGGGGGTTTTGGCTAGAGCTGAGATCTGCCCTCTTCTAACCCCATCCCACCTCTGCCTCCAGCCTTGATTTCCCCCCAAAAGCCGGTGCTGGTCTCCAATCCAAGCCCAGATCTCTCACCAGCATGGAAAGCACGAAAGGATAACTTGGGGCACATCCCAGCACTGTTTTTTTATGGATTTCAACCAGGGTGAGGCTGCCTGTGGAGGTAAGAGATTTAAAAGGAGCAGGGAAATGGGAGAGAGGAGCCAGCAATTCCCTGGAGCGGTGAGGAGCAGGCACAAGGGAGAGCGTTTCTGGCTGCGATTATTTTTATTACGTCGAGACAAAGCACTGCTGGTCTGGAGCACGGCACACGCGGAGGCTGTGTTTGAACATGCGGCACGAACCCATCAATCCCATCTCGCGCCAGATTCCAGCACTGGAAGTGGGCAAACAACCTCACAAGGGCTTAGCGAGGGGAGATGGCCCCAGAGGAAGGGGATTTGCCTCATCCCCTTTTGGCTGTGGGGTCAGCTCTTCCCGTCCACCTGGAGAGGAGCTGGAGGGACAGAGGGACAGGGAGGTGCTGACAGTGAGGGAGGAAAGAGGGAAAACTTCCAAAGATCCCCTCAGGGCATCTCCAGGTGGGAACCACGCCATGGCCACGGCAGCACCAGAGGACCACTGGCACCATGTCGGGATCCCCCTTTTATTTGGTTGTTAAAATAAAATTCCCTTGATGTGCCTCAGGCACAGCACAAGACCAAACCCGTTTAGGGCTTTGAATGCCATGGGAATTCCAGCCAGCTGGGAGGAGAAAGGTCTGGGATGCTCCTTGGCAGTGCAAAAACCCTCTGGATTTCCCTGGTACGGGCACCCTGAAGAGGTGTGAAGGGCTGGAGGGAGGGAAGGGGACATTGGAGAGCAGTGCCAGCCCTGGGATGGGACGGGATGGGATGGGATGGGATCCATGGGATGGGATGGGATCCATGGGATGGGATGGGATGGGATGGGATCCTTGGGATGGGATCCATGGGATGGGATGGGATGGGATGGGATGGGATGGGATCCATGGGATGGGATGGGATGGGATGGGATGGGATCCTTGGGATGGGATCCATGGGATGGGATGGGATGGGATGGGATGGGATGGGATCCATGGGATGGGATCCATGGGATGGGATGGGATGGGATGGGATGGGATGGGATCCATGGGATGGGATGGGATGGGATGGGATGGGATCCTTGGGATGGGATCCATGGGATGGGATGGGATGGGATGGGATGGGATGGGATCCATGGGATGGGATCCATGGGATGGGATGGGATGGGATGGGATGGGATGGGATCCATGGGATGGGATCCATGGGATGGGATCCATGGGATGGGATGGGATGGGATGGGATGGGATCCTTGGGATGGGATCCATGGGATGGGATGGGATGGGATGGGATGGGATGGGATCCATGGGATGGGATCCATGGGATGGGATGGGATGGGATGGGATGGGATGGGATCCATGGGATGGGATGGGATGGGATGGGTTGGGATGGGATCCATGGGATGGGATCCATGGGATGGGATGGGATGGGATCCATGGGATGGGATGGGACGGGGTGGATGGGATGGGATGGGATGGGATGGGATCCACAGGATGGGATCCATGGGATGGGATGGGATGGGATCCACAGGATGGGATCCATGGGATGGGATGGGATCCACAGGATGGGATGGGACGGGATGGGATGGGATGGGATGGGATGGGGTGGATGGGACGGGATGGGATGGGATCCATGGGATGGGATGGGATGGGATGGGATGGGATGGGATGGGATGGGATCCACAGGATGGGATCCACAGGATGGGATGGGATGGGATCCACAGGATGGGATGGGATGGGATGGGATCCATGGGATGGGATCCAGGGGATGGGATGGGATGGGATGGGACGGGATGGGATGGGATGGATGGGATGGGATGAGGTGCTTCCACTGGTGCTTCCATCTCTCCAGGGATGCCCCAGACATCCTGGAGCAGCCCTGATCCCTCCCCAGCCCTGGGAGCGGCTCCTCCCATGGGCAATGAGGATGTGGCTGCATCAGTGGGGCCAAATAACGACCCCAGCATCCCCCTAAGCCACCCCGCTGCTGCTTCAGGATCTGTTTGCATTGCAGACAGCTCCAATGGGATCGGCTCCAGCATTCCCCACCTCTGGCTCTTCCTTCCCTCATCCCAAAAGCACTGCCCTACTCCCCAGGTCCTCAGATGCAGCAGGAACTGCGATGTTTTCCATGGAAGAGCCCAGGAAGAGCCGAGCAGCAAGCAAAGCCACCAAACCTGATAAGGCAGGCAATTTTGAGATGCATATCCACACAGCCTAATCTCCAGCAGCCGGAATTCCAGGCAGGGACATCACTGAGGGAAGAGAAGGCAGCATTTGCAAAAGCTGCCTGAAGATCCAGAACATCCCAGATTGCCAGGAGAACAGATAAAAGCAGTTATTACAACCTGCCAAAGTGGGTGATAAAAACAAAGATACGGCCAGAGGATCAGACATGGGCACAGAAAAACCACCTGCAGCCTCTGGGAGAGGAGTGGGATTGGTGTGGGCATCAGAGGTAGGGGACAGCCGGGAATATCTCCCAAAAGAACATTTAGGGCATGGAAAACATAGCGTGAGCACGCAGGAAGGTACGGGGTGTACAGAGCACGCAGCTGCAGAGCCGAGCAGCACCGGCTCCCGGGCACTCCTGGCTCTGGTACAAGGCAGAAGAATGGGAATCAATAAAAAAGGAGTGGGATAAAGCCTGCACAGCTCCAACCGAGCTCAGCAGAAAGGCAGGAAAGCGTGGAGCTGACAGAGCCAGCTCGAGCAGAGCTGCATCGCACGCAGGAAGTGTTGGGGAGGAGAAGAGGAGCTGGCATCACGTGCAGGGGGAGAGGGAAGCAAGGCTGGGAGGTTTGGGACAGGGATTACAGCCAAAATAGGGCTGGGGAGTCTCAGTATCACTGGAGTGGGCTGGAATTCTGAGGGAACAGGGTGCCCAGAGCAGCTGTGGCTGCCCCATCCCTGAGAGTGTCCAAGGCCAGGTTGGACAGGGCTTGGAGCAGCCTGGGACAGTGGAAGGTGTCCCTGCCCATGGCAGGGGGGGATTTCCATGAGCTTTAGGGTCCTTTCCAACCGAAACCATTCTGGATTCCACACGGGGATCCAGCAGGTGCGGAGGATCCAGAGGCCATCCCAGGACTTCCTGCACTGAGCTGCAGCTGCCACTGTGACCTCAGAATCCGCAAATCCACAAATCCCAGTGCCTGGGATGATTCCTGCAGCTGCTCTGCTGTGCCAGCCCGGGGCTGCCATGGAGCTCATGGAATGCTGAGCATTCCAAACCTTCTGTGAAGAGGAGGAATTGTTGTCCAGACAGCTGCCAAGCTGGTCCCAGCTCTGGCCCTGCCCCGAGCTCCTTCTCCCACAGGAGCACAAAGCACATCCAGCTGCCCGGCCCTGTCTGACCCCTGCAGGGGCTGGAGCTCACCCTGGATGTGCTCACAGATGTGAAATCAGAGATCACAGCCCCAGGGAAGCATCCCTGACATCTCCAGCTCCTTTTCTGCCAGGTCTGATCCTGAAAGCTGCAAGGGGATCACACACAGGCGTTGGGAAGGAGCTCTTGGAGCAACTGGAGGAGGGGGAAGGCAGATGGATGCTCCAAGCAATTGGGATTTATTGCTCAGCCAACCCTCCTCCAGCTGTGGGAGGCAGCAGAACAAAGGGGAGACAAGGATTGATCCCAGAGCCTGGAGGGACATGGAATGGAGGAGGAAAGCAGGAGCGTGGCCAAGGATAACAGAACCAGGAGTGCCCAGAGTTCCCAGACTCCAGCAGGGACATTCAGGGTGGTGTGGAGGAGAAATTACCATCCCTTCAACTAAAACATGACCAGACAGGGCTGAGGTGGCTGCAGAAGACACAGCAGGGCAGGAAAAGCCCCCAGACCCATTCCAGGAGGCCCTGCCCAGGGTGTCACCACCTGCACAACCAAGCAGCTGCATGGAAAACTGGAGCTTTTCCCTGGAGATTCCCTTCCACTGCCACAGGAATGAAGCAGGACAAGACAAGGAAAGGCCCAGTTTTCCCCCCAAACCCACCCTGCTAAGCCCTGGCGGGATCAGGAATGCCAGCTGAGGGACAGGTACAGCTTTCCTGGTGTTCATCTCTGCCTGCACCTCCGGGAATGCAGGATCAGGATCCCAGCAGGGCTGGATCCACAGCCCACAGCACAGGGCAAGCCTCACCTCCAAGGACACATTTTGAAAGGATCCACAAGCACAAAAGAACAGTATTTTCAGGAGATGAGAAGGCAGCATCCCTCCTGTTCCTTGGCAGAGGTGGTGGCTCTGGACCCCAGGCTGGGAAAGTTCCACCAGATCCCCCAGAGACCTGCCAACCCCACCCCAGCCATCCCAGACCAGATTTTTAGGGATGAAAGTTCCACCAGATCCCCCAGAGACCTGCCAACCCCACCCCAGCCAGCCCAGACCAGATTTTTAGGGATGAAAGTTCCACCAGATCCCCCAGAGACCTGCCAACCCCACCCCAGCCAGCCCAGACCAGATTTTTAGGGATTCCCTCCAGGGGAACGCTGGGAAACCTTGCTCCAATTCCACCTCCGTGGATAAACAGCAGCACAGGAACACCCAGGAAGATCCTCAGGGACCCTGCTCTAAAGGGTCACCGGTCGTTGGGTTGTTTGGGGTTTTTTGGGGGGTGAAAATCTGCTCATATTTTATTTATTTGCGTCAGAAAAAGTCGGGGGTTTTTTGCGGAGGTAAGCAGCTGATTACGCTCAGGTTCTCCAGCTAATGAAGAAATAGGCTGAATAATTAATTATTTGAAAATAAATTATTCACGGCTGGTTGTGATTCCAGTGTGGGAGCAAGGAGCTCCGAGTGTTATTTTGTTCCTTTCAGCTTAAAAAAGAATAATGCATGTACCCACCCCAGCCAGCCCCAGCAGATCCCGGCTGGGATCAGGGATGGGTGATCCAGGGGGGAACAGCTCCTTTCCATCACTCCACCCTCCGGGAGAAAGCGTTCTCCGAAGTGAGCTGCGGGATGCTGCTGGAGCTGTCCCCAGCTTCCTGCGAAACCGCCCTAAAACTGCCCTAAATCCCGCATTTACACAGCTCAGCTCCCGCTTTTCACACCTCGAGCCAGGCCTGACCTCGCAGATCCTTTAACAGCTCCTTGAGCTGCTGGATAACGACCATTCCCACACTAACAATGGATTTTAGGGATAATGATCAAACGGATCATTGGGAAAGGCATCACTTGGGACACCCGAGATCCTCCCCTTGCTGGAGGATGCCCCGGGATAGAGATCCCTGCTGACTCAGAGTCGCTGTTTTAAAGGCTGATCCTTTACCCTGTGCATGTACCTGTAAAAAAATCCTGGATTTTCCTGCTTCCCGCCAACCTGGAACCCCCTCTGTGCGGCCCTGATGGAACAGTGGGATCATTTCCCCCCACTGCTGCCACCGGGGACGGCCCTGCTGGATTTTCCCCCTCTCACCAGGGTTCGCAGCTCATCCCGATTGTCCCTCAGCGAGTTATGAAGCGGCCCTGAACCACGGGAAGAATCCATGGGAGATCCGTGGGAACAAACACTCACGGATCCCTCTGTTAGCGCACCAGGGACCCCTCCAGCAAATCAGGACCCTTTCAATTCCCCCCCTGAAGGAAACAAGAGGCCACATGAGGCCAGGCCAAAAGTCTCGGGGAAACCCTAAATCCACCCAATCCACTCCTCACGGACTCACGGCGGTGTTCCCAGCGCCGGCTCCTTCACTACTTAAATCCCGAATGGATTTTCCCACCCTTTGCCTCAGGGTGACCCAATTACTTCCCCGCGAGCTGCGATGATGCTGGGATCCCTCCAGCCCCCCAGGGAATCTCCCAGTTTTTAAAGATCCGGCTGGAAGAAGCTTGGAGAAGGATTTGGGGAACTGTTTCAGGGCTCCGAGCTGCTGACAATGCCTGGATGTCCTCCAGCCGCTCCTGCGCTGGGAGCAGCGGGGTTGCACCACCTCCTGCCTCCTTTGTTTCCCGCTGGATTTGGAATATCTGCAGAGCACCCCCACCTTTCCCACTCTGCCGTTTCACAATTTCTCCATCTGGCTCTAATGATGGAGCTGTTTCTGACACGGAAATATATCCCCTGCTCCCTCTAAGTGCTTTCTTATTGCCTCTGACCCTTCTGCTCACTCACAGTCCATTAGGTTCTTTTGATTTCTCCCAACTGCTGCTACCTGTGTTTTTAGGGAACACATTCCTTTTGTTTCGGCCTTGCCCAATCCATTTATTTCTCTCTTTTCTCCCTCCTCCCCACACCTGTGCACTATGGAAAAATAAGGAAAAAAAGCCCAGTTTCAGCACACTTGGAGCATCGCTGCTCACTGCCGTGTCCTGCCATGCTGGCAGCAGCAACAGGAAAAGGCCAGGATCGAATTCGATTTGCTCCTGCTTGAGGAAATCGGGAGTTTTCTTTCTGTTAATTTCTTTTTGCTGTTCCTCTCGCAGCGGGGATGAGGTTTGGGCTGCGCGATGAAGTCATCCCTTAGCTCCGTTCTCTCCGGGGCCGGCTTGTTCCTCAAGACACAAAGTGTTCCCAAAGCCGCCCCTTTTTCCTACCCTGAGTCATCTCCCTGGAGCTCACAGACAGATGGCTCAGCGATTTCTCCTGCTCGCCGTTAAACCCTCGAGCGTCTCAGCTGGATTTTACCCATTCTGTGCCACTTTGGATCCCGTGCTCCTGCAGGTGCGTGCGTGCCCCTCACACCCCCAGGGTTTTACCTCCTGGTGCCACAGGAGGGGTTTTCGTCCAGCCTTTTAACATCCAACCACTTCTGCTCTTGGCCAGACGGGGAATTACAGGCCCTGCTTTACCTCCGCCCTCATTTAAACCGAAATTCCCCTCTCCACCCCTGCTCTGCTCAGCTCTGTGCTCTTGTCCAAGAAATCCCACAGCCCGAGGGCCACGGGACAATTCCTGCACCACCACAGCTCCAGGCGACCCCACAGCCCTTCATGGACCCCATTTCCCTGCCATGGGGTCAGGGATTTGGCAGGAGCCAGAGCTGCTGTGCCAGCAGGGTGGGGAGATGCTGAAACACACCCAGGGCAGTTGTCACTAATGAGGTGACATCTTCATGTCACCCCTCCTGTCCAGACGCCTCTCTGTTGATAAAAATCCTTATCTGGGTCACCCCATGCTCTCCCTAATCTGTTTTCCCCGAGGACATCCAGTGATATCCCTTAATCAGCAGAGATAAGAGGAGCGGCTTCCTCAGGAGCTGCCCGAGGGCCCGCAGGGGCTGAAGAGGAAGAAGAGCTGAGGTTTGGGGTGGGGGTGCAGGATCTGAGCATCACCAACACCCACCCAAGCGGGAGCCCAGAGCGGGCAGAGCTCACAGGAGCTGCCCTGCAAGCACCACAACCGGGAATTTCCTTGCGGACAGCAAAAGGAGAAGCTTTTCCAAGCTTCTTTCCAAGGGCTGATGCTCCAGAGGGCTGGGGAGCAGCTACACCCCCAGCGGGACATCCCAGGCAGGGAGCCGGGATGGGCCAGGAGGGAATGGAACGGGAATGGCGAGGGATGTGGGCCAGGCACTGGGATGTGGGGAAGGGAAGTGTGGCGGGAGTAACAGCATCTCGGGATGGATGAGGATGGATGTGGGGTGGATGTGGATGGATGAGGATGGATGTGGGCTGGATGTGGGGTGGATGTGGGTGGATGTGGGGTGGATGTGGATGGATGAGGATGGATGTGAGCTGGGTGTGGGGTGGATGTGGATGGATGTGGGGTGGATGTGGGGTGGATGTGGATGGATGAGGATGGATGTGGATGGATGTGGGGTGGATGTGGGGTGGATGCAGGGTGGATGTGGGGTGGATGTGGATGGATGTGGGGTGGATGCAGGGTGGATGTGGATGGATGTGGATGGATGTGGGGTGGATGTGGGGTGGATGTGGGGTGGATGAGGATGGATGTGAGGTGGATGTGGATGGATGTGGATGGATGTGGGGTGGATGTGGGTGGATGTGGGGTGGATGTGGGGTGGATGTGGGTGGATGTGGGGTGGATGTGGGGTGGATGTGGATGGATGTGGGGTGGATGTGGGATCACAGCACTCCAGCAGCCAGGGCCAGCCATGGATCAACAGCTCCCGGCTCCCGGGAAGGAGCTGCCGGCGCAGGCACTGAACCATCGCTGTGCCGGCAGCACCGAGAGAGAGGCTGGAAATGTGCCCGTGCTGCCAGCGGATGAACAGATCCTGGTCCAGCTCCCTCACAAGAGGGATGGGATCCTCCAGGAATGATCCTTCCACATCTAGGACGGGAGGAACAACAAGAGCAAGATTTCTGTTTCATTTTCCCGTTTCGTTTTGCCCCACGCAGTTCCATTTAATGTCGGATACCTTGTCGAGCAGCAGGCAGAATTGTCGGCCCCTCAGGTGCAAGAGGAGCAGCTTAGCTCCCAACAAACCACCTGAACATCCCATCGTGTCCTCTGTCCCCGCAATCCCACCAAGTCCTGGCAGGTGGAGACCCGGAGGCGCCCCAAAGGTCTCAGGAACCCTGGGATGGAGCAGAGCACGCACTGGGGCTCCTGGACAGTCCCTTTGGGGTCTCCTGGATGGGAAAGCCACCAGTGACCCCTCCAGGCCGCTCGGGCACTGCACTTGTCAGCTCCTGTCCCTCCCTGGCCCCACTGACTGTGCCTAACCAAGACAAGTTGGAACTTCTGGGGTGTTTTTTTTTCCCTGTCCTTTAAGTGATTGAAGCAGCAGCTGAGAAAGAGGCACTTGAAAGCAGCTCGAGCCTGGTTAGAGCTGGTTATCCATCTCAATTTGCATGATGATTATGCAAATTGCCGTCTGCATAAAGTGGCTCGGATCTCCAATCACTTTTAGGGTTTTCCTGCAGGCAAAGACCCCAGAGAAGGCAGCGAGCGGCTCTGCAGCCCCTGGCCACGCTGGGACAGCAGCCGGCACGGGAAAAGCTGAGAGCTCTGCTCTCCCCCGCGGTTCTGGGTGCTCTGTGGGGGCTGAGCCTGACTTTGCCCCCGCCCTGGGGTGGTTTCAGGGTTCAGAAGGAGCTGCAGGGCTGAGCTCTGCCCTCGGCATTGAATCCTCAGATCAGACTGGAGGTGATGTTGTGGCTGCCCTGTCTGCGCTGCAGCTGAGCCCTTCCACTGTCCCACGGTCCTGCAGGGAGAGCAGATCCAGCCCGAGCCTGGGAGAGCCTGGGAGAGCCTGGGAGAGCCTGGGAGAGCAGATCTCAGGCTCCAGAACCACCCAGAACGCTCCACCACCCCCCAGAGCTGCAGCAGATCCGAACCTGGAGTTTGTTTAACCTGACCCCCACGGAATCCTCCAGATCCGCCCCTCTTCCCCCACAGCAGCAGGTCCAGACCCTCTCCTCCCCTGCTGCCTCCTGGATCATCTCCCGAACCCTCCAAACGCCATCCCTGGCCTCCAGCACATCCCAGCCCCAAGGAACAGCCTCCCCCAGCGTTTCCAGCAGCTCTTCCCACAGGCAGGACATTGCAGCAGCAGATACGCCACAGCAGCCCCCCCACAGAAACCCCATGGACAAAATCATCCCCGAGCTGCCCCAAATCCTTCCAGAAAAGTTGCAAAACCCAAACAAAGCCCACAAAAACTTCACCAATCTTTCCCACCCTGAAGGCCAGCAGCAGATTCACACCACCCAGGACCTCCCTGGGCCGCTGCCCAGGCTTTTAAACTCGCCAAAATCTATTTTTACTTCGCCAACAGCTCTTCTCCAACATCAGTGTCCAAAAAAACAACATTTGGAGGATGAGATGAGGCCTGGATTTATCCAAGCAAGAGGTCCCAGTGCTAAGTTTGCTGGTGGGTCAGTCTCGGGGACGCTGGTGAGCCTCGTGGTCATCCAGGAGTGGTTTTATCTCCTCATTTCTCATGGTTACAAAAGCTCCGGCAAATGCGGGGGGATGGGAGGCAGCGTCCTGGAGAGAAACCAAAAAAAAAAAAAGGCAAAAAAATGGCAAAAAAAGGCAAAAAAAAAAAGGCAAAATAAAAGGCAAAAAACCCCCACATCTCTTCAGGGCTCGAGCCAAACCTACAGGGATGAAAACAAAAGCACATCGAGAACTGGCTCAGCCCGAGCTGGACCTTCCCAGGAAAGCTGAGCTCCCGGAGAAGCTTCTGGAGAGAGCTCGTGCAGCCCATGGAGAGGGGAGGCTGAGGGGCCACCGGGGTCCTCCCCCACCTCAGGCTTTCCTGAGGGACACATCCATGGAGATAAACAGCACGGATCAAACAGAAGAGCAGCCCAGCAGAGCTCCCCAGCCCGGGGTTCAATTTGGGTTAAAATCTCAACTCTTAGCGAAAGCTTGGCACTTCAAATTAAGTGGGGCAGCTTCAAAGGCGGCTGTGGGGACCCACCTGTGGCCACCAGCGGTGGGACCCCCCTCAGATGCCCTCAAGGCCTGTGCTGGCCTCCCCTCCGAAGGTTGCTCTGGGCCTACATCCCTCCTATCCCAGCAGAGTGATGGATGGGGCTGGCGATCCTGCTCCCACCAGGATCAATCCCCCTCGCTCCCGGCAGCCCCCACTTCGCAGGCAACTGAAGTTCTGCTTTTTGAAGGGATTGAGGATGAGACCAAGCAAGCCCAGCTCAGTCCCGGCTGCAGCTCCAGCCCCGGGCTGGCTCCTCTCAGAATTTCTGTGCTAGAGGATGTGGCAAACGCTGAGTGACACCCTCAGGAGCTGGAAAACGGGATTGAGGCGGAATGCTGTGATCAGCCACGGAAACCACTCCTGACTCTGGGGCTGGGGCAAGGATTTGGAGCTGTTGAGTGGCTCCAAAGGTGACTACCATCACCACCACGAGGATGACCACGAGGCTCACCAGCGTCCCCGAGACTGACCCACCAGCAAACTTAGCACTGGGACCTCTTGCTTGGATAAATCCAGGCCTCATCTCATCCTCCAAATGTTGTTTTTTTGGACACTGATGTTGGAGAAGAGCTGTTGGTGAAGTAAAAATAGATTTTGGCGAGTTTAAAAGCCTGGGCAGCGGCCCAGGGAGGTCCTGGGTGGTGTGAATCTGCTGCTGGCCTTCAGGGTGGGAAAGATTGGTGAAGTTTTTGTGGGCTTTGTTTGGGTTTTGCAACTTTCCTGGAAGGATTTGGGGCAGCTCGGGGATGATTTTGTGCATGGGGTTTCTGTGGGGGGGCTGCTGTGGGGTATCTGCTGCTGCAATGTCCTGCCTGTGGGAAGAGCTGCTGGAAACGCTGGGGGAGGCTGTTCCTTGGGGCTGGGATGTGCTGGAGGCCAGGGATGGCGTTTGGAGGGTTCGGGAGATGATCCAGGAGGCAGCAGGGGAGGAGAGGGTCTGGACCTGCTGCTGTGGGGGAAGAGGGGCGGATCTGGAGGATTCCGTGGGGGTCAGGTTAAACAAACTCCAGGTTCGGATCCACTGCTGGACCTGCACCTCCCCTGCTCTGCTCCCTCGTGCCTCGGGGCTGCTCACCTGGGTGAAAAAGGCTTTTTTTGGCTGCCCTAACACATTTGGGCTTTCCCAGGATGACAGCAGCAGCTGGCAGAGCATTCCTCACCTCAGCACTGGCTCACAGCTTCTCGGGGTGCCGTGATGGTTTAGGACGTGCACAGCTGCCCCAAACTCTCTCGGAAGCAGCTCCCACAGCCCCAGACCTGTTCCTGCCCACGGCAGGGTGGGGGAGACCCTGGTGGGAATTCCCACGGCCTGTGAGCCCTGGAGAGAGGCAGCAGGATGGAAACCAAGGGTGGTTCCTCTCCCAGATGTGGGAGAGGGGACCCAAAGCCGAGTGGGAGGCTGGGAGTGCCCCCATCCTTCCCTTCTGTTTCCTCTCCCTCATCCCTTGCTGAGGGGTCTCCCAGTGTGAGCCCACCCTTCCCAATCCCTGTGCTCCACGTGTGCAGGAGCCTCACTCCAGCTCCTGTCAGTCCTGGCCAGGAGAGACACCAGGAGGGTCTGGAGAGTGCTTTGAGGGATCACAGCTCCCTCGAAGGGAGGAGGAAACTGGCAGAGGCACCTGCCCATTCCCAGAACAATCCCTGTTTCCCTGTGAAATCCCTGGGGTGGAGGAAAGAGCAGAGGCACCTCCCCCCACACAGAAAAATCCCTGTTTCCCTGTGAAATCCCTGCTGCCCTCCCAGCTTTTCCCAGCTCTGGGTGTCCACGGGGACAAAATCCAACACGGAGCCCTCATTCCACGTATTTCTCCCAGCCCATCGGGCTCCTGTTTGCACAGGAGCTTGGCTCCAGGGCCATCCTCTGCCCACCCACCTCAGCAAATCCTCGCCTCCCAAGCCCAGCTCCCACCTTCCCCTGTTTGTGTTTAGCACAGCTCCGAGCAGCCGGCGGGATGTGGAGGTTTGTTTTCCCTGGGAAGGCAGAGCATGGGAGCACGAGGAGGAATTCCTCAGCAGGAACAGAAACCCGGGTGAACAGAGCAGGAGGAGTTTGGGGGGGAAGACAGGAGCCTTCTCCCTCTCCTGGCTTTGCTTCCTTCCCTTGATGGTGTCCCTCAGCCGTGATCTGCTCCGTGTTTCCCGCTGTCCGTGGAGTTGGGAGTGTCCCAGAGGTGACAGCTCTCAGAGGCTGGGCTCAGCCACGACCAAACCCCTCAGAAAATGGAAAATGGAGGTGTTTTATTCAGGTCCCTGATCCTGATGTGTTTCTGGGGACTCTGGCCGGGAGCAGGATGTGTTCCCCGCTCCAGGGCTGGGAGGTGACTGAGAGACCCCGCTGGGCACCAGGACAAGTGACCAGAGAGCTGCCACTGGAGCTCCAGCACAAACCTGAGCTGCAGAGCAGCTCGGTGCCTCCTGAGACTCCCCCAGGGGCTCAGATCCATCCAGCTCTTGGAAACAATCCCATGGATCAATCCAGGTCCCTGCTGTTGGAGACAACCCCTTCATCTCCTACTCTGGCTTAAAACTGCATCGGTTTCCTCCTTAACTCCTAAACCTCCTCCACAGCTCCTAAAGCTGAGTCTAACTGTATTCCTGCCTAATTTGTGCTGAGTTTTCCTCTGCACTGACGAGCTCTTCTCCTTCCCTGACGTATTCCTCACCTCCTTTTCCCAAGGAATCCATTGGCTCATCAGACGGGTGCCCCACTCCCTACAGCAGCAGCACACACCTTTCCTGCCCCTTCCCTGTTCGGATTTACCCTCAGGAGAAGCCCAGGAGCGTAGCAGGCACATCCTACCAGGAATTCAGCCGATTTTCCCTCCCTTCTCCCCTGGGATGTGCTTGGCTGTGCTGTCACTCCTGCATTTCCAACACTGGAGCTGGGGTCAGGGCCCAAATTACTGGGCTGTCCCTGGGATGGATCTCCTGCCAGCCAGACACCCCGTGGGCAGCTCTCCGAGCTGGCAGCTCCTCTTTAGTGAGCTCCTCGTGAGCTTTCCACTCTGCCATTAATCCCTGTCCTCATTAAGGGTTTCCCACCAGGCACTGGAGCAGATTCCTCACTGGAGCGTGGAGAGGAGAAGTCTCCGGCATTTCCCTCATCCAGAGACGAGCCTGGCACCTCCCGGACCGCATTCCATGTCCTTTTTCCTTCAGCTCTGTGTTTTTAAGGACTCTTTCCCTCCAAATTTCTTCCATAAACTCTGGGGGCTGCATTAATATGCTCCAGATCATTTGTGTTTCCATTTCGGAAAACACAGAGGGAAATCTGGGAAGAGCTCAGGTCAGGAAGGGTGAAATCTGGACCCAGGGAATTCTCAGCGTTGTGGGAAGTGCAGGGAGTGCCTGGGTGAGGGAAGGGCTGTGTTGGGTCACCCCAATCCATTGTCCTTCCCAGGACAGCAGCCAGGAGCAGAAGCCTGGAGAGTGATCCCAAGGATAGGGAGGCATCCAGCGGTGCTCCTGTTGTTTCAGCAGGAAGAAAATCCTGGCTCAGGAGTCATCTCCTCATTCTGGGCTTGCCTTGAGCGGAGTTAATTTGCCTCATCACTTCTGGGAGCCACGGTTTCTCGGGGCAGGGTGACATCCGTGCTGGGAAGTGGCTGAGCTCAGGAAGGGGCAGCTGCACCCAGACACAGAGTGACCTGAACTGACAGCGTCCCTCTGAGCTGGTCCTTCCTCCAGGAGGAGAAACTTGCTGGAAGCGGAGATCCAGAAGTGCTGGGATCCAGAAGTGCTGGGATCCAGAAGTGCTGGGATCCAGAAACGCTCCAGGCAGCTTTCCTGGGAAACGGAGAAGGGCTGTGGTGTGAGCACTGGGAAGGAGCCTGTGCTTGGTGCTGGTGGTGCTGGGGCAGGGCCGTGCTGGGTTTGGGGTTGAACACACCACGAGAAAAACCCCTCCTGTCTTCCACAGACCCCAAACCCAGACTATTGAACAGTTTCCAACAGGATGTTCCTGTCACCCTCTGCTGTCACCCTCCCAGCCCCAGAAGTCCCCCAGCCATGGCCAGGTCTGGGTGTGGGGACAGCACAGAGCACCTGGGAGCGTTGGATGGATGGAAATAAAGATGGGAGAGAAAAGTATTTGGGATGGGATGGAACCATCACAGGGAGATTCCCAGGGAATCTTCGGGAGAGGAGACCCAGGACCCTGGAGTGTGACCCTGCTGGCCCCCAGCAGGGCTCTGACTTCAGCTGCGGGGTGACTTTTCCGAGAGGAGATAGGTTGGGAGGCTGGATGAGCTCGGGGTTTTGTTGGAGGAGATCCCTGCTCGCTGCTCCACGGGTGGCAGAGCCCTGGCAAGGCCCTGAGCAAATCCCAAATTCCATCCCACATCCCACATCCCATCCTGCAAATTCCTTCCTGCTTTGGAGCGTTTCTCCCCTGCAAGTGACAATGAGGGCACCCAAACTGTCGCTGTCCTTTGTGCCCCACAGAGGCAGGGTCAGCACAGCTTGGGACCCTCTCGGAATCCCCGGCCAGTCCAGAGGCCACAGGGATTTAGGAGAGGACATCAGCGCCCTCCTGGTCTCCCAGGACCTTCACTCACCCCAGAAAATCCACCGGAGCGTTTGCTTCTCCTCTTGGCTTTTCCCTCTGTCTGCTCGGTCTGGCTGGAAACGAGAACAGCCCCATTCTCTTCACCAAAATGTTCCCCCAAATGAACATTTCCTGTCTGGTTCCAGCTTTTGGGAAGGATTCCTTTATTTTTTCTTGCTCTCCGTGGGAGAGCTGCTCTATCTGGCTTCATTTCCCATTTAATGGGAATCCCTTTTAATTAAAGGGAGAGGGGAAAGCCCTTCAGTCCCATTCAGCTGGAAGCAAATTGGTGCTTTTCTCTTTGGAGAGGCCTCGAGATGCAGTTTAGGGTTGGATTCATGGAGTGAGCCGAAAACTCAGAGCAGCAGGATCAGCTCCACACCATGATTTGTCATTCCCCCTTGGCTCCTATTCCCCAAATTTTCAAACCTCCAATTCATCCAAAAAATAAAAAATAAAATAAAATAAAGTAAAAATAAAATAAAATAAAATAAAGATAGAACAAAACAAAACAAAATAAAATAAAATAAATAAAGTGAAATAAAATAGATAAAATAAAATTTAAAAATAAAATAAAATTTTAAAATAAAATAAAATTTTAAAATAAAATAAAATTTTAAAATAAAATAAAATAAAATAAGAGAAAAGAAAGAAAATAAAATAAAAGATAAAATTTAAAAATAAAGTAAAAATTTAAAAAATAAAATAAACTAAAATGAAATTAAATTAAATTAAAAGTAAAATTTAAAAAAATAAATTAAATTTAATTAAAAATAAAATAAAATAAAAGAAAAGAAAATTAAAGAAAATTAAAGAAAAATTTTAAAATAAAATTAAATTAAATTAAATTAAAGAAAAAAAATAGAATAAAATAAAATAAAATAAAATTCCCATCTCTCGAAAATGCCGGATTTTGCCCAATACTGGACAGGAAGCCCAGAAAATCATCTCCTCCTCTCCCTGGAAGTCCCATCTCAGGCTGGGGTTCTCCAAACTGATTGTGGGGTGGGCAGGGATACCAGGGAGCCGCTGGAGCTGCAGGAAGAGCCCAATTCCTCCTTCCCTGGCTGATTCCTGCTGCCTGGAGCGGGAGCGGGATGCTGGGCTGGATCTGGAGCTCTGGGCAGGGTTTGTGGGGTCAGGGCTTTGCTGGGGTGGTGCAGCTGTGGGGTCAGTGCTGAGACACCCCGAACCCAGCAGCTCCCAGCGCGTGGATCAGGGAATTCCTGCACAAACCAGGCGAAGGCGGGGGATGCAGTGCCAGGAATGAATCCTTGGCGCTCAGATAACCAAAGAGTCCAGCGGCAGCAGCGGCCGATGCGCTGCTTCGGGGAAACGACAGCGGGAAGCGGCCGCCGGGCAGGTCCCCAACAGCGGGACGGGATGGGGACAGTCCTGCTCCATGCCCTGCTCCTCCTGCATCCCCCAAAACCACTGGCAAGCAGGCCAGGAAAATGCAGTTTGGACCTGGAAGCTGAAGTGGGGCAGAGCTCAGGCTGAAATATCCCAAGGGAGAGCCGGGAGCTGAACCCCAGCCCCTGAGAGCCCCGGATCCCGGTGCTGCCCCATGGAAAGGCCTTTTCCATCTGGGATTTGTCTCCTGGCACGGAGCGAGAATATTGACGTGTCAGAAGGGACTTTTATTATGATCCATCCGTGCCGTTAATGGAATATCGTCCTCTTGGATTGCTCAGTTCCGTACGGAAACCCGGCTTTTCCTTCAGCTCCTCATCGCCGAAAGGAGCGGCAGCCTCTCCCTGTGACAGGGATTTGATGGATGGCCATATTTCCAGCTGTGATCATGTCCCGATGCTCTGAAATTAGGGAGATGCTTTAAAAATATGAGCCCACGTGCATTTATCTTATTTTTCTTAATCTCTGCCTCTCCAGTTCTCCTTCTGTTTTTATTGTAGGGTCATTAGTGCTTGTTATCAGCCTGATAAATGGGTATGGCCCCATTTATTTGCTGTTTTAGCAGCCCGAGGAATGGGAAAATAAAGCATAAATACGGGGAAATGATCACTGGGGGTTTTACTTCCACAATAAAGGACATTCCTAATGAATTGCCTCGCTGGGGCATCGTTTGGTCCAGCCAATCTTGGAGACGTGAAGAAAATCTGAGGATTCAGGAAAGAGTTCCAGGAGAAAAATCCTGTGCAGCGCCAGACCAAAGGGATTTGACCTGTTTGATGTCTCAGAGACATCGAGCTGTAAGTTAAAGTGACAAATACGCTCAGAAATATGAAAGGATTTATTAAATTTCAGAGAAACAGGACCAGACAAAGTCCCACCTGGAAATTTAGTCCGGACATGGCAGTCAGGAGCTGCCAGCACAGGGATTTAACAGAGCTCAGACTAAGGGCTAATCCAGGGCTGGAGATTCGGGGAGAGGCAGGGGTTCTGCAGCCCCTGGCAGGATTGGCAATGTAGAGCCAAGGTGGGAATTTGGGGCAGAGGGAATTCCCTCCCTGCCAGCCCAGCAGCTCCAACCCATCCGTGCGCCCCTCTGGGAACATGGGGAGGAGTTGTTTGCTGCCAAGGAAGAGACGAATTAGCCCAACACAAATCACTGGGATCAGGAGAAATAAATCTCCAGTTGTTGGGTCAGCTCTTCCCAGAACGCTTCCAGCAGCCCTGAAAAGTGGCTGAAATTCCAATTGCCCTGCTCCCTGCTGCGAGGGAATTTGTTGGAGTGAATCCCAGGGGTGTTTCTTTGCCAACAAAGGGATGGAGGAGTTTCTGTCTCCATGGGGAGGGAGGAGGAGCTGGCCACGGACAAAGATCGCCCTCAACCCCCCAAATCATGGACCAGAACAGTTCTGAAGAACCTCGGAGACCTTCTTGGTCAGGGCAGGGCCACCTTTGAGGCTGCTCAAAGTCCTGCTCAACTTCAGGGACGGGACATCCCAAATCCCAAATCCTCAATCCCAAATCCCAGCAGACTCTGGACCGGCCACGTGGTCCCCACCTGAAATTCCCGTCTTTCCCCAGTTCCTGCCTTTCCCCGTGGAAAAGAAAGGCAGGAGAGGGACAAAAATGGTGCTGATTTTGGGGAGGGGATGGATCCCAGCCATGGGGACACCGGGCTGTCCCCTGTCCCCGCTCAGCACCGGGGTGGCAGCGGCTGCCGACCGGGAGCTCTTCTCCTCTGGAAATGTGATGGATGATCCCAATTATATCCTTCCAGCCCTGATTTAATGCGATGTTTTATTAATAGCAACAGTCAGGGGAAAGCAAACAGCTCATTCCGTGCGCGCCATTCCCTCCCTGCTCTTCCACGTTCATCCCGAGTCCTCGATGCTCTGGGATCAGGGGGGTTGGGAGGAGGAGGAGGAGGAGGAAGGTGGGGAGACACGAGCAGACAATTCCCGGAGCAGGGCAATGGCTCATTAACGCCCAATTAACACGATTGGGACAATATTTTCCCTGCTCATTTCCTCGCAGATTATTGGGAGGAAATGGCAAATTGCTGGTTTGTTTCCTGGGATATTAAAAATCCGTGTGGAAAGACGGGGGAAAATTATCCCCAGTTTTGCATGGCTGGGTTTAATAGTGATGGGAGGAGTGGAATAAATCCACTGGGGCTGTCCCTGCAGGGCAGGGCTTGGGATCTTTGCTCAGCGCAAAACTTTTCCTGATCTGAATCCCCCCAGCCAAGCCCTGCTTCCCAAACCTTTAGGAAAAGCTTTCCCGGCTGGAAGTGCATCCCCAGCTCTGCACAGGCAGCAGAGAACGGGATTTCCCTGGATAAAACATGCTGAAAAGAAGAATAACACAGCAGCGAGCAAGGAATCCTCATGTCCCTATAAACCCAACCTCCTTCCTTCTGCACTCCTTGGATCCTCCCTCCATCCTGGCCCTGTTTGCTGTAGGATTGGGAATCCTGTTTGGATATCTACTCATCTTCCCTCCCATTTCCTCATCCTCTATCTTGTTCTAATAGCAATGCAAAGCCCCCCGGGCCAGCGGTGACAAACAGGACGGACATGAGCTTCCCTGGGTTTGTTATCCCGCTATTTTGCTCCTGGCTTGAGCACGGGATTCAAAGTTCTTCCCAATCAGAAGCGCTCCGCATCGTGGGTAAACGGTTTCTTTTCCCCTCAGAGAATCATGAATCACATCATCCTACATCTCTCCCTCTTTCCCAATCTCTCCTGGAGAATTCCGGCAAGAAAGGAGTTTTGGGGTGGGGGAGGAAGAGGGAGGGAAGGATGAACTGGAGCAGGTGTCCCATTTATCTGATTCCCAGTGCAAATACAATCCACAAGTGCCAGGCTGAAACCAGATCCGAAACAGAACCTGCAAAATGTTCTCCAAATAAAGGATTCTTGGCTCTCCTCTGTTTGTTTTTCATTTCCAGCCGTGCTCTCAGTGCTCCTGCCAATCCTTCTGCTCCGGGAATGAGCTCATTCCAGCTGATTCCAGCGGGAAGGCTCCTGCTGCTGCGGGACCTGCAATGCCCCATCTGCACCCTCACCCCAAAGCATCCCTCATGCCCAGGCAGCCGAGGATCCCTTCCTACAACAGCCCTGGGGGTACACAGAGCTGAACTTCAGCATCAAAACCTCTCCTCAGCTCTGGCTCTCCACCAGAGAGGAGGGGGAGGCATCTCCAGATGCAAATCCTAAAATAAATCCTATTTGAGCTTTTTTTTCCTTGCTCTAATAGGATTTATTTTAGGATTTGGAGCCTCCTCGCTCTCCATGAGGTTGGGCTCTGCCCTTTCCAGTGACTGCTGCCTGGGGCTCTCCCCTGCACCCCGACCCCATTCCATGAGCCTCCTCCTCCGCTGATCCCATGGATTTTGGGTCACACCTGATAAAAGAGAAGATATTTGGGTCGGGGGATTAAGAGCAGGCTTAACCCCACGGATGCTGGGACCCACAGGGGTCTGGTGGGATTTCCCAGCTCCTGGGGAATGCAGGGAATCCTCTGGATGTGGGAGTGAGTGTGGAAAATCCCATTAACCTGCAGCTGTGGGAAAATGGGGCTCATCCAGCATGTGGGTCTGGGCTTGGAAAACACCCGGGAATTCTGCTGGGATGAGCATCAGTGCCATTTCCTCATCAAAAACTCCAGCTGTACCCCAGGAAAAAAAAAGAGGGGGAAAACCAAGGTGTTTTTGGATTGGAAATTGCAGATTTTAACAAAGAAAGTGTTTTACAAAAAATTTCTGCTTTCTACGGAAAGGATAAGGGGAAAAAATATTCAAAACACATTAAGAGGAAAAGAAAGCTGCAAAAACTCTTCCCTGAGTCAAAACATTTGACTCAGAACTGCAATGGAAGCTGCTTTTGCTGCACCCTGGAGCACCGCAGAGGAGTGGGAACCACATTTCCCTCGGTGGATCCCATTCCCAGGCCGGGAATGCCTCTGCCCTGACCCACAGGTCCTTCATGCATCGCTCTGATCCCTCAGCAGGAACCACTGGATCTGATAAAAGCTTCTTTCCCAAAGCCTGCCGTGCCTCTGCCTTGAGCCTCTGTGGCTCCAGCACTGTTCCAAGGGCTCCCAGCTCCCCTTGGAGCCGTGGGGTGTCCCTGGGGACTCTGGAATGGGAGCAGCAGCATCCCAGGCCTCCAGCAGCACACAGGGGTCATCCTGAGCCTGCTCCATCCCTGGATACACCTTGAGTGTATTTCAAGGAGCAGTCCCTGGAAAGCCAAGGATACAGGGCTGAGTTTGGGGTCAAAGTGTTCCTTTTCCCTCTGTTTTCCCTAAGGAATGGCCAGGGCAGTGCCCTCTCCTGCAGCACAGCACCTCCAACAGCAACAGGGCCAGGACGGAGGGAGGGAGGGAGGATCCGAGCAGTGCAGGAGGAAGGAGGTTGGGTTTCTAGGGACATGAGGATTCACAGCTGCATTTCTTTGGGATAACTCAGCCCCCTGAGGGATAGCTCAGGGATCTCCTGCCCATTTCTGCCCCTCTTCCTGCAGGATGGGGACAGGCCCAGCCCAAGGGTGGGTACTTTGCATCCTTGGCAGTGCCCACAGGATGGGCAGTGGGCCCTGGAGTGGCTGTCCAGGAGCAGGAGATCATTTCCCATGGCTGGGAGTGCTTTTCCCACTCCCTTGGCACAGCCAGGGCCCATCTCTGGAACCAAGGCAGAGCACGTGAGCTCCCGTGGTGCTAAAATGATTCCGTTTACCTGCAGGACATGGAGTGAAGTTCCAGGGAACCTCGCAGGGGAGCAAAGCAGAGCCCCCAGACAGGAGAGACCTCCCAAATAAAGTGTTCTCTGCATGGGCAGGGGTGGCGGGGGTGGCAGGGCACTGATGAGTAGGATGGGGAGTGTGGAGGAATCCAGGCGTGGAGCAGCCCAGCATTCCCCGGCCAGGCTGGCGTGGCTGTGCTGGCACAGGGCTGGTGGCACAGGTGGCACACAGCAGCCACAGCTCGCCCTGGCTGTGACAATGCCACTGCTCTACCAGGACAACTTGGGAATGAGCTTCCGGCTCTGGATGCAACTGCTGAGCCACCAAGTCACTGCTGGCCCCTGGCTGCTCTGCTGGGGAGAAATATCCATAAATATATCCCAAAGGATTGCTGCTGCATGGTTTGGTTCCCATCAGGTGGAGCAGAGCAGGAGGCTGCTCCTGAACTCTCTCCCCTTCCCCACAACTCGCTGCATCCTGAAAAAATTCAGCTCCAAGAGAAGGAAAGCCAGAGGCAGTTTGGATGTGACGGCAGGGCTGGGTGTGACCACACGGGATGGATTTGGGGCTTTGGCACAACCCCTGCCCTCAGCCAGAGCTGGAACTCCAGGGGGCCATTTGGAACGGCACCATCCCGTGTGGATCACGGCAAGGAGCCTTTTGTGCTGCCCCAAAACTGGGAATTCCTGTTGGGTTTAACACTGGGAACAGGCAGATGCTGCAGGAGAGGGAAAGCCAGGCCTGCGTGCCAGCCCTGGCACATCCATGGCAGCTCCAGGGCTCCGGGCTCACCTGGAGCTGCTTGTCCTGCTCAGTGCCAGACGTTCCCGGGATCAATCTCATCCTGTTTCCCAGCTGGTGGCTGTCCTGTGCCACCAAATCCCACGGGCAGGGGCACAGGGAGCAGCCAGGGCTCTGCAAGGTGTTTGTATACTTCGTTCCTACATCGGGTGGAATTCAACCTCCCCTTCCCCGTGCCCGCCACTTCCTTGGCACGTGGCCCTGGAATGATTGGTGACAGGAACAACCCGGCCAGGGACAACGAGCTGAGGATGCCACCTGCTCCCTCAGGTGCTGCTGTGGAGGTTCGGCAGCAGCAGGAGCAGCAGCTGCTCTGTGTTATTCCCGTGCCTTGCCTGGGCATGGAGGGTTTGGCCAGGAGCAGGGAGAAGGTGCCAAAGCCCCGGAGTAGCTCCTCGGCTGTGGCTTCCCGGGATCCTGGGCAGTGGCCAGGGGATTCCCAGGCTAGGGGTGGCAGCAGGGTGTTCCCATACCCAGGATGTGCTTTGGATGATCACCTGAGTCCGCTCCCCAGCTCCTGGGGCTGTCACCTCCCCCTGAGGCCCGGGCCAGGGGTCGGGAGCTGGGTTTGGGAGCTGGGAACACACAACTCACCCCACTGATCCAGAGGGGAACCGGGAGGGGAAAGGGCCTTTGGCGCCCTGAGCTCCTCACTCATCCCACTGACACCTTCCTGAATCCATATCTTATTTAACTGCTTCCTTCCCTTTTTCTTCCTTTTCTTCCTTTACATCCATCTTTCCTTCTGTTCATCAACACATCCTTCTTGAGGAGGGAGTTGAGACCCAACTCCTCTTCACTTCACTCTTCCAGGGAGCTGTTTAGGAGCACTGGAAAAGCCCCTGATTTACCCTAAAATCATCGACAACCCTCTCCTGCCTTTCCTCACCCTCCACACAGGCTGAGACCAAAGCAGATCCTAAATGCAATTCCTGGTGGGTGATTTGGGCTGTATTTAGAGATTTGGTCACAAAACCCCCCTCAAGAGCAGGAAAAGGGAAAGGCTCAGCTCCGGGCAGCCTCCAGCTCTCATTAAAGCTTTCCCGACCAGTCTGTGCTTCCAAAGTCAAAATGTTCCTCGCAGGGGAGGGCGAGGACTCAGCAGGAGAGGCTGCAGGAGGAAGCAAAGTGCTTTTATTGCTCAGGATTTTAATTGCTCGATGAACTCTTGTCGAGCAGCGGGGCTGCGGAGGAGCCTCCTCCCAGGGGAGATGTGTTTGCTCACATCTGAACGTCACCTGCACACCAAAATCCGGCTGTTACCCCCGTCAGCCCCTCAGGCAGCAGCTGAGCAGCTCCAGTTTGCTCCTGTTTGGGGAATTACCCCGAGTTCCTGGGTGGGGACACCCAGACTGAGCTCCCTTTGTCCTGCAGATGTGGGATAAGGGGGATAACGCCAGAACTGGATGAAGTTCTGGGCAGGGTGATGCCCTGAGAGATGCAGGGGAGTAAAAGGAGCTGAATTTAAGCGGAGGGGGAGGCTGGGATGGAGCACAGAGGCAAAGGGAAATCGGGCAGGCAGCAGGATGAGGGATGGAGAATCCCCTCAGGATGGTGGGATGGGGCCAGCTCTCCCCAAGCCCCTCTCAGCAGCCCCTGCACAGAGGCAGGAACGCCTCAGCCTCGGGCCAATGGACGTGGAGCACCCCAAATCGCTTCCCTATGTCCCAACCTCCTCCATGAGCTCTTCCCAGCCATTCCTGGGAGATCTCCCAGCCCTGAAGGCTGGAGGTGGGCGCGGGGCAGCGGTTCCCTGCATGTGGCAAGACAAACCCTTCCCTCCGAGTGGCAAGACAAACCCTTCCCTCCGAGTGCCAGCGGCTCCTTCCTGGAATTACAGATGGAACTGGGAAGGGTGTGAATGCAACCCCACGCAAGAATTATGTGGAAAATAAAGGTAGTTACAGTTGCTTCAAAACATTTTCTCAGCTAGAGCTCAGGGCTTTTAATCAACTCCCTTTTTTTTGTTGGTTTTTTTTTTGTTGTTGTAGTTTTTCTGGGGTTTTTTTCCCTTTTTTTATTGCAGGTTCTCCTTTCTGCCAAACATTTGCAGAGGGGGAAAGAAACTAAAGCAGAGAGAGAGAGAGAGAGAGAAACAGTTTTAGCTGCCAATCTGTTGCTTGCAAAGCCATGAAAAGCACCCTGAGAGAGATGAGCATGTATTATAGAAAAGGAAAAGGAGTTCGTGCATCCTCTGTGCTGGAGTCTTTCAAGGTCCCTTCCCTCCTGAGACCTCCTGTGTCCCCAACATGCTCTGAGCCATTAAAGAAGGAGGTTTCAGCCCACACCAGACTCATCCCAGGCTCCCTGAAATGTTGTCTCAGCCATCCTCTCTCTCCTGGGAGTTCATTCTGGTTGATGGAGGCCGTTCTGTTCCGTGGGGCTCTCCCCAGGAGCTCTGCTCCGATGCCACATCCCGGGTTGCTCCCAGGGCTGCTAAAGCTCGGCAAAATCTTGGTTTTGAATTAAATATTCCAGGCAGGGAGCCTGGGAGAGACGTGGCTGCATCCCCTGTTAGTAAAATCCCTGTTCCTTCCCATTTACCTCTCCTTTTCTCTCTTGTGAAGGTTGATTTATACCTTTTCCTCTGCATCTCCAGGCTGGAATTCTGGATTTCTCCTCCCACCCAACACAGGGAGACCTCCAGAGCCCCAGGACACTGGGAGAGGGAAAACCAAGCTGGAAAAAGAGTTGTGGTAAGGGGATGGGGAGAGAAATTTGGGTTGTGTTCAGTGAGTGAGGGCTGGGAAGATTAAGCACAGCCTTGACTCAGTTTTGCTAGGTCAGAAAGTCAGGCCTGAGCCTAAGGGTGTGGGAGTCTCCTCCCTAAGGCTGCGGGAGCAGAGAAGCACAGATAATACATAATAATATATAATCTACAATATATATTAAATATAGAAATATCTATTTAGATAATAAATCGATATGTCATTAATCTATAACAATATATAATATACAGTATATAAAAATATATAAATATATAAATATCTATTTTTATATAATAAATATATTGGCTATATTAATACACAATAATATATAATCTATATATAAAATATATTTTTACGTATTTATATAATGAATATATTTGATATATTAACGTATAATAATATGTAATCTATAATATATAAAATATAAATATACTATTCATATAATTATATAATAAATATATTCGTTATATTAATATATAATACAGATATTAATATATTTGTATATTAGTATTAATATAATATCATTATTATAAATATTACTACTATTTTAATATATGAAATATATATAAAAATATATACAATAGAAAATCTCTAAGTGCTGTTCAGGCTAATCGAGAGCTGAGCTGTGCCAGCCTTCCCCTGCTCCGCCATGCGGGGAAGGAGAATTAGAGGGGCAATGAGGAGAGAAACATCCTCTCCAGCTTGTTTTTAAGACATCCCTTCCACCCTAGGGCTTGTTTTAACGGCCCATGCCGCACACCAGAGCCATCCCCTTTTATTTACGATGATTATTACGGGCTGCTGCAGTGTCCCCTGGGTCCCGGAGAGGCAGCGCCGGCTGCTATTAAGGCATTTTGTCTTTCTCTACAATCACATAAAGACCTTCCCCGTGCTCCTCCCGCTGGGCAATAAAAAGGGAAAGACAATCCAGGGCTGAGCTGGCTGATCTGGCTGGCTGGGTACAGCGCCTCGTTAGGCACAATAAAGTGCTCTCCTTAACCCCGGGCCATCGGCCAGGCCAGGGCAACCAGGCCAAGGAGAAGGAGGAGAGCATGGCATGGCAGGGCATGGCATGGCATGGCATGGCATAGTGTGGCATAGCATGGCATGGAGCAGCACGGGAGGAGCTGAGCCCGCCCCGGCAGTGTTGCTGCTCCTCGGGATGCATCCAGGTGTCCCCATCCTGCTCCAAACCTGGGCCACCCCTCATGAATCCTTACAATTCCAGATCTGGGACCCTTCTCAATTCCAGCTCTGGGTCCCCCCTCATGAGTCCCCCAGTTCCAGCCCTGGAACCCCGTCATAAGTCCCCCAATTCCAGCTGTGGATCCCCCTCATGAGTCCCCCAGTTCCAGCCCTGGAACTCCCTCTTGAATCCCCCAGTTCCAGCCCTGGGACCCTCCTCAATTCCAGCCCTGGGACCACCTCATGAGTCCCCCAATTCCAGCCCTGGATTCCCCCATGAGTCCCCCAATTCCAGCCCTGGAACCCCCTCATGAATCCCCCAATTCCAGCCCTGGCACCCTCCTCATGAATACCCCAGCTGGGCCTTGTGTCCTCCCTCATGAATCACCTGATTCCAGCCCTTGGATCCCCATCAGGAATCCGCCAATTCCAGCCCTTGGATCCCCCTCATGAATCCCCCAATTCCAGCCCTGGGACCCTCCTCAATTCCAGCCTTAGGACCCCCTCATGAATCCCCCAATTCCAGCCTTGGGACCCCCTCATTAATCCCCCAATTCCAGCGCTGGATCCCCCTCATGAATCCCCTAATTCCAGGCCTTGGCCTGTCTCCCCAGCAACTCGAGCACGTCTGAGGCGGCCAACAAAGCATTCCGGAAAATTAATCAGCCCAATTGAAAAGTGATTGATTGAGAATTGAGAACCACGGTCCAGCAAGTCCTGGAAAATGTAATAGTCTAAAACCCTTATTAATTTTTCATGTTCTTTCTGTTTGGATGTGGTTTTTTTCCCCCTTGTGGAGGTGGCTCCGTGCCAGGATGTTTATGTGTAAACATTCCAGCTCTCTTCCCGCCTGGCTCCGAGGATTTGGAGCTGGGGAGACCTTGGGATTTCCATCCTTTGCCTGTTCCCCCCAAAACCCTGCTTGGAAAATGCACCAAAAAAAAAGGGGAAGAGCCTCATGGAGCTGGGATGAGCCAAAATCTGGGAATCTTGCTCCTCCTGTGACAGACACCAACATCAGGCTCAGTGTGGCACATCCTCGATTCTGAAGATCATCATTTGTGCAGTCGATTAATCACTGCTCTGAAATTAGCAGGAAATTAGGTGGGATAAACCCCAGTGCCATGTGTGGAAGGAGCCCAAAGCCAGGTTTGGCTTCTCCTTTGAGGTTTGCTCCAGAGCTCCTCATTTTCCATGCCAGTGGCCTGGCGTGGAATTAGCAATTGATGGGAGACCGGGTTGTAAGTGGTGCTGTTGGGATGAAATGATTTCTGTTTTCAACAGATCTGTTTTGATTTTTGCTTCCAAAGTGAAAATGTCTCTATTTGTTCAACATTTGGGCTTGGCCTGGATTTTTTGCTTGGCTTTTCTCTGGGGGCTTTTTTTTGGTGGTGGTGTTTTTTTTTTTTTTTTTTTTTTTTTTTTGGCTGATTTTTTTTTTTTTTTTAACACAATGTCAACATTTCTCGAGTGGGGAAAAAACCCAACATAAATTGAGGTTTGTTTTTTTTTTTAACAAAAAAAAAGGACCAATTTTCTGCCAGCAGCAGCCATGGAAATGTTTCAACCAGAGCGCTGATGAAGTAATCGGAACATATGCCTTGGGAGCCAGGATCTGACCGCTCCTGTTGGATCGCTTCCCTGGGGAATTGAGGCTGTAAAAATCACACTTTCTCCGTGCCTCTTTGTCACCTTTCCACCAGCAAACCTGGCCATACCTGGGCACATCTCAAGCACAGATGGGCTGAGATCCTGCAGGTGGTTTGGTTCTCCAAAATCGCGGCGCAGAATCGGCGATATTTGGATTTCTGACAGCAGAGGAGGCGGAAGGTGGCAGAGGTTCGGCCTTTATCGGATACAAATTAATTTCAAATGTGCAAAACTTCTTCAAATTTCCCATCTGGTGGGAGATTGGAGTTTGCACCTTTCTGGCCTCCAAATCAACAATGGATTGGAGCATAAGTGACGCTTTGCTCCTGCCTCATCCAAAGTGCCCTCCTTGTCTCATCCGTGGAGTCACCCTGGGCCTCTGCCAGGCCAGCCTCGAAAACTCCACAAAATGAGGATGAAGCAGGGGATTGATCTCCATCTCAGGGCCAGAACTCAGCTCTCTGCTGGGTATTCGGTTGGATTTTTCCTCCTGTGGGACCCTGGAGCTGTGTTTTCCCACAGGGAATGTTGCTGTTCCCAGTGTTTTCACCTCAAACCTGGCTGTGGCCTCAGGGCCCTGTGCCCCCACCCCTGTGCTGGGCCCAGCTGTTATTATTTCTCTTTATTTATGTCCTGCTCTTCCCCGAGAGCCTTTTCTGAACTCTCCCCGCTGTCTCCGGCAGCTCCTGGTAATTCTGGAAGACAAAGTGCTTGTCCTCTCCACGAGGAGTTTTTATTTTTAATAAAACTCTCTGGTGCTTCTCCTGAGGGACTTGTTGGAGTGGTGGAAGTCAAAGATAAAATGCTGGAGCTGCTGTTTCCTGGAGAGCGAGGTTGTGTTTCCTCGTGGAACATCTGGAAAGGGCAGGAATGGGATCAAGGAGTCCAAGTTCCCCCCTGGGTCCTGGAGGTGCTGCAGCCAGAGCCTTTCCAGCTCCTCCCGAATGGTTTCAATGGGACACAGGAAAATCTGAAAGGGAACATGGGAGGAAAAGCAAAGCCCATTTTCCTTCTCTGTCCTGAAGAACTCAGGGCCTTCCCAGGGCCTCATGAAGATGTTTGGCCTCCTCAGAGGGACCAGCTGATGGTGCAGAGCCATAAAGGGAATTTCCACATCAAACCAGAGGCAAATTCCCTGAGCCAGCACCTCCTGTGCTGTGGGACAGCTCCGGCTGCAGGAGAAGCCCAGCAACACCTCAGCTCTTGGTTATTAATCAAGGCTAATGAGCTGGACTAACGAGGCTGCACTCCTGCTGGTCCTGGGGTGAGGACTGTGCAGGAGGAGGGAGATGCTCCCAGACCAGGGGCTCCCTCCCAGGCCATTTCAACAGGGAAAAAAATGCATTTCATCCTTATAAATCCTTGGCAGCAAATGTCGACTGGATGCCAACAGGAAAAACACACTAATAAATAAAAGGCAGCGCTGGTTTTCTTTCACATGGTTTGGATTGTCAATGTTTTGTGGACTGGAAATTGAGTTTTTATTATTTTTTTTTAGCTCTCTTCTGCTACTGGGAATAAGCAAATACCTTAAGTTAAACACCTTCCTTCCAGCAGCCCAGAGTGCACCCCACAGGCAGCAGCTGGATGTGGTTTGGGCACAAAAATCCTATCCCACGGTGCCCTGGGCGGTGTGGGGACATGTCCCTGTGGCCACTGAGGGCACATCAGCAACTGGCTGTCCCCAAACCACTCATCCTCAGGGATGAGGGGTTATAATGATAAAAAAAATCCCATTTTCTGTGAATAACGGTACTTACAGACACAGCCTTAAACCCAGCCCCAGTTTTCCACCAAAGGAAAAATGTGGATAAGAACTTTTATCCGGATTTTACACAGGCCCAGCCCTGAACTCTGACCCTGCCGGGACTTCCCATCCTGCTCTGAACAAGTTCCTGCTCACCCCAGGAGCCAGCACAGAGCCCGGGCAGAGAAGTGGCTTCCTTGGCACCCAGATCTCTTTCCTGATTATTATTCTGGTCATTCACCCTCTTTCTCTCTCAATCTTGAGGAAGGAGCAGTGATTTTGTGAGTTGAAATTTGGATGTATTCCCAGCTCCATTTTTTTCCTTCCCCTCCTGTTAATTAAAACTAATAAATCTGCTCGGCAGAGTTTGCAGAGCAGGGGGACAAGGTACAGTTATCTTGACACGGCAAGGCCACCTCACTCCTCCCCCCCCCAACCTTTTATTTATTTCATTTATTCACCTATTTATTCCTTTCTTGATCCTGTTCCAGATCGGAATTTCTCATCCAGGCTACGTGCAGGCTCTTTGCTTTTTTTTTTTTTTTTTCCCAGGGAAACATTCCCACAGGAGCCTCAAATAATCAACAATTGCCGTGGCGTGCATCCCTGGAAATAATTACAGACAATACCGAGCGACCTGGGAACAAAGGGATCCGTGTTTGTGGGACCTCCTCTGTCTGCTCCCTCATCACGGGGGATGGAACCCCGGGGTTTGGGGTGCAGGGGGTCCCTGCAGCCCTTTGGACTGATTTGAGGGATGCAGCAGGAAAAAATGTTTGAAAAAAAGGATGATTCCCCAAGATTTGGGTGTTTAAAGCCCTTCGATAGGTTGAACAACCGCCCTGGGAATCCATCAGTCCAGCGAGCCCCTGGAAAGGAAGGGATCCAACAAAAATCCTGCCTGTCCCCGGTGTCCTTCTCCTCCACGAGGACACAAGTGGCCTCAGGACCAAGTGGCCGGTCCGAGATGGGACAGGCAGAGGTTTTATGGAGCTGCTGCCCATCCCCAGGTCCTGTTTGCCTGCAGGGAGAGGCTGGGGCTTCCCAAGGGTGCCCCAGAGCCCCTGGCTGAGTTTCGGGGGTGGAGAAGTTTGTGGAGAACGGCTTTGCCCTCAAGTCCTGCGGTCTCCTCCTCCTCCTCCTCGGGAGGAAGGCAGTGCCGGTAGCCATAGCAACCAGAGCTCCTTCTCTGCTCCAAACTTCACCCAGCCGGGGCTCCGCAGGAGAAATGGGAAGGGACGGGGGAATGCAAATGACCCGCAATCCCTGCAGCCCCTGCCGATCAATGGGATCTGCATCCCAAACCATGGGACGTGTGTAGGATAACGGGGCGGATCGCGGGCTGCGGGGATGGTGGGAAAGCGGGGACGGGAGAGATGCGAGACAGAGAAGCAAACTGCTGAGCCATCTCCTCCACCCCCTGAGCCTCCAGGCGGGCTCAGGAGAGGCTGTTCCCGTGTCATGCGGAGGGTAACAGCGTTAACTGGTGATTTAAGGACCCTCCAGAGCAGACTCAGCGCTCTCGGTGCCCCTGGGAAGCGGCTGTGCCACGGCTGGCGAGGCCAAGCGCGTCCTGGCCGTGCTCTTCCCTCCCCGGGCACCCCAGCACAGTGGGCAGGGGTGTGGGGCGCCCTGGGACCGTGCTGGGACCTTGCTGTGGGGACGGCAGAGCTGGGGGGGCACAGTGACAGCCAAAGGGTCGGGAACGTGCAGAGCTCCACCTTCACCTGGCCCCAAAACCACCCAGTGAAACGGGAGTCCAGCAAAACCAGTTAGAGGCCAGGACATCCAGGTCTTTCCCCCGCTGGATGGTCCCTGCACTTCCCATCCCCCGCCCTGAGCGGCACTGGGGCTTTCCTGCTCCATCTTCATCTTTCTCCATCTTACCCTGCTCCATCTTCACCTTTCTCCACCTTCACCCTGCTCCCCCTTCACCCTGCTCCCCCTTCACCCTGCTCCCCCTTCACCCTGCTCCCCCTTCACCCTGCCCCACCTTCATCTTTCTCCACCTTCACCCTGCTCCCCCTTCACCCTGCCCCACCTTCATCCCTCACCTCTTCGGCACAAAAATCCTCATCCCCGCCTCTTTGTGTCCCTGAGTGCTGCTCAGACAGCCCCGCAGACACTTCCGACACCTTTCCCCTGCATGGGGTGAGTTCCCTTTTCCTGCTTTACAGATGGGGGGATGTGGACAGGGAGCAAAGGACCGGCTCGGAGTCATCCATCGATCACCAGTGGTGGATGCAGGAATTGATCCCGGACCCTGAATGTCCTAGGCTGCACTGCTGGGAGATTTATCCTCTGAAACAATTCCTTTTTTTCTATTCCAAATGGCTGCTCAGCTGAAATTAAAGTGAAAAAGATGGAAACTTTACCTTCTGGACAAAAAGTCACCATTTAGTTCTCAGGAACCCCCTGACTCCGTTTCCCACTGAATATCCCCGATCCTCTAAAAGCGCTTGGGTGTTGATTTTCGAAAGTTGATGGCTGCTTTTTGGAAATAATCCCTTTTTTTAGGGAAAGCTGTTTACCCAGATCACCACCATCCCTCTCCCCGCTGAAGCAGCAGCTGCTGTGGAGACAGCTGCAGCAGCAACCAGGCTCCTGCTCCATCCATCACCCGGGCATGGGCAAGGCGGAGCTGCTTCACTCAAAGGACAGTGTTTGCATTAAAGGAGCTGGGCCGCAAATCAATTCCCACTGGAAGGCGGGAGAAGGTTTGACCCAGAGCAGAGGTTTCCTGGGATGATCTCCTGGTGGGATCACGGGATCAGAGCTGAAACAGGTGAGTGAGTTCACACAGCAACGCACATGATGCCTCTGATTTCCACTTGAACCAAGCAGAAAGGTCTGATTTCAACATTTCTGTTTCATGCCGGAGGTCTCTGGGCAGCCAGAGCTCTTCCTAACGATCTGTGCTGGCTGGAAAGAGCCCCAAAGAGCATTCCCTATTGAATTCCCTTAGTTTCCCCCATCCCATTTGCTTTTAAAGCCAGCTCTCAGCCGCTGTGCGTGGGACAAGACACATCTCTGCTCAATACCCGTCCAATTCTGCCTGCTGTGGATTCAGGCTGGTGGCACGGACTGCTGGCGATGCAGATGGAGTTGCCTGCGAAACCAGAGTTTCCTGGCCCAGGGAAATCTTGCAGGGAAATAACTGCAGCTCTGGTTGAGCCAACAACCTGGCAGGGCGAGCGTGGTGCTCCTGATCACTGGGAAACAAAATGACAAAAATCTGGGGGGGGTTGAGTCTTTTCCCCTCTCAAAAACCCCTCAAATTTTGGCCCTACCATTAATAATCATTCCAAAGAAAACTGATCGCGAGTAGCAAGAAACATTTTGCTCTTTCAAAGCATTTTACTCCAACAATTGCAGTCACACTATTGAAACACTTGCATTTTTTTTTTCTAAAGCAGAAATTGATTTGCATTTTGAAACAGCTGAAGAAGTCAGTTTGAATTTGCAAAAAAAAAAAAGAAAAAAATCAAAATCCCATTTGGAAATGTCAGCATGGCTGAAGAGGGAAGGCTGTGCCAGATGATGCTGAGATGGCTAAAGCCTCTTTCAGTTTAGTCTTTACTAAACAGATCAGCCATGAGTTGGTGTCCGACACGATTAACACTGAGGAGGAGCAGGCTGGGAAGGAGCAGGGGAGTTTGGAGCATGCACAGGCGTTTCCCAGCACGTTGAGAGCCTCTGAGCACAATTTTGGAGCCAACACAGTTATATTTGAAAGGATAACTGTGCAAAAAAAGCATGGAAAAGGACAGAGGCAACACCTGCCTTTGGGAGAGGGCAGGGAGGAGCAGGAGTTTGCCTGAAACAAGGTGAGCACCTGGAGGAACAGAGGAAAATCAAGCCCAGCCAGCATGAATTTGTAAAGACCAAATGGGGTCAAACCAGTCTGATTTCCCGCAGTGACAGGGTGGCAGGGACAGTGCTGGGGGAGGACGTGGGAGATGTCATCTGTCTTTACTTCAGGGACGCTCTCCAGGCTGTCCCCCCATGACAATCTCCTCAGCACAGCTTTATCTGGCAATTTGGCCATTCCCAGAGAGGGATTATCAATGGCTCCCTGCCGGAGAGGAGGGCTGTGTCTAGCAGGAGTCTCTCTTCATCTGCCGGGATTCAATATTCCGATTAACCTCCCCAGTGATGGAAGAGAGGAGATGTTTATTGGATCTACAGAGGGCTCGGCCCAGCAAAGGCCAGTGGCACTTGGGAGGACACAAACCCAAAATCGGAGCTGAGAGCCAGTGGTGGGAAACGGGAGAAAGGGCCTGAGATACCCTACAAAGCTGGTGAAATTCAGGCAGGGCCAGAGCACAGCTCGACACAAACACCAGATGGGCCTCAACAGGCTGGGAAAAAGATCCAGGGATGGATTGGATGAGAAGTGGAACAGACTGTGGCAATAAAAGGCAAAGGGTTGCTGTGTTGTCTCAAAAACAGCTCAGGAAGAGCCTGCTCTGGACAGGGAGTGAAATACAGGAACCCTCTGGGGCTCTCTTGGTGCCTTAAGAGGCCACCTAAAAACAGAGACTGGACAGGAGTAAGGGAATAAAGGCAGGGATTTATTCAAAGGGCCTCCAAAGGTACCCCTGGGGGCCAGAGGCCACTGCCAAGACGGATCCCAAGATGGACCCTGGGTCACGGGTTCTTCACACTTTTATAGGTTTGGTTCATTTGCATAGCAGGGTTAATTCTCCAATTAAAGCTTCAGTTAATGATGTCATTTCCCCTCAGCTTGCCCCTGTCTGGAAGGCTTTTGGTTTATACTTTTTGGGCTCAGGATGGTCTGGGTGTCCTTGAAGACAAAGCCTGGAGAGGCTTTGTTATGTCTACCCAGCACGAGAGAGCAGAAGTGAACAGGCCACAAGGAACTTCAGAGTTACACACCGGGCAGTGCAGGGTTTGAAAAATATAAAAGTTAAAACCTAAGGCATCACTCTGTCCTCACTTCTGCTCGGTGGGTTGGGTCCAGCAAAGGCAACTTTGGCTGCCACCGGGGTTGATTTAAACACCCGGCTGCTTCCACCAGGAAGTTTCCAACTCCCTTTCTCCTCTCTGCAGAGCACGATTTCCATTCCATGTCCAACACTGCCTCCCTGGCTCTTTTGATCTTTCCTGTGGAGCCAGGGATTAATATCATTTCCACTGCATTTTCAGGAAAATCAGCAAATTGCTTTTGCATCTCACCGGAGGCTCCGGAGCGACCTTTTCCTTCAGGGAGATGTGGAGTGATGCGACCAGTCCGGTGGGCTGAGAGGAGGGAGCTGCCAGGAGAAGGGAGATTCAGGGGTTCTCAGCTCCCAGTGACGGCTCCATCCCTCAGCAGCTCTGCTGGCAACATGTGCCGAGCATAAACCCCCCAAAAAAAGGGCTGTTGCTAATAGATTGTACTGCTTGTTGCTGCTGCGCTAAGAATGTCCTGCTAATTTTTTGTTTTCACCAAATTTTCCACTTGAAATATGAGAGCGGAAAGGGAGCCGTGAGCTGCATCTGCAAGGAGAGGCAGAGCTGCTGGACGGGAGTAGGGAACTCCTGGCATCGCCAGGAGCTGTGATTCCCACCCAGATCCACATCCCTGAGAGCCTTGGGAAGGCGAGGATGGGGCTGGGAATCAGCAGAGCAACGCTGAGGGAAGTAGGGCTCGCAAATATTGGAAATCAGCAAATAAACAACAAAATCAGACCGACCCAACCAACACAGCGCAGGCCTTGGAAATAAGGAATGATGCTGCCAGTCCTGGGAGACAGGAGTTCTTTGGAGAGGGGAAGAGGGATGAGATCGGAGCAGGAACTGCCGTTCCTGCTGGGCTGGTGGCTGAGCTGCAAGGTCACGCAGACAAAGGCAATTTGTTTCCTGCACAAGCCAAACTTTTTTGTTTCCCCTTTCTGAAGTCGTATTTCACATAAAGCCTCTGTCCTCGTGTGGTCAGCCCCGCCAGCAGAGCCTCATCAGAGTGTGCCACCACTCCCAGCGCCCAGCCAGGGGATTTAGAGGCTATTGTGGAGAAATCCTTTAAATCCATCCGTGTAGGGTAGGAAGAAGAGAGCAAATGGGGAGCTGGGAAGTGCTTGGACACTGGGAATGAATACAGATCCCAAGGGCTGCAGAAGCTTTGCTGTACAACTCTTGGTGGGTTGTTGTTGAATCCCTGAATCCTGCCATTTTCCACTGTCTAAATTGTTCAGGGAACAGCAGCAGGGGCAGCTCCTGTGCTTAGGGGATGCTCCTGCTGGTCCAGCCTTGCACCTGGAGCACCTTCAGTCAGCAGCACCCAAACACCCCAGCACAGCAGGGATGGATTTTGGGGTGCACTGGGCCCCCAGGGTTGGTTGGTGCCATAAAAGAAACCCAGCAAGGTCATGACAGCAGAACACCCATGGGGAACCTGAAATCCAGGGGTGCCAGAGCTGGGTCCAGAGGGTGGGATGTTAATGGGAATCCTTTTTGGGAATTGCCAAAAAGTACCCAAGCCCCAAAGCTGGGAAGTCGGGGGGAGCTGGGTGGGTGAGCACAGGGATCTGGGTGTGCTCAGGATCTGGGTGTGCTCAGGGATTTGGGAGGTTGTGCTCAGGGATCCGGGTGTGCTCAGGGATCCGGGTGTGCTCAGGGATCCGGGTGTGCTCAGGGATTTGGGAGGTTGTGCTCAGGATCCGGGTGTGCTCAGGGATTTGGGAGGTTGTGTTCAGGGATTTGGGAGGTTGTGCTCAGGATCCGGGTGTGCTCAGGATCTGGGTGTGCTCAGGGATTTGGGAGGTTGTGCTCAGGATCCGGGTGTGCTCAGGATCTGGGTGTGCTCAGGGATCCGGGTGTGCTCAGGGATTTGGGAGGTTGTGCTCAGGATCCGAGTGTGCTCACAGGCTGTTGCCGGAGCAGGAGTCAGCGAGAGGCAGAGCTCCCACGTGTTTAAAGATGCAAACACACAGCCCCTCTCCACAATCAGCACGGATGGAAATATTGATGCTTGCATTAAAAGTAAATATATTTTTAATTAAATAATTTTCCCCTTCTCCATTCAAGGGGCGGGAAAGCACTCACAGAATTAAACTGCTGCTTCAATTTCTCTCTCCCTCTCTGTCTCCCCTGACACATGCCAGGACTAAGATTTCTCCCTCTGCCTTCCCTGCCTTCCCACCATGGCTCCACATCCAGCCTGTGGCTCTTTAACCCCTTCTCGGCAGCGCAGAAAACACCAAGGTTGGAGCAGAGCAGCTGATTCCCTTCCCCTTCTCTCTCCTCCTTCCCCTCAGTCCCGGCTCAGGCCCAGCTCTGAAGGGCTCATTAATCAAAAGGCAATTAATTCCCCATCACGGGGGCAAATAACATGCAGACGTTCAATAGCTGCCTTTTGCCACGCTCCAATGTTTCTCTGATTCCTGCAAACCAAAATAAAAAGGAGGCAGAGCAAGAGAAACAGCGAATGATTAAACGCTTCATTAACACCCCGCGGAGGCGGGAAGGCCAGGCTGATTTATCTCTGGTGCCAAAGAGGAGAAAAGAGTTCAGAGGTGCGGAGATTTCGGGGTGCAAATGAGACCCTCTTGTCCGGGAAGGTCTAGTGAATATGAAACATTTACAAAATAGGATGGTTTCACCCCAAAATGGGGTGAAAAATGCTTTTTATTCTTCTTCTCCCTCGGCTTTGGGACAGGACTCTGCTCACGCTGTCTCCATCTGGCCCTAAAATGAAGTCCCTGCACCTGTCCCCCGTTTCTCATCCCACCAACAACCCATTACCCCAAAAATATAATTAATGAACATGTTCCTGATGTGGAAAATTAAAAAAAAAAGAAGTGGGAAAGAAGCTGTTGCTCCTTTAAATTGTGTTGGTGAGGAGTCAAGAGATGAGGGAGAGTTTTGATACCTGAAACAACAGGTTCGCTCAACCCTGGTGCCCCAACTAATTAGTGGGTGATTGTTGCCCATAGAAAAAATAAGAGTAAACTATTGTATTAGTTATTTAATCAGTGAACTCACCAAAAAAAACCCCAACAAGGCCCATGATTCAAATGCTCCACTGGTATCATTAATCATAGTTTGGAGCAGAAAATAATTTTATATTATTAAAGCAATTACCATAGAATCATTGACGGTCGCAAAAATTCATTAATCTTTATTCATTACTCAATCAGAGCGCATTATTTTAGCCAATTCCATCTCTCCTGCCCGTTCCCAGGGATGCCAAAAAGAAGGGGGGAAAGAGTGACAAAAGGAACTTTTTATGCTTCTGAAGTGTCAGGCTTGGCAGAAAGTACTTTTAAATACAATTAATGCAAAGGCATCGCAGGGACAGCACAAACCTCGTCCCCTCCAAAGCATTAATTGCTGCTTCTCTCCACCTCAGGCTGCAATCCCCAAGGGATCAGCGCTCACAGCATGGAGCAGGGGTTTCTTTTTTCCCTTTTCTTTAGTCTTTCAACTGATTTTGTGTGCAGGAAGCAGCAAAAGCAGGAGAGCAAAGCTGGCGCTGCCCATCACACCTGGGCAGCCTCCACCACGTTTGAAACCTCAGGGCTGGGGGGTCCCACAGCCAGAACTGAGCTTCCCCCCAAGAAAAATCAGAGCTGTGGAGGCAGCTGAGCTCTGCCAATCTGGGTCAGGCTCTTATCTGCTGGTGAGCACAAAGAAATTGGCCTGGCTTTTTTTATTTTATCTTCTGAGATGAGTGAAACGGCAGCGCTCATTACGAGTGTTATTTGACTTTAATAGCTGACGAGGTTACCGAAGATCTTTTGATTTGATAGCCAGGAATTTGATACTGATGGGGTTTGGGTTTTTTTTTTTTTTCTTCCATGGGAGGAAAAAAAAAAAAAAAAAGGGAAAAAAGAAAAAAAAGAGGAAGAAAAAGCAAGTTTCTCCCTGGAGATGGCTCCTTAGCACATCATTTACAAACAGGGAGCCCGAGCCCTGTTTCAGTTGCTGAACAGGTTTTCCATGAGTCCCTTTTCCCCAGGGAAACACAAATTTGTCTTCAAAACATCCCTGCAAAGTAGGCCAGGCCTGTTAACGCTGCTGTGCTTCGAGAGCCTCAGCAGTTTGCCCGAGGTGCTGAGGGGGTGCGTGATGGATCCAGGAATGGAGCCTGGGGTGTGAGTTGAGCCCTTCCTTGGGATGCTCTGGGGTCAGGCTGACCCTGAGATAAGGGGCAGTTAAATGTTCCCTGGAGCCAGGGGTTCAGGGCTGGCTGGATTTGGGCACTGGCTGTGCCATGGAGAGCACCGGGATGGATTTGGGCACTGGCTGTGCCACAGGAAGCACCGGGATGGATTCAGGCACTGGCTGTGCCACAGAAAGCACCGGGATGGATTCAGGCACTGGCTGTGCCATGGGAAGCACCGGGATGGATTCAGGCACTGGCTGTGCCACAGAAAGCACCGGGATGGATTCAGGCACTGGCTGTGCCACAGGAAGCACCGGGATGGATTTGGGCACTGTCTGTGCCATGGGAAGCACCGGGATGGTGCTGGAGCTCCAGTCCCTGCCTTGGAGCAGCTCCTCGTGCCACGTGGTCGCTGTGGAGGACAGAGGGACATCTCCATCCAACTCCTCTTCCAAATCTTTGTGCTGTAATTCTCCGTAATCCTCCTTTCACCCTTCTTCCCACAGAATTGCAGCTCCTGTTTCCTTGCCAGGTCCCTCCAGGGTCGCATCGCTGGGATATGAAATCGGAGCAAAGGATTTATCTGCTCCCAGCTTTTCCATTCTCCCCACTGCTGCTCTTGCCCAGCAATGCCCAGGAAACTCAGCCAGCTCTCCCCAGGATTTGCCGGCACATGAATTCCCATGGAAGGACTGCCTCCCATCACCCCAATGATTCGGATTTGAGGAGGCAGAAGCAGCCGCTCTGCTGAACGCAAGAGGCAACCCAGTAGCTAATAAAGAAAAAGAGCAATGCTGTTTTCCTTGGAGCGTGTAACAGGTTGTCATGGGGAAGGCGTGTGGGATTTCCCGCGAAGGGAGCAGCGCTGCTGACCCTTGGAGAGCGTCTGCTCAGAGCCGGCTGCTGCTTTCCGCACATCCCTGGGCTCTGGGAATCCACAGCCCGGCGCTGTCACTGCTCCAGGGGGAGAGGCTGCTCAGCCCTGTCCCCCCTCCTGCTGCAAACCCTGCCAGAGCAGCACCTCCACGCCTCAAACCCCAAACGTGCCATCCTCTAGTAGGATACACCATTCCAAGGGGGAACGGCTTCAAACTAACCAGGGGATTGAGATTAGATCTAAGGAAGGCATTTTTTTAAATGAGGCTGCCCAGAGAGGTGGTGGATCTCCATTCCTGAAAACATTCAAGGCCACCTTGGATGTGGCTCTGAGTGACCTGATTTGGGTGAAGATGTCCCTGCTCAGTGCTGCAGGGATGGACTTGAGCCCCTTTAAAGATCCCATCCGTCCCAAACATTCTGTGTTTCTCTGATGCTCAGGAGCTTGGCCTTGCACAAAAGTCATGGAGTCCCTGGGATGATGTGTCAAAAGCAGCTGGAATTAGCCCCAAATCGAGTCTATCACACAATTCCTAAACCCACCTGAGCTGGAGCACCATGGCCACACCTGAGTGACAGCATCTGTAACTGTACCTGTGCTTTGCTCGCTGGATAAACACGGGATCAGCAGCTTGTGCTTCCTTCCTGGTTTTTGGCAATTTCAGGGATTCAACTACTTATTCCTTCATTTTCCGGGAAAAGTGCAGGAGATAAAGATTTACACCCAGCCTCCATCCAGAGCTTGGAGACACCGAGGTGGGATGTGATGTTTAGAGCTGGGACCACACCAATTAGCCACACCAATTAGCAGCAGGTGACGACTGAGTGCAGGCAAACCACAATGCCCAGCAATCCCAAAATCAGCCGTGGGAGGAGGACATGGAGCTGTCCTGTCCGGGCAAACCACCCCATTCCCAACGCTGCGTGTCCATCTCCAGAAAAGCAGAAACTTCCCAAACATCTGCTCAGAAGTGGAGCCATCCTCGGACAGGGGCACCTCAGGAGGGGACAGGGACTCTCCCAGCCGTGGGGCTGGATGTTCTCAGCTGCCTTTGCAGGCTCAGGCGGGAGGTCTGCCTGCGCTCCCATCTCCCACCCCTTCTGCAGGCTGCTGCGCCTGTGCCGTGCGCTGGAAGCCGCTTAAAGAGGTTTTGATAGCATTGCTGGGAGAAAATGAACCCGTTAATTTGCTGCGCAAAGGATTCGCGCCCAGAACACTTCCTCGAAGCAACGCTCGTTTGGAGCTGGGAGAATGAATTAGCCCTTCCACCGCAAAGCTATTTGCATCACAGAGAGGTCAGCGAGGAGCAGCAAAGTGATTATTTGGGGGTAAGGCCCTGTCCCAGCCTCGAGGAGATGTGGGTTTAATTCTCATTTTTAACTCTCCGTTGCCAGCCACCTCCTGCATCCTCGAAATGTGTTCATGCAGGGGCACCACGAGGGTTTTGAGCACGCCAGCAGATAACCCGCTGCCCCCAGCCTGCTAATGGGGGCTCGGGGTTGGTTCTGGCAGCGCTGGGTCACTCAATCACCCTCAGATGGCTGAGTTTGCTCACAGCAATTGAACCACGAATCGGGGGAGATCCGTGGAACCGAACCAGGCACTCGCTCCTGGCTGATCCCAGCCAGTCGTGAAGCCAGCCCTGCTCCCAGGAAGGGCCGCGCTCCATCTGCCTCCTGGGTGGGAGTTAATTGCAGGCGACATTTCAATGGGAGAGAGGCCAAAATGATAATTATCCCTCTGGGGATGCTTCTGAGTGTGCTGAGCAGTGCTTTCCTTGGCAGGGCACTGGGAGAGGGGCTGGTTTGGGCTGCAGGGATGGGATCTGCCTGGAAAAGGGGATTGATTGTGGTTTGGATCCATTAATGGTCATGAAGATTCTTATCCAACCCTTTCATCCCCAGGCTGGGCTCCCATTGCTTCTCCAAGGCAAGGAGACCTCTGTAAGGCAGGAGCTGGGATCTGTTCCTGACGGGATAAGAGTCCAGGATAGATATTCCCAAATCCTGACCGAGTGCCCAAAGCCAGCTCCTCCAGGCTGGGCATGATGAAATCTGGGGCTGCCCTGCCTGGCTCTGGCTTTCCCCACTGGCTGGTGAACAAACTCTTCTCACTCACACCATTCATTCCCTTCTCCAGCTTCCCGTGTTGCTAATTATCTTAAGGAGATTGATAAACCCACCAGTGCTGCTCTGGTTACAGGTCACTTCCCACCCCAGCGAGGAGTGCAGGGATCAATAGCCATAAACAGTGGCTGGGAATCAAATTCCCTGAGCAGAATTTGAAGGGAGGAGGAGGAGGAGGAGGTTTCATTCCACCAGTGTCAGGCTCGCTTTGCCCTGGAGGAGCAGGACATGGAGCTGAGGAGAGGCAGGAGAAACCTGATCCCAGGATTCAGCCAGTCTTTTATATTTGGGACAAAGCTGGAGAAGCTCACAGGGAAAGAGGAATGTTGAGGACTCTGGGAGTCTTCTGGAGGCAGCTTCACACCACAAGTAGCTGCAGGCAGGATTTTAACACTGCCTGTGCAACCCACAGCGAGAGCTCTGTGTGATGAAAACCGGGCTGGTGGCAGCCCAGAAGGAACAGGTGGAAGGAGGACAAAAAGGAATAAATTGACTTTGTTTGGAAAGCAAAGAAAGGGTTGGCCCTCGGGGCTGACTCTGGGATGGGCCACAGGTTTGGGATGCAGAGGGAAGGAGGCGCTTTGCCCTCCCAGGGGTTTGGGATGATGGAGTTGGAGGCTCACGCATGAGCGGCTCCCATTGCTCAGCTGAGCAGCTCCAGCAGGAGTGGGAACGACTGCAGGAGAGACTGAACAGGGGAAATGACAGTGTTAGATTTTATTCCTGCTAGTGATAAACTATAATTTGCATATTTAGCAAATGCTGCAGGCTTCTGTGAGCTGGCAGAGTGCCAGGCTTGGCCGTGCCCAGGTAAGGGATGGCCTTTTGGGCACGTTGGTCAAACACTCGCACCTGCTCCAAAGCTGGGGTAAGGGCATGAAAATTTCCACGGGGGTCAGATCTGTGTGGATTTAAAAATCTGTCTCAAACCATCTCCAAAGTGCCTTCTCCTCCTGGTGGGATGAGGTCTAGAGGTGCTGACTCCAGATCTCATGGCACTTCTCAAGGAAATGAAGGAAATTGTCCTCAGCTCTCTAACCCAGCTGCCCCCTCAGCTGCTGTCCTGTGCTTCCAGAGGACCTGAGAGCTGCAGGACCATGGAATGCCGACTCTCCCTCAGCCTCTCTGCTCTGCAGAGCCTGGTGGACCTTCAAACAGAGGGCAGCTGCCAGGCTGGGAGAGAAAATCATCCAACCCCTTCCCCACCACACTTCCCCAAGCACCAAGACTCCAGCTGGAACAAGGCAGGGTTCCACCCTGGGAAGGAATACTGGAGAAAAAGCCAAAGGAGATTGGCAGCTTCTGCCTTTCAGAGATTGCCTTTCCCTCCAACATCTGCTCCCACACCTGGGCCCAGACTGGGCCTGGGCTGTGCTGAGGGGAACCAGGTTTTCCTGCTCATTGCACAGGGCTGGTGTTGCAGGCAAAGGGCAGGAGGGTTCCTCGACTCTGTGCCTGCTCACACTCGGGATTTACAGGATATCCAACAGGAATTTATCCACCACGGCAACGGGAATTTATCCACCACGCCAAAATGCACAGAACCACCACGAGCAAAGTGGGGAAACGCACCCAAACCACTTGCCATGCCCCTTGCTCCAGGGCAGCTCCTGGACCAGCAGCTGCTTCCCTCTTCTCTGGACCCTCTAACGGACTCAGTCTCTGACTCCCCAGGTTCCAAACCCCTTTTCTCCCCCCAAAACCCCCCCGGCACTGCCCCCATCTCCTGCTCTGCTCGTGGCTGTTTCCCTGGAGCCCCTCTGTGCTTCTCCAGCTCTCAGGGTATAAATATGGTGTGAGATAAATATTGTCATGGCACATTACCCTGGTCCTTCCTCACCAACACACGCTGCAGACAGAGTTATGCATCTATTTATGTGTGTGTATATATCTAATTATACTGTATAAACTGTATAGCCACCTCTCCGTTGTGTATATTCAATAGAAACACCAGCTAATTGCCCTCAGTAAATATCTATGGGGATTAACTGCATTGACATGAAATTTACTGGTAATCTCCTCGAAAATAAACACCCCAAATAAAACGAACACATAAAATAAAAGGAGGGGGCAGCACGGTTTTTATGTCTGGTTCTCTCCACCGCGCGCAAGGCTGGGGCTTTGCCAAGTGAGGTCTCCCAAACCTTCTCCAAAGACAACCCCCGGGGAGCTGTTGGCTCCTCTTGGAGGTGTTTGCAGCTGCGTGGTGGCAGGAAGGCTTTGGTGGCCTGGCTGTGCCCGAGGGTGACAGCTGGGCTGGCAGATTGGCGATGGGCTCCGGTGCCTTCCAGCCCGAGGTCACCGCCTCCAGTGTGGCCCTGACGGACTCATTAGGGCCGAGCAGAGTCATTAGGGCTGAGCAGATGTTTGGCAGCCTGTGTGGGATGGGCTGGGGGGGCCGCGGGGCAGAGCAGGAAGGCCCCGTCAATGCCAAGCGGGCACAGGCACCGCTCCGAGCCCACAGCGGGGACAGCAGCGCGGTCTGTCCTGGCCGTGCTGAAATCCTCCTGCTGGAGGGCTGCTTCTGCTGTCACGGCTTTTTCCAGCCAAGAAGGAGGTGCCACTTGAGGCTTCGTTGTTTGGGGGCACATCTCGAGCTCGGTGTCTGCCCGAGGAAGCTGCTCAGCCCACCGGCAGCCCAGGCTGCTGTGGAGGCAGGGCTGCATTTGAGCCTCCTTCATCAGGGTGAGGAAGCTCCTGCTGGAACGGCTCGTGCCAAAATGGGCCCATCCAGCAGATTATCCAGCAGGAGTTCCACAGGGCCCAAATCAGCCACTGGCAACTGGGTTTTATGGATGCTTCTGATGCTTCAGATCTTCCCCTGCTCTGTTTTGGCTCCAGCAGAAGCCCCTGACAATGCTAAAGCTGCTGTTTTGCGTTTTTTGCAACGCTATCTGTGTGTGCAGCCCTCCTGGCTGCTGAGCTGCTAATTATTTGGTTGGGATCATTTGTGTCCTGCTCCTTCACGCTGGCCATGGATGTGCGGCCGCTCAGGAATGAGGGACCCTGTGGAGCTTTCAGCCTGGATCCAGAAAGGACAGGGAGCCTTTGACCCCTGCCATAAATCCTCAGTTCTCGTGGGTTGGGGTTTTTTAACCGGCCAGATGACTGTTCCTATCCACCTTCCTCAGCTCATTAATTTATTTAATCCCACGCCTCGCCGGTTTGCAGCCCTCTGGTTCCCCAGGAGGGAGATGCTGCTCCAAGTGCTGTCCCTCTGCAAGGGGAAAACTCACCCAGCCAGACCTCTCTGCCCCTCCTGTCCCCCTTTTTTACCCCTCCTCTGCCACAGACATGAACCAAGGCAAGCTGGCCACTCGTGACTCCTTTCTTTTCTCCCTCTTCACCGCTTCTCCCTGCCAGGTGCCTCCTCTCTCCCTGCAAAGCCCTGAGGGAAATGCTGTCTGAACTATTTTGAGGCCGTATGTTAAATTAGTATTCTTGCTGCTCTTCTGGATCCCGGGTTAATTGGCAGGAGCAAAAGGCAGAGGGAGGAGGCCTCTCTGAACACTCACACGGGGTGCACGCGTGGTCCTGCACACCTGGCTGCCTCCACTTGGCTTGGAGATCTGTCTGGGAGTGCAGGAGAACTGAGACAGCACAAAGGATGGCTCTGAGGGGTGTGAGGGGCTGCGGGTCGGGTTTGATGCTCTCTGTGACAACATCTTGGTCACCCCCTGGGTTCCCGCAGCACCATCTCTCCCGGGTTACCCTATAACAGACCTACTCCTGCTCTCCTTGGGGAGCTGCAGCACATCTGAGCTGCTGTCCCCCTCTTTCCAAAGGGCAGAATGCCCAGGATGCTCCCAGCCCTGTGCCTTGTCCGTGCAGGAATCCTTGTCTGGATTGCAGCTGAGGGAAGGGGCTGTTGCTGCTGCCCTGATCCCTAACGCTGTCCTTATCCTCCCTGTCCTTGTGTTGATGCCTTTTCCTGGTCTTAAAATCAAGAGTCAAACACGGTTAGAAGGGGAAAAGGGATTTTACCTTGGTATTTATTTTAAGGATCCTTAGTGCACATGTCCAGGTCAAATGCATCGAAATGCACCCCACCGAGTCTATCTCTGTCCCTCCCCTCTCCCCCCAACATTGGGTATATCATTATAGGTTTTACTAATTAGCAGATCTATCAAAGATTCCCCAATGAGAGGCTCAAGTGAGCCCCCCTCCCCAAGGAACCTTCCCCTGGATGGTTCTATCTTGGTTTACAGAATGTGTTCTGGAGAGGACCTTGGGGGCTGGGGCACACTGATCCCTACTTACGAAGCTTCCAAAATGTTGAGTCTCTCAGCTTGACAAACAAGTCCAAGAATGCAGGCAAAAAGCACTGGGAATACAGAAGTTGTAAAAAGGTATAACAGGGGTATAAAAGAAAAGGCAAAAATCTTCATGGCATCAGTGTCACAACCACCAGGGAAACAATCAGGCCCAGGAGAAATCCCGTGTGTGCTCCTATGGGGCACTGCCTCCTCCTGGCTTCCACAATGCATCCATGGCTCATGGAAACCCCTCTCCCTTCGGACCACAGCAACTTGTTTGGCAATGAAAAAACCCAACCCCAGCACCCGTTGGATCTCTTAATTTGACGGGGCTGGGAGCTGGCAGATGAGTATCTTAAATAACGAATGGTGACTCAGAGGAGCGTTAAACAAAGATAACATTGTCACTTCTTCTCTGCTCCTCTTTTGTTTCTTACTCTGCAGCTTTCCTGCCTGGTTTATTATCTCTCCAGTTTCCCTTCTGATGATCTTGTTACCATGACAGGGTGTGTGTTATCTCTGGCAGCCTCTTGCCAGCGCCTGACCCGATGTCCCAATGCGCAGCAGGGATAAACCCAAGGGATGCACTCGGGGGATCAGAGAACCTCGCTGAGGGATGTGGCTGCGGGAGAAGGGCTCTGTTTGCCAGCTCTGGGCGTGGGGAGCTCCAGGTGGGAGGGTCTCTCTCTCCACTCACCCATTCCCAGTTTGGAGAGATGCCGAAAGCGAGTCTCCAATCTGGAATCTGGGCTGGTGTTCCATAAATCTGCTGTGCATTCTAAACACTTCCCAAGGCTCCATCCCCCAGCAGCTGAGTTTTCCAGGGCTGGGGTGATCCGTGCTGCACCACAGGAGCTCTGCAGCTCTAGGCAGCCCTGGGATGAGCTGATAATCCCAGCAAACCCCAGGAACGCTCCCATTCCTGGGATCATCGGTTTGTGTGTGACAGGGACGTGCTGATTGCACCGTTCCTGTTTCCCGCTGTTGTTTGGGGAATGCCTGCCAGGCACAGCTGGAGGGCTGCAACCACCACCCTCACACAGCCAAAACTCAGTGGGGCCATCCCAGCCTCCTCCTCCTCATCACTAAAATCCATGGCACAGCGGGAATCACCCACTGCAGGAAGGAGCCATCTCCCTCCCATCCAGGCTTATGCTTCCCAAGCACCAGGACTATTCTGCCCATTCTTGGCACTGGAAAAAACATCTTCAAAGCTGAGAAATGCCTGCATAAAAGGCTCTGGTCCGGCCTGGATACATCAGCAGAGAGCCTTGGGGAAGTAGGAAATCTCATTAGGAATTAACTTGGGATCAAACAGGACCTCTCAAGCGATTCTGGAAGGCCAGGTCAGTCTAAGGGAGAAGTGCTTGATGAGTAGAGCCAGCTTGGATGTCTTTGAAGGAAAGCACCGCATGAAATTTTGATATCACTAAGTATTTAACAGATCTAATTTACAAAGCAGCGTTGCTCCCGATTCCCAGAGTGCTAAAAATCCCACAACCTATTTCCTTACAACTCCGACTCCGCTTCATTCATGGCTTTTAATGCAGCAAGCTGTTCAGCAGCTGCAGGGAATGTTTCAGGACAGGGAGCCGGAGCCCTTCGGAAGCGCTCCAGGCTCTGCTGTACCTTCCCAAGCCAAGAGAGTCCTGGAGCTCTGTGCTGGCAGGAGGGACCAGGGTTTTGTCACTCAGCCTGGGAGCAGCACCAGCACAACATGTGGAAGGATCTTTGAGTTATCCCAGGACAAGCAACCTCCGCTCAGGGGAACTTCGAAATGAAGGGAGTGGCCAAAATGTCCCCAGATCCCACCTCTGCGAGGATCCCACAGCGGTGTGTGGGCACATCGATGGTGTCACCAGTGCCCAGGTGTCCCCTTGGGGGTGGCTGTGGGGTGGAGGGGACTGTGACACGTGTGGGCAGCAGCTGTGACCGCTTCGGTGTGACGAGACCACAGCGCCGCATCCCATGGGACAACTGCTCTCCGAGGGACCTGCCACTCCTTAATCAGGGACGGTGACACCTCCAGCCAGCTGCTGGGAAATCCCAGGATAGCTCTGCTCCTCAGATCCCTCCCATGCTGGCTGTGCCCAAGATCCCAGCAGAGACAAAGCCTGGCACTGGTGCCACGCAAGGTCAGGCCTTGCTCCTTTGTGACACGAGCCCAGAATTCCGCCGGTGTGACAACGGAACGCTCCAACATCAGTGCACAACCCCTGCCAGAATCCCCAAAGCCAGGGTGGATACCATCCAGCTCCTTGTGGAAGTGTTCTGAAGACATTAATTGCCTGTCAGGACCCAACAGAGAAGTATCCAGGATTTCGGTGAGTCTTGTAAGAACATCGTTTTTTTTAATAAATATTTGAGCAGCTTCCCCACTCCTGCTGGCTCCAGGGAGGGCAGAGCCGAGAGCAGAGAAGTCTCCAGCAAACCATATGGCCCCGGGAGTGGGAGCAGGGAGAGAGCTGACTCATGCAAGTCATCCTGGTTTCTGCACACACATTCCTTGTGGAGAGTTTTCCAGGCTGGAACCACCCTCGCTGCAGCTTTTCTTAAAAAAATTGGGGACTTTGAAGACCTTGGGTTTACTCCCAGCCCAAGCTTTCCGCCACAGCAGCAGCCTCTCACCTTGTTTCCTCCCTGGAAATCTGTTTAAAAGCCGGATGTTTGCTCAGTGAACTCAACTGGAAGTAAGTTGCCTTTGACAAATCCCTTACCTGGGGAAGGCTGTGAGCACCCACAAATGGATTATACAAGTTAAAGACGTTGAAGTGTGTTAAAGACACCCAGTTTCAGAACCCTTCTCAGCCAGAGTCTCTGAACATTCCATGATAGAGTCAGTTAAAAGAAGGTAATAAGTATCTTGAACAAAAAAATAATACAACCCCCCAAAAAAACCCCCAAAAAACCAAAATTAAAAACCCCCAAGAACTTTTCCTTTCATACCAGATGCTTATGAGGAATTAAAAAATGTATTTCTGTGCATGCTGGAACACAAGAAGATAAAAGTGAACCCTCTGCTCTTCCCACTTGGATTTCATTTTGACCAAAGAACAAGTCCTTTCCTCACGATTAATTCCCCCAGTTCCCTCTGTTACTGTAAGCTGGGGAAAGGGAAAAGAAGAAATGGGAAAAAAGAAGAAATAGAGGGCAAAATCACTGGTTTGGTGTCTGTGTTGGGCTCGCTCTTCTTGTGGAGGTTGAAACAAACACCATGTGCAGGGAAATAACGGGATAACGACCCCCAGGACTTGCTGCTTGTCTGCTCCCAAAGCAAATCAATTTGTATTTTTTACCCCAGAAGGCAGTGCAGGAGCAGGAATGAAATATCCCCATCCCTGGAGCTGCTGCTGGGCTTTGCCACCTGCCCTGGCCACTGCAGAGAAGCTCCAGGGTGGTGACAAAGACCTGTGGGAGCAAGTCCTGGTCCTCTCCAGGAGGCAAGGCCAAACCATCGCCAAACTCGGCTGGTTGGAATGGTCCCTGCCTCTGTGATTAAGGGAATTCATAAATATTCAATGTTTCTTGGCAGCTGGGAGTGCTTCACTTGTTCCAAGGATCTCAGGGGGGTGGGGAAGGCAGGATGAGCCTTAGCACTTCTGACACCCCGCAGAGACAATGAACCGGGGAAGGAGAGCGCTCCTCTCCTCGCAGGGAAACATTTCACGTCGGGTGATTTGAATAATTCAGCCTTCCACTGGTCTCTTTAAATGTTTGATGCCTGGAAGTTGAGCTTTAGGATCTGACCTCCTGTGAATCTCAGGGTTTGGGCTCCAGTAGGGTATCGTGTGCTTTCTCTGCTGCTGCTTTAAACAACTTCCCGTGGCGTGGCCGAGCCTAAGAGCACGAATTTCTTCCTTCTCCGCGTGAAATTCTGCTGCTCTCACATGGGAAAATATCGACCACCCCATTCTGGACCGTGCTTGGGAGAGGAGAAAAGAGCTGGAATAATGAATGAGGAGAGAAATGCTTAATTACATCCTGCTCCTGGTTAGAGACACCAGCCAGAGCTGCAGGAAAAGGGATGGAGGCAGGCACCAACGTGAGCACGTTGGGTGACTTGGGTGGGTTCCAGCAGCCAGACCCTGTGGGAGCTGAGACCACTGCCCTGTCTCAGAGCACTGGGGTGGCACAAGGCACCAGTGTCCCCCAGTCCAACAGTCCTGAGCGGCCACTGGATGGTCCTGAACCCATCTGAGGGGACATCCCAGCTGCTGCCTCAATCTGCTGGGAGAAGGCCCAGCCCCCCTGGCAGCACCATCCCTCTGCCACAGCTGCAGGGGACGGTGCTTTTTGTGGATTTCTGGGCAAGCCCCAGGATTTTGAGACCTCCTGGTGGAGTTGGGATGCTTGAACCTGCTCTGACTGAGCAGATTTTGGCCATTCTCAGAGACAGGACACTCTGCCAAACACATTTTGAGTCTGGCCAGGTTGGGAGATGCCAGCATCCAAGGAACCACACCATTCCCGCTCTCCCAGCCACTGGCACGCTGCCACCGGCAGAAACTCTGTGGCCCATCAGCTTTGTTCAGGAGAGACCCTTCACTTCCATGTGAGATCCTGATCCTGCAAGCCCTTATCCTAAATTATCCATGAAACGTGTGGGCATGAGTTATGCATGAGATGAATTATCCATGAACCGGGTTGGTCGCCTTCTCTCTTTGTCAACTCTGGAGGTTCCAGCCGGGTATCAAAGCACGGAGTAGGCTGGGATTTTTCCCCCCCCCTCCCAAGAATCTGCATTTCACAAATGTACAAAACCTGGGAAAGAGCTGAAATATTCAGTGGGTCGTGATGGAAGAACACAGAAGGCTGGCTGGGAGTGCACAGGGTCTCAGATCCTAAATCCTAAATCCATTCCATGGTTACTCATTCCTCTTGGGAGCTCCAGGGAGGCTGGAGACAACCTGTCTGCCTCTGACAGCACCCTCCCACACCCAGGCTGCTGGCAGCTGTACTCAGCTATGAACTGGAGCTTGGGATTCAGGCCCCTTCTCCACAGACACAGCAAAGCCTTGATTTTGGTGGATATCTCCTGGTTTTGCTGTGAAAGTTCATGATGGAGTTGTGTTCCTGTTCTGGAGACTACTCGGTCAGTTTAGAGAAAGGAGGGGGAGAGAGGATAGTGGAAATGTGATCTTTTTCCTGCAGGGGTAGAAGCCGTGGGGTTTCTTTGGGAGTTCCTGCCCAGATGTTTAACCCCACCCCTGCTAACGGTGTGATTTATCCCCACACAAGACCAGCACCGATGTCGGCATCAGCTTTCCAGTGCCAAGCCCGGAGCCTGTCCTTGCTGGAATGCACACCCTACCACACCTCCAGGGACATCCGCTACATCTTCCTGGAGAGCTGCAGGAACATCCCTGCTTCCCTCCCCCTGGATGGGGCCAGCAATGTCCCCCAAGGCCCTGCGTCCTGCCGCCCTACAGCCCAGCACTACCTCAGCACCGATGAAGACTGCGATTCCTCTCTTCCTCAGCACCTCCCCGCCTTCCCCACCTTCTCCACGCGCGTGGAGATGGAAGCCATGGGTGTGAGAGGCTCTCCCTACTCCAAGAAAAGGCTGCCGGTGTTCCGCCAGCTCTGCAGAGAGGCCGTGGAGGAGCTGAAGAAGTTTCCTGGCGCTCCGGCGGTGCCGGAGAACGCGAAAGGCTGGAGGATCACGCAGGCGGCCACGTGCCCGACCTGCAACGAGGCATGAACTGACTCTGAGATAATGTCTGCAAAAAATATAATATTGATGGTGTCCTTCCGTGACACAGGGGTCAGTGGAGACGTGCTGTGAGCTTGGAGGTGCCGGCAGCTGAGGGGTGGGGGATCGGGAGGAAGGAATGGGGTGGTGTTGGCTATTTGGGATGTCCCTGCCGCTCTCGGGTGCTGTGGCACATCGCCAGTCAAATCAGCGGGTCCATCCAGCTCCATCCCTGTCACTCAGCCCCCCCAGCAGGCCAGGAATAAAGGAAAACTTCCTCCTCCACACTCTGGATGCCACCCACAGCCCCTTTCCCGAGCATCCTCTCCAGCTGCTGAGCTGGAGGAAAATGTGTTGGAAAAAGCACTGAGTGCAAGTGGGGAAATAAAAAACGTGAAAGGGAGGAGAAAGCAAACAGGAGATCTCTCACCTGGGAGGGAATCTGGGAGGTTTTCCACTACTTAAGTCTGGAAAAATGGTGACAATGAGAAGAAATGCCCTCCAAAGCAAGTAGGAATAAACAGAATTCCGGGGGCTTGGTGTCTGTGTCGCTCTTAGATGTGTTCCTGGAAGGAAGTGTTTGCATCCAAAGATCCCAGCCCCAGCCTGGCAGGATCTGCTGAATGGGAGTGTGAAAGCAGCTCAGCAGAAAAGAGGGAGAGACAGTGGAGAGTGCAGTGGTTTGAAGCCAAAGAGGGGTGGGATGGTGCTCAGGGAAAATGGGACAACCAGAAAACAGGAGGAGAACCAGATGGGGGGGAAAAGCAGTCCTGCAGAACCTTGGGAACAGGCAGGCATCAGTGAGGAAGAAATGCTGAGCCTGCTGCTTATTTGGGACCAAAGAGCAGAAGGCTGTGGAGTGTGCAAGGAAAAACAGAAGAAAAAAGAAGAATTTCAGCTAAAAGCTGTTGATTGTGCTTTACTTTGGGACAGTAACAGGGACAGAATCCCACAGGAACTGATTGCAGGTGCCAGCCCAGGCTGGAGGGAGTTCTGAGGGAGATCTGAGTGATTGTCAGAGGCTGCTCCTGCAATGCTACAGGCCCATCAAGGCCTGACCCATGAGAAAGGTTTGAGGATGCTGAGCTGTTTTCAGAGAGCAAATTCCCCCCTGGTTAGGTTTGGGTGTTGAATGCTGACAAATTAGGGCTGACAAATCTCAGGAGAGTTCTGAGAGGGACCTGGAGAGATCCCATAATCACCATTCCTGCCTCCACACAAAGGGAGTGGGATCAGATTATTGGAATCAGACTCTGGCAAGGACAGACCGAAGGAAAAGGATGGGTGAGGCTGGTGAAAATAAAAGTTGTCTGGGGAAAGAGCTCTGCAAGGAGTTTGTAGGTCGTGCCCAGCCCGAGTTTAGATCTCCCCAGTCAGACTGGGACTGAGTCATCATGGAGGCTTTCATTTTTGAGGCACAGATTGCAGAGCAAATGTTGCTTATTGCAGGCACCACTTATCCCTGAGCACGATAATAAACAGACTTTGTCTCCAAATGGTTACTGATCCAGGACGACACAAGGCTATTTTAGTAGGATTCCAGAGAATGTGAAGACATTACGGAAGAGGTTGACCTAGAAAATAAATGTGGGGCCGGTGATCAGAAGCTGATGGCATTTCAGTGAGATGGAAGGAGGAATTAAAGCAGGTCAGTGGCTGGGGTTATTTGGGATAAATTAGCACCAGGGTGGCAACGAGGACTTTCCCTGCATGCAACAAACGGGGAGTGGGACCATATGCCAGAAGTTTACCAAACACAGCTCCCACGCTCGGAGGAATGGGGCAGAGCAATCGTGACAGCTCAAGAGCCTTTCTTCTGACCTCAGGAGTTTGCTTCCATTTCCAGCCACTTTTGGAGGAGAGCATGGAACAGAGTCTAAAATAATAAGCTTTTCTGGAGGATGGGTCACGTGCTGCTCAAACACATCCCCCAGTGGCGACAAGGCCACACTCTGCAGTGACAAGCCAAAAATGAGATAGGGCCTGAAGGAACTACCAAAATTTCCTCCCCTGAGAACCCCAGGAGCAAAAACCATCTTGGGAGAGTTGGTGGCAGGAACACAGGGCTGCTGCTCCTGGGGTGGACATGAGGTTTCTCTGGTAGGCCTTGAACTCACCCGTGAGGACATCAGAGCAAGCCCAGTGGCACTGACTGGCACTATTCTGGGAAAAGGGGACCGGCCCTTCCAGGCATGAAAACCTGGGACAGCGAATCCATGTGGGCTCTGCAGTGCAGGAGATGGATTCCACCAGAACAAGTGGAGCTCCTCAAACAACGGCCCAGGGACTCCTCTCCTTGGCATCTCTGCTGATGGATTTGGCATGGAGAGACAGATTGGGTTTAGGAAGTTTGCTGATTCCCCAAAGCTGAAGGGAATCTATTCCTCCTGTGGGAGAAATTGGGTGACCTTGAGGAGCAGCAGTTGCAGAGAATCTCCTGTGAAAGGAGCTTCTGCTTGGAGCTGGGAGCTCAGAGGTTGGAAGCAGGGAAGGGAAAGGCAGAGATGAACCTGCCTCCCGTAAATCCCTGCTGTAATGTGGCTCTGAAAAAGGCAAATTCCAGAGCACACGGTGTCAGAGGAAATGATCCCTTTAGAGAAAAGCTGTGGCTGGGGTCCTGGACCAACCACGCTCACCAGAGATTGACTGGAACCAGAACAGCTGGGACAATGGTGGGGTGAAGATCCTTCCTTGAGGACCTGCAAGGGTTTGGCCAAAGGGGGAGAAGAAAGGGAAGGGATGGAGCTGCTGCCTGAACAGAGAGCTGAGAGAGGAATGCTGGGGAAACGGGGAAAAGAGTTATTTGAGGCTGGCAGTCAAAGGGATGGAGATAAAAAGCCCAAGGACATCCTTCAGCTGGAATTAGAGGATCCTTCACCACGAAAAGAGCAACTCGGTGGGACACCCTGCAGTTCAGAGGAGCAGGGGAGGAGGGACTGAGCGAGAAGCCAGATCTGTTCTGGAAGGGGAGGATGTTTCGTCTCACTGAGGGGAGTTTCAGGTTGATGACCAGCAGATCCTGAGCAGTCTCTCTACCGCAGAAACAGCAGCTGCAAGCTGCCTTTTTGAGGGTGATGCTGTCATTTGAGGTGGATATTTGGGGTGTGCCTCGCTCTGTGCTCTACGACCAGCTTGAAATTGGCTCAGGATTCTGGATTTCCTCTTCCTGAAAGGCAGGCCTGCAACTGAGCTCTTGCAAACTGCAAAAGGCATCTCTTTCTTTCTTTCTTTCCCAAGATCCAAACTGGAGACCTGTTACTCCACCAGCAGGCTGGCCTAGCTTTGCCTCTGCCAAAATCCTTCAGAAGCCAGCACGGAGAGAGCTCCCTCCTCTCAGGCACAGCTTTTTAGCCTCTGCTTTTGCTGCCTTGCCAGTGCTCTGCATGCAAACCCCTCTCCCTCCTGCTATTCCCCGAAGACCTCCCACCTCCAGAGGTCTCCTGCACGTGTGTGAAGAGCAATCAGCGCCTCACCTCCCGTAATTGGAGCTGAGCCTCCAGAGCCGAGGGATGAGTTTAATCTCTGCTGCTATGCATGGGAGGGATGAGCCAGAGGGCTGAACTCTGCTGAAAGCAGCGTGCTGGGGAGTTGAGGAGGTTTTCCAGCCTGGAGATCAGGGCACCCTCCCAGGGATTGCTGTAGGACACGGCACACACCTCTCCCTGCCTCGGTGCTCTGCTCCTGCCCTCCGAGGGGAAAAGTCTGTCCAGCTCCTTGTAAATTAAATCACTGATTGCCCAAAAGCTCTTTCATTCCTCTGGCCTGTGGCCCTGGTGGGAATGCAGCGAGGAGCAGGTGGTTTAACCCTTCCATCACTGCTCCAGAGCACGCAGAGAGCCAGGAACAGAGAGACACCAAATTTCAGGAATGAACGGAGCACGGGGGCACTGCTGAGGGAAGGCACCTTCAGATTTCTGCCTCACGTGTTTGCAGGTGAAGCCACTTCTGAAGGAGCGTTTCGAGGCCAAACCTCAGCCCCACATGTGTGCAAAGGCAGCAGAGATCACACAAATGCCCATTGCTAAGAGCCAGCGCTCCCAGGGGAAGGCAAATCCCCTTCTCCCCATGCAGCAGCATCCCTTTGGAAGCAGGCAGGATCCAAACGGGGAGGAGAGGCCTATCCCCACGGGTGCCATCGCATTTAGCCAGGCGCTGGTGTGTGCAGAAACATGCTCAGCTGTGAGTACCGAGCAAATTGCTGTCTTGTGATTATTTATATGAAGATGTGTTTGTGGATGAATTACCAACCAGCCCGGAGCGAAGGAACGGAGCGGTGACTCCACCTAACATGTCAGCACGCGAACCAACAAGCCACTTGGGATAGTCATTAACGAATTAACTGATCACCCGGGCCTCCCGCTCCCCGTGGGGCAGCTGTGTGCCTGGAAACCCAAAGCAGCGCGTTTGCGTCTGTGAGGAGGTGTTTGGGGACCGCCAGACTGCCCGGGCAGAACTCGGCTCTAGGCAGGGCCAGGTCACAGCAGAATTGCCGAGTGCAGCCTGAAGATGAGAACACGAAGAGCCAAGAACGAGAGAAAATCAGGGGAAGGCTGCTGGAAAGGCAGAGGGAGAAAAATGTGAGCTGAAATGAGAAAAAAAAAATTAACGGCTTTCTTTATTCCTTTTCATTTATGGACAATATTCTAGTTCTGCACAGAAGGACTAATTTAGGCCTCTGCACAGCCCCGGTGACCCTTCCTAATAGAAACCATTTAAATCTTTAAACAATTTACATGAAAATGTAACTTTGCTGTGAATATATTTCTTCCCCCTCCTGCTCCCATCACGAGTGCAATCCTTCAAACCTCTGACAGCTTCCATTATCTCTTAATGAAGTGAGAGCATCTTTCTTAGGAGCTGCACTGGCCCCGGGGTTAATTGGAGAAACGAGGTCCACAAATAAAAATCAAGGGAGGGACAAGAAAAAGGGAAAGCAAACACTTAAAAAGGGCTCAAGGGGGCAGCTCCACCACCCAGGGATTTAATTCCAGGAGGGCACATCCTCCTTGAGAGCCTGGGACTCCATCCCTCCATCCCTCCATCCCAGAGGACTCCTGGATGAAAATTCCCTTGTTCCCAATCTCTGTGCCAA